>NC_136488.1:94884306-95441806 GCF_053919585.1 Euprymna scolopes | reverse complement strand
AAAAAGGCATCGTTATAGAACATAGACATTCTTTTGTTTTACTCTTATTCCTCCCAAACAGGGTATATTACTACTTGGAATGTAAGTGGATACTATTTGGGACCATGTTTACAGGGGCACTATATAGGGATTTGAGAAGCGAGATGTCTATTCACATAACACTTAAATTTCAATATGTTAGTACAGACAAGGAATCAGGAAAACAGCTAGAGAATTCCAAAGTCTAACTATTTGAAGGAAGAAACTATTGGCGTAGAAGGCCTTCTGGCATCTCAGGAACTCTACAGTGAAGGATGGGATTTTACAACTTGTCGGGTTAATCAGGGGTATTTACGTCGAGGGGGCACAAGTGTTAAATAAAGTACATGTAAAACAGGCACAGAAATGGTTATGATGGGACATGGATTGGAACTTGGTTGATACCGAACCAAACCGAAGTGGCACCAACCCTAGGCGGGTTGATAGATTTCCTTCAAAGAAGAAAGTTTCAAGAGAGAATGAAATTCATAAGCGGGTCCCTAGTCACATGTATATCCTGGTCAGGGGAGATGATAATGTTAGGTTTTGCAGCTCTTGTAGGGAGGTGTCGATGTCTTTCTACATACAGCGCTTGGTATTCCCAAATAGCGACTCATTTTGTACTGACTGGGCTTAATGTTGCTTAACTTTGGTAATCTAATGAGAACCTGTGTGTTAATGTGATTGTGCCGTGTATATGACTTACTTGATAGTGCAAAACAAATTTGAATGTAACGGATCCCAAGAAATGCTGAGTCGGTACAGTTAATCTACATAAATAAAACAGTAGATGTATGTATGTGTGCCTGTGTAAAAATATTTAACCGATAAACTCTTAAACTACTGGTCACATAACACTAGAATTAACAGAAAATAGTAATCATACACCATGGGTGGTTTATGATGAGTACAATCTTTGTTTGGATGGATGAATAACGTGTACAGAAACATGGCAGCAAGCTGAAATGAAAATTTTGCATTTCAACTTAACGCTATATTTTCACTACTTCTGTGCATATGCAAATTTATCCATAGCTTGAAGTGATATAATTTTAAATCTTTCTTATCTATCTGTTGATAGATCAAACGGTTGAGAGTGTGGCTGGAGTACTAAATGTTTTGGTTTCGATTCTAGCTGATGGCACCCAAGTGCCATTCTTTTTTTTTTTTTTTACTTTTGAAATCAGTACTTTATATATTAGCTGCAATATATAATATTCAATAGAGAGTTGGATCTGTCATAATAAATACGAAATCTGCCTGAATTGAAATATATTTAAGCGTATTTTACTACCGGATTATGATGAAAAGGCATTTTTTTGTTTGTTTGTTGGTTTGTTTGTTTGTTTGAATATGCAATTGAATTTTTAATTTGTGATATTGTTTTTGATTTCTTTTTTTTTTTTTTTTTACTTTAGGATCTGAGCCTCTTGAATACTTGAAATTGGATTTGTGATACTAATCTCCGAATGTGTGTCCCCCCATCTTTCTTCGAATGTTTTACATTTGGATCTGTAATCCCTTTAATCAATAATTTACTTTTGATTTAATTCATGAAAATGATGATAAAGAAAATGCACTAAGAACCGGGTAAATTTTTTACTGTCCACTTTTTAAAATGTTCTACCATTCCAGGAAAGCCGAGCTTTTGCGTTGAAAGAAAAAAAAAAAAGAAAAAAGAAAAGAACACTTCATTTTCTGTCTCTGTTTCTTATCTAAACGTTAGGTGTTAATTATTCGACTTGATCCTCTGGATTATAGCTCTAGATAAGAGTTAAAGACTTCTACCTTATCGTAAAACAAGTGTGGCTTTTAATAACTGTTATGGTATCCACATTTTACCATCTTCATTATCCATCAACACATGATCGTTATATAATCCTGGTTGGCATATGATGAAATAACTTTTTCTTCCTTTTTTTTTTTTTTAACTCCTCCCACCTTTTTTTTTTTTTTTTTTTTTTTAATTCATATCCTCCTCCCAAACGTTGTTAAAAGCGGATGCAACTACTTCAATTTTACGAATAATCTTGTATGTTGCTTGCTGCGCTGAAAAAAATGCCGACAAAAATCTATATAATAATAGAACTCTGTAAAACGTCCGACCGCCCTTGTTTGCGTCTTGTCTATCAAAAACATTGTTGTCATGGAAACCAGTTTGTATTTAATAAAATTCAGACTCCTTTCAACAGTCCAACCATATTGAGTATAAATAAACTCCAGTCGTAACTTGTAGACATAGTTTCAAGCATGAAACTATACTTCGTTAGGTTTTGGTTTCGATGTCGATTCTAGCTGATGGCACTCAAATCATATGTATTCATTTTTTTTTTTTTTTACTTTTGAAATCATGGCTATATATTGGGTACGGTATAATATAAAATAATTGACTCTATAATAATGAATATGAAATCTGCATAAAACTAGTTTACATATAAAAAAATGTAATAGTATATTTTTCTTGCTCGGCTGAAGTGAACAAGTAAGGTTAGAGGGAGTGGAGAGAGCCTGGAGTTGACGGAAATTGATCTTTCGAATCCGTTAGCCAGGCGCTTTTCTCGTGATCGCAATTTGCGTTAGTTTACATCGTATTTTTGGACGTCCACGCATCCGCACCAGCAAAGGGGAGACGGTGGTTAAGTGGTTAACAACACGGATTGTAAACTCGGGCATGGAAAGTTCGAATCCAATCCAATTCATTTCATAAGAACATTTTCATTTGGGACGATGGCAACTTTCATGTTATTCCTTTTTGTAAATACCTAATACCTTTCTAGAAATAATAATCGTCTGATTCATTCATGTGGAATGAATCAGACGGTTATTATTTCTATAATGCTCAACAACAAAGATCTACAACAGTATGCTAATTCTAGGATTTTGCCGACGCACATCAATGTAGTTACGCCTATAACCAAACTCCCTATGGAACGCGTCTTTCAGCCATTTTATTATTTATTTACTAATGGGTGTATTTTTATTCGCTTTGTCTGCAGGTAACCTTTACAGGTGCCTCTGTATAAAATCGCCGGATCTTTATTCTTTCAGGTGGGCGTTTGTGTAAATCGACTGGGTGTTATTTCTTCCGGCTACGTGTTATGTTCGGTACTTCAAATCCGATAAGTCAATATTAATTGATTTATTTGCTTTCTTTAATGGCATATTAACCCTTTTGGTCTGTTTAATATTGAATCTAGTAAAAAAAAAGTTGCTATGCTTCAATTTTTTATTTACAAAAAATATGTATTCATGGTGTTTGCTTTAACTAGTTATCTATGATGCAGATTTATGTACTTAGCTCTGGATACACTTTCATGTCATACCTAAGACTAATTCTATTCCATTCACAAATGGGACTCTGACAGGTACTATAATTCCAGATCAAAGTAAACCTAATGTAAATGGCAACAAACGGGCGATTTTACACTCCTCAAATCTCCCAAATTAGAGTATAATCACTGGATGCTATTTTGCGTTATATCCAGGAATTAAAACAATGAAATAAGGCTTGATGACCCCAGTACCCATGTTTCATAACGATGCTGTTCTTGAATGATAAAGTTCGAACGATATCTTAAAGGTCAGAGATGATTTCAGCAGGTCAAAAAAAATCTGTGTAACTTCCCATCAAGTATTTTCTGTCTCTGGCGAGATTTTAAAGGCGTCTCTGGGTGTTATCTCCAATGATAGGCAGTGTGTGTAGTCAGACAAGTTACCTGTCTATGTCTGTCTGTCTGTCTGTCTGTCTGTCTGTCTGTATGTATGTCTCTCTCTCTCTCTCTCTCTCTCTCTCTCTCTCTCTCTCTCTCTCTCTCTCTCTTATATGTATACAGGTTTTATGTGACTGTCTATCTTTTAGAATAAACCTTTTTTTTCATAATTATCAGTAACTGGGTGGATTTACCAGCAGACAAAAAGAACCTGTTTTCACAATGATAACATGGTTGTATAATGATTTATATCTACCGCTACAGATGTAACATTAAATCTGTCAAAAAGAACTGAATATTTATTCATTTTCTTAACTTTTGCAGCTCGAGTGGCAGAAACTCAGTTCAACGTCAGACCTGATTAAATTTCCACTTCTGATAATGCATTTTAAAACTAAAATATATGGTATTCTATTTTTTCAAGATTAGCAACGTGTGGGTAGAGAATTTAGATTAATTCTCTGTGCATGTGTGGTGTTGCAAAAATTTTCTATACATGTCTTGAAAAAAACGTGGGTGGACAATGACATTTCATTTATTAATAGTTTGTCTACAAACTAGATAAACAGTAAAGGCATATGCTTAAATGAAACATGCAAGTAAATACATTGTTTCTATACAGGAAAGAATGCACAATATTATTCATAATAAGGTAAAAAGATACATAAACATAAGGTATTTACTTGCATTTTCTCATAGTATATTTTTTGTTGAAGGGGGGGGCACCGTGAAGGCAATGTTGATTGTAACAGTTCTAGCCAGCAAATAAGGAAGAAGTTTGGTCTTGATTCTTGACCATGTGAAGTGTAAGAGTTCTCAATTAAACTCTCATGTTCAAAAGATTTAAAGAGTAAGCCTAAGGGAAATAACTCTGGCTTAGAAAATAATTCTCTCCAAAAAAGATAGAACTTTGTTTCCGACAAGATCATGTTCTAGTTGCCTAAACTGACATTTGATTTCTTTTTTCACTTTCATGTCATGCTTTCTTAGATGATGAATCTCTGTGGATGATATTTCCAGCAAAATCTAGAAAACGACAGCTCTTTTCTTGCAGAAGAGACGTTGCTAGTCTTTTTCTTTATTCTATCATTGTTTTTTATGGTAGATGCTCGACTGAGCTCAAATCTCTCCCTTCCACCCTATAAAGCGTTCACAGCAATAACTCATCTAATTACAACCACGGCAAGAATCTTTGGTGCAAACCCATAACTGCCCCTGTTTTAAAAATAATGTAAACTGATAAAATAGTTTTATTTAAAAAAAAATATATAATTTTATGGCTAAATGACGATTGACGATTTCAACACCATTTTGCTGGACAAGGAAGGTAATTTCAAATAATTCAAACTTTGGCGAGATTTTAGAAAGATATTCTTAACATGGAAAAATTCAAATTTATCACTAGTTAACTCTCACTCAAAATAGCTCTTCAGAAATAGAATTTAAAATTAGCGTTGCACATACTTATTAATCGCTTAAAAATGATTAAAAAATAAAACTACATGATCAGTGTACGTGATTATTGGTGTACGATATTTTCTTTAAGTCATGTATGTCATAAAGATTTTCTTTATTTTTTGTTTTTTCTTGGGGGGGGAGTTATGAACTAGCACTAAAAAACTTTCCTCTTTTTTTTCTCTACCAAATATAACTTACATGAACAAAGTTTCTTTCCAAGAACTTTTCATATGTGAAACACGATACCACGCAGCTGCTTTCCAACTAACTACAACATGGTTGTTTTCACGTTAAATGTTAACAAATACTTGTCGGGCCATCAAATTCTGTCTATCTAATCCATCGTTCAAAATCCTATCGTAGTCTTATTCATCGTTAAATTGACAATCGTTTTAATTCTTATCATCGAATGGCCATTGGTCTTGATAAGGTGTGATTTATCCATAAATTTAAAAAAAAAAAAAAAAAAAACACCCCAAACTAGAAAATATATGAAAAGTTTAAAAATCTTTACTAAAAACTTGTTATTAAATGCAAACGTTTTATAAACTGAACTTACCGAAAATATAAATTAAGTTTATATTAAAACTGTCCATTTTCCTTGTAATTTTTCAAGTACATGTTTTTTAAAAAGAATTAATTAAATGAATTGTTTGAGGCCGAAGAAGGAAGCAAATATGTTCTTTTCTTCTCTCCTTCTGCTTCTAGTCAATATTAATGATCATAACACAGATGTAGTACTCGGTGGTTTTGGTTTACGGCATATCAGCCATTTTCGGGTTATTTAATGCCGAATTCAGTAATTTGGGAAAAAAAAGATTTTATGCTTCAAGTTTTTTACAGTGTGGAATGATAAAAGCATCACCCTAAAGAAAACAATGCTACAACTTTATTCTAAAACTTTTATTGAAAAAAAATCAATTCAGGTAACTTGATTATGTAGTAGAGCTGACATATCTTCAATGTAGCTGCCTTCAACTTCAATCACTGCCTTGATATGGGTCCGGAACCGGTAGCATGCATTTTTCACAAGTGCCAGCGAGAGCTTGACAAATATTTGGCAGATGGTGGCGATCAGGCTGGCTTTGGTGTTGTAGGATGAGCATGTTGGTGATGTTCTCAATGTATGACCAAACGAAGTAGTCCAGCGGGTTCAAGTTGGAGGAGAAGGAGGGAGGGACCAGTGAGAGAAGGGTACAAAGTTGTAGCACTCCTGCTAAAGCCAAGGCAGGATCTCTTTATACTTGTGGACCAATGCTGGGTCCTGCTGCCACATCCAGGGTCTGCCAGTGACCACCTGATTGCACCAGGGGATCACCATACTCTTCAGCACATCCAGGTACACTTTGGTGTTGACTTTCAAGCCGACTTTAAAGATGTGAAGTGGCATGCTGTGGCCCTCACTTGAAACCACACCAAAGACCATAACCGTGGTCGGAATTTCATCACCTTTGGAATGCCCCTGTTATTCGTGGCAATCCAGCGATGCACTGTGAGGGTGCTGGCAATGGCCCTGTTGTCATCACTTGGATCGGTAGAGAGCATGAGTTGTACAGTGGCACATCTTCAATCTCGCTCGTTGAACATTGTGTCACTTTCAGACATAATAGAAGGCTCATATTACTCTTGGAATTTTTACACAACTGGTCCACTAATAGATGGGCTGCAACAAAAAAAGAAAACCTGTTTTCATCAAACGGAAATGGAATCATGTCGTCTTTCTTAAGGTGACAAATTCATCGTTCCACCCTGTATATCGTCAAATATTTATTCACAGTGTTTGTTTTGGTTTGATTATTTTATTTTACAGTTTTCCAGGTTATTTAATGCTGAATTCAATAATTTTGGAAAAAGTTTTTTTATGATTCAGTTTCTTTATATCTTCAAATATTTATTTGTGGTGTTTGGTTTGGTTTTTGTGTAAAGGAAAGTTGTCTTCGTTTTCGACTTTGCAGAACATGTTTGAGTTTTACAAAGGAAAAGGAAAAAAATGATAATATCAATGTTCGGTGCATTTTAGCTCAGGAAGCCAGTATCTTCAGACAGCCTGATTAGGTAGAGTGTCCACAAAGTCTGGCTACATAAAGTCTGGCTACATAATGTAGCCAGACTTTGTGGATACACTGTATATGTGGTAGAATAAATTATGGAAATCCTCTCAAAACTAACTTAATCAAAACAACCAAGAAAATCCTTTTTTTTAGAAAAAATTTCTATATTTCCTTCCAATTGGCTAATTCATATCACAGTTTTACACATCAAAATATTCTTAGTATGTCGATAACTATCAACAGAAATTAACACATGAATAAGCCTGCAGGAGGCTGAGTTTTAATTAATCTTATTATTATTATTATTATTATTATCATCATCATCATCATCATCATCATCATCATCATCATCATCATCATCATCATCTATATATTAATATGATAGCGTGTGTGTTCTTTTGTGTGTCACGCTTACATCCGGGTCAACAAGTAAGGAAAAAATTGGTGTCACTGTTGAGGCAAAGCTAATAAAAATGATTTGTTCTTCTTGGCCTTTTGGCCAAGATCAAAGTGTACTATCTGTTCTTCAGACGCGACATTCAATTTCTCCTCTCTCTCAGTGGAGGAGAAATCCTTTATGACTAAGGCAATTTTTTATTCCTTTTCTCCACGTTAAAAAAACGACCTTGGTGTCTAAATATGTCCCGTGGAGAGGCATTGTAAATAGGTACTATATTTAATGTAACAAAGTTTTAATATTACAAATGTAACTGGGGAAAGTAATTTCTGATTTAATTACAAAATGCCATGGAAATATCTTCCTGGTTAATTATAAGGGCCATGAAAAATGTCCCTTCTGATTATTTATTTATTTTTTGTTTGTTTACTTGCCTCCCCACAATGGTAGAGTTGGACATGAGGTCGGGTAAAAATTTGGGGGAAACCAGCTCCCCAAAAGAGGCACTCTGGTCAGTAACAAAAATAAAAATTGTATCAGTAATGAAGGATTTCTCCTCCATTAACCAAGACCAAAAAAAAGGGGGGGTTAAGTCACTGGAATGTTGAGACTGATACTACACTCAAAAATTCATGTTGTAGCAATGGTTGCCTAATCCCTAACCGTGTTAATATTTTTATGTATTAATTTGGAAAAGCTGCTGAAACAGTTTTTGATTTAAACATTACTTTATTTCAAGTATATTTTAAACAGTGGGGTGGGGATATGAAGTCAGTCCCGGAAATGACTTAAACCGTTTACAATTTAAACATTACTTTATTTCATGTATATTTTTAACAGTAATGTAGGGATCATGAAATCAGTCCCGGAAATGACTGAAACCGTTAACGCATTTAAACATTACTTTATTTAATGTATAACAGTGGGGTGGGGGATATGAAGTCATTCCTGGAAAGAACTGAAACAGTTTACTATTTAGACATTACATTATTTCATGTATATTTTTAACAGTGGGTTGGGGATATAAAGTCAGTCCCAGAAATGGCTGAAATAGTTTACGATTTAAACATTACTTTATTTCATGTATATTTTTAATAATGGGGTGACAGACATGAAGTCAGTCCCGGGTTTGAATGAGATAAGTGCAGATACTAGCAGACAGCATCGCCCAGTATTGAATGAGATAGATGGAAAACATATAGTAGCAGAATACCCAGTGTTGCCCGGGATCGAATGAGATAGGTGAAAGAAATATACTAGCAGAACATGCAGTGTCACCTGGGATTGGATAAGATATGTGGAACATATATACCATGAGGATACCCGGAATTGATTGATGTGTTTGTAATGAAATAATCAGTTCAGGCAATATATAAAAGTTATTATTTAAGTGGGGGGGGGGCGACATAGTGGGTTAAAGTTATGAAAATTATTGTCGAAATTAGTAACATATCCAAGAATATGAAAAATGATGAAATGTGAGTTACTTGATTGGTGTGTTTGTAATGAAATAAGCCCAGACAATATATGAAAGTTCTTATATTAATAGGAGGAGTGCATAATGTGGGTTTTAAATGATAAAAAATGATTATCGAAATTAGTATCATATCCAAGAATTATGAAAAATGATTAAATGTGAGTTAATTCATTGATGTGTTTGTAATAAAATAACCAGCCCAGGCAATATATCAAAATTATTATGTTAGTAAAAGAGAGGGCGATAAGGATGGTTTAAATTATGAAAATGATTGTCGAAATTAGTAACATATCCAAGAATTTTGAAAAATGACAATATGTATGTTTGCAATGAAATAATCAGCCAAGACAATATATCAAAGTTATTTTTTTAGTAAAGGGAGCTTATCTGGGTTAATATGATGAAAAATGATTGTCGACATTAGTAACATATACAAGAATTATGAAAAATTACAGAAATGTAAGTTAATTGATTAGTGTGTTTGAAATGAAATAATCAGCCCAGGCAATATAAAAAAGTTATTATTTTAGTAATGGGTGATTAATAATGTGGGTTAAACTATTAAAAAGTGATTGTCGAAATTAGTAACATATCTGAGAATTATAAAAATTGATGAAATGTGAGTTAAAAGATAGTTGTGCTTTTTATGAAAAAATCAGACCAGACGATATATCAAAGTTATTTTTAAGTAAAAGGGGGCGATAAGGATCGTTTAAATTATAAAAAAACTATTGTCGAAATTAGTAACATATTCAAGAATTACGAAAAATTATGAAATGTGAGTTAATTGATTGGTGAATTTATAATAAAATAATCAGCCCAGACAATATATCAAAGTTATTATGTTAGTAAGTGAGGGCGATAATGATGGTTTAAATTATGAAAAATGATTGTCGAAATTATTAACATATCCAAGAATTATGAAAAATGATATGTGATTTAATGCATTAGTGTGTTCGCAATGAAATAATCAGTCCAGACAATATATAAAAGTTATTATTTTAGTAAGAGCGAGTGAAAAGAGTGGTTTTAATTACAAAAAAAAATATGGTCGAAATGAGAAATGTATCCCAGAAATATGAAAAATGATGAAATGTGAGTTTATTGATTGGTGTGTTTATAATAAAATAATGAGTCCAGACAATATACCAAAGTTATTATGTTAGTAAGAGAGGGCGATAAAAATGGTTTAAATTATGAAAAATGATTGTCGAAATTAGTAACATATCCAAGAATTATGAAAAATTATAATATGTGATTTAATGCATTAATATGTTTGCAATAAAATACTCAGACCAGACAATATATAAAAGTAATTATTTTAGTAATGGGGCGATGATGTTGATTAAAATAATAAAAAATAATTGTCGAAATAAGTAAAATACCCAAGAATTATGAAAAATGATGAAATGTGAGTTAATTGATTGATGTATTGTAATGAAAAAATCAGCCCAGACAATATATCAAAGTTATTATTTTAGTAAGGGTGGAAGCTATAAGGTGTGTTTAACTTATAAGAAATGGTTGTTGAAATTAGTAACATATCCTAGAATTATAAAAAAAGGATGAAATGTGTATTAATTGATAGGTAGGTTTGTAATTAAATAATTTGCCTAACAATATATCAAAGTTATTATTTTAGTAAGGTGTGCGATATGGTAAGTTTAAATGTTAAAAATTATTGTCGAAATTAATACCATATCCAAGAATTATGAAAAATGATGAAATGTGAGTTAATTGTTAGTTGTGTTTTTTATGAAATAATTAGCCCATACAATATATCAATTTTTTTGTTATAGTAAGGGAAGAGGCGCTAATATGGATTAAAATTATGATGAATTATTGTTGAACATAGTAACATATTCAATAATTATGAGAAATGATAAAATGTGAGTTAATTGGTGTGTTTGTAATGAAATAATCAGCCCAGGAAATATATCAAAGTTATCATTTTAGTAAGGAGGCGATACAGTTTTAATAAAAGGGCTAGAATAATATGATTGTTCCTTCCTTCATGCTGAACAGAACGCCCACAGAATGCCCAGCAACAATATATCACATGTGAAAAATGCCATTGTGGAATTTCCACAGGTCCTGCTAGTTTTTATTATTATTATTATTATTATTATTATTATTATTATTATTATTATTATTATTATTATCATTATTATCATTATTATTATTATTGTTATTATAATAATTATTATTATTGCTGTTATTGTTATTGTTATTGTTATTGTTATTATTATTATTATTATTATTATTATTATTATTATTATTATTGTTATCGTTATTGTTATTATTATTATTATTATTATTATTATGGTTATTATTACTATTATTATAATCATTATCATTATTATTATTAGTGTTATTGTTATTATTATTATTGTCATTATTATTGTTATCATTATTATTATTGTTGTTATTGTTATTATTATTATTGTTATTATTATTGTCATTGTTATTATTATTGTTATTGTTATTATTATTATTGTTATTATATTATTGTTGTTATTGTTATTATTATCATTATTATCATTATTGTTATTATTATTATTGTTGTTGTTGTTATTATTATTATCATTATTGTTATTATTATTGTTATTATTAGTGCTATTATTGTTATTGTTATTATTATCATTATCATTATTATTATTATTGTTGTTATTGTTATTATTATTGTTATTATTATTGTCATTGTTATTATTATTATTGTTATTGTTATTATTATTATTGTTATTATTATCATTATTATTTTTGTTATTATTATTATTATTATTGTTATTATTATCATTATTGTTAATATTATTATTATTATTGTTGTTATTATTATTATTATCATTATTGTTATTATCATTATTGTTATTATCATTATTGTTATTATTATTGTTATTATTATTATTGTTGTTATTGCTATTATTATTATTATTGTTGTTATTGTTATTATTATTGTTATTGTTATTATTATTATTATTATTATTATTATTGTTGTTGTTATTGTTATTGTTGTGGTTGCAAGGTTGAACAATAATTAGTAAGGAAATACAATGAAGACGCAAACAACAAGATAACGCAATAATAAGTGTATTAAAGAAAAGGTATATTTACAATATGTACAAATGACGGTGTCGAGTCAGAGAGTCTTGGTGGGAGGACATGTACGCTCTTTGGCGTCACTTCTGGTGGCGTTTGAGTAAGACACACCAAGGCCTACCTAGGCTTGCCATTTATAGTGTTATGTTATTCGCATATGCAAATAAGTGGTTGCCACCACAACAGTTATTATTATTATTGTCATTGTTCTTCTACTTATTATTATTATTTTTTTTATTATTATCATTATCATTATCATTATTATCTTTATTATTATTATTATTATTATTATTATTATTATTTAAAAAAATTACTTTATTGGTTATTACTATTATCACTAATATTATTACTACTAGTAGTAGTGGTGGTGGTGGTAGTAGTAGTGGTGGTATGTTTTTATTATTACTGTCGCTGTAATGGTAGGTGTTGTTTTTTGCTGTCATTGCTATTGTTGTTTTTGCTGTTAATATTATTGCTACCAATATTAGTGTTGCCATTATCATTGTAGATTTTATTTCTATTGTTGTTGGTGGTGGTAATGGGAATAGTCTAGATAATGTCTCGATAAAACTATCGGTGGTGGTGTAACCTTAAATTCATTAACCCCATTTATGGGAGAATGTCAAATCAAAATATTGAAAATAACGATAGAACATCTTGTGATGGACTCACGTCAGGTAGGTGTCCCACTGGTCAACAGGGTGGGTCCTGTCGTCATCATACAACTGTTCAAAATTCTGAAGATTTGGCTGGATATAGGGGGGGTGAGAATTGCCAGAGAGGGTCCCAAGACACGGAGGGAGTTGGAACAGGAAATGTAAAAAAAAAAACATGGACGGATGAGGAAAGAAGAGTCCTGTCGGAATGCTTTATAAGAAGTGAAAGTACCAAATGTGGTGGATATATCCGAAAAATGAAGGAAGAATGGGAATCGAGAGGAGGAGGACCTAGAAGTGTTGCGAGTTTGATATCCCAGTTAAAACAAATTAGAAATAACAACCTACTTTCAGTGATTGCAAGAGAAGAGATTGAATGGATGGTTAGGAATGAAATGAATAATGAAAATAAAATTGATGAAACTAGCTCTGATGAAAGAACTGAGAGAGTGGAAGTGCAGAAGGGAAATGTAAGCAATGATGGGAGACGGACAACTGAGGAGGTATGGAATCCTATGGTTAGGGGAAGTAGTGAGAAAGAGTTTGAAGGATCTAAGGCAGATGAAATCATTGACTCTGAGACAATGGAGTCAGTGAAAGGAGCATATGTATGGAGAAGTGGTGATGAAGTTCGAACTTTGACTTCTGTAGAAAAAGAAGTACTTCAGAAGTTAAGAGAGGTTCTTCTTAGAGACGATATCATAGAGATTCCAAGTATGAAGAGTAGTGATAGGCGGAAGGTGAAAAACGAGGTAAAAATAATTCAAGGAGTAATTCACAACATATCATAAGAAAGAACATATCGATTACGGAACTTAACAAGTTTCTGTATGCAGCGTCATACATTATTGCAAATCGTCTTGGCTTATTACAATAGAAAAAGGGAGAAATGAAGGATAGAAGGCCACACTGGCAGAGGCGGCTTGAAGAAAGTATTAAACAGTGGCGGAAAGACATTGGTAGAATCGAAGAAATAAGAAAAGGAGTTAAACTAGGACAGAAAGCCAAGGACAAGCTTGGAAGGAGGTATAGATTGCTAGAAAAAGGAACGATGAACGTTCTAACAATGTTGAAAGAGAAGGTCCACACAGGTGGTATGAAAATTAGGAATTTCGTTGGAAAAAGTGTTGCATTTCGGCAGAACAACCTTTTCCGGAACAATCAGTCTCAGTTGTATAAAGAATTAAATGGTTGTAAACAGGCGGGAAATACAACACTCCAAATGCAAAAGATGCAAGGAAGTTCTGGAGTGGGATTTGGTCTGTCGAAGGGCGATATAATGAGAAGGCTAGCTGGTTGGGAGAGGTCAGAGGAAGGCTATCAGAAATGCAGCAGATGAAGAACGTTGAGATAACCATCGATAACGTTAAGGCTGGCATACAAAGGATGACAAACTGGAAGGCACCTGGTTCAGATGGAGTGATGGGCTTCTGGTTTAAACAGTTTCCATGCCTTTATCCACCTATAGCTGCTGCTCTGCAAAGGGTTGTAGAGTCGGGAGATGTCCCTAATTGGCTTGTGAAGGGAAGAACAACACTGATTAGGAAATATCCTGCAAAAGGAACAGATGCCAATAATTATAGACCAATTACATGTCTGCCATTGATGTGGAAATTGTTGACTCGAATATTTGCAGAGAAAATTTATGAACATTTAGAGAATAATGGTGTTTTTCCTGACGAACAAAAGGGGTGCCGGAAAGGCTCGAGAGGTACTAAAGAGCAACTACTAATTGATAAAGCAATAATGCAGGATGCGAAGAAGAAGAAGAGGAATCTGAGCGTAGCATGGATGGATTACAGAAAGTCTTATGACATGGTTCCTCATTCATGGGCACGTGAAACACTATTGATGATGAAAGTTGCTGAGAATGTGGTAGGGCTTTTGGAGACAAGTATGGTTCAATGTAAAACGGTGCTGACAGCAAACAGAGAGGAGATGGGGCAGATTGGCATTAAACGCGGGATATTTCAAGGAGATTCGTTATCACCACTTCTTTTTGTAATGAAAATGATGCCACTGAGCATCCTCTTGAAGAGAGAAAAACTGGGGTATAACTTTGGATCTGATGACAGACACCTCAACCATCTACTGTTTATGGATGATTTGAAAATATTCGATAGAAATGAAAAGGAAATGGAGAGACTGGTACAACTTGTGGGGACATACTCAGAAGACATTGGGATGGAGTTTGGAATTAGTAAATGTGCGGTGCTGGTGATGAAAAGAGGAATAAAGGTTCATTCGAATGGAATAGTGCTGCCAAATGGAGAAATCATGAAAGAAATAGAAGATACAGGATATAAGTATTTAGGAGTGCTGGAGGGTGTAGGCATCGTGAACAGAGTAATGAAGGAAAAAGTCAGGAAGGAGTATCTTAGAAAAGTGAAACTAATTGCCAAGTCGAAACTGTATGGAGGAAACCTAATGAAAGCAGTAAATGCATGAGCAGTCAGTGTTTTGAGATAGAGTGTGGGAATTTTAGAATGGTCTGACAAAGATTTGCATGCCATGGATATCAAAACAAGAAAAGTTTTAGCAATGTTTGGTATATTTCACATTCGAAGTAGTGTAGCAAGGCTGCATCAAAAGAGGAAAGATGGTGGGAGAGGATTGAAAAGTGTAAAAGATTGTGTTAGAACTGAGGAGATGTCGTTGAAGGAGCATGTGGTTAGAAGTGAGGAGTGGATACTTAAGGTTGTAGCCAATGAAGTGGAGGTATGTGAGACCAAGGCTGATTATGTGAAACGGATGGATAGAGAAAGGGTAGAGGAACTGGCTAGGAAGAAAATGCACGGAATGTTCAAAAAGTGGTTCTAGGAGAGGAAGTTGCTGCAGAATGCCGGATTTGTGGTAAGACCACAGAGTCAATTGCACACCTTGCAGCAGGGTATAGTGGACTGGTCCAGAGAGAGTACCGCAAAAGACACGATCGCATGGGACTCCGGATATATTGGGAGGTGTGTAAGAGAGTTGGGGTGAAGTGTGCTGGAAAATGGTTTGAGGAGGTGCCTGATGAAGTGAGAACAAGTGAGGATGATCAGGTAGAGGTATGGTGGGACAAAGGTATCATCGCAACCAAGCAATTGGAACACAATCGTCCGGATTTGGTCGTCATTGACAAGGTCTCAAAAAACTGGCAGATTGTAGACTTCTCAGTACCCTTGGACAGGAATGTGAGAGAGAAGGAGAATGAGAAGTGGAGCAATTATGCTCCATTGGCCTTGGAGATAAGGCGTATACACGGGTTTAAAACACAAATAATCCCGGTCGTAGTTGGTATACTAGGAGTAGGATCAAGTCGTCTGGAAGGACAATTTAAAAAACTACAAATCCCCGATGTTTTAGGCGGCCTTCAAACCTCTGCAATTATAAGTACCACCAACATCCTTAGGAAAACCCTTGCTCCTGGTTTGAAGCCGGGATTAAGGGAAATTCTCTGGCAATGAATCCCATCCCTTTCCAGAGAGACGTTCATAAACGAAATCAGAATTATTATTATTATTATTATTATTATTATTATTATTATTATAAATAATTAAATATTTATTTTAAATATAAACTAATTTTTCAGGTATACTTATCCTGCACTTGTAAAATCTTACCTTTCTAAAGACTAATCGATCTTCATTACTGGTTATCTGTCTTTGGTTTAGATGTGTGGTGGACGTGATTATTCTAAATCTGAATCAAACAATGAAGGTGGCCTCGACTTGCTTCATCCCCTAATAAAAGGGCTCGTCTTTGTCTGGCGTACAATTTGAAAATTCAAAAAAGGTTTAAATCAGAAGTTGTGAGTTAAGATTCCAACACTGTCCCATTGATTATGAATATCGGCTTAGCAGAGACGATCTTGTGGTGTCTTTTATTTTAACATCCGTCACAGCGAGTCCAGATATGTAGTTAAGCAAAACAAGTTGGTTTGAACATGTCGGATTTAAGTCAATAAAAGAAAGAACTGCATTTGGAATTGAAGATTCATTTTCTGAACTTGATGTTGTGAAGAGCAGAACGAAGAGGAGGAGAAGGAAGAGAACGGAAAGGAAAGGTTCAGTGAACTGTGAACTGCATTATTTCTGACTGAGGCAACGTCGATTATTTTCTTTTAATTAAGTGAAATTTATATTTAACGGTCTCATTGAAATTAGAGTGAAAACATTTCCTTGATAGACTTTCAAACTCCATTTTTCAAGATGGTTACTGAAAGAAGGAAACACGGCAAAGATCAAAGCGTGAACTTACAAAGAAACGCCAGAAGCAGAACCACATTAGGTACTAAAAGAAGCAGACGGTACCTGTAATGGTAGGGCGTCTTGTTGTCGCCATAAAAAAAAAAACTTCCCTGAATTAATATGTAGATAAGTACGCAATATACCATTTAGACTTGACAGCCATTTAGACTTGACACCAACAACTAAATCTAATTTACTTCAACAACTTTGTTTCTATTTTTCACTGTTTCTAACTGCCTATATGTGCATAAACCATTTTTTTTTTTCAATTTTCTTATCATTTTGTTATAAGGATAAGACATTCTGCTGAATGCTAGATATTCACCTGCTATTCCAACCGGGAGATCTTTTTAAAATTCTAACCGCCCATTTAAATGCAATTGTGTTTATATCTCTTGCATTTGTTTCACTACATACAGTGTATCACAAAAGTGAATACACCCCTCACATTTATCCAAATATTTAAGTATATCTTTTCATGGGATAACACTGAAGAAATGATTTTTTGACACAATAAAAAGTAGTCTGTTTGCAGCATATATAACAGAGTTAATTTATTTCCCCCTCAAAATAAATCAAAATATAGCCATTAAAAGCTAAATCCCTGGCAACAAAAGTGAGTACACCCCTTACAAAAAGTTGTCAACCCTAGTACACTCCCCATGTAATCCACAATCTAACTTGCATTAATCTCATCACATCACGATACAACCATATTCCCATCATAAGTAACTTTGATTAATCCTGCTTAGTATATACACCATCGCTTTAATTCTTCATCATAATATTATGACTGAAAACAAACATCGTCTCTAAGTGCTGTTGTTGTCTCGGTTACCGCTGTCAATAAAAACCTTTAGCGTAAATCCTGTGCATAGACACTATACATCTTACATACAGATAAAATAGAACCACAACCCAACTATCCTATATCTCCCCCTGAATCTTAAATACATAAACTACTTACATTATTTATAGAAACCCTACACTCCTTTTTACGCTACACTTTATATAGTACACTCTTCCTTTATCTTAGAATTCAATATAGTTCCCCTAACAACATCAATACTTTTATTTATTTATTTCGTTCCTGATGATTCCCTCACTAGACGTCACATCCCCATCATGTTGCCTAGCACCTTCTCTACTCTTCTGATGAGAAGCATTAGGCTTCGAAATACCTTCGTATAAAAAGTCCCCTTTATCCTCCAAATAAATGTATGTCAATAATGTCAAAATGTATGTAAATAAATGACTCATTCTATATTTTCCATTCTATAGTGTTTGTGAATTCATTTTCTACTCCTATTGTCTTCTATATAAGCTCCATTGAAATTTGTTGAGATTTATATTATCCCGATAAGTATCCTCTTATAGCATTAAATTTATTCTCTTCTTCTATCCATCCTCGTTATATATATATATATATATATATATATATATATATATATATATATATATGATGAAAGTTTACATTCCAAATTCCAAGATGTTGTTCATCTTACCATTTATTTCTTTCAGCATGTTGAACTGTTCAGTTTTTGACAGAATCTGTATCGTAGCATAGAAAGAATCATATAATTATTATGTCAATTTCTGAATATTTTCCGCCCTGACTCATCAGAAGAATAAGAACTCATTAACTTTAAAAAGAAAAGAAAATAGAATTTGGGTACCATTACATAAATCTGAAAAAATCCAAAGAGTAGTTGCAATTGTGTTTTATGATAAAAAAAAAATCCAAGATGGCATAAATATCATAAAAGACAATTGCAACTACTCTTCAGATTTTTTCGGATTTATTTAATCTGAAAAAATATGAAATTTATTTATCCTACATATTGCAGAAAGGATTGTGAATTTTATTAACTATTCCATGGATAACATTTTGGAGAGAGAATGCCTATATTTAGATTTTCGAATAAAAACAAATGTTATGGAACAGCCGCCTGTTCTTGTAAGTGAGTAAATATGAGATAGGATAGTCGAGGATTCGAACTTGTGAAGCTAGATTTGGAATTGAGAATTCCGATCATAAGTTAAAATAAATACAGAATACATAATGCTATTGAAATAAGAATGTTATTGAAAAAATATCTGTTTATAGAGAAAGGAATATAATGAAATGAAATTAAAATAAAGAATCTAGATCAGAACAATAGAAAATATTAAAAATATTTGTAAAGTAGGTTAGAGAAATCTGAGTTGAAACATGTGAGTAACAATGCATGCTTAAACACAGAGGCATGTCATGCCATGTGTCTAATATGCACGTGTTGGTCATGCTATGACGTCAGGAGTTTTGAATTTAGTTAGATAAGTCAGTCAGTCAGAGGCAGTCAAAGAGTCAGTCAGTCAGAGGACAAGTGAGAAGAGTGAGTCAGAGACAGACTGACATCGAACCCTGGGAAGCGAAGGGGAGAAGAAAGAATCATGTAAAGACTTGAATTCCTTGATGCAAAGCCATTGACCGGTCGAAATGGAATAAACAAGCAACTTCATAATTTTGTATCTGCGTCTTCGTGTTATGTTATTCAACAGAAAAGGTATTGCCAATTTATATTATGAGAACTTTGTGAAAATCATCATCTCAAAAATAGGTAAAGAAATATGTGTCAGTGTTATAGAAACATTCACAGAACTGTCAAACGTATAAATATCAAACGCACTATCTCTCGGTCTAGCTATCAATATATCAAAATTCTCCTCTCATTGTGTATTACATGTTCTCGGCATGCTTAAACACAGAGGCATGTCATGCCATGTGTCTAATATGCGCGTGTTGGTCATGCAATGACGTCATGGGTCTCAATATAGAGAGCTTTGATCAGTCAGTCAAAAAACTCAGTCGGTCGGACTCAGTCAGTCAGTCAGGGGAGAAGAGAGGAGTCAGAGACAGAGCTGACATGGAACCTTGGAAGCGGAGGTTAGAAGAAGCAAGAATCATGTAAAGACTTGAATTCCTTAATGCAAAGCCATTGACCGGTCGTAATGGAATAAACAACATCACCATCTTTTGTATCTGCGTCTTCGTGTTATGTTATTCAACAGAAAAGGTATTGTCAATTCATATTATAAGAACTTTGTGAAAATCATCATCTCAAAAATAGATAAAGAAATATGTGTCAATGTTATAGAAACACTCCCATTCAGAGAACTGTCAAACAGTATAAATGTCAAACTATATCTCGGTCTATCTATCTATATATCTAAATATCTTCCTCTCATTATGAGTTACATGTTCCGGCTCACTATTAAAATGTCCCTGTCTCTGTGTTAAATATATCTATTTGCACACCACATATGGACACTCAACAACATGAACACTCTAATGCAAACAACAACAACAACAATATATACGACATCTCTTCTAAAGAAATAACACTCCTATGTAACACAAATACAATGGTCTATAAGATCATTTATATCATGTTTCAGAATTTTTTGAGATGACGATTGATGAGACGTTTCTGAATTTTTGAAATGAGGATTGGTTATTCGTATTATTTGGATTCATCGGACTACTGTTCTCATCTTGAGTGTGATTTTCACAACGTTTCGGTCGATTTAACCTCCGACCTTCCTCAGGTGTATCTTGTCGAACTCGGGAATGTTTCTGTCGAACTCAAAACATTCCTGAGTTCGACAAGATACACCTGAAGAAGGTTGGAGGTTATATCGGCCGAAACATTGTGAAAATGAGGCTCAAGATGAGAACAGTAGTCCAATGAATCCAAATGATAAGAGGATTGATAATTTGGATTATTCAAACTACTGTTCTCATCTAAGATGCCATTCTCACGTTTCATCGATATAATTAGTGATTTTCTTCAAATGCACCTTGTCAAACTCGAGAATCTACATGTAATCCACAATCTAACTTGCATGTAATCCACAATCTAACTTGCATTAATGCATATGCATTTTGAAATGCACTGTAACATCTCAATTGTCTATCAGAAGCATAGCACAACAGATAAAAGTGCTAAGCACAATCGGTTCCAAATGATAGTCTTCTTGAGGTTGAAAATTCAATACTAAGAATACAATTACGAATTACTTCTAACAGATTATGGCTGACGAAACGAGAACAAGTTATCTCCATCGATTAAATAAGGGGTTCCATTTAAAAGTCTGTACGGATTCCCAAGTTTGATATAAAAATTCCAGAGTCCAACAAGATGAATCTGAAGAAGGTTGGGGGTAACATCGGCCAAAACGTTGTGAGAATAATTTAAATAATACATGTTTTAATTTTGTCTGGGATTTTTTTTTTCTTTTATAGAAATCGCTCCAGACAAGGCACTTGATGTAAGGAGCTAAAAAAAATTCCACTTCAAGATCAAATATTAGCAAACGATAAGTGTTAGGTGGATGAGTTCCGACCCAGAAAACAGCAATTCTTCCTCCTTTGTTAAAACATCGCTCACGGAAAGTGAGGACTAAATAATATGATAAATGAAACAAGAGTTATGAGGTTGTCGAAAATAAATCCACAGAATCTCAGTGATTTAACTGCCTCTCAGATAGAAGCAAATATGTCAAGCTATTGTGCTGCGTGAGTGGTTTGGGTAGGAGAACTAAACATAAGTGCGAGGTCTCTTGTCAGTTGGTTTGTTTCATTTTATTTTAATTGAAGTTCTCAGGAATCAAGGGGCCCTTTCCTAACACTTGATCTCTATATGAGATACACAGATATTCGAATATTCCAGTGAAGTTCTCCTTTCCCTCTCAAACACTGAGTTAGTAAAGAAGTTGAGAACATAATTTTTTTCTCCCCAATTATATGTTATTGTATCTCTTTCTTGTGGTCTCTGAGTCTTTTTCCAGGGCAAGAATTCCTCTAGTCTTGTGGAGTATCCAGCTTCGTGTTGCTACTGAAGTAACATCACTTGGAGAACCATCATTCCTCATAAAAGCCAGTGTTGATTAGCCATAGCAAGGAGATCTTATTTGTGCTGCGGATACTATGTTATTTTGAATATTTAGTGAAAAGTATCCTCATGCCAGGTTGCCCTGACAAACCCTTATACAGAGAGACCTTAAACATTCGAGGATAGTGTCTAGTAAGCATTCAAGTTGTCTCTGGGATATGCATTTTGAAATGCACTGTAACATCTCAATTGTCTATCAAATATGCAGATATTGTGCTATAGTTCAGGATGTTTTATGCAGTGAGGATTGAAACTTTTAATGCAGTGATGAGTTTTCTATATTCAACCTTGTGTCTTTTTTTATGGCAATCGCTTGAGACAAAGCATGAAGCCACCTGATGTAGTGAGCTTTTTCCTCCCACAATCCTGTCACCTTACAAGCTAAAAAGAGGTGCTGCCACTAGTGTGAGTAGAATCTTCTATTACATTTATATAATAACATTTACACAAATAATTACGCATTTGACCGATTAACAAACTGAATACAAATGCTTATCTGAACTGTTAAATGTAATATCCAATTCAATCTTCCCAATCCACTATGGATTCAGTTAATTTCGGTATAAACGTCTGCATAACAATGCATCTCATTAAAATACACATTTAGTCAAAACAGCCAAATTGTATAGTTGTTCAATCATCCATTAATGCTATTGACTGACAAACTATCTACAGCTATTATCAAGGGAGACAACTCGTGCAGAACACTCATGTATTTATAAATAATAATAATAATAATGGAACCAAGAATATTAACGCTGCATCTCTCTAAGCTCACTATCCCCTCCCCCATCCCCTCCCATTGTCCCATCACCGCCCCCCTCCCCAAGACTGATACCAAATAGCCGAGAAGGGTCAAGAAGAATGGAAAGACCGAGAAGAGAGCACTGATCAGGCCTCTGCTGGACAAGCATAAAGAGAACTGGGACCTTGAGGAGGCTTATTGCCACTCAAATTTCAGTGGAGGCCAATGGTAAGCTGCTGTTATAATGCAAATTCATTTGCAAATTTTACCGAAAGAGGCAGAGAGAACTGGAAACCTGGGGAGGCTTGTTGTCACTCAGCTTTCAGAGAACACCACAGGTCATTGTCAAGGAGAGATCTCTGATGACCTGTGTGAAAGCTCCTTGTGAGCCAATACTAATAGCATGTTATATTTCTGGCTAGGAACAAAGTGTAGCCTTTTTTCTCATGTTACATTTTAACTATTTTGTCCTCGGAAAGTGAAGTAGAAGTCCTTCTAGACTGGAACAATGTTTATTTGTTCCAATCTAGAGTACCCATTTTGGGGGAGCTTGATTTTCCCATTAAAAACCAACTTTCAAGTTCAAGTGTATTGATAATATGATCCAATATTTGTAAAAAGTGCTCAATACATAAATAAAGCTTTTATGATATGAATAGAATTATATAAACATTAGGATGATTCAAATCGATCCATGTTTTGACGTTAACATATCTCATTGAGGTTCTAAAAAAATCATTTTGGAGCCATGACAGGATGTGTTAATTTTGATGTGTAAGTCTACCTATATAGATTCCTCTTAATATTTATATACAATTTTATAACTTTATATATATATATTATAATTTTTTTTAAATTCACAAAAAGGCTTATATAGTAGACTAGCGGGGGGGGGGGGCTTTACCCGGTCGTAAAATAGGCTTAAATATGATATTTTTATTTATCCAGATTTTGTATATATTATTATAGAGCCGTGATTAAAAAAAAAAAAAATTGGGTGCCTTCAGCTAGAATCAAAACCGAAAGCAAAGCTGTAGCATTCAAAGCTGGTGATGTCGCCATTGTACCAACGTGACACGCATATGAACTGATTAAAAATAAACTAAGATGAATGTACAAAATGTATAAGGATTTTTTTTTTCAATTTTTACCTCTTTTTGGACCCTTAAAAACTATTTTAACCAGCTAAGGACCGATAAAAGAAAGGCATATAAAAAAATCCAATCATTTGAGGCCCCTAGCGCTGCTCTGCGATTTATAGTTTTGGAAGAGATAGAGTTTGAAAATATGAAGACAGACAGACAGACAGACATAGTGAGTTTTATAGATTAAATTTATAAGTTTTATAGATTAAAGTTAAAAATGCAAATGTTAACTGTCATGATTAAATTTTGTTCTAAACAGAAGCACTCATTTCAAATGCGACCTATCATCAAAGAACCAACTAGGCCATTCTTCTTGTGTGGTTATTAAACTTGCAATTGCACTTTATGGAGGTAGCATGGCCTTGTTCTGTCAGAGATCCTTAGTAATTCGCAGTTGTATTTTTCAGTTGCCCACACTGAAAATTGAACCTTCAACCTTCAGGAGAATATCATTTTTTACAATCGATTTTTCCAAGTACTCTAATCATTGCACGACGGGTCCTTGTGGACGGTTCTAGTACGAATTTTGGGAGTCTTAAACTGTAAAGTAAATAAAGGGTTCCTTTTGAAATTTCGTCCAAATTTCCGTCCACATTCCTGAGTTTGACAGAAACATTCACAAGTTCAACATGATATACTTGAAGAAGGTCGGAGGTTACATTGACTGAAACGTTGCGAAAATGACACTCATGATGAGAACAGTAGTCTGATGAATCTAAATAATACAAATAACCAGTCCTCATCTGAAAAATGCAGAAATGTATTATTGTTTCCAGTTGTAGAAGAATTAAATCTGGACAGTAATGCGGGGTGTGTGCAGGACAGGGGATTTAAGGATGAACTTGAGAAAGATTAATAAAGACCTGATCAGAGATAGGTTAGTTTAGAAGTCAGTTTTTGAAATTTGACCAACACATGCTAGCATGTAAAACAAATCTCAATCCAAATATAATGGTGATGATATCCAATGGATGTGTAATACGAGTCTTAAAGACATGCTTAGAATTGATGAGTGCCGAGAAAAATTAGATCAGGATAGTATAGAGAGATGTGTAAAGAATAGGACATTTCGTTGGTTTAGTCACATTGAAAGACTGGAGTAGAGTGTTTGGATTTTTCTAATGCATCTACATGCAAATCAGTTGAAGTAGCAAGGTGACTTAGCCGTGGAAAGCCACGATGATGATGATGATGATGATGATGATGATGATTTTACTTTAGGTGAGTTAGCTCATGAAGATCATGCTTCAGGAGTGTCCAGTCTGAATGAAGCCTCCCTCGTTAGTTGCAGCTATCTGTTAAAATTGCAGATGTTTACACCTGACACCAAGAACAGCAAGGCTCAACGGTTAGATGCGAAGGTTTACTGCAGAAGCCACGTTGTCACTTTCACTTCATTGATTTATAGTTTAGTGCCTGACACGTCTCTGTTTTCCACATGCAGAGACAGAGACGACCAGAGGACGACGGATCCTGATGCTGACTCCTTCTGAATTTTCACCCAAATCTTGTTAGCTAGGTAGCTACTACCACTCCTTCTATGGTAAGGAAGGGTTGGACTTTAGGTGGGTGATAATGATGATGATAGAAGTAGTAGTAGTAGTAGTAGTAGTAGTAGTAGTAGTAGTAGTAGTAGTATACCTATTTCCTTTATCTCGGTCCTAAACCTTATCACTTTTGTAACGCTTTGAAGATAATAGCCGGTCTTGCCTTATCTGAACTGAATCCTTTCTTTCACAACATATTTACAGTTGAGTACACTAAACCATCATCAGCACACTTCCGCTGAACTCGCCTTATCCTCGTCCCGGTGCCAAAACAACAAAACAACAAACAGGCCAATTCTCTTTTGCTCACGTCTAATCAGAAACTCAGAATAACCAATTCAAAGAACCATACATAATTAACACTCAGATCAGCCAGCTTGCAGATTTGTTTTCGGTGCAAAGAAAATACAAAATAAATACTTTCGCTGTATATAAGTATAAATCCTCGCAGAAGTGTGTGTGGGGGGGAGGGGGAGGGGGAAGCAGCAGAGATTATGAGATCTGAAGATTATCTCTGATGGATAATCTGTTGTTCGTCTGCTAGTTAATGTAATATTTTATCATTCTTGTTATTCTGCTTTAGCAGAAATAGAGACCAGTTGGCATATATATATCTATCTATAATATAAAGCTGAACGTCTGTGTGTGTGTCTGGTCACGAATAGGCTCCTATATGGTTGACTATTATAGAAAACTGATCACATATAATGATAGAAGATGTATCGAGACACAGGAATGGGTATGTTTGGTCTGGCATAATGATGGTTCATTAAAATTGTGGGGTCTGCGTTCACGCCTGGTCCACAAATAAAAAATTAAAAAATTAAAAAAAAACGTTTACAAGTGTTTTTGATATAGATGTACATAACATTACTTTGATAAGTATTTTTTGACTTAAATAGGGATAGTATAATAAAATTGTGGGGTCTGCGTTCGCGCCTGGCCTCCATAGAATGGAAATAGGCACAAACTTTAATAAAGACTTTTCATATCTATCTGTGTAAGTATACTTTGATAATAATGTTTCAGTTAAAAAAAATATGGTATAATAAAATTATGGGGTGTTCGTTCGTGCCTGACCTCCATAAAATGGAAATATGTCATAAAGTTTAACAAGGTTTTATAATATAGATCCACAGAATATTGTGATAAGTGTTTCAGTGTGAACAGATATGGTATAATAAATTATGGGGTTTATCTATTTTATTTTTACTTTCATCATATTTTGCTTTGGTTTTGATACCCCCAAATTCGAAGCTATCTCTTTACAACCCTTCCTTTTCATAACCTATCAAACTTTCATAAATCTGTAGGCTGTTTTTGAACCCAGTCAACGACGGGTACTTTTGCTAGTTTATATATATATATATATATATATATATATATATATATATATATATATATATAAATGAACGTGTCTGTGTGTCTGTGTACATTTCCCTACACAATAACTCTATCAATTTTTAGTCTACAGACTCGAAATTTGATATACAGGGTACTGAGATTTGGGGAAAATCGATGTGATCGGATTTTGGCCAGAAATTTGGCGATTAAGGGGTCAAAGTTCAACGATTTGACCTTTGAGAACTCTACCTAACTCCTCCGACAATTTTGGGTCTATGCACTTGAAATTTTAGATATAGGTTCCTTGGACATGGACTCTAACATAATAACTTGATTTGAACCCAAAACAATAAATTTTAAGGGGTCATAATAGGGGTCAAAGTTTTAAAAAATTGACCTCTGCGGTCTCTTCCAAATTACTCAGACAATTTCTGGTCTAAATATTTGAAATTTTACATAAAAGGTATTCAGAGATAGGGCAAGCTTTTTCATCAGTTTGGGTCGAAAATTTTTAGTTACCAATGTATAAATGTATGTATATATGTCTGTTTGCATGTTTGCCTTAAACTTTCAATAGAGGTGACGGATTTTACCAAGATCAGTATCGTTTTAAAGTTCGACCTTTCATACGACAAATATCGAAAAATTGGCTAAAAACATTAATATCTTCCCCTTAAACTAGGCACTTTTCTACGGGGGGGGGGGGTCACTTTTTTCGCCGATACTTTTGAAAGTTATCCTCTCCTTTAGATTGTCTAGCCTTAATTTTTTTTAAATGTCGCTTCCGGTTTGGCGGTGGTCGTAACAGCATAAACGTTAGGTTTTACCCCGTTCTTTTTCTCCTTTGCGGTACGGGTTCGGGCCTGCCTTCCTACTACCACTTTTTTTTTTTTTTTGCTCAACATACGCATCCAAACATCCGGGCAACGCTGGCTGAAATGCTAGTATATATATATATATATATATATATATATATATATATATATATATATATAATAGCAGGCTGCCTGGCGTTGCCCAGTCGTAAAATATGCTTAAATATAAGATTTTCATTTATGCAGATTTCATATTTATTATTATAGAGGCAAAACTCTATTGATTATTATATTGTACCTAATATATAGTAGTGATTTCAAAAGTAAAAACAATATGTGACTTGGGTGCCATCAGATAGAATCGAAACCAAAACATGTTGTTTTCCAGCCTTATTCCTTACTGCCTGATCTAAGTCCATAGACATAAAAGCTTAAAAAGTAATGTTGTTAAAGATATAAATATATATTTGTGCATACGTAAAAATAACATGTTTAGTAAACTTACGCTTTCCAAGTTGCAATTTTGACCCCTTAACAGCTATTTTCACTGACTAAAAACAAGTCGAATTTATTCCATGAGTCCAAATCCCTTATATATCAAGTTCCAAGTTTGTAGACCAAAGATTGACAATAGTTTGATAGAGATCATTCCTCACACTGACAGACACACAAGTTCACTTATATATATATATATAAATATATATTAACTAATGGTTCACCGCTTATTAAGTCCTGAGGGCCACTTGAGGATAAGGGTTAAATAGATCATTAGTCAAACGATGAGGGCCTTCACAAAAAGAAGGCAAACAATAAGGGAAGAGGGCAGAAGATTGCTTAAGAGATATTGATTATCCAAGAAGATGGCTCAGCAACTTTTTGTTAAGATCAGACTTGTAGACGTCCATGTTGTAGTCGGTTGGGAAGAAAACTTATGGTACTTTGTTGCATAGATGGAATGTTTTAGAAAAAAAACTTTCTTCATGGAAGTTTCATTTGGTTTGGTACAGAGAGAAAGAAAGAAAGAGAGAGAAGAGAGAGAGAAAGAGAGAAAGGGGGTGTTCTTTGCTGTGGTTGCAGTTAGACGAGTTTTTATAATGAATGCCTTACATGAATTGGAGTTCAGTCGAGTACCTACCATAAACATGATGCTACAATAGAGAAAAACTAGCAACATCTCTTCTGTAGGAAAGCCTTGGTAGGGACGAGAATGCTCACATAATGCTGTCAATTTTGTGAAAGTATTTCTGATATTTTTCAAATTTATAAGTATTTATTATTATTTACTCACTAAGAGCAGTCACATAGGCCATCACCAAAAATTTCTCTTCGAGAACAACTTGTGGTGTTCTCTGGAGTCTGAGTGATAACAAGTCTTCCCAGATTTCCAGTCCTCTCTACCTCTTTCGATAATCTTTACAAAATAATTTGCATTATCTCAACAGCCACTCACCTTTGATTTCTCATTGACAGCGACCATATGTCTTCATTGGAATTTGGGTGGCAATAAGCCTCTCCAAGGTCTCTTTGCACTCATCCAGTGGAGGTCTGGCTGGTGCTTTCTCTCCTCGGTTTTCCATCCTCCTTGAGCCTCCTCACTTATTTGGTGTAGTGCCAGTTTATGGTGCCATACACACACATAAAAAGGTGGGGTGGAACGCAGGGGCGCATGGGAGTACCTTACAATACCGTTTCAGTTTTCATGATTCCCTGTAATGCTCCTTTTACATCTGTAGCCGTTTCTATGTGTTCAGTTTGTGTCTGTAGTTCACGTGTGTTAGTCTTTGCATTCAAGGGTTTTCCTTAATGTTTCAGCCCTTTTCATTATTGTTATATGTTGTATCTTTTCAGCCATCCCTCTGATTCCAATCTCTCCCATTCTTTTTTCAATGTTTTTCAGTATTGTTCTCTAGCGCTCCTACTATTAGTGGTGTTATTTTGACGTCCATTTTCGAGATCCCTTTGAGTTCTTTGGCCAGTTTTGTGTATTTGTTCCACTTCTCTGTCTCCTTGATCTTCACTCTGTGGTCTGCTGGAACGGCAAAATCTACAATCTGGCAAGACTTTTCCTTCTTATTAACTATTATGACATCCAGTCTTTTTGCTTGGATGGGTTTATCCGTATGTATATTCATGTCCCATAGGATCTTGTAGCTTTCATTTTCTAATACTGCTGCCGGCTTGTGCTTGTACCATTTGTCTGAGTGTTCAAGATGCAACTGGCTGCATAATTCCCAGTGTATTGCCTTCCCCACGTAATCGTGTCTATTTTTATATTCTTTTTGGGCTAGTTTGCTGCAATTACTTATTATTAGTGGTTTATTGTTTTGACTCTTTGCCACAGAGTCTGCATTTGCTGTTTTCTTGTGTCTTGTCGATCCTTGCTTTTATATGGTTGGTTCTAATTGTGTTATCTTGTGCGGTTGTTATTAGTGATTTAGTTTCCCTGTTTGGGTTTCCTTTTTGCAGCCATTTTCAAGTGTTTTCTTAAGTCTCATGTTTTGCAATCCTTATGAATTGTCCATGAAGCCGTTTCTCTTCCCATCTTTCTTTCCTTGTTTTATTCCTTGTCTCTTCTTTTTCTATCTTGTTTGTTTCTTCAGTGGCTCTTGCTGTGGTAATTATTCTTTCGGTGTTCTGCATTATGCATTTTTCTAATTTTTTTGTGTGTTATTTACATAGTCTTCTATAGAAACCAGCCCTCTTCCTTTGTCTTTCCTTTTCACATCGAGTCAATTAGTATCATCCTTTGGGTGTAGTGCATTGCTATGAGTTCCTTGATCTTCTAGTCAAGATTCCTCAGTTCTTTTTGGGTCCAACTTATAAACGGTCCAAAGTCAGTAATGACATTACCCACGTATTTATTCCTTTAATTAGGTTTCTACTATATAGTTTAATTTCAAGGAGTTTTCTTGTTCTTCTGAGGTACTCCTTTCCAATTTTCTCTTTCATTTCTGTTGCTTTGATGGTGTCTGCTTCCAGAACTCCCAAGTATTTGTAGCTATCAAGTTCACCTAGCGCATCATTTCTGTTCAGTTGAGTAGTACCATACCTTCTATTGCTTTCAGTTTTCCCCTCCTCATGATCAGCAGTGCACACTTTTGCATACCGAATTCCATTTGGATATCCCGACTGACAATTCGGGTTGCGTTTATTAGCGTCTCTAGTTCTGTCTTTGTTTTTGCAAACAGTTTATTATTATTATTATTATTATTATTATTAGTAGTAGTAGTAGTAGTAGTAGTAGTAGTAGTTCACTAAGAATTTTCACGCCAGTCAGTATCAATGATTGTTAACTAACAATAATTAGTAGCATTTCCTGGAATCTGAATGACAAGTTTCTGAAGATTTCCAGCACTTTCTACCTCTTTCGTCAATCATTGTAAATGATTTTGCATTATCGCAACAGCTGCTTACTATTGATTTCCCGCTGCCTTCTAGAGAATTTGAGTGGCAATAAACCTCTCTGAAGTCTCAATACTTGCTATGCCATTCCAGTAAAGATCTGGTTAGTATTGTGCTCTCTTTCTTCTAAGCCTTTCTAGCGTCCTCTTTGACCATTTTGTGTGACATTACTTTATGAGATTTTCTGCACTTTCCATTCTTTAGAGTTCACATGGTATTCTTCTTCTTCATCTTATTATTATTATTATTATTATTATTATTATTATTATTATTATTATTATTATTATTTGTACCTACTTAGAATTGATGATGACACAGGTCATCATCAGAGATTACTCACTGATAATAATCGGTGGTATTTTCTAGAGTTTAGGTGACAACAAGTCTTCCCAAATTTCCAGTAATCTCCATCTCTTTTGATAATCTTTGTAAATGACTTTGCGTTATTACAACAGCCACTTAATATTGATTTCTTGCTGGTAACAACCAATGGTCTTCACTAGGATTTAGGTGGCAAGAAGCCTTTCCAAATTTCCAATACTTTTCCTGTGGAGGACTGGTTAGTGTTCGCCTTCTTCAATCCTGAATCCTTCAGGGCTATTTTGTGTAGTATCAGTCAAGGTTGACACTTATTTTGAAATGAGAGAGAGCTTAGTTTATCACATTTCTTGCAGTTTCAGTTGCTTTGGATCATGTAGTGCTCCTTCCATGTTTTTGTTTTACTTCTGTTATAGCATTCATGTAGCTGGTTAGTGTTTGCAGTTTATATAGGTTGGTTTCTGCATTCGAGGGTTTTTCTTAAGATTTCACCGGTTTTCATCATTGTTGTCCATTGTATAGTTTCAGTCTTTCTCTTAATTCCAATTTTCCCAGTCTTTCTTTTTGAGATTTTTGGGACTGTTTCTAGTGCTCCTACAAATATTGTTATGATATTATTTTTCTTCAGGTTCCGTGCTCCTTGAAGTTCTATCATCATCATCATTATTATTATTATTATTATTATTATTATTATTATTATTATTATTATTTTCTCACATAAATTATCAGTGATCATTCACTGACAACAACAGATGGTTTTCCCTGAATTGAAGGAACAACAAATTTCTCAAAAATTTTCAGAATTCTCCACTTTTAATGATACTCATTGTAAATCACATAAGCCTCCTTAGAATTCCAATCTCTGTACCCTTTCAGTGAAAGTCTACATAGTGCTCTCACTTCTAAACCCTTTCCATCCTCTTTGACCCTTCACAGCCATTGTCTGTGGCACAAGCATCACTTGTGGGAGGGGGTAGTTTTTTTCCACCTTTTTTTTCACTCTGGAAATTCTGAAAACTATTGCTAAAGATGAAGAATTTTTTATATTTTTTATGTTGATCAAGAGCAGGTGCATTTACCGTTTTTGAGATCAAGCATGTTCTTTTTCAGTAGATCATTGTCCTCAACTAAGCTTCAGTCTCTGATTTCACCTTGTAAGGCAAGAACTGGTCTTACTACCCCAACTGCAAAGGACTTTCTTTTCTCTTTCAATGTGCCTAGATGATTTGTATTTTTTTATAAAAAAAAAACTATGTTGTAAAAATAATTATGGGAAAATAAAAATGGTAAAAGCAAGAAAAGAAAAGAAAACAAAACAAAACAAAACAAAAGTTACCTATGTCTTGAGATGAAGTACTGCTGCCAAACCTGTGGAGATGCCATTCAGAATACTCTTTCTTCAGAGTACAAAATAGACTCCGAAATTTAGTGCCGGGTTTATCTTTTCTGTTCCCTACAATCTATTTCTCACAGATAACGACAAAAAAAAAAAAAAAAAAAAAAAAAAAAACTAAATAGAAAGTGCAAGGACGTCTTGCCTATCTTGCAGTCACACAATATTGTTTACAAATTCTAATGTCGGTGTGGTGCCGTCTATATAGGCAAAACGACCCAGCATTAGAATTAGAATCGATTAGAATCGCTCAGCATGTTCCTCGTTTCATCAAGGATCATCAGCCGATTTCCAGGGTTCCCAATTAGTAGAATCAGCTATTGGACAACACTTAGTAGATAAAAAGGACTGCGGTTCTACATTTTCTCTGGGGTGTTTTCTGTTTTGCACAGAGGACGCACTAAGTTCCACCTGTCTGTCCTCGAGGCGCTTGTGATCAGTTTTAGCCCCCCCCCCCTACTTTGTGCAAGCAGAGAAACCTTCGGTTACAGTTGGGGATATTTGGAGGGACACATTCTATTTAGTTTTTTTTTTCGTTGTTATCCCTTTCGTATAAGTATTTCTACAGGAAAAAAAACATTCAGACATATATCCTTGAAAAGTTTGTCTGATGAAAAGCGTTTCAGGTTCCATTACAATTCGTGATTTTTTTTCAATCGACTTTTTAGTCGACTTATTTATTTTATAACATCCGAATATGGTTAATTTCTTTTTTATCATCATCATATATATATATACAATGCAGTGTGACCCTAAAAAAACGGGCCCAACTCTAATTAGGCCTCGTTTCTTAGTGTTTTGTCTGAATGAAATGAAACTTGGGTCATAACTAGTTTATTATATTCAAAACATTACATCAAAGCACAAGGGTCTTTGGTTTGGCCTCTTTTTCTCCGTTCTACAGTATATGTTCTAGATGGCATATATATATATATATATATATATATATATACATATACATATATATATATATATATATATATATATATATATACATATATATATATATATATATACTAGCAAAAGTACCCGTCGTTGACTGGGTTCAAAAGCAGCCTACAGAAAATGGACTCTGATTTATGAAAGTATGATAGGTTATGAAAAGGAAGGGTTGTAAAGAGATAGCTTCCAATTTGGGGGTATCAAAACCAAAGCAAAATATGATGAAAGTAAAAATAAAATAGATAAACCCCATAATTTATTATACCATACCTGTTCACACTGAAACACTTATCACAATATTCTGTGGATCTATATTAAAAAACTTTGTTAAACTTTGTGACATATTTCCATTCTATGGAGGTCAGGCACGAACGAACGCTCCATAATTTTATTATACCATATTTCTTCAAACTGAAACATTATTATCAAAGTATACTTACGCAGATAGATATGAAAAGTCTTTATTAAAGTGTTTGCCTATTTCCATTCTATGGAGGCCAGGCGCAAACGCAGACCCCACAATTTTATTATACCATCCCTATTTAAGTTAAAACATACTTATCTGCCATTATTTGCTAGTCTTTAGGCATGTCATTTAAAGGATAGGTTCAAAATCCGAGTGAGGGGCAATATCTGATGTGTTTGGAGTTGGTTTTGATTATGACCGCTGTTCACTGTTGTTTAACGTAAGAATTTTCATATAATCCATTTCGTTTGTTTTCTTGCTGCAAACTGATACCAATTATTATGACTGTATATTGTTGCAAGAAAGAATAATATATGTTTACGAGAAGGCAGAAGAAAAGAAGACAATCTGTTGAAGAAAATCGACTTGTATTCCCAACATTTGCATTAAAATATGTCTCTTGTGAGTAGCGATATCAGGCAGTAGAATCTCGTCTTCGGTTGTTGGCATGACTTTGTGCAGCTGGTTTATTGTGATCGTTGATCTTTTAATGAAGAAGGGACTGAAAGAGATTGCTTCTAACCTATAAATTCTAACCTGCAGGCATGTCCTTTTATTTGTCCCAAGTGGATCCTATTAACATTATTCTTTTCATTTCTGATTTTATTCTCGTTCTGTTCACATCAAGCCAGCAGGAGCTTTTTGAATCAGAAAGAGATTTGATTTGAAATGCCAAGAGAGAAGTACGTCATAGTTATTGACAATTTTGCACATCGTGTCCAGGTGTTATTATTATTAAATGGTAATAAAACCGACTGAAACGGAGGGTGAGGGGGGCAGACAAAAGAAAGAGAGAATTAATTATTTATTTCAAGCGCATGGCTTAATTATTATCATTTTGTTAGAGTAGCTTAAAAATGCATCTTGTTTAATTTAAACTTCTACCCAGACTATCGAGATTGCAGCTTTCATTCTCTCAATTGTCTTTCTGGTGTCATTTCTGACTAATTATATCATTTATTTTTCTTACGAATCTCCAGAATATTTCCTGGCAGAGTCGATTCCATAATCTTCTTGTGCGTCTCTGTTTATAACATATCCTGTTTACAACATAATACCAAGTCCATCTCAACAAATATATTTTAACTAATATCTATACTAGATGTACCCACCAAAATATTTGTAGTAGGCCTCTATCCAGTCTTGAGAGAAAATGGATATCTCTTGCAAGAGTGCCTACATGGGGAATCAATTGTGAAGCAAGGATTGCGCAAAGTCTAACTGCACTGCTTGATTCCAGTGGCAGCAAGAAGTTTAGGAGGACTGGAAGCAATGCCAAGATAAGCAGAACGCTCTCCTACATACAGCACCTGATATTCCTAAATGGTCACCTATTTTAGTATTGACTAAGCTCAACATTTCTTAACTTTGATGACATAATGGGAACCAGCATGTCAAAATGATTATACCATATTCATATTTAACACTAATAATAATAATAATAATAATAATAATAATAATAATAATAATAATAATAATAATAATAATAATTGTGATACTAGCACATGGACAGCTTCACAGACTATGAAAATGATCCTATCAAGTTTAAATCAAATTAGGTCTATAATGTTGAATTATGCACTAAAACGATTGAGAAAGATATGAACCTACAATTCCACTCCTCAAATATGAGTAACATAGCAACGTGTATGCACTTAATCTTATACCATGATTTTTTTTCGACAGATGTTTTTTTTCTGCATTAAAAAACGTCAAAAGGGATGATATGCTATAACAAGCCTTTTATTGTGTTTGTTATAAATACGCCCAAATGGGTTGATATGCCATAAAACACAATCTAGACATGGCTTTTATTTTGTTTTGACATTAAATAACCCAAAGTTGATATATTAGGATGGTTTATGACAAGTATATGGTGATATTGGATTTGTAAACAGTCATGATATAGCCTGCTGCAGGGAAGCATTCCCATGGTAACATGTTCCACACGTGTAAAGTTTCTGGAAAGAAACTCTGTCCATGGAAATTTTGCATGATGTAAGAAACACCGGGATTAGAAAAACAAAAAGTTATATTCAGTTGTGGTAAGCAGAGTATAAAGCTAGCTTTTGATTTATTTTAGTCAGTTTTGTAATTTTCGTTTTACTTAGTTTGTCCTTTTGTTTTCCCATTCCAGGAGCGATGTTTCTGACAAAGGGGGAAGAACTACTGTTTTCTGAATGCATATTCATCTCACACTTATCGTTGGCTGTTTTTTTATTTTCCTTGAAGTAGTAGTTTTTTTTTAACTTCTTACATCAAGTGGCTTCATGGCTTGTCTGGAGCGATTTCTATTAAAAAAAAAAGACATGTGAATGTCTTTCAAAGAGAAACGAGAGATTGAAGCTCAGACAAGCATTGTCCATGGAAATAACAATGGAGTAGGAAAATGTAGCAGTTGATATGTTATTAATACCCCCCCCCAAAAAAAACAAGACAAATCCTTTTATTGTATCTTTGGCATTAAATAAGCCAAAAGTGTTGATATACCATGAATGAAAACAAGAAAAATCTTTTATTGTATTTTGCCATTAAATTACCCGAAAAGGGTTGATCTGCCATAAAATAAAGAAAATAAAAATCACCATCATCGTCGTCATCGTCATGATCATCATGATCATCAATCCCATGCATAAAAATGGACTATTCTATTAGAGAACAACTAATATGGCCCTTCTTTCTATCAAAAATACACGCCTCATTTTTTTTTTTTTTTTTTTTTTCAGGAAGATTTTTCATTTAATCATGTGATTTTTTAATATTGCACTCGGCCACCTTCTCTGTGTTTACGTGAGATTAATTTGCAAATGGAAAAAAAGAACATTATAAATAGCCATCCGTTTTCGGTGCAGTCCAACTTGACAAAGTCGGTTTACGACAAATATAAAACGAAAGAAGATATTACTGAGAGACATAAAATAGAAATAGCACAATGGGTGACTAGTTAAATTGTCTGTAGAATCAGTTAGTCAGGTTCAAATGGAACTGGGTTTACTACGCTTACTTATCAATTAATCTAATATATAAAGTAAAGTCAGTCTATTTCTCTATTTTTGTTATCGATAGCTTTCCTCCTACAAAATCAATATTTAACTCTGGTTTGTCAGGGTTTTTTTTATGCATCATTGCAGTATGTTGGTAAAAGCAATAAATTGTAATTTGATGCAATTATTTCAAGAAAAACAAATATTTGGACCCAGTTAAAATTATTTTCATACGGATGCCATCTGTTAATTTGTTTAATCAATCTTTTTCAAAGGGAAGTAACTCTGCATTCTTTAATGTTCATAAATTGCATATCTAATGGTTTGGTAGCATCTGAAAGTGTGAGATAACAATTTTTAATATTCTTTGTCTGAATCTAATTGTAGCAGAGCGCATACGTGCATATGATAGCTGTATGCAAATGACCGAGCCATGTGCAAGATGACATGATGGCAAGGAAAAGGATTATAAAAAGAAGAACATGTGTGCAGACCGAGGATCACGTTAAAGAGATGGGAATAAATGTCTGTTGTTCCAACGAGAAAAAATGAGTCGAGTTATTACTTGTTCTTTGAGACATACTCTGCATACAATGTGTGGGTCCTGAGTGTGGACATGTAATAACTACATTAAATCTATTATATAAACGGCAAACGTCTGGTTGTGTGTGTGTTTGTATGTCCGCTAAAAACTTTTGTCATTCACATTATACAAGTAGGAACATGGCATTGTTAGAAAGTGCGACCTCTCAGACAAAAATATCCAAAAGATTGGAATAATCGTTAAGTGTTTCATGTAGAAATATCATATTGTTTTAAAGGGGCAGATAAAAACCCTGCTTTCGATGCGGTTTGCAAACCATGTATGTGTGAACCGTCGTTATGTTCTTCCATTTTATAAAGCTCATTTTGCAATGTTATTACATCCGTGTACTCCTGGGCTCATCGATAATGTGCTTGCTTACTAACTTAAGTTATGCGAGTTTGTGCCCAGCAAGCGTAAATTTTTTTTTTTTTTTTTTTTTTTTTTGCTTATAAAATTTTGCTTTTGGTTTCGCTTCTGGTTGATGGCACCTAAGTCCCGTTTTTTTTTTTTTTATGAGCAGGCAAAACCCCCTCCTCCACCAATGTTGTCATAAGCTGCCCCCCCCCTCTCGCTGTCACAGTTTTTTTTTTCCTTTTTTTTATGACTGAGCAACGTCGGGCGGCCTCCCCACTAGTAATACATAAATTAAAGTTAGTTTCTTTCTCAATTTTTGTTAGCGATAGATTTCTTCTTCCTAGTAAACCAATATTTGATTTTGATTCTTCAGTTATTTGGGTGGAACATTGCAGTATGTTATTAAGAATTATAAATTTCCAGCGAATACTTTGAACAGATCCGAATTATTTTGGAAAAAAGACAACATAGTTTTAAAATGCAAGTAAAATCATTATTAAACAACGCCAGGTTGGTACAGCTAGTCTTACATAAGTAAGGTTTGCTGTGCGATACCACAGCCTATGATTGTCGAGCTAGATCATGTAGATGGAGAGAGGGCATATTTGAAATAGTTAGAGTTAAGTAAAACAATTAATTAGTGTAGAGCAACAATTATCATGAACTAGAATACTACTAGCCCCAGGACATTTTGGCACCACTTTAATATCTCATTCTGTAGATTAAAACGAAGATATAATGCTACTACACCTTATGCCTAGAATTCTTTTTCGAATTTTCATCAAAATCCATTACATTATTTTCATTCTAGAAAATGTCTCGAATTTAAGACTTATCATAGGGATCTTAATGCAACATAGCATGTGAAATGACGTCATCGGTAGGGAAAAATAAAGACTTTAAAAAGGAGATCACGTGGGTCGCATGAAATAACGTTCGAAATCACGTGAGAAGCATGGAGAATGCATGAAATCACGTGGGTGGCGTCACAGCCGTAACAATTAAGAAACAAATGTCGTTGTTACAAAGTAAAAGCGAGTTGAAATTCTTTTCTATTCTTTGTTCCTTTTGTGACTGAGGCTACAAGGTGTTGGTTCCTGGACAATGTTACATTAAAAAAGAATTGAAATTCAGGAAATCTTGCTGAAATGGTGTTTCCTAATGTAAACCTAATGTAAATCATACGTATTTGAAGTTCCAATATTTTATGGCCCTAAAAACCTTTTACAATACGTCAAAGAAACGGAAATTTGGGAAATACTTATTAATCGATGTCAAATATCTATTATTAAAATTTATCAAAACTCAGAACTACTTGAATTTTCATGAAAGACTTTCACTCCACCGCTGCCCGCTTTGCATCAAATTACAATTACACTACATATAGCCCACAGGAGAGACGTTGTGAGCCTGTCTTTGTTTTATCGTTACTTCGATGGCAAGTGCTCGTCTGAGCTCCAATCTCTGGTCCCCCCTCGCCAATCTTTCATGAAAAACACCCATCTAGCTAAAACCACTGTCAAAAGTTTTCCCCACTCTTTAGCTGTGCCAAAACCAACACGTAGATTCCATGAACAAAGCTTCTTTCTTAGAAGTGCACGCCTGTGCAACTCTGTTCCGTTTGCCTGTTTCCCACCTGACTACAAGCTGGATGTCTTCAAGTCCAACATAAACAAATTGCTGATGAACCGTTCCCTTAAGTAAGACACTTTATCAAATCTCAACACTAACATACTGTACACATAATAACCCTTATCCCCAAGTGGCTTCCGGGCCTTGATAAGTGGTGACCACCTTGTAAAAAAAAAAATAAATAAATTGAGTAGGAATCTAGAAGAAAATTGTCTTCAAAAGCAACTATTATAATCTAGAGATCGTTTTCCCATTGACCCACCATCATAAAGTTCAAACTTCTTCCAACGTCCCGCACCTAACAACGCCATTGGCTGCCTCCATCCATTTGGATATGCATATCTATACCGGGAGGGAGATCAATTCCAATAGACCTTATTATTGTTAGAGAAGAAGAAGTGGAATGGCGTATTGATTCATGTAGTCATACTATCTGATAAAACAAAATCCCATCTCAGTGAAGGTCACTGAAACAATGCCCAACGTACAAAGTCCTGGAAGTTGAGACTGATAGGTTCCATTGAATGCAGCTTGAAGTAAAACTAGTGATCATCAGACCCATGGGACTCATACAAAAATAAGGGAATTGACTTTTTTTTAAACCAATCATATTCCAATGCCCTGAAAGATTACCCTATTTGGAAGATCTTGCTGTATCAGCACCAGTTGTTACTTACCACGAGTGACCTTCACCTCTCTCTCGCCGGAAGGAATGGTTCCATCAGTAGCATTCTTTCATTAAAGCATGTTCGATTAAACACGATCGATAACCTCTGCCGGTTCAATCTTTTATTCAATTTTTCATGCTTGCAAACAAGTAATTTGATCTCGGCTTCAAAAGTAAACAAGAATTGTCCAAAATTATTCTTAAGATGCACAGTAGTAATTTCGATTCCCAACGTCTTTGATATATATACATATATGTGTGTGTTTATGAATATATATATGTGTGTGTGTATGGTGTGTGTGGTGTGTGTGTGTGTGTGCGTGTGTATGTGTGTGTGTATTGTTTTTAAAATATAATTATCCACTGACCCGTGTTTCATCGTCTACGACTCATCAGAGTGGCTGAATCTAGTAAGATTGGAAATCGGGACCTCCTGAACTCTTACCACTGGACCACCTCACACGGCTGTTTGGATATATCGCGATTTACGAAGATGTTATTTTATTTGTTTTTGTTTTTGTGATACGTTTGGAATAAATTCAATTATTTGTATACGAAAGTGCATTTTTACCTAAATGCGAGTGTGGAATAATTTTCCCTTGGTACCCCCAAATAAGGAGCGGCATATATATTGTTTTTAAAATATACTTATCCACTGACACGTGTTTCGTCGTTTACGACTTATCAAAGTGGCTGAATCTAGCGAGATTGGAAACCGAGAACTCATAGAAAGAAGCCTATATATATATATATATATATATATATATATATATATATATATATATATTGGGACGATTAATCGGAATTGGGTATCCAAAAAGTCGGAACTTTTGAAGGTATCGGAATCTGACAAATGTACGCTTATTTTCCGATGCCGAAAACGATTCTTTTAATTGTAATTTTTATTTGATTTTGTTTAAAGTAAAATCTTTTGTTACTGGTACTAATAATACAATAATAAATATTTATTGATTTTAAATTAGCATTAAAATTAAAATCTATAGATCACCCCCCCCGCTCACAAGCCTATTTTTATATTTGAGAAAATATCTGCACATTTAACATCTGCTTTTATGTTAATCAGGAATAACAACTCCATTGTTAAATATTTAGAGGTTCATAAAGAATCGGAACTGGAATTTATAATTGTTCGAAATCGAGAATTTAGTACGAAATCGGTATTCATATTTGAATCGAGTAAAATATTAAAATTAGTAACAAAATACTGTACAGTGTATAATACACATGTATGTAATCAAATAACATTATAAATAACATCGTAACTAGACACCGGAAAACATCGTAACCTGAAAAGACTGTATCCTAGAATCACTGTATCCCGGGGTTCTACTGTGTGTATATATATATATATATATATATATATATATATATATATATATATATATATATATATATATATATATATAAAATAAAAATATTGTTATTGAATATTTATTCAAATTTTTACAAAAAAACATTATAAACCTGTAAGGAAGGTATACAAAAGTTTGATTATCCGATAAGGAGTACAAATAAACAAGAAAAGCCTTATTCCATGGCATATATATATATATATATATATATATATATATATATATATATATATATATATATATACATAAAGCTGAATGTGTGTGTGTGTGTGTGTGTCTGGTCACGATTAGGCTCCTATATGGTTGACTATTTAAAAAAAAACAAATAAACAAGAAAAGCCTTATTCCATGGCATATATATATATATATATATAAAGCTGAATGTGTGTGTGTGTGTGTGGTCACGAATAGGCTCCTATATGGTTGACTATTTAAAAAAAAACTGATTACATATAATGATAGAAGATGTATCGAGACACTGGAATGGGTATGTTTGATCTGGCAGAACAGTGGTTCATTAAAATTGTGGGGTCTGCGTTCGTGCCTGGTCCACAAAGTATGGAAATAAAAAATTTAAAAATTAAAAAAAAAGTTTACAAGTGTTTTTGATATAGATGTACATAAGAATACTTTGATAAGTATGTTTTAACTTAAATAGGGATGGTATAATAAAATTGTGGGGTCTGCGTTCGCGCCTGGCCTCCATAGAATGGAAATAAGCACAAACTTTAATAAAGACTTTTCATATCTATCTGCGTAAGTATACTTTGATAATTATGTTTCAGTTTGAAGAAATATGGCCTCCATAAAATGGAAATATGTCACAAAGTTTAACAAGGTTTTTTAACATAGATCCACAGAATATTGTGATAAGTGTTTCAGTGTGAACAAGTATGGTATAATAAATTATGGGGTTTATCTATTTTATTTTTACTTTCATCATATTTTGCTTTGGTTTTGATACCCACAAATTCGAAGCTATCTCATTACAACCCTTCCTTTTCATAACCTATCATACTTTCATAAATCAGAGTCCATTTTCTGTAGGCTGTTTTTGAACCCAGTCAACGATGGGTACTTTTTCTAGTAATTATATATATATATATATATATATATATATATATATATATATATATATATATATATATATATATATATATAAAGTGGGATGTTTCATTTACACAATGATTTTAAAAAGCAGGTTCTAAGCTAGATGTCTCAGCAATTCTAATTAAATTCCATAATGTGTAAGTGAATTCTTTGGAATCATATCTGTTTCTGATGACAACACTTTAGAATAGCTATTTAAAAAAGATCTTTACTAATGATAATGATTGTGAAGGCAAAACTCCAATCCCGGAAGGCGAACCATTTACATTAATTTACAATCCGTTATAATCTCTAAGGAATAGGGTAATAAAAATAATATTGATTACGAAAAAAATGTAGGACGTAAGGTAAACTTGAGTTTATAATGGATTAGAGAATCTCATACAACAGCCATTTTAAGTAAAATGGCTGTTGTATGAGATTCTCTAATCCATTATAAACTCAAGTTTACCTCGAATAAGAGGCTTTGTCTTATTTCCTGCCATTTTCAATCTTTCTTTTTTCTTCTCAAAATCTGCCTACCATAATAAATTTAATTTATGTTTTAAATATATTCCAAAGCTGTTGGAGCAGAAATAAAATTAATTTATAAATAGTAAAGTATTAATCAGTGAGAGGAGAAGAGAAATAATACAAAGAAGAAGAAGGAGGAGGAGGAGGAGGAGGAGGAGGAGCGGTGATGGTGAAACTTTCATGATAATAGAAAAGGTTATCGAAGTGAAATAAATAAAAAAAATTAAAAACGAGCAATATTATTGCTGGTTCCGCCATTAATTTTTCCACAGTTTTTGGATCAATAGGGATATTTTTATGATGCTGCTTTTTTTTTTCGATTCTGTAAAGACAATTCTTTAGAAGAAAAGAAACACTCCTGATATTTCTTCACACTTTGTTGCCAATGATAATGGCTGATACATTGGTTGGCATGTCTGCTATGGCTTTATTAAATTTGAATGGCCTGATTTTTATTTTAAGGGTGGGCGGACTGGCGAGGGGTAGTGGAGTCAGTGGCAGGTTGGCTGTACTTCTATAAGCAGATAAATGTTTGCAGACAACAAAACAAATGAGTAAATCTGTGTGTTTGTGTGTGTGTTTATGTGTGTGTGTGTGTGTGTGTGTGTGGTTGTGCGCACGCGCATGCTAGTGTGTGTTTGTATGTAAATGCAATATGCAGTTATATATATACTAGAAGAATATCTGTCTTAGGACAACTAGAATTACCCCCCCCCCCAATAAAAAACAGTTGCATTTTTTTACGTTTGATTTCTTATCATTTTGTTTCTGTTGAGGATAGGACATCCTACCGGATGCCATACATTAACCTGCTATCTCAAAGATTCCAACCAAGAGATCTTTTTTAAAATTCCAACCGTCCTTACGTGCAATTTTTTGTGTCTCTCTTACACTTGGTTCATCGGGTATATTTTCAGAGTAGTTTTTGAAATTCTTTTTCATGAGTCAGGTTGCTCCTATAATTACTGACACGATGGAGATCTTCCTAAGATTCCAGTTTCTTTTCATGTCGTACGTAAGACTTTGGTATTTAATTATCTTCTTCCCATCAGTTCTGTTTAACAGAGCACCATTGGATATACTAACTTTTACTAGGGTGCACCACATTTATGTGCCTTTAAGAAGATTAAAATCAAGATATAAACATAATCATTTTTATGTCTAAAATTCTTATTTCAATTATGATCAAAATCCATTACATGATTCTAATTCTAGAAAATGTCTTAAATTCAAAGCTTAAGCTTAAGAGGTATTTTAAAAATTAAATTCAAGAAATCTTGCTTAATTAGTGTCTAATGATTACAAGTCAAATTTGATGTAAATCAGAAATATTTGAATTCCCAAATCACGGGCTGTGGTCATATGCTTCGTAAACGCATTTAAGATATTTCAGAGAAACTGAAATTTGGTGAATATTTATTAATTGGTGTCTATTATCTATTGTTTTCTAATTGTGAGGATGGGACAAAGGTTAGAGCTTATTTAGCAGTGCGTTCACAAAGATTTGTGGTGTCTGGATTTTCACAAAGGGTTTCACCTCCTTTTTTGTCCTTTTTGCATAAATTGAATTAAACTAAATATAGCGCACACCTTGCGCGCATTGGCTGTGTTCAGATATTCATGACGATCAGTTAACTGGTTTAAGCATGAATCCTATACATCGAAATATAAGAACATATACACATACTTAATTTTGAATAAAAAGATATTATTATTATATGTACATTTACATGTGTATGTAACTATTATATCAGGCTGTCTAAAGACATCAGCTACCTGATAAAAAATGTGTCAAACATTGATGTTATTCTTTTTTTTATTTTTCGTTTCTTTTTGCAAAACTCAATCATGTTCTTCCAAGTCAAAAACAAAATCGACAATTTTCCCCTATGAGGCGACTAAACCAAACACCATTCACCATATTTATATTTGCAATTGAAGCTGCAGTTGAAGCATAAAAACATTTACCTAGATGACTTGATTCGGCATCACATAACCCGAAAAAAGGTTGATATGCCGTAAAACAAAATAACCAACCAAAAATGTGTATATTTAAACTTCTGTTCGTATATAGTGAATATACATATCAAAGAGTGTTATACACACATATAGCTGCATGTACAACACATATTAAATCAGTAAATCTTCATTCGAACTTTTATTAAAACAATAAACCATTTTCTTTTCACCAATTAAAAAAAATGTTTCTATTTTTAAATGAATTATTTACTGAGGTCAACACTCTGCAGAAACTGTCCAAAATGTATAGTTAATATATTTCTGTACACACTCAACCTAATTGAGGCATATTTAGCTTTGCCAAAGAGGTTATGGTTTCAGTCAAGTTTGTTTGTTTGTTAGGCTAAGGTCTAGCGTCCAAATCGCTTAACCAATCGTCACCAAACTTGGTCAAAATATCAGTCATTGTCTAACTTAGAACTAGATTTAATTTTGGGATATTTAGGTAAAAGGTCACAGTCAAGAGCACATAAAAGGGTGCGCCCGGGGATGGAGTGCTGCCGTTACGTCTGGGCGGGAGCTGCTAGAAACAGCCTGTCCTGCCTTGACGGAGTGCAAAGTGGACTTCGTGGTTTGGTGGAGGATGCCCTTTTCTCTTCCCTGCGGCCTCTCACCTGCGGAGGAGACGTTGCAGGCCTGTCTTTGTTTTGTTGTTGTTTCCGTGGCAGGTGCTCGTCTGAGCTCTGATCTCTCGTCCCCCCTCTCCGATCTTTCGCGGGAAGCGCCCGTCTGGCTGAGGCTACTGTTAGTAGTTTACCCCACTCTTTATCTGTACCTAGATCTGGGCATGGATTCCATGAGCAGAGCTTCTTTCTCGGAGGTGCACGGCTGTGGAACTCTCTTCTGTTTGCCTGTTTCCCACCTGACTACAACTTGAATGCCTTCAAGTCCAACATAAACAAATTCCTGACAAACCGCCCCCTTAAGTAAGACACTCTATCAAATCTCCAATACTAATGATTACTACAATACTATCTCATTGATTACTGTACACGCGATAACCCTTATCCCTGAGTGGCCTCCGGGCCTTGATAAGTGGTGACCTCCATGTAAAAAAAAAAAAATCGACATTTTTGGTGATAACTTCGGTTCTATTTTTTGGTATAAACTCACTACTTGACCCATATTGTAACCAATGAAATCCTGTATTATATGATTTAGATCTGGATGTTTGAGTGACTTTGTAAAATTCGATCACAGTTGAAATTTCATCAAAATTTCAACAGTTGAAATCTTTCCAAATTTGATGTATGGTTCTGATTTTCTTTAATAACAGTAACCACCAACAACATTTCAGCATGATCATGTGAATAATATTTTGAGTTATCAACATTTCTATAGCAAAACTTTAGGATTATGTATACAGTATAAAGAACTAAGGCTTAGATAAAACTTTGGTTCATTTATACATCGTCAGGCGTAGATATCCAGTCCCAAGGCTGACTTACATTCTCATTGAAAATACAGAAAAAATTGATTTGACTTGGCATGTCTGTTTTATAAACCTATTTAATGCTGAAAAATATCTATGGCAAACAATTCATTGTATACAACTAGGTGAACACAAGTTGCTATTATACTCATAACTGAGGTAGGAGCTGTTGGTTCCTGTATCTTATATGACCTTTACATTGAAAAGTTTGATAATGATTGAAATGTACTGTTAAAAGTGAACCAACACATCGTAGCCTCAGTCGCAAAGTAGACAAAGAATAGAAAATAATTTCAACTTGTTTTTTTTGTACGACATTTACTCATATTACCACCACATATGACTTCTTATTACAGCTGCGACGTCTCTCACGTGATCGTCTTCTCGAACGTGCTCTCGAACGTTATCCATATCTCTAATGTGAGCGTATTTCTGAATGTGCTCTCTCCTTTTGTAGTCTTCTTTTTCCTTACTGTGTTGTCATTCCACTCACAGCTCAATATTTGCATATAGCCGTCTGCGTTATGTTACAGAAATTAAAAAAGAATTTCAACTTCCGATATTCCAAACTTGATGTATGGATTTGATGCTCTTTGATAGCAATAAGCATCATGCAAAGTTTTAACCTGATCAGATAAATAGTTTTTGAGTTATCAACATTTCCAAGGCATAACTTTGAAATTACTTCATATAATATGGAGAAGTAAATCAGACTTTGGTCCATATTTACATTGTCAGGTGGAGAAATACAGTCTCACAACTGATGTATTCATGTTTATATATATATATATATATATATATATATATATATATATATATATATATATATATATATATATATATAAATATGATGAGTCTTGAAAAGACGAAACCGCTGTCTGTGGATGACTATATTTTATAGTTGTGGAACCTGTGGAAAACCTAAATAACCTGAGCCATCGATTGCCATAAATGAGAGTTCTTTATTTAAACTCCTAACATTCACAGGTAACATGAATTGGAACAAATACATAGAAGACATTACAAAGGCTGCTGCAAGGAAAGTGACAAAATTACTCATACCTAACAGTATTCTATATCTCTACAAAACCACCATTCACCATATTTATATTTGCAGATGACACCATTCTCTTTACCATGAATGGACACCTTTCCAAGACAGTACCTGGAATCTTAGAAAATGACGTTGAGTCATCCAATACGGATGTAAATGGATGGTGACATTTTAATGCTACTAAGACAAAGCTTCTTTCCTTCAACAATTACAAAATAAAACCTTTCCCGCCACTTATTACCATGGATGTAACATTAGCTAAGCGGAGTTCTTCATCCTAACTCCTCCACCTAACATTCACAGGTAACATGAATTGGAACAAATACATAAAAGATACTGCCAAGGTTGCTACAAAGAAGGTGGGCTCCTTCTACTGTGCTAAAAAATAACACACATTTGGCAATATTCCATATCTCCAGAAATCCGCCATTTACCCATGCATGGAATATTGTTGCCACATATGGACTGGTGCACCGAACACTCGTCTCTTTCTATTGGACAGGATGCAAAAAAGAGTTATAGAATAAGAAACAACGAAATGGAGTTTCATTCTATATTAATTTTATTTGTTATCTTCGTTAGTAACGTGTACACGAGAGAAACATGTTCAGTGTTTGTGCACGCTTGTATTTATAGCAGTCGTGAAAAAAGTTCCTGATGTGGAGACAAAGATTAGATATCCGACAATTAGATATAAGTCAGGCCTGTTGAAAGAGAGAGAGAAAAGTGTTTAATGTGTCTATGCATGTAGAAGCGTGCATCCAATAGTAGAGACAGGGCAAAGGGTTGGTGTCTCGTGATAAGAAAGAGTACGTGTGTGAAGTGCACGTGGAAGCAAGTTTTCATGATAGCCATCTTAGCTTGTGATACTCATGTTCGGCCTGGGACCAAAACCCCAGGCTAAGTCTGCTGCCAGTTGAAGCCAAGAGTAAGAGCATAAGAGTTTCAGATTTTGCCTTTTATGTACTCGGCCACGTGACCGAGAGCTGGCTTGTGATTGGACAAGCCAGAGAGAAAATGGATTTCAAATCTCGAGCCGGAAGAATTAGCTCCTGCCTGTGATTGTAGCGAGTTTTGGCTGATACAGAGTCTTCAATCTAATAGACCTCACACTGCTAAATAAGCTCCAACACCTGTACCATCCTCATAATGTTACATCTCTGTGCTTGTTCTGCAAGTACTTTAATGAACTTGTAACACTGTTGTATCCTCGATGTAACCTTAACCTTCGACTAATCTGACAAGCAGCAAAATCTCACACCTTCACTAAAAAAATTCCCCAATGCCGGAGAGTCTTCTACTCTGAAAGTTTCTTCCCTTAAACTGGTAGATTTTGGAATTCCCTCCCTGTATTCTGTTTCTTCGATTGTATTAATATGCAGATGTTTAGGTGTAATGTGAACAGACATCTCGCTGCTCAACTCCCTACTTAGAGTGCTCCTGTAGGCATGGTCCCAAATTCATAGCAGACCCTTACATCTCGGTGTCAATTTGCTCTGTTTGGGATGAATATGAGTTTAAAAAAAGGAACTTCTGCTCCTGACCCTAACCTCATATTACTATTTTTATGTTATAATTTCCATAAATATCAATTTTCAAGTTAAAAATTTAGTCTTTGCTCTTTATGGGTGTCCAATATAAACGCATACCTCACGATATTAATATAAAACCCCAGTTATTGTTGTTAACTAGCTCAGAGATACGAAAATAATTGTTCCAAATCTTTCATTAAAACTCTGTAATCCTTTAATATGATGTAAAAGTAGTGTCAAACATCTAGTGTTACCAGATTAGGCTGTCTGAAGATACTAGCTTCCTGACCTAAAATATATCAAACATTGATGCTATCATTTTTTTTTCCATTTCCTTGGCAAAGCTTAATTGAGACAGGCTCGAAGGTGCAGTAAACTGCAAGCTAAATGCACCCAACAAAATAGACACTGACAGAGGAACATGTGACCGAGAAAGAGGTGGCGGTGGGGCGAACAACAGGCGTAGAACAAAAAACCCAGTTGTAAACGAGCGAAAAAAAAAAAGGAAAAAAAAAAGGAGATAAGGCCATAATGGTATTTGTAAAGTACACCTCTTTTGGCCAAGAGAGCGGTAGGCGCTAATCGACCATGACAGCCGAGGCGCCAATCGCCAAAGACATGGGTGGCGGAAGGGTACCAATGAAATTCCAATTTACAAAGCCATCATTGTTGGCTGCTCCCTGGTGGGTAAGTGGCTTCTATTGAAAAGACACGTGGCCTTTGTGGAATTGGATTTGGTTCATTTTTATGATCCCCCAAAGTTAATTGAATGAGACCATTCTGGTTTTAATGGCCCGTCAAATTCCATTAGGCACACGCCCGCCAAGATTGGGGGTCCACCTATTCTACTCGATTGCCAACAGAAGAAGAAAACAGCCCCCTTTTTTTGGGGTATAGGCCGCCTGGTGAAGATTTGAGTCACAGCGGTTCCAGCATCCTGATTGGCTAAAGGGCCGAATCAGAGAAAAAAAGATGATCAGGAGAAGGCATAGTTCATGCCCCCACAATATAAGCAGCGAGTTTTTAGCGCAAGAAGAGAGAGAGAGATTTGCTCCCCTGGGTCCGAACGAGCGAAAAAAACGACTGCCTCATCGATTGACCCTGTCACATAGTTATTTAGTTTATATCGAAAAAAAAAAAAAAAAGAACATTGCAGTTAACAAATGGCCAGTCCCTAACTTAATAGCGAATTACAAAACGTATGATTGTAACCTTTATGAATAACAAGGAATTTTGCACAAGAAAAAACAAATATCGACTTGTCTTTTTAATTTGTTTTGCATGATTGCAGAAGCGCTCGACGAGTCTATTTCAGGTTACTGGCCGCTGACATTCACATCAAGGAGACACGGAGACCAACAATCAGGGAACATTCCACCACTAGACGACACGCGGGTGATGTAAGTGTCACAAATTACGTTCTGCAAAGTTAGAAACAAAAACAACAATTTTCCTCTACAAAACAACCAAACTGAACACCATGAATAAGTATTTGAAAACATAAAGAACTTGAAGCATACAAACTTTTTCTAAAACTACTGACTAAGTTCATCATTTGTCCCGCTCCCCCCATTTAGCCCCAAAAGTCCCCAAGGCCTTAACATATTTAAATTTGAGTCCAGTGCCATGTAAAACTTCTAAATAGACATACACAGAAAATTTTAGACAAATATGGTAAAATAGTCCCAAAAATAGAGTGTTTTTATTAGCCCTAAAAGAGCCCCTGGGGCACATCCAAGAGTTATCGTGAAGAATAGACAAACAAAATTATCTAGAAATCAGTTAGTTACAACTTTTCAGTAAGTTTTATAGAAATCCAAGGCATCATTTTTTTTAATAAGAACAATAGCAATTTAGCCATTTAAACCCGAAAGGAACCCTGAGGGGGGCAACCAGAGTTTTCCCGGAAAATCCATTCTGTTACTTTTTGATTCATATCATGTTTAATGCCTGTGCAAAATTTTTAAAAATTCCAAGGCGTAGTTATTGAGAAAAGTGCGGACAGACGAACTGATGAACGGACAAGGGTGAATTTACAGGTCCAACTCTCCTTTTGTCAGGGGACCAAAAAGTATTATAAACCAAAATAATGAATATTATTTAAAAAAAAAAAAAAAATTTATTCGTATGAGAAGGATTGACAAAATTGAATGTGTTTTAATGTCGTTCATGTAATATCAATATACACGCTCGTTCTCAGGATCCATGAGTCTTTTTTAAAATGGAGGTTTTATTTATATATAAAAAAAGATAGACATTTACTCAATATTACAGTCAAGAGAGAGAAATATATTTCATCAAGAGAGATAAATCAAGAGATGAGAGAGAGAGAGAGAGAGAGAGACAGACAGAGATAGAACCACTAGAATCACTTTATGATCTCCCTCACATGCACCATGGTTTATCGCTTCATATGTCCAATGGCAGTCAAGTCTAGCTGGAGAAGAGATAACATTACCTTCTAACAGAAATGATGTCACCACTTGACTGTCACCAAAGCCACACACCCTCACCTTACACTTGTCAATCACTCGGTAAACTTGTTATTCATCTTTTAACTAATCTTTTATTCTTTCATTTTAAATTGAGAAACTTGAACACTCATTCTGCAACAAAGGGAACATGGTGTTAAATAATACTAGTTATTATATATTTAACTAGCAGGGCGCCTGGCGTTTCCTTGTTGTAAAATACGTTTAAATATGATATTTTAATCTATGCAGATTTTGTATGTATTATTATAGAGCCATTTCTCTATTGATTATTATATTGTATTCAATATATAGTAGAGATTTTAAAAGTAAAAGAAAATATGACTTGGGTGCCATCGGTTAGAATCGAAACCAAAACATTTAGCGATCCAGCCATAGTTGTTACTGTTTGAGCTATCCTCAGATGGATAAGAAATAGTAAAAAATGAATTGACTTTAGCAGATAAATATATATTTACACATGTGTACAAGAGCACTTAAAGTCGACTTACGCCTACTAAGTTCCAATTTTTTTTCAATTTTGACTCCTTAGCAACTAGTCTTAACAGCTTTTATATATAAAACAATGGTTCACAAAAATGCAATCACTTAACCCATCTTGTGCCGCTCTGCAATTTTGCGTTTCAGAGGAGATGCACCTTGTAAAAATGGAGACAGACAGAAAGACATAATGAGTTTTTATAAATCAGATTTCAATAATATAATGACCAATGTTACTTAACACTGTGGTCCTTTTAAATAATAGTGTTATATATACAAATTCTTTATGAATTCATGACTGCTGTTGTTGCCACTATTATGATAGTTGTGGGCTCTGGTTGCTTTTCTGTTTGCTGATACAAAATCACATGGAAACTTATTGGTTAACTTATAAAAAATTAAAAAGGTTTATTAAATAATATAGGTGAAGAACAAAAGAAGATTTTCTATGTACGTATGTGTGTGTGTGTATGTGTGTGTGTGTGTGTGTGTGTGTGGAGAGAGAGAGAGAGAGAGAGAGAGAGAGAGAGAGAGAGAGAGAGAGAGAGAGATTTCAATACATCAGTCACTTAATTCATGCTGTTCCCGTTTTCAGGACAGCATTAAAAAATACGCCTTCTCCCATTCAAGTCTCATTGGCTTAGAGCGAGGAAGAAGGTCCCGACTCAAAATCATGTGGTTTGTGTAACATTCGTTCAGTGTACCCCTCTGACCCAATACTATGTAGCAATAGTTTGAGTCTTGATTATAAATATAGAATTTTCATTATAGTTAGTAAAATTATAGTAAAATAGAAATATGAAGTATTTATTTTTAATGGAATCCGTTGAGTTAAAGGTCTATGATCAAAATAGATTAAGAACCCTATTATACAAAGTCGTCACGAGTTTTTTTTTTGTTGTTTTTTAATCGTATCATGGAGCCAAAAGTTGACCCTAAAAATATATGTTTTTAGGGAATTTTCGCTTTTTATTATTTTTATAAAAATATGAACTTGATTTAACTGAAATTTGTTGAAAAATTTGTAAAATAATAGATATCAAAAATAATATTTGAGAAAAATGCCCGATATTCTTTTAGAAAACAATATATGCATAATTAAGTGCATAGAGGATGTTGTCAAATCTGCTGCAAAGAAGATAAGCTCCTTTCACTGTGCTAGAAAACTTATCACACTTGCCAATATGACATATCGTTGCCACATTTGAGCTGGTGCACTAACCATTAACATCTCCTTCTTGTACAGAATGCAAAAATAAATGCTAAACTTATAAGTCCTGCATTGTTCACCAAGCTCCAGCCCCATTTGTATTGTTGCAATATTTTTGCAGTATAATGGGGTAGTTATTTAAATTGCTGCCCACATCAGCAATATTTGGCACAGGCTCTCCTAAAGAAGGGGCACCCCTGAAATTGCAAAAATTGCCTGAGTAAGCCCGTTGGCATTTCCCGGCCGGGGTGCCTCAGGCGACAAGCAATAAACTTGCCCCATCCGAAAGCCGGGTGGCGAGGCTTTAGAGGGTGTACCTCCTGGGTGATACCCAAGCGGTGTACCTCAGTCCGACAGGTGCTGGGCTGGTTCCCGGCCTCTCACTTGTCGGGTTAAGTGTCAAGAATGGATCTTTGACGAGTACTCTACCCTGTCTCCCTGCAGCCAAAGCCACTAGGAGACAGATCGCATTATAAAGAAGTATAATGGGGTAGATATTTATCTGCTATCAACAGCAACAAAATGTGGCACAAGGTCGGAAAGTAGAGAGTAGGCAAGCTCCTCTAAAAGAGGGCACACTTGCCTCAACAAAAATTGCCTGAGTAGCCCCATCGGCATTCCCCGGTCGGGGCGCCTCAGGCGACAAGCTATAAACTGGCCCCACTTGAAAGCCCGGTTGCAAGGCCTGCGAGGATGGACCGCCTGGGTGATACCAAGGCAGTGTACCTCAGACCGACAGGTGCTGGCCTGGTTCCCGGCTCCCCACCTGTTGGGCTGAGTGTCAAGAACAGATCCTTGATGTGTACTACTACCCTGTCTCCCTGCAGCCGAAGCTGCTAGGAGACACATCTCATTATAAAGAAGTATAATGGGGTATGATCCCGCACAGTCGGGAGATTCTATTTATAGACAATGCTACTAGAAACTGACGAATCGAATTAATTCACGTTCTGCTACCAACCAATCAGAAACCAGAATTGCTCCATAAATATTAAACCTTTCTGTAGCAACTTCGCATATGTTTTCTTTGTGTCAACATGACAAGAATCTCAGGACTTGTGTAGAACAACGAACCATCAAAAACTGTTCTGAAACTAAACATGGCTTGCACTTCTAAAAGTACTTTTCCAGAATGTGCTCCAATGAACTTACTGCATTTGTTTCCTCTAAATGAAATATCTCGACTTGAAACAAAATCACCCTTCTTGATTGTAGAAGTCTCTAGATGCCGGAGACTTTGCTCGGACTGCTTGCTTTTGGAATTCCCTCTCTATTCCCTGCTTCCAAGACCATACAAACATGTAAAAATTTAAACAAACCTCTTTTTGCCCAGCTCTCCACTTGGATTTTCTCCCTGCTCCTGTATAAATCTGGAATCTATCACAGTAGGTCCTTACACTTCACTAGCAATGTCACTTATTTTGGGATGAAAAGAAGTAAGATAAAATAAATATAAAAATACCAAAAAACTTACATTTTGCTTTAACTGTATTTTTTTTCTTAATAACATTAATTTAATGATTTACTATCAAAAAAAATATACAGTTAACATACACATTTGTCATTCAAATAAATTCCCTTATTTTGTTAATAAAATATGATACAGCCAATATTTTGTTTTTGCTCTTTGACTGTTTGCTGTCTATCTACTATTACAGGGTGGAATGGTAAAGTTGTCACTCTAAAGAAAACAGCACTACAGATTTATTTTAAAACTTTTATTGAAAAAAATCAATTCAGGTAACTTGATTATGTAGTAGAGCTGACATCTATTCAATGTAGCAGCCTTCAGCCTCAATCACCGCCTTGATAGGGTCCAGAACTGGGAGCATGCCTTTTCCACAAGCACCAGTGGGAGCTCGGCAAATGGCGGTAATCAGGCTGGCTTTGGTGTTGTGAGAGGTCATGTTGGTGATGTTCTCGATATATGACTAAACGAAGTAGTCCAGCAAGTTCAGATCAGAGGAGGAGGGGGCAAGTGAGAGAAGGGTACAAAATCATAGCACTCCTTCTGAAAGCAAGCCTGGATCACTTTGGATATAATAGATGACATTATCTGGTTCTATGCAACCTCATATTGGCCTTTGTTTTATTTTGAACATTTCAGTATTGGTATTTATCAAGGCTAAAATCCACTCAAGGATAAGCATTAATAAATAGATAGAGTGTCAGTTGATTGGTCAGGAATATTATGAGGATTGAAAATGATTAATGGAATGAACAAAATTTGATTACTTAAAAGAACACTTTATGATAAATATTTGTTTACATTGGATTTGGAGACAACTAGTGCAGGGAAGCAGTCTTGTTGCAATGTGTTCCTTGGATGAGAAGTTGTTGGAAATAAACTCTGTTCATGGAAATTCTGTTTGATGTTGGGTGAGAAATAAAAAATTCTTCACAGTTGTAGTAGAAGATAAGTTCCTAGTGTGAATATCTCACAAAAAAGAATCAGAGATTGAAATGCGGTCCAACACCTTCCACATAAATAACGATAGAGAAAGAATGATCTGAGTGGCACCTCCCCTAGATGGTGCAGCAGTACTCATTATATAGGTAGAAGATTGCATTAGGATTCAATATGTTCTGGAGCAGTAGAATGATGCAATCATGTATGCTGGTTATGCATTCATGCATATTGGCTACATCTATGTTTCTGCTGCAATGAGTAGCATCATCAAGCTAAATCTTTTCATGAATTTCTTTCAAAATTCCAATGTGTGTATATGTGTGCATATGTGTGTATGTGTGTATGTGTGTATGTTTACTTTCTGGGTGCCTGAGTTCACTGGAGAGATAGCATCAGACTAAAAGGAATTTCAGTTTGGAGCACTTCAGTCGATATTTCTAGGATGGGCATTGTTGATGCTGAGAGTCAAGACATATCACAGATGTCACCCCCTTCCCCCACACAAACATGAAAGAACTCAGATTTCGTCGACCAAGTCATTATTTTTTATAGGTTTGGTTAATTTGGCATAGACTTGTTACTTTTGGAATTGGAAACGATTTTTATTGGTTGGAAAATATTGAGTTAACACGTTCATGTGAAAACTTTAATTTGCTTTTGGCAATAAAGAGGAAAGCCTATCAAACAAACCAGAGAAAGAAAGACAGCGGCTATACAAACCATTTGCGTTTTGGCGTTCACTTGAAGACTATCTCCATTTAGTCTCTACAATGTCAAAACAATATAGGAAGTTGAGTGTTAACGAAAAATTATGTAAAGGTGGAGAACTTTGCTTTCAAGGAGTCAATCTGAATCTGCGATTACAGATTGGTGTAGTTGTGTGCTCAAATATTGAACCGTGAGCGAAATGACGTCACAATAAGGGGAAAAAAGACTATAAAAAGGAGAGATCACATCCAAGAAAATGATCACGTTAGAGACATGGATGACGTTTAAGAGCAAGTTCGAGAAGACGATCATGTGAGAGATGTCACAGCTGTAACGAGAAGTCACACGCGACAGGAGAATGAGGAAATAAATGTCATTGTACAACAAAAAAAGTTGAAGTTCTTTTCTATTCTTTGTCTACTTTGCGACTGAGGCTACAACGTGTTGGGTAACGTTACATTTGTCTGAGCTTATATGATGTCAAAGTACTTCAAATTATTGATGTGGCAATGCGTGATCTCATCTAGAATATGTGCTTTTTGATTGATGATGCATAACAATCTCTCTCCCCCTTTCTCTTTTTCCTTTCCCTCTCTTTTTTTCTCTACCCCTCTTTTTCTCTCTTACTTGCTAATCATACTTTTTTACCCTTCAGAAATACATGTTTTAAGAGACTGATATAAACAAAAGTGTAAAAAACAAAAATTCCAACACAGATTTCAAATCTTTATAAAGTTTAGCAATTGACAGTTTTAAGCTTTGAAAATGATTATTGAAGCATAAAAAAATAAAACGAAGAATGGATTATGGATTAAATGAATAGTTAATATAAAATCTTAAACCATTTTAATTATAAAATTATTCTTTTCCTTCTCCTCATCATCATCATCATCATCATATCCACGCATTCTTCTTCCATTCGTTTCCTCTTCTTTTTCTTTTCCATTTTTCTTTTTTATTCTTCTTCTTTTCTTAACCTTCTCCTTCTTCTTCACTCTTCTTCTTCTTTTCCATTCTTCTTCTTTTAGCCTTGTTGCTATTGTTGTTGTTGTTCTTCTTCTTATTATTATTATTATTATTTTTATATATATATATTTTTTTTTTTGCAGTCACAAGGAGTTTATTATTGGTTCACAAGGAGCTTTTACACAGGTCATAAAGGATTTCTCCTTGAGAACAACCTGTGGTGTTCCCTGGAAGCTGCGTGACAACAAGTCTCCTCAGATTTCCAGTACTCTCCACCTCTTTTGATAACATTTGCAAATGAATTTGCATTATCGCAACAGCCGCTTACCATTAATTTCTCACTAGCAACGGCCATTAGTCTCCACTGGAGTTTGAGTGACAACAAGCCTCCCCAAGGTACCAGTTTTCTTGGTATTTGTCCAGCAGAAGTTTGGTCAGCACTCTCTCCTCAGTCTTTCCATCCTCCTTAAGACTTCTCGACTATTTGGCATCATTTTTGGTGGGGGGGGCATTGATTGGATAAAGGGGATGGGGATAGAGAACTTACAGATATGCAGCTTCAATGTTCTTCTTCCTATATTATTATTATTATTATTATTATTCTATATATAGTAATTTGATTGCAGATTTTCCCCTCTGAACAAAAGTACACTAGGTTTGCTCCAACAGATGCCACATACAAATTTATTATGCTTACACTATCAGCTACTATATTATGTAACTTTTGAATGCCCTCTTTTCTCACATTTACTCGCTATATTAAAATCCTAGAAGCATCATCACTGTCACAAACATCTACAGTAGAAGCAACTGCTATTTTTCCCTCTGAATAAAAAGTACTCCTACCGCTCCCACTCGACACTGGTACATATTCTGCATTTGGGTCATATGTAGAATAGTACTGTAATTTTTGGGCTCATAGACTTACGCACATACCATAACCTTTCCTTCTTCTGATTCCCAAATTAGTGATCTCTCCCTCCTTAAATTCAACCAAATCTCATTGGCTGCGAACAAACTATTCGTCTATTCTAGAATGTCAATCCTAATTCAAAAAAGAATGCTCCAGGATTTAAAACATGGCTTCCCTCTCGACGAGAGGCTGTCATTGTAAATAAAATACCCGAATTACAAACGCATAAGCACATCGATTATTATTCACCGCCACAGGCTCTTTCCTAATTGCTACATAAACCTTCCTTTATTTTTATCTTATACTTGACTAACGTTTTTTCTTTATTCGCATAGTTTACCTAATTCAAAAACAACTGATTACACTATTACTGCATTCGAGACCCGGCTATCGTATGATTTAGAAGCCTTTAAACTGTCTCAAACGTTTACTTTCTTAGTCCTTGACATAAACCTTCTTTTTGTTTTGAAAGTACAACCGATTAAAATTATTTTTTTCTGCGCTTAATAAAAAATAATTCAGCATACTCAATGCAGTCGAGAACGGATTTTTGTGTGCTTCTTAACACTGTCTATGTGTTTTTTTTTTTTATAACTTCAGTATTCATGAAAAGAACTAATGCAGTATGAGGCTATACAATGATTACAGGTGTTTTATTGTATACTTTAATTTTAAAAACATTGAACATATACAATGAACTGTTGGTTTACTTTTTTAAGTAGATACACTTTACACTTATGCTTACATTAAGTGATTTATCAGTATCAACCGAACGAGTCAATTTAAATTAACACATATTTCGAGAATATTTGCACTTTTAACAACATTGAACAATTAATATGTACTGTTGGTTTAATTTTTAACTAGTAAAACTTCTGTTTACATTGAGCGCTTTATCGGTGTAGACCGAACGAGTCATTTTAACTGAAGATATATTCCGAGAATATTTGCACATCTAAACACCTCATCTTTAAAGGCATTATTTCGAGAGTGCTAATGTCGTCAGATTGTAGAAGACCACTCGACTAAACCGCTTCCCGTAGTTTTTTGGCACAATCCTTTTCCTCAAAGCGTTACACGTTCGAATCTGCATACTGCCACTATTTTTTTTTTTTTTTTTTTCAGATTTTTTTTTTTTTTTTTTTCAGATTTTTTTTTTTTTTTTTTCTTATCGCACGAGTACTCTCTACTATTTACATTTTTCTTACGGAGGGTTACTTAGTTTTTTTAAACCGTTTTTTATTAGGGTACACACGGATATCAACTATTATTACATGTTTTGTTATAATTTTTGAACGCAAATCCAAATTACATTGTTTTTGCCTATTTCAACATAATTTCATTTTTGGGGGGGGGGTATATATATTGGTAAATGTTTATGCATACTTTAAACACATAACTAACTAATAATAACTGTTTTGTTTTTATCTTTGAACGAATTTAGGTCACTAAACATAATAAATTGTTTGTGCCTAAATTCCCCCAATTTATTTTCCTCATAGGTATATCTATTGACAATTGTCTGCGAACAATATTTCTATTGTTTCAATCTCTACAGTGTTCTATTTAGATTGTTTATAATATAATATAAATGTATAATAATAAAATATTTATAATATATATATTGTTGAAAATAAATAATGATTATTTAAAGAATCAGTTCTATTTATACTGTTTCTTTCTTTATTTATTTTTTTCGTTTACTTAAAACTGTCACTTTCTGAACGTACATGCGACTACAGGAATTTAGTTTCTTTTGAGTGATAGAGGCTTCGAGAGTATTTTGCGACCTTAACTCTAGTTTTGCCAACAAAACTACCATACCCTGAACAAGACCCTGAACCATACACTGAAACATACCTTGAAATATAACCTGTCTACCAGATTAGTACACACGAACCAAACGATAATGCAACCACCATGCAATACACTTCGGGAAAATTTTGTTACTTCAACACCCCCACTCACAAAATGGGGTGTCTATTCCAAAAGCTGTTCTTAACATAAGGAAGCGCGGGGGGGGGGGGCAACAACAACAACACGTACTATATTTTTTTTTACACGGGGTGGGGGGGATGCATGCTACCACCAGACAACGCCGGTTAACGGGGCCTGCTAATTATTATTATTATTATTATTATTATTATTATTATTGGGTCACATGGAGCTTTCACACAAGTCAACAAACGATCTGATTGGAAACCTGTGGTGTTCTCTGGAAGCTGAGTGACAGCAAGTCTCCCCAGACGTCCAGCTCTCTCCACCTCCTTTGATAGCATTTGCAAATGAATTTGCATCATCGCAACAACCGCTTACCATTGATTTCTCGGTGGTAGTGACCATTGGTTTATACTGAAATTTGAGTGGCACTCAGCCTCCCCAAGGTCCCAGTTCTCTTTGTGCTTATCCAGCCGAGGTCTGGTTGGCGCTCGCTGCTAGGTCTTTCCGTCCTTATTGACTACCACCATCATCATCATCATCATCATTATTATCCTCCTCCTCCTCCTCCTCCTCCTCCTCCTCCTCCTTCCTTCCTTCCCTGTTCCTTTTCTTTTCATTTTTCTGCATGCTTGTATTTTTATTTTCCTCCTCCTTTTCTTGCTACCCTCTCTCTCTCTCACTGAATAATTTTTTATTATTTGTAAATTAATTTTATTTTTGCTTCCTCAATTTTATGTTCCCAATTAAAAAATGGAGGCCTTATTATAAGAGATTTAATTAAGATGAAAAATAAGTAATTAACTTAGAGTAAAAAAAACAATGCATTTTTATCAGCAAGCAAATATTAGTTATGTTAAATCAAATTTATTAGCAGATACAAATCCACATGGCAGTCTTCTAAGGTGAGGAAAGGCACAAATTAGAACGTTTTTATCAAAAAATAGTTTCTATATAGATTTGTGCCCCTACGTAGCATATCTACGTTCACATGAAGATCTATTATTGCACAATGAACAGATAATGGCTGATATTCTTCCAGCATTTTTTTTTTATCTAAGATATAAAGTAAAGTTTGTTTTATAATTAAAAAAAAAGCTGTTTTTTTAACAATTTGGGAATGTAGAGTTGAAGATATGAAAATAATATTTACTTCATTTTTATTTATTTTTTATTTTTTTCAAGTATTTCCCCTTTTAAACATACGATAAAGAGACTGAGTTTACTTTACATATTAGATTAAAAAATGTTGGAAGAATATAAACAATAGAAGTTGAATCTATAAGCAAGATATACAAATAATGTTCTTTTTATTCAGTTTTTGTTCCAATCATTCGACATTGATAAAAAGACTGACTTTACATTATATATTAGATAAAAACAAGGTTTGAAGAATTAAACTTTCAGGTCATGAATGCATAAGTTTTTTGTTTTTTTTACACAGTGATCACCACTTATCAAGGCCCGGAAGCCACGCTCACCATTTGCAACCCCCTCTGATCAGTGGGTGGAATCAAAAGTAGGAGGCATTACTTGGAAGAATACAGACAGAAATTGAATCTACAATATTTTTAATGAAATTTTTACCATTGTCATAGGCAAATAATGTTCACCTTGTTTTGTTTTTGCTCTTTTTTACGTTTTTTCATCATTCGGTTGTTTCCCTTTTTAAATAAACAATGAATAGACTGGCTTTACTTTAAATATCAAGTAAAATATTTTTTGGAAAGATTGCATACATTGTGAGTTGAATCTATAAACATTTGTTTTTAATGAAATGCTGTTTTTACCAGATCTTATTTTTAGATATGCTAATCTTTTTTCATTTTTTTTTTTTTTTTTTGTTAATAATTCAACAGTTTTCCTTTTAAAGAAATAATAAAGAGACTGACTTTACCTTATATATTAAATAAAAAAATATGAAAATGTAGATATTAGAATTCGGACCTATAAAAATAATTTTTTTTAAATTTAACGAAAGGTTGGGTTTTTTTTACAATTCGAAAATTTTGACTCGGAGATATGCAAATAATTCTCATTTCTTCTAAAAGGATGTTGTTTTTTTTTGTTTTTTTCTTTCAAACATTCAACAGTTTGCATTTTAAATAAACGTTAAAGCGATTAAATTTACTTTGTATATTAGATTTTAAAATGTTGGAAAGAAATTTAATCTACAATATTTTTAATGATGCTTATCTCTTAAAATTTTTTTTTTTTAACATTTAACAGTTTCCCTTTTAAAGAAACGATAAAGAGACTAACTTTACTTTATATATTACATTCTAAAAAAATGTTGAAAGAATGCAGACATTAGAATTTGAATTTACAAAACAATTTTTTTTTTTTTTTGATCGAAAAGCGGTTTTTGTTTTATTTTTTTATCATTGTGAGCCTAGACTCGGAGATATGCAAATAATGCACATCTCTTTATTTTTAATTTTAATTTTTATTTTTCAATCATTCAGCAGTTCCCTTTTCAAAGTAGGTTTCCCGTCATTCTTTTGCAAAAAAACAAAGCGTCTGTAACGAATGTGCCTATGATTTCTTTGTGAGATTTTATTGTTTATACAAAAAAAAAAAAAAAAAACGTTTTGGTCTGCTTGCGCTGTCCTGCCATTAGTGAGTCCCAGTGAAATGTGATTGCACCATTAGACGGAAAGACAATAGCCATCAAGACCAATAGATGAGACACTATGTATCCATCATTGAACCTATAAAAAGGCATCAAAGTTACATTCTTCTCCAAGATATGAAAAATTGTAAAGCTCATTAGTTTTGGTTGGTGAAATAAAATGTGCAAATCTATAAATGCCTATTGATTTCATTTGCAATATTTGTAGAAATTTTTGTAGTTTTTCTTTTATGTTCTTGTGAGGCAACAAGACGGTGATGTTTTTAAGATTGGCCATTTATTGTGACTTCCTTTCACAAAAAATATTAGCTCTGAACTAGTGGGAACCATCACAAGCTCAATTGGAATAATCTATATTATATTTCTCTTCGTCTGTCTCTGTTGGTTTGTGTGTCTCTCCATTCCACTTTTTCTCGGAAATTACTGAGCCAATCTGGCAGACATTTTGTATGGACCTTTCCTATGAAAAAATACAGCGAATTAAGTATTATGATAGGTTAGAAATAAATATCTTCCTTCAATATAATTTGCAAAGTAAAATAAAATGATAAAATATAAATAAATAAAATAACAATTTGCCGCTTATGTTAATTTTTATGAATAATCGAAAGGACGTGTTTTTATTGATTAAAATTAAAAGTTATCTTTTGTGCTTCTATTTATTAAGAAGAGGGTTTTTAAGTCAATATATCTAAAAAAAAATTCTTTCAACAAGAAAGGTCAACAAAACACTTTCTAAAGGAAAGTCAGTACTTTAAAAAGGCGTCGCTATTACTAACATTTTGGAAACTGAAGAACTTATTTAAAAAAAAACTATTTTTCGAAAGAAAAGATAAGAGAAGACCAAATCTAAGTGTTGATTTAATTCTACTTTATTTGAGTATCTAAATATATCTGTATATGTATAATTGCTTTAAGTATGTACAATAATTTGACTTGGCTAAGAGTTCCTTTTTCTTACCAAGGTGGTCAAAAACTTAAATGCTAAAGTTTAAGCTATTCTTATTTAGAATAATTTTCCTAACAGATCCATTCGATGCACGGTTAGTGATTAGTAAGGATTAATATTAAATGTAAAAATGAGCACAAATTTAGCCATACTCAACCATCAATTTGGCATAAAGGACTAATTCTAAGTCAATGGCTACAACTTTTGCCCGTTTTTAATGACTAAAAGTAATTTTTACCTAATATGATTAGGACAATTTATTCTTGCTTTTAATTGAAGTTTCTAACCAAAGTCTAGATTTATGTATTCGTTCATTTACTGTTAAAAAATTAGATTTATCAGGTCTTATGTTCTAACTCTTCACACATTATATATATATTCACTTTTGCAAGCAAAATCTGACCCCACATTTTGCCTAAATCCTACCCTCTGATGAGAAGGAAAGTATTTTTTCGAAACTCCGCGGATTAAGAACTATCACTTATTTTGTGCTTCCTTTTTAAATTAAAATATGTTTTTAACTCTTTTTCAAAGTGTTTTTTAACATGTTTTATTAACTACTTGTTCATATATATATATATATATATATATATATATATATATATATAGTGTATCACAAAAGTGAGTACACCCCTCACATTTCTTCAAATATTTAGGTATATCTCTTCATGGAACAACACTGAAGAAATGATTTTTTGACACAATGAAAAGTAGTCTGTCTGCAGCATATATAACAGAGTTAATTTATTTTTCTCTCAAAATAACTCAAAATATAGCCATTAAAAGCTAAAGCTCTGTTTACCAGCCACTGGAATGCTCTTCCACTCTTCAATTACGATGTCGCGGAGCTGGCGGATATTTGAGACTTTGTGCACTTCCACCTTCTACTTGAGGATGCCCCAAAGATGTTCTATCAGGCATGTGTGCACAGTGTGATGAAGTATAGAAATGAAGTCTGGTTAATGAGGGTCGAAGACATGCGTTACATGGAGAAAAATAATATGTGAAATGCGAGTCTTAAAGAAAGATTTAGCTATAATGAATTCAGAGGAAGATTAAAATTTGGATAGTATATGGATAGTATATATGTGCAGAATAGGAAACTTTGTTGTTTTAGTCACGTTGAAAGAGTGGAGGAGAGTTCTTGGGTTAGTAGATGTAGAATAGTTGGAGGTAACAGGGTCCATTGGTGGAGGTAAGCAAAGGAGAAGGTGGAAGGAAGTGATAAGTATAGGTTTGACAGAAAGAGGAATAAATAAAAACCTACTCAGAGATAAGTTAGTCCTTGAAGTCCATTTCTAAAAGCCATCTAATAAATGCCAGCATGTAAAACGGACGTTAAACCGTTGATAATGGTGACAATAATAATAGTGGTAGTGGTGGTGCTAGTTGTTGTTGCAGTGTTAACATAACTGAACCAATCAGCTATTTACTTTCATATATTAGTTCACAATTGACCCTGGAGTCAAAGCCTGTTAATCATTTATATAATAAATATACTAAGGTAAGTACATCTTCGGACATATGTTATCCCCCCCAAAAAATTTGCTTGAAAAATAGGATTGTCCACTTGATGAATATGCAATGCAAAAATAGTAATTTTTAAAATTTCCATACGAATACTTGGAAAAGTTCAATTGTAAAGTAATATTCTCATGATAGTTGAAGGTTCAATCCACAGTGTGGGCGACCAAAAAATACAATTGCGAATTACTTGGGACCTCTATTCAATTATAGCTGACGGAATGAAAGAATGCTACCTCCGTGAAGTAAATAAAGGGTTCCATTCAAAATTCCATACAAATTCCTGACTCCAATAGAAACATTCTAGAGTTCAACAAGATACACCTGAAGAAGATCAGAGGTTACATCGTCCAAAACGTTGTGAAAATGACACTCAAGATGAGAACAGTAGTTCGAAGAATCCAAATAATACAAAGGATCAAAATGTATTATCTTTTCTGTTCAAAGATGATACAATAATATTCTAAGTTTTGTCTTCACACTAAACGTCCATAGAATGAAAATATATTACAAGGTTCTTCAAGGTTTTTGGAGATAGATTTCATTATCAGATACATTATGAAAATCCATTAACGGGAATATTTGGATAAGTATGTCTTATTTGCACTGGAAGTCCATAGAATGGAAATATGTCACAAACTCTTATATACATTAAAAAGGATACAACTGTGAATTTCTTTGTGTCCTACCTGTACTTTCATATATATGAAAGGATAACCATTCTTTTATATATATGAATGGGTAACCATACTTTTATATATATGAAAGGATAACCATTCTTTTATACACATGAAAGGATAACCATTCTTTTATATATATGAATGGGTAACCATTTTTTTATATATATGAATGGGTAACCATACTTTTATATATATGAAAGGATAACCATTCTTTTATATATATGAAAGGATAACCATTCTTTTATATATATGAATGGGTAACCATTTTTTTATATATATGAATGGGTAACCATTCATCAAGTCCTAGGAGGCACTCAAGAATAAGCGTTAAAGAGATTATCAGTTAGTCGATGAATGACACTAAGAGAGGATTGAAAATAATGGATAGAATGAGCAGATTTCTTAAGAGGAACAAGTATTTAGAGAACAGTCCAACAAGTATTAGTTTATATTAATCTTGAAGACGGCGATGTTGTAGTCAGCAGCCTCGTTGTATCTTGTTTCACAGATGGGGTGTTCTAGGAAAGATTCTTTGTTCATGGAAGTTCTTTGGTACAAAGAGAAAGAAAGGAAAGTATTGCAAACTGTAGCTAAGTGTGTTCTCGCTGTGTATTTATTTTATAGGGGAGTAGGCAGGATTAGTCAAGCAACTACCTTGAACATAACGAAACAGTAGAGAGATTAGTAACATTTATTCGGGAAGAGAAGAGATAATCCCTCACAAGATTGTAAAGTCGGTTTTTCACTCTGTCAAGGCAAGAAAGAATGCTCTAAGTGAAACGTACCAAGATATGGCAACAGTCTCCTTTGATAATCGACATAGTCATTTGCGAACGTTAGGTGTTCTTATTTCAGGTAAAAGAATACAATAGACCAAATGCAGGTAAATAAATATGATCAGATAAGACAGCAGTACTCCATTTTCGGATAGATCTGGCTTTTATACAGGTAGAGAATTGTGTCAGAAGTAAAATAGCTTCTGAAGTGGTAGAACGATCCCGACATTTTTCTGACGACCTTAGCAATAGATTTGATGTAAGTTTTACATTTCAAATCTGGAATAAAAGTCAGTCCTAGAAACTCCTACACTTTCCAGAAAATCATTGCAGCCAAGTCATATATTGCATTATGACACAGATTACCACTTTAAAAGTTTTAACATTTAAATAAAGTACACTAATTCCTGGAATTAATTAATTATTAACTTGCTTTTTTTTATGGAAGAAGAAAAATCGCATTTATTTTCATTAGCATTTGTAAATAATTAATTTTCATTAAATCTTTCTGTATTCTTCAAGACTAAGGTTTTTAGCTTAGAGATTCTACAGAAAATGAAAGTTCAAAATGGTTTAGTATCTATTACTAATGAAGATTTGGTGTATGTCTGTCTGAAGAGACATCCCTCTTGGGACCAAAGCAAAATTACTAAACGTGCCTGTCATCTCAACCATGCTTTATGCATGCGAGACAAAGACACTGAACACAGACCTACAAATGAGGATCAGCAATTTTTCCACTTTAAGAAATATGAAAGGTAATAAAGGCGCTAGCTTACAATTATTGGAATTATCTCCGTTGGATTATATCCAATTATCTTCATTCAATTATTGTGCCCGAAATTAAATAAGACTTGTTCTCCACGTATGAAGAATTCAAAAAGACTTTCTCCTTTCTTTTCTTCTTTTCTGGTTGATCTTTCAAAGCTATCCGACGTGAAATCCAACTAGTACGTTTTGTATCTATAATGAACAAACAAACGGACAGACGTTTCATTGTATTTATTAGATTTTATCCACACTAAAGAAGACAATATTTGATGTTAACATATTTTTTTGCTTTCAAATACTCCCCCACACCTACATACCTGCCATTAAACAGCCCGCCTACCCATTAAAAAAAAAACTTACCCACACCCGGCTCCGTTTTTACTTTTCTTTTTTTGAGAAGACAAAACAAAGAGATGCCGATTTAAATAAAGTCTCTTTCAATATTTCTTAACCACTGGGGGTGAAAAAACAGATTTTTTTTTCTGCTGGCATAAGCTGTCTCTTATCAAAGGTGATTAGATTGAATAATCAGCCATGAATATTCTCTGGCATGTAAAAGCCTTCTTTTTAAGTCAATCATTTTTTATTTTATTTTATTTTATTTTATTTATTGTTTTATGCTGTTGTTTATTTATTTTCTTTGAATTCGTTTTTTTTAATTAAATTTTTTTTACTTATCCTATAAGAGAACAATAATTCCATACAAAATCTGCATTCCTAAAAGAAATTTATTCCCACCATTTGCAATAAAAAAATATCAGCTTAAACGGTTTTACTATTTTCTTCATTTTTCATGCTATTCTCTCCCTTTCTCTCTCTTTTTTCTCTTACCTGTTTTCTCCTCCCCTTCATCCATCCTCTCTTTCTCTTACACCTTCTTTCCTTCTTTCTTTCTCTTACACTCTCTTTCCTTCTTTCTTTCTCTTTCTCCATCCTCTCCATTTAGCTCTCTCTTTATCCTTCTGTCTTGTTTTTTCTTTCTTCTCTCTTTTTCTTATTCTCTTTCTCCTCCCCTCATTCTCTTCTCCTTTACTCTCTTTATCTTACGCTCTCTTCGCATCTCTCTCTATATCTATTTCCCTCTTTCTTCCCCTCTCTCTCTCTCCTATCTCATTCATTTTTTCTCCCCTCTCTCTTCTTTCTCTTACTCTTTTTCCTTTATCTCTTTCTATATCTCCTTCTATATCTTTCTCCTACTTTATCTTACTCTCCCCTCTTTCTCTCTCTCTCTTGTTGCCCCCCCTCTCCCACTTCTCTCTCTCTCCCTGGGTTAGGGATCACTGTCTTAGGTCTTTCTTGATATTATCTTTGTAATCTACTTTGTCAGTATTAGTTCCAGTCAGTTGGTTTGCTTGCTAACAACGTGTTATCTAATCACATATATTGCAGCTGAAAATTGACGTGGCACACTTCGGATTCCTCTTGCTTCGATGGAAAGCGAGAATACTGATTTTATAGCTAATCCAATTGATAAATGGAAAAATCTATTTATCAACTATCCATTATTAAACCTTAAACTGTAATACTCATTCTTTTCTTCTCCTATTATGCAGGTTGTATCAAACTAGTTTAACACACAACTAACATATTAATCAAATCGGCATAGAGTAAAAATGTTAGTCCATGTAGAACACCAAATTAGAGCAATGAAATGCTAGATTTCTGATTTATGCAATTATGTGCATCTGTATTATGCATTGTTACACATTCAAGTGCATTAGCTGCACATGCAAACTCCAATCTATAGTCCTCCCACTGCATAGCATTCACAGCAAAAACTCGTCTAACTACAACCATTGTATCTAATAGATAATGTCATTTTCTCCTACTTATAACCTCTTTCACACAGAAAAGACGTTGCAGGTTTATTTCTCCTCTACCTATATTTTATTGGCAAATGCTCAACTGAGCTTCAATCTATGGTCCACCTGCAAAAGATTCACAACAAATACTCGTCTATCTACAATCACTGCCGACAGTTTCTTCTACTCTCTATTTGTACCTAAAACTAAATGCAAATTCCATGAACAAAGTTTCTTTCCTAGAACTAGCCACCTGTGAAAATCTATGCCGTAGGGCTGCTTTCCAGCTGATCACAACATGGTCGTTTTCAAGTCCAATGTAAACAAGTTCTTGTTGAGCCATCCTCTTAACTAATCAAATTCTACCCAATTTCCAACATTACCGATCATTACGATATTGTCTTAACCCCTTGTTAACCTCTATTCTCCAGTGGCTTTAGTTCTTTATAAGCAACGACCCCCTCTAAACATAAATAAATAAATAATTTTCCTTTCTTCCTTTGTGCACCCAAAACTAATCAGAACTTCCATGAGCAAAATTTCCTCCCAAGAACTTACCGCCTGTGGAGCACAGTATCAGGAGACTGCATTGTAGCTGACTGCAACATGGTCGTTTTCAAGTCTAATGTTGTTGAGCTGTCCTCTTAGATAATCAAATTCTGCCAAGTCTCTACCATTGTAATCAATACTCATGGTCCAACAGACAAAGTTACTAACCTTTATCCTCGAGTAGCCGATAGGTCTTGATAAACGGCAACTCATTAGTACATTAAAAGATATACATAATAAAAGTACAATACTGCAGAGTTTCAGTATCGATTGATCAAAATGAATCATATATTTGTTAAACTTTAATGCTTATTTTTATCCCTCTCTAACACACAGCTTGTCTCAATATGCAGTCTGTAAAATATTTAAAAACATACGTCATTTTATTATATTAGGACTATTATTTAACTTTATATGATCTACATTTATTAGGTTGGTGCAAAAATAATGTTGTTTTTATCATATATATATATATATATATATATATATATATATATATATATATATATATATATTTAATTTAAATCAAAAAGATCAAAGAAACAAAAAAAAAAACGGGCAGGTGGAATTGTTAAAATTTCCTTAAGGCCTTATCGTCTGACCCTCTAAGAGGAAACGTCAGAATGATAAATTAAAAGCTAAGAATCGAATGAAGAAAAAGGGAAATTGGTTTCAGTTGGAAAAGCAGTGAGAGAAAAAAAAAAAAAATAAATAAAAAATAAAAAAATAATTCTCACTGTTCAGGTGGTTTTAACATCAGTTGGAAATATTTACTGATTTAAAACCACCTGAACAGTGAGAATTATATTTTTTTTTTCTCACTGGTTTTCCAACTGAAACCAATTTCCCTCTTTCCTCATTCAATTCTTAGCTTTTAATTTATCATTGTGACCTTTCCTCTTAGAGGGTCAGACGATAAGGCCTTAAGGAAATTTTAACAATTCCACCTGCCCGTTTTTTTTGTTTCTTTGATCTTTTTGATTTAAATTCAATTATGTTTCCTCTGAAATTTCTCCTTCCATTTTGCTGTACCAAGAATTTACTTATATATATATATATATATATATATATATATATATATATATATATATATATATATATATATATACGTCAAAAGTGACATTATTTTTGCACCAACCTAATAATAAATATCAATGGCAACTCTCATAATTACACAACAAACTAAAGGTACACAGTTATTACTGTAAAGGCTGAATATAGTAATTTAGAAACAAAACCATTTTGATTTCTTGCTTCCTCGTGAGGCTTTTATTGTGAGGATTCCCACCTCCCTAAAAAAACAAAGAGGCACTGGATTGTGACAAAAATAGCAATTGCCTCAGTGTAGAAGGATTTTTTTCACCGACCAAGGACATATATATATATATATATATATATATATATATATATATATATATATATATATATATATATATATATATATCAAATAAATGACAAAAGTTTATATTCCAAATTTCAAGTGCTGTCAAGAATTGTTCATGTCAACGTACTTAAAGGAATAAATTGTAAGATGATCAACGTTTTGAAATTTGGAATATAGACTTTTGTCATTTATTTGTCATATGCTCTGTAATTACATTGAGCTTCATAAATTAAAAGACTGGCATAAATAAAAAGTGAAATATAATTGAAGAAACATATTTCCACAGATATATATGTGTGTGTGTGTGTGTGTGTGTGTGTGTGTGTGTGTGTGTGTGTGTGTGTGTGTGTGTGTGTTACATGAGAAACGGTAAAAGAAAATTGCTTAATCAGAGCTAATAGACACCTAAGAAAATTATTTTATATCTAGCATCATTTTTATGATCACATGACCGCTAACATTTGATCCTCTGGTCTCAATCTTTTGAACTATTATGTATGGAGCATAGTTAAGAAATCATTAATAAGCAGCCACTTAAACCTAAAATAATACCTAAAAATAGCCCTAGTTGAATAACATTCACACAATCACAGCAAAGAACTTTCCTTTCTCTCTCTTTACCAAACAAAACAAAAACAAAAACAAACAAAACTTCCATGAACAATGTTTCTTTCCTAGAACATACCATCTGCGGAACAAGATCCCCAACTGACTACAGTATGCTTGCCTTCAAATCTAATGTGAACAAATACTTGTTAAACCGTCCTCTTGGATGATCAATTATTTTTAATAGAACTCACTCCAGACATGGCATGAAGCCACTTGGTGTAAGAAGCTAAACATATACTACGTCAAGGTCAAAAAGCAGTCAACAATAAGTGTGAGATGGATATATTCTGATTCAGCAATTTTTCCCCTCTTTGACAGAAACATCGTCCATGGAATGTGAGTTCTAAAAGCCGCAATAAGGAAAGCGAGAATTATAGAGATCGCCAAAAGTAAACCTAACGTTTATTTTCCACTCTCCTTAAATTCCTTTTAAGTACTCTTCTGCACATCTTATCCATTGTTTCCGGTTTTTGTTGCAGAGGCAATCATCATCCAATCAATGATCTCTTTAACTCTTATACTCGGGTGGGTCTGGACCTTGATAAGAGGTGACCCATAATAAAAATAAAATATGAATAAGGGCCACTTGATCCTAGCATGTACAAGATTCATACCTCACATTAAAACTGTTATCAACTCTGAAGGATAATTTAAAGAATAAAATTATAAAGTATAAAATGTTTATTCTTACCTTCAAAAATGTTTTTTAATTAAAAGACATTTTTTTTCTTCTCTCCCTGAGGTTATACACACGATCAGAAGTGGGTGTTGATGAAAGTGTTTCTGTGGAACAAACTGGATTCGAACTCGGCACACTCATAGAATGTGATTTCTAATGGAAAAAAATCATGCTTTCAGTCCGTACTGTTAACCACTTAGTAAAAAGACATCATTATCTGTTTCTAAGTCATTTTCGTAAATGAATAAACCGTTTCTTAAATACATTGCGCACATTGTACATATAGAACGATAAAATTGTCGCCATAGAAAAAACATGATTCCATTTCCGTTTGATGAAAACTGTTTTTCTTTTTTTGTTGCAGACCATCTAATAGTTGGCCAGTTGTGTACAAATCCCAAGAGCGATAGGCGCCTTCTATCATGTTTGAAAGTAACACAATGTTCAACAAGCGAGATTGAAGATGCACTGCTGTAGAACTCATGTTATCTACCAATCCAAATTATGACAAAAGGACCATTGCCAGCACCCTCAAAATACAAATCCGGACGGTTCAACACTTGAGGGCACAGCGCAACGCATCAGAAGCCCCTTTGTAGGTGGTGGAGCGAAAGCCCCACTCCAAGAACACGTCCAGGAGTTCATCGAAAATAAGGAGTTCATTGAAACCAAGGAGTTCATCAAAAACGTCCACGCAATCATTGATGAAACTTTCCAGTGGCCTATTCAGCAGATTGCCAGAGATTTAGGTGTTACACGCACAACTGTGAATGCATGTGAAGGAGGACTTCAGGCAAGGAATGCAGACGCCAGACAAGCCAGATCTTGACTGAAAAGACAAAGAGCCTCAGGCTAATCAAGTCCATCAGGTTGCTCAACAAACTGAAGCATCACAAGAAACCAAACATGCTCGGGTTCTTTTCAGATGAAAAGAACTACTGCTAGGACCAAGGGCATAACAGCCATAACCATCGCTGGATTGCCACAAATAACAGGGATGTGTTCAGGGTGATGAAAACAAAGTTTCCGGCCACGGTTATGGTCTTTGGCATGGTTTCAAGTGTGGGGCACATCATGCCACCTCACATCTTTGAAGTCAGCTTGAAAGTCAACACCAAAGTGTACCTGGATCTGCTGAAGAGTTTGGTGATTCCCTGGTGCAATCAGGTGGCCACTGGCAGACTCTGTGTGTGGCAACAGGATTCAGTCCAAAGAGACCCAGGCTTGGCTTTAATAAGAGTGCTTGTACTCTTCTTTTACTGGCCCGCCTGCTCCCCCGACCCACTGAACTACTTTGTTTGGTCATATGTTGAGAACATCACCAACATGACCTCCCACAACACCAAAGCCAGCCTGATCGCCACCATCCGCCGAGTATTCGCCAAGCTCCTGCCGGCGTTTTGTTAGCATGCTGCTAGTTCCAGACCTGTAGCGAGGTTATGATCGAGGCTGAAGGCGGTTACATTGAATAGATGTCAGCTCTATTACATACTCAAGTTAACTGAATTGATTTTTTCTATAAAAGTGTCAAAATAAAGTTGTAGTGTTGTTTTCTTTAGGGCGACACTTTTATCGTTCCACCTTGTATACATTGTCAAATAGTAATCAACTTTGCATTTAGGGTTTCTCTCTTCGGCTACTCCATTTCATAGAAGGTTTTCTTTCTTCCTACTTGTTTTTAAAAACTATATTTTGTCTTTTACTATCGGTAATGTCATTAAATAGGGTTTGTGGGTTATATAAGAAAATAAGTTTGTGTAGGCATTCAAAATGTTTCTTAACTTAAACATTATTACATGTGAAATCATTTTGAGTAAAAAGTTAATTTATTTTACCCATCTAAAGTCGAGAAATGCACGATTAAAATGTGTAAACATTGCATGAAAAATATTCAAGATGACTGCCGCCCGCAATTTTGTAGAGCAATCAAAAACCACGATCGAGTGAAACGAAACGAATTGAGGCAAAACTGGCAATGAAACAGTTGTTATTAATATTTCTATAAGTAAAAAAAAAAAGGAAAAGGAAAATAATTTAAACAACTTTTATTTTTACTTATGTAAAATAAATGCAAGAAAAAAAAATGAAAAATAATTTAAGCAACTTTTAAACAATTTTTATTTTAAATTAAAATTTTTTATAATTTAGAATGAAAAATAATTCAAACAACTTTTAAACAACTTTAATTTTTAATTTAATTTTTTTTTTTTTTTAATTTAAAATGAAAACGTGTTTTTGTTTTTCATGCAATCTCCAAACGCATCTCCTCTTCTAAATTTGCACTGCTCGATGCGTTTTTTGTGAGGCAAGGATTTTTAATCTCCAACTGCACCTCTTCTTCTGAACTGGCATTACTTGATAAATCTAGAGTGAAGCAAAGATTGATTAATAACGAACCGAACCTCCTTTTCTGAACTTGCACTACTTCATGAGTCTACAATGAAGCAAGAGTTGTTTAATCGTTGAAAATCCAATGTAAATCCAATATACATACATATATATATATATATATATATATATATATATATATATATATATATATATATATATATATATATATATATATATATATTTAAATACCAAAAAAACAAGAAATGGGCAGGTGAAATTATTAAAATTATTAAAATTTCCTTAAGGCCTTATCGTCTGACCCTCTAAGAGGAAACGTCAGAATGATAAATTAAAAACTAAGAAAACGAATGAGGGAAGAAGGGAATTTTGGTTTCAGTTGGAAGAACAGTGGGGAAAAAAAAAAAAAAAAAAAATATCTCACTGTTCAGGTGGTTTTAAATCAATGAATATCTCCAACTGATGTTTCAGAATCTTTTGTCTACACAGGCTAGGAAAGATTCTGAAACATCAGTTGGAGATATTCATTGATTTAAAACCACCTGAACAGTGAGATATTTTTTTTTTTTTTTTTTTTTTCCCCACTGTTCTTCCAACTGAAACCAAAATTCCCTTCTTCCCTCATTCGTTTTCTTAGTTTTTAATTTATCATTCTGACGTTTCCTCTTAGAGGGTCAGACGATAAGGCCTTAAGGAAATTTTAATAATTTTAATAATTTCACCTGCCCATTTCTTGTTTTTTTTGGTATTTAAATTAAATTATGTTTTCTCTGAAATTTCTCCTTCCATTTTGCTGTACCAAAAATTTACTTATATATATATATATATATATATATATATATATATATATATATATATATATATATATATATATATATATATTATTTTTAAAACGTAATTATCCACTGACATGTGTTTCGTCATCTACGACTCATCAGAGTGGCTGTATCTAGCGAGATTCGAAATCGGGACCCAACGGTAATGAGCCTAAACCCTTACCCCTGAACCATCTCACCAACTGTCTGGATATATCGCGATTTACTTAGATGTTGTTTTGTTTTGGTTTTAGCGATATGTTTTGAATGAATTCAATTATTTACGAAAGTCCATTTTTACCTAAATGATGAGCCGTAGACGACGAAACACGTGTCAGTGGATAATTACGTTTTAAAAATAATATATATACCGCTTCCCATGTGGGGGTACCAAATTGGTTAAAAGGGAAAATTATTCCCAACTCGCATTTAGGTAAAAATGCATTTTCGTAAATAATTGAATTCATTCAAAACATATCGCTAAAACCGAAACAAAACAACATATATATATATATATATATATATATATATATATATATATATATATTATATATATATATATATACATATATAGTGATGAAGTTGGTATTGTATAATAACACACCGCTCAATAAATCCCGGACCTGACATATAGATGGTGCCACTAATAAAGAATCTAGAAGGATACTTTATTGATGAATAACATCGAAATTTGCCTAAAAGTTTTATTAGTCTAACCTGGGATTTATTCAGTGATGTGCTATAGCAACAGCAACAACAAAATGAAATGCCTGATTGATGTATGACTGAAGTAAAATGCATTATGATGGAATTTAATTTTCAAATTTATGTGGGAGAAGAAACTAAGAATACTAACTGATTTTTTTTTTTTTTACTTGGCCGTGGTTTATGTGTATGTGTGTATACATGTTTTGAGACTTTGTTTACTTTGATCGTAATCTCCAGAAATAAATTAACCAGAAAATAGATGGAAAAACGCTTCTCACAAAAATTGTTAATCTTCTATCCAAGGTGCAAGGAAAAAAAATGCATAAACAGGAGTCTGCATAATAAAATTAGAAGAGTTTGTAAAATTAGAAAGCAATAAGAACAAAAAGTGAATTAATGAGATGTAATTTCGCAAATTAATATGCAAATTAGTAAGGGTCTGCATAGAATAAGAAAGTCAAAGTCTTATTATAACATTCAATAACAACTTCATTGATTATCTTCGTTAGTAAGTATAGAGAAAAGGTGAGGGTTAGTTGTGGAAGGAGTTCATGTGCATGGATGTAAACAAAAGATTAGAAACAGTCCTGTAAGAAAATAAAAGAGTTCATGTAGCGTATTGAAGTTTGGATCCAGCCGTAACCATGCTGTATTTTTTGTTTCCTCATCTTTAGTCGATCCAGGACCAAACGCCCAAGTGAGTTCTGTTGCACACCAAGACAGTAGTTTGGAATTTGGTTCGAGCCATGTGGAGATGTTGTCAGTTCGAGAGCCTGATAGGAAGAAAGAGAGAGAATTGCCATGTGTTTAACTTTTTTATAAACTCTGCCACGTGGTCAGGCCAGAAAGGAAGTTGACTGCTACAATCAATCAGCAATGATCTTATAAACCAAAGATATTCAAAATCTCAAATCAAAGATATTTCAAGTCGCGAGTATTCACTGCTGTTACAGGTTTGAGTGTATGCTGAATGTATTAAAAATGTGAAGTGGTTTTAATTTCAACCTAAAGTTTTCCTTTAGAGCCGAAATCACCAAAGTTTAGGCCGTATTAAATGGCGTATTCTCTGTTGGCTGAGATGTATGGCACTGTGTCCTGTAAAGTTAGACGAAGTTCAGCCTCTCAGATTTTGCCTTTTCACCCTTTAAGGATAGGTTAGTTTATTGATAATCACCTGAGGCACCGATAAAGGAGAATGCTAATAGGGCTGTCCATGGTGATGACTTTTCAAATCCCACTTTCTCGATCTTGTGTCACATCTTCCCACCATGGGAGAGCGATAAACAAGGTCTTTTAATTTCTATATGCAAGAAGGGGTTTAATGTAAGTAACTGACCGAACATTACCAATAGAGGCTAGAATGTAAAATTTATGTAAAAAGTGAAATATGTAGTAAATCTATCAACCTATAAAGTTAAAAAAAAAAAAACATTATCTAAAAGAAGACAACCAAAATATTTTTGCAGTCATATTTGGTCCTAAGTTTAAAAGAAGAAAAGAATAGACAGAGTTGGCACTTCAGTATATCGGTCCAATGGTCACTAGAAAAATAATGGTCACTGAATCTGGGGTAATTAGTTCCCGAAAATTACTTTAGGCACAGAATGAGTGATTGTCTGAAGAAATATTGCATTAGTAATTTGACTTGTTGATAGTATGGAGCTAATTCCGCAGAAAGAAAGATCAATCAATGCTCTCTCACATGCACATACACATGCTCCTCCTCCTCCTCCTCCTCCTCCTCCTCTCTCTCTCTCTTTCTTTCTTTCTTTCTTTCTCTCTCTATCACTGTCTGCCTGTCTGTATCTGTCTCTGTTTCATTCGTGTATGCATGCATTTGAGAGGAGGATGGAGAGAGAGTGTAAGTAGAACATTTGAAGGAACCTATTGTTGTTACATCCCTGTTTTGCGCTTTCTCTCTCATTCACTCTCTTTCATTATCTATTTATCTATCTATCTATCTACCGTTCTATCTCTCTGTTTCATCCAGTGTATGTCTGTATTATGCATTTGTGAGTGAAAGAGAGCGGGGTGGAGAAAGGAGAACATTTAAATGAAATCGGATATCTAAATTCTGTATAGTGTATGTCTGTATTATGCATTTGTGAGAGAAAGAGAGCGGGGTGGAGAAAGGAGAACATTTAAATGAAATCGGATATCTAAATTCTTGTTTTTTTCGTTTCTCAACCTTCACCACCTCTCTCTCTCTCTCTCTCTCTCTCTCTCTCTCTCTCTCTCTCTCTCTCTATCTATCTATCTCTCTCTCTCTCTCTCTCTCTCTCTCTCTCTCTCTCCTCTTTGACTCTTTCGTTTTCTCTCTCACCCTTCTCCCTCTCGCCTTTTAGAAAATGTTAAGGAAGCTACAATCAATCTTTCTCTTTTTCTCTTTCTCTCTTTTTCTCTTTTACTTATACCATCTCCAGATATGTTTGAAAAGGAACACATCCCACTCTCCGCAAAAAAAATATTTCTATCCCTTCTAAACAGCAATACATCTTTAAATTTGTTCAAGCCCTTAATACTTTTCTTAAAAAATATAAGATGGAAGGCTTACTATTATGATTTAAACTCCATCAATAATTATAAATCACCTAATTCTACTGTATCTCTATCTCACCTGGATTCCGTAAATAATGATCTTCAAATTAATTCTTACTGGGAACAAAAGAAGATTCAAAGGATAGCAACTAATTTCTATGGCTTTAAAACGACAGCCCATCTTAAACATAAGTCCCATCTAGATGAGTTCGAAAATTCCATGCTAAATTTAGTTAAGAAAATCAAATTTAAAAAACAAAAATACCACTCCAATCCAATTATTAGAAAAAGGAACAACTTACAAGAAAAAGTAAAGAAAGTAAATATTTATTCATCCCGCCATTAAGACAAAAAATTATTATAAGCTCAACTGTCCAACATACAAAAAACTCATTTATAAAGAGCTCTGTATATATAACTATAAAATAGTTCCACAAAACACTCTGGATAGCATAAATTTAGAGGCTAAGATATTATTGACCTCTATGAGTATCCATAATTCCACCGAAATACTGTCACCTAGATTTACCCTTAAGAACCATAAAACGAATTTTTATGACAACCTATCTATTAGATTGATCTGCCCCTCTAGTTCCGATTTAGGTTAAGTAAGTAAGAAAATGTTAGATAGAATTATCCTCTCTATTAGAGCAACAGTTAGCACCCTTTCTAGCAAATCTCAGAGTCTGTAATTAACTGTTTTTTGCCCTAAAATATAAACATATCATCAATTTTATAACCATAGACATCAACAACTATTGCCAGTCCATTTCTCAGATCTTCTTAAATCAGGCCCTTATTTTCACTAAAAGAAACTCTGATTTAACGAATTTGGAAACTAAATTAATCCTCTTAGCTAGAAGGTTTCTTTTACACTTCAACAATAAATTTTGAACAAGAAAAGACCCCCCCCCGATAACTTCGAAATCCTAATAGGCTCTTCAGATTCTTCTGAGGTAATGAACTCGGTAGGCTTTTACCTTTTGAAAGAAATTAAACATTATTTTAAACACATCGAAGGGGGTCTTTATAGAGATGATGCCTTATTCGCTATTAAAGCTAGACCAAGGGAATATAATAAAACTATTAGGAAATTACATAGCTTTTAAAAACTTTTTGGGCTTTCTATAATGATTGAACCGGACAAAAAAACTCTAATTTTCTTGATACCACGCTAAACCTTAATATAGAATCCTACAGTTGCTACTTTAAGCCCAATTTAACTATTTCTAATGTTCACAAGTTTTTCAATCACCCTAATTCAATTATAAAATCCATAGTATCTTCTGTCTCTAGAAGAATTTCTTCTCTTCCCACAGACAAAAAACTTTCAACCAAAATGCAACCTTCTTCAATAACGCCTTAAAAAGTTCAGGGTATAATAAAAAAAAATACAATATAACCACAATAACCCCGTTACCAGCCATCTAACATTTGTAATAATGCATAATATGACTAATAATAAATCAGATTATAGAAAACAATGTATTCGATTTAACAATAACTGTAAAAACAAATATAGTTCCGCCTAGTGCAATAATCATAACAAACCTCGCAATCATCCTAGGAAAAAGAAAAATATTTGGCTTACCCCTGCCCTTCAGCTTAAATGTCAAAACAAATATACCAAAAGAATTTTTTAAGATTGTAGAAAATTCTTTTAACCGCATAGATACAGTACCATATTTAACAAAAATTCAATTAAAATTTCCTACTCTACAATGCCTAAGTTAGAACAGACGATAATAGCTTCAAACAGCAAAAAGAATCAAGTTTTACTTTTTCACCCATAATGTCAAAATCTAACTGCAATTGTAAAAATAAGCAAGACTGCCCACTCAGAAACGATTGCATCCATAAGAAGTTTATATATTTGTGTATTGTTACTAAGTTAACATGAAACACCCCTACAACAGTTGGAAATAATCCTCCCATAACAGAAAGCCCCATCCATCAACTACTCAAAATACAGCTCCAATGAGTGAACCGACCATTCCACTAAAGGTTTTACTTGTAAAGAACCACTTCACATAAATAATAGTATCAATATAGATAATAATATCAATCGAATATAGTGGTGATAGTAATAATAATAATAATAATAATAATAATAATAATAATAATAACCCACCTTACTTTTCTCAAAACACTTATAGTATTCAAAATCCCCCTCTAAATACAGATTCCAATATCTCTGTACAGATTGAACTTACTATTGCTAATTATAACAATCGTGAATTAAACATAATCCTACCCCAAATCCCAATAGAAATCCACAAACCATTAAAACTACGCAAATGCCAGGCAAGATATACACTGATATTGGTGCGATTTCAACTTTAATAAAGTTTAGAATATCTAACCACATTTCTTCCTTTAATAATGAAATGGCTGATAATAGCCAGAAAACTTCTCTAACCACTTTAATTAGAAACTTAAACTCAAAAACACTCCTTTCTCTATCAATTGGGCTATTCAAAAGTTAAAGTCTTACACCCCAGGTTCTAAGTCTTGTCATCTTTACATATCTGAAGCTATAAGTATACTTCCCCGGTATCAATATAATCAATTCCTTTGAGAGTAGATAATTTGAGAATTTGATGAGTTATCTATATATATATATAAAAGCGAAAATGTGTGTATGTATGTATGTTCGCTTTTTCTGTATCTTCGCAAAAGGATTTTTTTCGGCGGCTTCTCGAGGCTGTCGCTCATTTTTAAAACTTTTTATATCACGTCGAAATCATAATGTCTACGAGTTATGAACAGGCGTCGCCCGTCTATTTAATTTGCCCGACTTTGAAACGTTAAATATTCGACATTTTGGGATCGCAGCATATTGCTTTCATTTTTCGTTATAAAAAAAAGCGAAACTCGATTCGAATCTCTGGCCCACGGCCAGTGGTCTCTAGAAAGCGATGTAACGTTTGGTCAATGTCGGCTTACCATCGTCATATCAGATGGTTGCTTTCATTTCGAGACGACACTCCCCTAATAAACGGGGTAGCTGTTTTTCCCCAAAGTTAGGTAAAAACAAACAAATCTGGTTATTGACCTCTATAAAAACTGTCCCGCAGAAAATGTTAAATGCTGAATAGCTATTGCTTACGCCGCCGTCGTAATGCTTGCACAAAATGTTAACTCTATGACTTCCATGCGGGCACCTGTTAATTCTCTTCTTACTTAAATAAATTCAAACAGCTTTCAGTAACTCATTCTGGCTGGCCGAGCGGTTAACGTGTCATGTTTTTTTTCACATTTTATTTTCCAATTTCACCTCAGGGCTTCGGGTTCGATCCTTCTAACTTACCAAAACTTTTTTTGCCCCCACCCCCTGGATTTCTTTTTGATTTAAGAGCACACACACCTCGCAATATCCGGGTAACCCCAGGTACCCCCGCTAGTCTATAATATAAATCTCATGTATGTCTGCCTAAAACTTTCGACAGATCGGTATCATCTTGAAACTCGGCATCTTGGACAACTAATATCGAAAAATTATCCAAAAGCATTAATTACTTCACTTTAAACTCGGCCGTTTTGTACAAGGAGGGGTCGATCTTTTCGCCGACATTTTAGCAAGTCATCGTCACCGTTAGAATGACTTCGGTTAATTTCAACGATTTTGATTTTCGGTCGTGTTATGGATTTTATTATTTGTATTGAACTATGTAGCACTTTCTTTTCTGCCTTCGCGGCACAGGTTCGAGTCTGCCTGTCTACTACCACTTTTTTTGCTCAACACACACCTCCAAACACCTGGGCAACGCCGGCCACCCAGGCTAGTCTATCATATAAATCTTACCTGTCTGTTTAAATGCATATATGTATGTATGTATTTATGTATGTATGTATGTATATATGTCTTTCAAAAACTTTCGACAGAGGCCACGGATTTTCACAAGATCAGTATCGTTTGGAAGCACGACCCTTCGGACGACAAATATCGAAAAATTGGCCCAAAAAATTAATTCCTTTCCCCTCAACTGGGCACTTTTCTACAGCGAGGAGGCGCTTTTTTCGCCAATATTTTTGAAAGTCATCGCCTCTTTTCGATTGTCTAGCCTTAATTTAAACCTACATCACTTACAGTTTGGCAATGGGCGCAACAGCTAACACGTCAGGTTTTTTTCTCCACGTTCTTTTCCTCCTTCGTGGTATGAGTTCGAACCTGTCTGCCTACTACCACTATTTTTTTTTTTTGCGCTCACAATTTTTCTTCTTTTTTTTTGCTCAACCAACACCCTTACTCACACCTCCACTTTCTTTTCTGTCTTAGCGTCACGGATTCGAGCCTGCTTGCCTACTAAAACTTTTTTTTTTTGCTCAACACATACCTACAAACCCGGGTAACGCCAGGAACCCAGGCTAGTCTATAATATAAATCTCACCTGTCTGCTTAAATGTATGTAAGTTTGATTGTATGTCTACCTAAAAATTTCGACAGAGGCGACAGATTTTCACGAGATCAGTATCGTTTTAAAGGTCGACCTTTCGGACGACAAATATCGAAAGATTGGCTAAAAACATTAATTCCTTCACCCTTAACTGAGCACTTTTCTACAGGGAGGAGTCGCTTTTTTCGCCGATATTTTCGAAAGTCATCCCCACTTTTCGATTGACTAGCTTTAATTCAAACCTACGTCACTTCCGGTTTGACGATGGATGCAGCAACAAAGACGTCACGCTTTTTTTAAACATGTTCTTTTCCTTCTCACGATACGGGTTCGAGCCTGCTCTCTACTACCACTTTATTTATTTATTTATTTATTTATTTATTGCTCAACACACACCTCCAAACACCCGAGCAACGCCGAACACCCAGGCGAGTATATATATATATATATATATATATATATATATATATATATATATATATATATATATATATATAACTGAATGTTCGATGCATAAATATTTATTCTGATGAGTCTCACTGGAATCTATTCCTTTTTCCATCAGGTTTACCAGAAAATGAGATTCATCGAAAAAAAAAACTTTCATGGATTCAATATTGAGTTGAATTCAAGATAATACGAATGGGAAATCTCGAATCATATTTCTGGATAATAACTTGATACATAAGTTAAAATATAAACTTAGTGATAAAGCGGGGATGCAAATAGACCTGGATTCTTTGATAGAACCGAAAACATAAGTATATCAAAACTTATTGACCTGAAACTCGTCTGAATATACATGTATATCTTTTCCCTATTTACAGAACATTTTTTTGTGTTTAAATAAGAGATGTAGGCAAATTTAGTGGAATCGAGTTGTGCTCTGAGGGATCCAAACGAGCCGAGCAAAATCCGGGTATGGGCAACCGATCCATAAAAAAAAACGATCCCATAGATAATTCCTACATTTAATGTCGTCAACAAACTTTACTTCTGTTTCGTCCGACTTGGGGAAGAAATATGAGAGATTTGAAGTTGAAAAAGAAACATTTATTGATGGAAAGGTAGTTTTCCTTTAACACACACAAAAAAAAAAAAAAAAAAAAACGAAAGAAAAGACCTAATGAAATTTTCCCGGAAAATTAATAGATATAAAACGTAAATTAGATTTCACATTTCGAAGAAATTTGGGCATGTTTGTCAAAGGCAGGGTCAGTGGAAATTTCTGTGGACACACATATATAATTATCAAGTTTAAACACACATACTGATATATAGTCCATAGCATAACTCTATATTCACGTTCATACATTGGTTCTCGTAAGATCACCAAAGTTAAACGAGATTGATGGGCGACCATTTGAGATGACAAGATACTGTATGTAACTAATTGAATGAGAAATCTAGAATCATATTTAGTCTTTAAATATAAAATAAAAAGTAATTAACTTTATAAAATTTTAATAAAATCATAATTAACCTTGTTCACAGGGTTTGTAGAAAGTAACTTCCTATTATTAAGTGCTGGGAGGTGAAGATGGCTCAGTAGTTACCGACACAGACTGACAACCTGGGTGTCCCGACTTCGAATCAAATTGGTTCCACAAAAATCACTTTCACTTAGGATGTTGACAATCTTTATATGGACACTCTCGTAAGAAACCAATTTCTTTCTAGAAAGAATTCTAGCTAGAAAAATATCAACAGTAGAATCTTCGGATTCATACGATATGATTAAGTGTTCATAATTTATTACTGAATAAATATAATTCTTATAAGAAATGAATAAAACATATAACAAATAAAAATTGATAAATGATTTTTAGTGTTTAAGAAAATCGAAAAAGATTTACATAGGCTGATTGGAAAGCAACTCCTTATTATTAGTGCTCGTAATTTATTGTTAAAGTATATTTCTTGTGAGAAATGAATATGATAACAAGTGAAGCATGTATGGTCCCCCGTGAATGCACAGTGAACGAGGCATAAAAAAATGTCTAAATTCAGCATTTGTCCCACCCCCAATTTAGCCCCCAAACCCCCAGAGGACGTCAAATCCTAATGAAAATGAACAAACAGATAAGTTTTAGGCCTCAACATACGTAAATTTGAGTTCTGCACCATCCAAAAAAAGAAATGACTGTCCATCATTTGCGCCGCTCCCTACTCCATCTAGTCCCAAAAGTCGCCAAGGCCTTAACATATTTAAATTTGAGTTCAGCACCATGCAAAACTGCTAAATAGACATACACAGAAAATTTGGGGCACATATGGTAAAATAGTACCAAAAATGGAGTGTTTTTATTAGCCCCAAAAGAGAAGTATAGACAAACAAAAATTATATAGAAATCAGTTAGTTACAACTTTTCAGAAAGTTTTATAAAAATTCAAGGCATCAATTTTTTTAATAAGCACAAAAGTGTCAATGTTAGCCATTTTAACCCGAAAGGCCCCCTTATGAGGGCAACCGGAGTTTTCCCGGAAAATCTGTTCTGTTACTTTTTTACTCATATCATGTTTAATGTTGGTGCAAAATTTCAAAAAAGTTCAATTGAGAAAAGTGCGAACGGACAAACAGACGAATGGACGAGGGTGAATTTACAGGTCCTCCCCCCTTTTTGTCAGGGGACCAAAAAGTGTATATAGTTTTATTTAGAATTCAATATAGACACTAATATTTACCATGAGCTTCACTAGTCACCTGGTAACCACATCAAGTGATTTCACAATGAACCCTTGTTTTAATAATGCATCACTACTTATCAAAGCTAAAAGCCACTCTAGGATAAAGGTTTGTTTTTTTTCTTTTTGCACAGTGATCACCACTTATCAAGGCCCGGAAGCCACTCAGGGATAAGGGTTATTGCAAGTACATTACGTTAGTGTGGAGATTTGATGAAGTGTTTACTTAAGGGGCCGGTTCATTAGGAATTTGTTAACATTGGACTTGAAGACATCCAAGTTGTAGTCCGGTGGGAAGCAGGCAGACGGAACAGAGTTCCACAGGCGTGCAGTTCTAATAAAGAAGCTTTGTTCATGGAATCCGCGTTTTGATTTAGGCACAGATATAGAGTGGGGGAAATTTTTCACAGTGGATTCAGCTAGACGGGTGTTTTTTGTGAAAGATTGTCGAGGGGGGACCAGAGATTGGAGTTCAGACGAGCACCTGCCATGGAAATAACGATAAAACAAAGATAGGCTCGCAATGTCTCTTCTGTGGGAGAGAGGTTGCAGGGTAGAGAAAAGGGCATCCCCCACTAAGCCACGAAGTCTATTTTGTACTCTGTCAAGGCAGGATAGGCTGTTTTTAGCAGCTCCTGCCCAGATATGGCAACAGTATTCCATCCTTGGACGTACTTGGCTTGTGAGATAAAAGCCATCATTTCACATATTCACTCTTCAAGTTTTTCGAAAGTTGTAAGTTTGGTATAGTAGATTTGTGCTTTCTCCCCTCCTGTCCTCCAAAAGGTTGGACAGTATTAAGTTAGAACTTTTGGCTAGCCACACATGTAATCGTGACAATCCAGTCACGATTATTTCTGGGGGAAATAGGCATGCAGCCATTAATAAACAACAATAGCAAACTGTGGAGGAATGCATGGAAACCAAATCTATGAGATAATACGCATTTTTGTAAAAAAATGAAATTGCACGGTCATAGCGCAAAAATTTTTATCTGATGTCGCTGTTGTGTCAAACGTGAAAGTTAAACTAACTTTACACTTTTTTGGCCTTCAAACTAAGATTTAAAAAAAATAATAATAAATAAATAAACGATTTGATTTGGGAATCTTAATTAGTACGACCCCTGGTGTGAATATGGTATTACGGTAACTAAGAACTCTAGCTAGGATTAGTTTAATCAACAAAGGTACAGTGACAAGGATGACCATAGACACCTCTCCTCATTTTTTGATTGGCCTTGTGCCTAATTTTGTTTTGTCAACATTTTGTTCTCAGAATAAAATAAATAAAATCAAATTGTAGTATGGTAATTGAGGACTCTACCTAAGAATAGCTTAGACAATTATAAGGTAAAATGACAAGGATGACCATACACCCCTCCACACACACACATACGCACTTTTGAATAGCCTTGTGCCTAATTTATATTTGACTATTGTATAATTTTCGAAAATAAATAAATTTTTCAAAGTGTAGTATCTGTTTTGCCCAAAAATGGCGCAATAATACTGTGGGGATTTTGTTCATAGGATGAAAATATGTCACAAACTCTGACAAGGGTTTTAGAAACAGACCCCATAATTAGATCTTTCTGAAACTATGTTAGCCAGAGTACTTAGATATGTTTCAGTTTGAACAAAATCTGCATTATATTTCTATTAGTCTGTTTGCGTATCTGTGTATTCAACGGTTTGTCAAAAACTACTGGGCCGATCTGGCTGAAATTTTGAATGGAGCTTTGCTATGATAAGGTGCAGCGAATTAAGTATTATGATATCCATTCGATGTACAGTTAGAGATTACTAAGAATTAATAGGAATTAGTCATCACAATACTACATTTACTCTAGAAGTTTTTTCAGAAACTACTGGCTCGATCTGGCTGAAATTGTGTATTGACCTTTGTTATGATAAGGCGTAGTATTACAGCATCCGTTCAATGCACAATTAGGGATTAATAAGCATTAATAGGGATTAGACACAATAATACTACATTTACTCTAGAAGTTTCCTCAGAAACTACTGAACCGATCTGGCTATAATTTTGTATGGACGTTATATATAATAAGGTGCTGTGAACTAAGTATTATGATCTATTCGATGTATGGTTAGTGATTAATAGGGGTCAATAGGGATTAGTATTTAATGCAAAAGTGAGTGGAAATTTAACCATATTCAAGCATCAATTTGGCATAAAGCATTCATTCTAAGTCAAGGGGCAGAAAGGCGTAGTTGTTACAATAATATTGTTAGGTTATTAGTAAAATGGAAATATTTTTAAGCTCGGCAGCAATATACAGCTGAAAAATTTCTACAGGTCCCATTAGTCATTAATATTCTCATGAATACTGATAACTGACCAGGTTTCTTCTCTTAACATGGTGAGGCATTTTAATGGATTCTATGGAATAACTTGAAAGATGAATACAATATGAAAATGTATGCCTTCCATCATACAGCTCTTATCTTTGACTAACCTATAACCTCAATAAGTGGTGATTTATTAGTTAAAAAATGAGAGTGCCTTGTGAAATCAGTTTATGCGGTTCCCAGGTGGCTTGAGTATTACATTATCCTTAACTTCAAGGTTGGGGAATGGCTATAACATTCTGTATGCCACAATCAGTACATTTTGGTATCAGATGAATTATACTTATTGTCTTTAAATGTCCACCCATGGAAGTCCTTCCAAACTGAGGATTTCTCATTCTGGAATCAAAGTCGGCATAAGAAACGCAAATGAAGGTAATCCTAAAAATAGTATCAACTTGGGAGAAGATCTGTCAGGCTGTTTATGATCACTCTACATCATAATGAGTTGCGAGGAGAAGATGGACCATGCCAAAATGCGATTTGAGTTCATTGATTTGCAGTAATATTGATTCTTAAGGTCATCTTAGTTATGCCCGCTCTCGTTGCATTTATATGAATTGAGAATTGTGTGCTCGTGTCACACGAAATACTATTTTCATTGTTTATTGACTTACATGCACCTTCTATAATTTAACTAGCAGGGCATCATTGTCCAGGGCAAAAATGTAGCATATGTCTGTTAAAACTTCTATGTCTCTACTCCTCTATATCCATCTCTTTATCTTTCCTCCTCCCGTTCCTCACTTATCCTTTTTTCTTTTTCACCAGCCCATTCCTCTCTAGCTGGACATACAGACATGCAACTCTCTCTTGTGTAATAGATTCCGCATGGAAGTAGTCAGCATTTTCTTTCCAAATTTGTACATAATACCACTGAAAAATCGCCATGATTAAACCTGGTCCAGAGAATGAAGAATTTTTTCCAAGATTTAGATATAATTCAATCAGGGCAACACTGATCATAAATATACCAACTTTGTGAGTGTTCGTTTCACAGTTTTTGATTTGTAGCACTACTACAAACATGCAAACACACAGACACTGCTCTTTATATAAAAGACTAATGGGGGTACTCGGCGTTGCCCGGGTGTATTGCAGTGGTGTAGTAAGGATGGGAATAAACAGCAGCCTGGTGGAGGGAAGAATTAGAACATTTGCTGTTTTCTTGCTCAAAATCTATCCATCTAACACTACACTGGCTAGTTTTTATTTTACCTTGAAATAGTATGTTTTAACTCCTTACATCAAGTGGCTTCATACCTTGCCTCGCACGACTTCCATTAAAAAAATAAAAATCCTTTACTATTTACTTTCTTTCTTGCAAGAATCATATTTCAGTCATAAATGTAGAGCATTTACTAATAGTCAGTAACTTTTCAATCATTCTATAGATTTAGTTTGAATTGTGAAAACTTTTTTAAGTTTAAATCCACAGTCGAATATCCAAAGGCATAAATCTAAGTAAAAAAAAAAATAAATGAATAAATATATAAATAATAATAAACGATAAAAAAGGACAAGTTACAATCAAATACTTCAAGACAATTTGCAGACATTTCACCCATCTACAAATAAATTTTCACTCCACATTTTGTCAAAAGGTAATAGATTTTTATAACCGAAGACAATTTATGATTGTATTTTTATAGATAGAAGTAGGCGAGAATTAGCATATTCAACGCCTATAAATATTTCCCCATTCTCCACATTCCTTTTCTGCAAACAGTGCACAGAATACACTTTTCTTTGTCACATTAGCATAAGAACAATTTATGTTGTGTGTTAATGGTGTCAATTTTATTTTTTCTTATACATGTTAAGAAGAATGCACACATTAACCAAACAAGACCTTTATTAGTCACTCTCCAGCTATGTATTTAAAACCTTATAAAATTAGGGTGTGAGCACACTTATAATTTTTATCATCGACCTGAAACTTGCTCAGAAACCATTAAGAGATTTGCAATCAAGCACGTATCCCTCCCCCCATCAGATACCTGCTATGCTTTAAATTAATTCTTTTTCTGGACTTGGTTTCTTCTAACTGACTTTGTAAAAATTATTAACCATCTCACCAACAACAACGACTGAACACTTTTTTCATCTCCATGCGTTTAACATACATAGACATTCAAACAAAGTCAAAGAACAGTACAACTCCCATTCTTCTTGGAAACATTTTGTCCAAAATTGCTGAGGCATAAGGCAAACTGCTTGTATCAGTTGTTGGCTGTCGAGACACTGCATTAATTAAAATCATTATGTGTTCCGAAATTCAGCAATACTACATTTGATGCACTCCCTTCCTCCATACACATATAACCCACACGTATGTATATCATAACTCATTCACTGTTTATATCCCCAACAATTATCCTAGGTATTATAACATGCACTTTTGATGAGTTGCAGGGCACCAGAAGACTGTACACAATTGGCTTCATTAATGTTTCTGAACATTTTAAATGAAGAAAACTAAAATTTTAGCTCATTAAAAACGGGCAAAAGATATAGGCCGTTGACTTAGAATGAGCGCTCTATGCCAAATTAATGGTTGAATATGGTTAAATTTCTGCTCATTTTTTGCATTGAATACTAATTTCTATTAATCTCTATTAATCCCTAACTGTGAATCAAACCGATTCCATGATACTTAGTTTGCTGCACTTTATCATAACAAAAGTTCATACAAAATTTCAGCCAGATCGGACCAGTAGTTTCCGAGAAAACTTCTATTGGAATTTTATTCTTGTTTAATCTTTCTTCCACTCTTTTTTCACTTCTTCTTTCTTACTCTTTCTATCTGTTTCTGATGTGATCGTGATTGTTGTATCATGTGACTGAATTGTACTTGCTGATTGGTTTGGGAAGTTCCCGCTTGTTTTTTGAAGAGTTGCGATATTTCATCAGTTGGGGATTCGCTGTCCACTGGTGTGGATTGTGTAAACTTTGTCTCCATCAAACAAGACGTAAAAATTGGAAATAGTCTTAACTGGACTTTAAAACAGTTGGAAATCAAGAAAGTTTGGACATAAGCTAACCAAGTGAAGGTTATGATTTATCCAGATGTTGTGACTTGATTATAAGCAAGTTGAAGAAGAATGGCATGTCAGTAAAGACATAAAAATCAGTAACATTCGTGCATTGAAGGATAAAAGAATATTTCTTCTAGGAATGAAGAAGTTGTTTTAATGACCTAACACGAGGTCGAAATCCTGCGTGGCTAAGTTTAGCTGGATTACAAATGTAAAATCGACTTCAGTATTCACAATAAAGAGAATAAATTCCGCCGAGCTGCCGAAGAGATGAAACTCATGGGGATTACCAAAAGAACTTTGATTGAACATTCGTGGTTTTACTTTCGTTATTTACAAGGGACTATCATGGATTTATTTACCTTAAGGCAAAAAAGAGATATTGGTGACAGTTAAGGGGAAGTAACTTCTGTTGATTTATTTCCGTCCACACGTAAAAAGATAAAATGTCGTCCATCATAAAAAGTGCTTCAGTAATCTTGCTTCCCTAATAGCTGGAAGATGGTCTCTGTGGTACCAGTGCACAAGAATTCTGGTGAAAGAACTGATCCTTTCAATTATCGCCCTATCAGTCTCCTCCCCTCTTTGCTAAAATCTTTGAGACCATAATCAATCAAGCACTAGTCTATCACCTTGCAAAAGCTAATCTTCTCTCTGACAAACGGTATGGATTTAAGCAATATCGTTCTACTGTATATATTTTAATAGTCATCTATGAATGCATGTACCATGCATTGGTATCCAAGGCCTTTGACAAAGTCTGGCACGAAGGGCTGCTAATGAAAATTAAATTGTATGGTATAACTGGACATATCTATATATCTATAAAAGTGAAAATGTCTTAGTGTGTGTGTCTGTGTACATTTCCCTACCAAATAACTCTGTTAATTTTCTGTCTACAGACTCGAGATTTGACATAAGGGGTATTGAGATTTGGGAAAATCTTTTTAATCCGTTTTCGGGCAGAAATTTGGCTGTGAAGAGGTCAAAGTTCAATGATTTGACCTTTGAAAACTCTATCAAACTCCTCTGCTAATTTTGGATCTAAACACTTGAAATTTTAAATGTAGGTTACTTAGACATGGATCAAACTTTTTAATTTGATTTGAGCTCCAAAAAATAAATGTTAAGGGGTCAAAATTGAGGTCAAATTTAAAAAAAAAACTTGACCTTTGCGGTTTCTACCAAATTTCTGGTCTAAACATTTGAAATTTTACATAAAGTGTATTCAGAGATAGGGCAAGCTTTTTAATCGGTTTGAATCGAAATTTTAAGCTGCCAATGGGTCAAAGTTCAAAAGATTTGACCTTTGCGGTGTCTAGCAAACTACTCAGCCAATTTTGGGTCTAAACATTTGAAATTTATACATAACAGGTATTCAGACATGCGACACGCATTTTAATCAATGTTGGCATGAAAATTTTGCTGCCAAAAAGTCAAAGTTGACAGAGTTGCCCTTTGCAAATTCTACCAAATTCCTCTGCCAATTTTGGGTCTAAAGATTTGAAATTTTAGATATAGGACATGGGTAAAACGTTTTATTTTGATTTGAGACCAAAATAATAAATGTTAAGAGGTCAAAATTGAGGTCAAAGTTTTAAAAAAGTGATCTCGGCAGGCTCTACAAAATTACTAAGACAAATTTTGGTCTTAACATTTGACATCTTACATAAAGTGTATTCACACGTAGGGCAAGTTATGAACAGTACAAGCAAAGCCGGGCTGAACTGCTAGCATTAAATATAATTAGATCTTTCTCAGAAAATAGGATCATCCAGGTTTTCATTGATAAACATACATCCAAACAGCATAGCATTAATGCGGGAGTACCTCAGGGGTCGATCTTTGGATCACTATCATTTTTTATATTCATTTATGACCTCCCTGATAATATTGTGTCCGAGATGGGTATATTTGCTGATGATATATACATACACACAGGAAGAACGGATGTACACAAATCTAAGACAATGGCAGAATCCTTAGAAAATGACCTTCAGATCATAGTGGCATGGAGCCATAAATGGGAAATAACATTTAATGCTAGCAAGACTAAGTTGCTTTCCTTTAACAATTACAAGATGCCTCTCGAACTATCAATATTCATGACAAATAACACCTTACCTGAGAATTCTTCCTTCAAATTCCTCGGCTTAACATTTACAGTCAATATAAACTGGAACAACTACATTAAGGATATTGCAACGCCTGCTGCAAAGAGGGTGCGTTCCCTCTATCATGCTAGAAGACTACTCACACGTGTGCCCCTTCGACATACAACATCATCATCATGATGGGCTCCTTGCCCGGACCAATGTGACTCTTCCTCTCCAGAGTTTCCTGTCTTCCATCAGTTGCCTCAGATCTTCAGGTTCACAGTTGGCGTTGTGTGGATGTTGGATGTACGTGGATCTAGGTCGTCCTCTGCTTGCGCGTCCGTGTCATGGAGTCCATAGCAATACATCACTCACCAATTCATGCTTGCTCCTCAGACAATGACCGGCAAATCGTAGGCGTCTTTCTCTGATGGTATTAGATATGGCAAGTAGATTGCCATAAAGTTGCTGCTTCGTGGGATGATTTTGCCAAGATATATTTAATATTGTTCTTAGCATATCCCAACAAACCCACTTAACAACAACATCACACCCCTTCACTGTTTAGGTTCCTAAATGCCAGAAAGCTTTCTACTCTAATAGTTTCTTCCCTCGAACAGCTAGATTTTAGAATTTCTTTCTTGTTACCTACTTCCCTTACTGTACTGATATGCAGGTTTAAATGTAATGTAAACCAACATCTTGTTAATCTTTCCTAGGCATGATCCTAAATAGTAACCCCTTACGTCTAAGTGGTGATATGCCTTATTAGGGAATGAACGAGAGTAAATATATATATATATATATATATATATATATATATATATATATATATATATACATATCAAGGAGGATGACCACCTTGGTGCACATCACTTCTTACCTGCAGATGTCTGTGTCCTGAACATTTTGCTGGGGAGCCTAAGTAGTGCTTTCCCATTGACTGCCATTTAGACTCCGGTTTGTCATCAGTGATTATGCAGTTCAAAAATCTATCATCTGCGCATTGATTCAATAATTCTCTTCCTCTCAGATAACATGAAAGCTCCCTCTTTCTCTATGTTAAGAATGGCTTTCTTGTCTGTTTGAAGAAACTGGAAAGCATAAAAACAGTAAAATAGGCAAAAGAAACCAGAACATGAAAAGAGCAGACAATCTTGACTATTACCCAAAACTCTATTCATGGAAATTCTGTTTTGTTTTAGGAACATACAGAAATAAAATTGTGCTGTTTTCTGACTTTTAGGGATGTCCACATGTTGAGCACATGGAAATCAAAAAGGTGCTCTGGGTGATTTTTAGCAAGATTGTTAATAATTTTGTTGATATTTATCAGGTCTGTTTCTAGGTGTCAGAGGTTTAATGAATCCAAGCCCAGGGAAGCAAGGCATTTTAGAGTATCACAGGTGTCTGATCGAAAGTATTCACTCATTTGCACATCTTTCCAGGCCAACAATGTTCATATCGATGGGAGAGTTGTAACCTGAGTTCAGAAAAAACGCTAGAAGAAATATAGGTAACTGTTGTGGCGGAACTAACCTATGTTACCTAGTAATAGACTATTCCAATCTCAATAAATACTGGAAGACAAGGTGTCAATCGATATCCGGTGAACTAACCTAGGTTGTACGTCGACTACAACAAACAACCTACCTATTGTATGCTTTGCAATACTTGTTGTTACTTTATTTAGGTGTTCTGTTTTTTTTTTTTTTTGTAACCCTTTAACAGGGCTGTAACAGTGGCAACGCCGGATTTTGAACTCACAGAGGTCACTCAAATTTAAAATACCCCCAGCAGTCTCACAGTGGAAAGCTGAATTAAACCAAGAAAGTGTTCAGAAAACACTGAGGAAAGGAGAAAGAGGGGAACTCGCGAAAACCAAATAAGTGTGTGACAATAAAAGTTTGAATTGCAAACTCCTGAAAAGTAAGAATATTTGCATTTTTTTTCTCTTTGCTCTAGACTCTCACGACATCTTTGTGCATCCATAAAATCAAAAGAAAGAGAAATATAGACTATCCGTGTTTTTTTTTCTCATATCATTAAATAAGTGTGTCAGCAAACTTTTGGGGAGGCTTACTAAAGAAAAAAAGAAAATACGATTTTCAGCCTTTTTTCTTCACTGTCAACATTTTTTTTCTGTTTTATGGACAAAAGATATTTACTTTGAAAAAATATTGAATATTTCTTTCGCCGACGTATATATTTTTTCTCATCTATAAAAAAGACATTCTTTTTGGAAGAAATATTCTTTCCACGGAATTTAAAGCTGTATGTTCACTGTTCGTTTGCAAATTGATTGAATGAAACGAATTACTGTTCCCTTTTCCCCCCTTTTGTTCTAAAAATACTAAAAACTGGTTTATCCGGACATGGTTTTGATAAATTTCCATAAATTCTGTATTTTATCCATCGTACAAAGTACATTGGAACAATTATTAAAACTGCAAATTGAACAACAACAACAACAACAACAACAACAACTAATGAAACAAGACTAAACTGTAAGGTGCAGTTGATCGTCGGATTTCAAATTCACAGAGGTTGCTCGAATTTAAAATACTTGCAGCATTCAAAAAATTCACGATGGAAAGCTGAATTAAACCAAACAAGTGTTCAGAAAACACTGATGAAAGGAGAAAGAGAGGAATTGCGAAAAGTAAATAAGTATGTGGACATAAATGTTTGAATTGCAAACTCGTGGAATGTAAGAATATTTTCATATTTTTTCTTCTCTTTGCTCGGCACTATCATGACATCTTAGCGCATCTGTAAATACAAAGAAAAAGAGAAATACGAGTTATTCAAGGTTTTTTCTCGCATCATTAAATAAGTGTGTTCTGTATTTTACCCATCATACAAGGATGGACGCCTTACAACAACATCAGCAACAATTATTAAACATGCAACAAAAATTATTTGAACACCAGAAACATTCAGATGAAAGACAATAATAACAGCAACAACAACTAATGAAGCTAGAGGGCTAGCAATATGAAAATCAACAGCACATGAAAGAACTTCTTACTCAAGTCATAAAAAATAATACAGCATTTTCACAAGACTCAATATGGAATGTGATTGATAAGTTCTGCTACAGACCTGAAGAAGGTAAATCATTTGAAGCTTATTTCTGTTGGTATGAAGACTTTTTAGTATCAACTGTAAACAGTGGTCGAACCAGAAAAAGAAACAACAGATGGCCGAGCATAACAAGTTTGTGGATTTTAGTTTACCACGCCAAGACGGTGGAACTTCTTACAGAACTTATTTAGCCCAAAAGTCTCTTTATTCCATAAACGTGTGTCATGTCTGAATTTGCAGAAGAATGACAAAGATGATTTTGCAACGTATGCAGCCATGATAAATAAAAATTGCCACAAATTCAAACTTGTAGACTTCAGTGCAGACAATTTGAAATGTTTAGGATTTGCACAAGGACTGACTTCTGGTCAAGATGCAGAAATTAGAAGGCATGTCCTTACAAAATAAGAAAATAAACCAAACTTAACCCTACAAAAGTTAATGGAAAACTGCCAGAAAATAGAAATTATTAAAAAAGATTCAATGCATATCGAAGCTAAAGTGGCTCAGAAAAAAAGGGTACTCATCGCAGAAATAAAATTAAATACTGAAAATAACGAGGAAGGGTTGCAAAAATATCTGATTATAAAAGTTCATGATAAAGAAATATGAGTGCAACTCGATTCGGGTTCAGATCTTTTTATACTAAATTTAATACCTGGAAGAAATTGAATAAACCTATAATGCTAAGAACATGCAAAACACTCAAATTAACTTTGAAGGTGAATTTTTAGCAAATATTACATTATTGGGAAAGATGAAAAAATTAAAAGCTTATGTATTAAGGAATACCACTAATCTACTGGGCTCAGACTGGATTTATGAAGTTAAATTATGGAACCAGACAATCAATAATTGTTGCAAAAAAATAAAAAGTACAACAGACGCCCATGCTTTGAAAAACAAATTAAAAGGAAACTTTTCATGTTCTAGGTAACAAAAAGCCAAACAGAAGGCACAAACAGACCGATATAGTTGTAGACCAGACAAAATTCTCTCTCTCTCTCTCTCTCTCTCTCTCTCTCTCTCTCTCTCCAAGAACAGCGCCTGACCACAAACCAAACAGGGTACTCTATCGCTATTCCTAAAGTGATGACACCCTCGCCAACCGACCCAGTCATAAATGTCTATGCAACTGCATGCGATTTTTCATTGGATACGAAAACTTCAGCTACACTGCAACAGGTACCATGCGCAACTCTATTTTTCCCAGTATTGGAATATTATTTACTGAGAGCCAACGTCACTCAAAGATATTACGTGCAGCAAAATAATAGCACTCAACTGTTTTTCCACAATATGGAAGAACTGCCGAACCTGGCCTCTTTTCAAAATAGACAGTTCATTAGGTTAACAACACTAGTGGAAACACCTAGGACAATATCGCCTCTTGTCTGATAGAGTATTACTAGTGGGGTCCTAGATGAGGTTTACTGACTCTTAATTACTTGTGGTGAAGTCTACCCACGCAAGTAATCAATTGTTTTATTAAATTCCCACGATTAATACATGAGAAAATGACAATAAAACGTTTTCCTTGCAGGTCAAAAGAAAAAATTTCACCCTGAACAATGAATCCTCCAAGAAGTAGAAGCTACTGAAGCCGTCTACGACACATTTGCTATTGAGCCTCACCAAATCACACCTGAACCACGACGTTTGGGCAGGAAAAGGAAAATCACCAAGCCGTTCATGGTCTACCCCAAAGAGGAAAAAATATTGATACATCGTCCGAAGTTATCAGCTTGGGAAGATGGGTGTTTTGGTGGAACTAACCTATGTTATCTACTAATAGACTATTCCAATCTCAATAAATACTGGGAGACTAAGCCATAAGGTGTCAGTTGATATCCTGTGAACCAACCTAGGTCGTTCGTGGGCTACAACGAACAACCCCCTTATTGTATGCTTTGTAATACAGGTTGTTACTTTATTTTGACGTTCTGTTTTTCTTTATAACCGTTTAACAGAGCTATAACAGTAACTAAGGTTAAACGAAGGCACATGAAGGTCTGATATTCAGATTCTTGATTGGGTTTTTTAGTTAAGGGGAGTTACACATATAGACTCAGAACCTCTACATATGTTTTTTTCTAAGTCTTGACAGTAGAATGGGAAGTCTGGCATTAAAAAAATATTGAGGAGTTTAGATTAGTTTTACATAGTGCAAAGATATTTGGAGATTTTATGTGGAAGAAGGATTCTATATCGTCAAAGTTACTTCTAACTCCTTGAATATTTGTGGAGAGGTTCAAGGGAGAAGGCGATTTGGTTGTTTTTATGTGAAATCTAAGTATGGTGCTATCAGAGCTATATAGAGTTTTAAATAGATTGCTGGGCAGCAGATAACCATGGTCATGCTATTATTACTTTTACCAACTGGATTTTTTTATGAATGCTTTTTGTGATCAACAGAAAATAATGAACTCCTTTATTTAAAGAAACCAAATTGCTAGTCACAACAATCCTAAAAATAACTAATTTTAATAATCAAACATAAAATATGACAAAACAATAACAAAAAGAAGTTATATTAAGCCTCTACAAATACTTGAGATTTAAGTTAAAAAGAGTCAAGTTGTTATTTTAGTACAAAGATTCCTTTTGTTTGGTATTATCCAATGCCATTACACTTGGTGAGATATTACAGGAATTATTTACTCTTGGATTTGATTGAATTAGATAAAAATCACGTGTAGGTTTATTATCTTGGGGGGGGGGGCTCCCTTTTATCTTTAATGGGGAGAATTTAGCAACAATAAATTCATTGAACGGTATTCTTGGAAACTAAAAATCCATGTGGTTTCTTACAATAACCAAAAGAATACCAGTCCCCGAATCGGAAAAATGAATTCCCAGAGCAGAACATTTTTGTGCCATTTTATATCCCCTTAGGAAGATTAAAACCAAGACATAATGATACTAAATCTTATGTCTAGAATCATTATTCTGATTTTGATTAAAATCCATTGCATGATTTTTATTCTAGAAAATGTTTAAAACTTAAGGATTAAGGAATATTAAGAAGACATTAAAATAAAGGGAATCTTGGTTAATTTATGTTGAATGATTACAGATCAAGATTCAATGCAAATTTGATATATTATAATTTCCAAATGGGATATTGTGTTCATATTATGCTTCCTAAAACTTTTTAAAATACTTCAATGAAACTAAAATTTGGGGAATATACATTAATTGAGGTTTAACATCTGTTGTTAAATTTAAAACAGTATATAACTACTTTTGCAGTTTTTATGTACGAGAGTCGTTATCAAAGTAAAATCTCTTCTTTTTTTTTTTAACTCACAAAGTTGAAGAACTATTAAGATGGCAGTGATACCATTAAAACGAGCAACATTTTGTGCTCTAGAATTTATTTTTCAACATAGTCACTCCATTCTCAATGCATTTTTGCCAGCATCTCTGATTCTGACACACATCCATGACAGAGGCAGCTTTCTTAGAAGCTTACACTATCAATACCTGCAACAGAGAGAGAAAACTTTCAAATAATTAATGCATAAGTTCAGTCGTCATAACAGTTCAATTTGCAGTCCCCTTTGACCTATTCGGGAGGCATTATTTTTGAAACGTCACTCATATCATAAAAATATTTGTTTGCCCTTTACAAAGTGTCTCTATTATATATATATATATATATATATATATATATATATATTGACCATCTGTTTGGAAAGCAACCCAAACTCATGATTGCTAGAAAAACATCGAAATAGAATATCACATATTCTAACTTTTCACCTTAATTTAATAAGAGCAAGTTACCCCAGTGAGTTAAATAAAGAGTTTAGTATGAAACTCCTAAAAGGTAACAGAATAAAACAAGAAGAGTTCTAAACCCAATCAACTCACTTGTCAAAGAGAAAGATCTTTTTTCTCTTAATAGCTACGTGTCACTTCAGACTTCCTGTCTATGACGTTATACCCTGACACATAACCCTAGTTCTCATCTTTTAACTTCTTATAGAATTTTCTACTTTTCTACTTAATGTAATCTTGTGTAGGAAATACCCCAATACATATTCATGTTAAATATCATTATGCATAGAATAAGAAAATCAAGATTTTATTAATCAATAATTTTTCTTTAGAAATCGCTCCAAGGCACGAAGCCACTTGTAGTAAGGAGATAAAAAATACTCAGGGTCAAAATCCAGTCAATGATCACTGTTGGATAGATAGTTACCGAACCAGAAAATAACAATTCTTCCTCCTTTGTCTGAAACGTTGTCCTTGAAATGTGAGGACAACAGGACAAACCAAAGAAAGCATGAGGTTGGCAAAAGTAAACTAATTCTGCTCTTCTTTAATAAAGGATTCATTCAAAATTTCCAGAAGGTTACTGACTATAACAATAGGCATCTCAACAAGACAGAAATGCATGATGGCTGAAATAAGTGTTGTCTTTGTTTTCATTACTTTAATCTCTCTGTTCGTATTATTTGGATTCTTTGAACTACTGTTCTCATTTTCAGTGCCATTTTCACAACGTTTTGGTCGATATAAACTCTGATCTTCTTCAGTGGTATCTTGTCAAATAAATACAGTAATAGGGCTCCCTCAGTCTTCGCCTAACTATGTTTACCAACCACACCTCTCTGAGTCAACAATGTTAAATACCAGTGGCAAGTGAAGTGTCTGTACAGGACGACTGGAAACAAATGCTGAGATAAGCGGAAAGCACATATAGCGCCTAGAATTCCCAAATGATCACCCATCTGGTACTAACCAGGCTCAACATTGCTTAACGTCGGTGACCTGACAAAAACCAATGTGTCAACACGATTTATATATATATATATATATATAAATATATGAATGGAAATGTATAAAAAAAGAATACGAAAAGTATAAAAGCTTATAACTTTTCTTTATTCGTTTTCAATTGGTGACATGCAGGAATACAAAATAATATTATGAAAAAAAATTTAAAAACTTTTTTTACAAGTACATAATTTTCGACCGATCCGTCAGTCTTCAAGGCAATACATAACAATAATAATTAGTGATATTTGAAAAGTTATAGGCATACATATATATATATATATATATATATATATATATATATATATATATATATATATATATATGTGTGTGTGTGTGTGTGTAAGTGATAGGCATATATATATTATTATGTATTGCCATATATATATATATATATATATATATATATATATATAATATAAAGCTGAATGTATGTGTGTGTGTGTCTGGTCACGAATAGGCCACCTTCGGGCCAAGATCAAAGTGTAGTATCTGTTCCGGCAGATACTGCAAGCAAAGACCATATGTGGGGGCGACCCCACATATAAGACCTTGGTTCAATGTAGGGGCAACCCTTCATACCAATTGTCACTATCCAGCTCTCATTTCCCACCCATCAGGAGCTGGTCCCCTTTTCCCTCCCCCCTCCCTCTCTCCACATTAAAAAACGGCCTTGTGCCTAATTTGCTCAGTGGGGAAGCAAATAAATACATACTGCAAGCAAAGACCATATGTGGGAACGACCCCACATATGACCTTGGTCAATGTAGGGGCAACCCTTCATACCAATTGTCACTATCCAGCTCCCCTATTCCCCGGGGAGTTGGTCCCCATTTCCCCTTCACTCCTCACATTAAAAATCGGCCTTGTGCCTAATTTGCTCGGTGGGGGAGCAAATAAATACCTGGTCACGAATAGGCTCCTATATGGTTGCCTATTTTAAAAAACTGATTACATATAATGATAGAAGATGTATCGAGACACAGGAATGGGTATGTTTGATTTGGCAGAACGGTGGTTAATTAAAATTGTGGGGTTTGCGTTCGCGCCTGGTCTACAAAGTATGGAAATAAAAAATTTAAAAATTAAAAATAAAAAACGTTTACAAGTGTTTTTATATAGATGTACATAAGAATACTTTGATAAATATGTGTTAACTTTAATAGGGATGGTATAATAAAATTGTGGGGTCTGCGTTCGCGCCTGGCCTCCATAGAATGGAAATAGGCACAAACTTTAATAAAGACTTTTCATAACTATCTGCATAAGTATACTTTGATAATTATGTTTCAGTTTGAAGAAATATGGTATAATGAAATTATGGGGTGTTCGTTCACGCCTGAACTCCATAGAATGGAAATATGTCACAAAGTTTAACAAGGTTTTTTAATATAGATCCACAGAATATTGTGATAAGTGTTTCAGTGTGAACAGGTATGGTATAATAAATTATGGGGTTTATCTATTTTATTTTTACTTTCATCATATTTTGCTTTAGTTTTGATACCCCTAAATTGGAAGCTATCTCTTTACAACCCTTCCTTTTCATAACCTATCATACTTTAATAAATCAGAGTCCATTTTCTGTAGGCTGTTTTTGAACCCAGTCAACGACGGGTACTTTTGCTAGTACATATATATATATATATATATATATATATATATATATATATATATATATATATATATGACAATACATAACAGTAATGATTAGTGGTATTTACAACTAGAAGTAAAATAGATTTGCTCCCAAAATTTGTACTAGAACTGTCTGCAAGGACAGGTGCTACAGTGGTTAGAGTTCTTAAAAAATCAGTTGTAAAAGTGATATTCTCCTGGAAATTAAAGGTTCAATTCTCAGTGTGGGCGACTGAAAAATACAATTGCAAATTACTTATCCAGTCGTAGCTAACGAAATGAGAGCATGCTACCCCCATGAAAAAATAAAGGGTTCTGTTCTAAATTCCGCCTAAATTCCAGAGTTTGACAAGAAACACGTGAAGAAGGTCAGAGATTACATCAACCAAAACATTGTGAAAATGACACTTAAGATGAGAACAGTAGTCCGAAGAATCCAAATATGATTAACCCATCCTCAAAAATTCAGAAACGTTTAATCTTTCTGCTAAGGAAAAACATATATATGGAACTTGACGCCGTAGGAGACACAGAATAAGGAGAAAATATACCCAAATACATTACATTATGTTTCATTCACACATTGACAAATGTAACAAAGGCAAGTGACAGCATAACAGAACATACAATGAAAGGGTTTTACACTCTCTACCATACGAGGTGGGTATAGGGACTAGGGCAGAGTCCTGTATTCATCCATGTGGAATTTAGTCCACCATGGGAAAGCATGCTTTCGAGACCCACTGTTTGGACCTCTCTGCCCAAAGGGAAGTAACCTATAGTTGTCTTAGCAACCGATGTTCTTCTCTGTTATCCCCCTACATATGTAAACAATGTAAATAACAACAGCAGCTCCACACATAAAGTTTTATATAACGAATCTTTAAAGAAAGAATTATTGTTCATTTTATCACCGAAATTTTATTCGGAATAGGATTAACAGTTTGTCACAAACGTAAAGTTAATTTGATAAAAATGAAAAATCAAAGGTGATTATTTTGCATTTATTTCTCTAATGCAATTACAATGTCTCCATTCCAGATCTGCAGCAAAAAGAAATTCTCTACTGCTTAGCATCTACTAATTTCAAATATTTTTTTTTCTACATTTCTTTTTATACATGTAGATTGGTATCTTTTACCAAGATAACTTGCACAATTGGAACCACCATTCTTTTTTCTAAACGTAAGTTCACATGTACCTTATAATTTTATATGACAATGATTTTCAATAAGGTTCACCAAAAATCAGTCCAGACGATATCTTTACTCAATTTTATTTATGCAGGTTTTTTTTTTTTCAATTAATTTTTAGCAAATGAAACCTAAGTGAAGTGCATGAGCTTAAGAAATTTGAAAAACTTAGTTGCAGCTCAACATTTCTTGAATATGTGGAAGGCCATGAGATGTGAGTTAGAGAATATCTTGAACCCATGCAAGAAACCCAACTGAGCTGGCATCAGTGTAATGTCCTACTGACAGGCAGCTCACAAGACAATACAGTTTCATTCTGATTTTCATCAAAAGATCCTGGTGCTACCAGATCAGGCTGTCTATTGATATTGGCTTTCTGACATATAATGCACCAAACATTGAGGTTATTGTTTTTTTTTTTTCCTTTCCTTTTGCAAAATTCAATCATGTTCTGCAAAGTCAAAAGCAAAAACGACAATTTCCCCAACAAAACAACCAAACAAAACATCATGAATAAATATTTGAACATATAAAGAACTTGAAGCATAAAAACTTTTTTTTTCCAAAATTACCACATTTAGCATTAAATCACCAAAAAGGGTTGATGTGTCGTGAAACAAAACAACCAAATCATCAAAAGATGTTAAATATTAGAACAAGACCAAAAATTGGTAATTTCGAACAAGACTTTATTTTTCTGCAAACCGAATGGAATTTTATGTTTTTTTATAAAATTATAAATACAAAAACGCTAATATTTTTTAGTTCTCTAAATTTGTTTTCAATTTTTTTTTTCTATTGATTCATTTTTTTATACAAACAACAAAATATCCTTGTTTGATCTATTTTTGAGCACGCTGGTTTTTATTTCTGAACTGTAATTTTATTTATGTATTTTGTTTTTATTAATTTTTAGCAAATGGAACCTGAGCCAATAACTTCACTCATCTGTGACATTTGCCAATATGTCACAAAGCAATTTCGGTCTTGTTCTTCAAAAATAGTAAATGTAATTGGAGAAAGAGTTCTATTCTAAAAGACAAATTCCTCAGTTCAAAGAAACACATTAGGATTTTTTTTTTTTTTTTTGTCGCACGAGTTTTTATTGAAAATTTATTCTACATTGTATTTAGAACTGATACTGCCTTATTATGTGTGAAATTCGTTGCAAATGAAACAAAGAAATTTATTTATCGTTATATTTTTCTTCCATTACCCCTTTTTCTCTCTCATTAATAGAGCAACAACTTAACTCACACACACACTCATGTATAATATTTTTAAAATATATATTAACTAATTTTATACCTACAAACACTAGTGTTTTATGCTTATGCAATCGTCAGTGTAGGAAGTGATAATTACTGTAAGTCAGGAGATTCTAACCCAGTCACAAAGCCACCCTTGACTTCATAAGCTAGTATCTTTTCTCCTGGCCACCAACAGTTAACACAAGAATTAAAGAGAATTAACTACCTGTTAATGCTATATTGGTGAGCATTCATAGTGAACAGTTAGAGAAAGTATGTGACGACCGGAAGTCGGGATGTTATATATATATATATATATATATAAAAATTCGTATTCCTGTCTGGTTGTTTGTTAGTTTGTTCACAATTTGATTAATATATACAAAAGTTCCTTACGTTACTATTTCATTTATTTCTATGTATAGTATGATTCTTGCAAAATATACGATTAAGATGTAACTTCATTTGCATATTATATTAAGGAAAATTGATTTTACTAAATAGCTGTATTTTAGTTACTGTTTCTAGCGAGAGAATTGCTTTAAGTGTTCTATTTAAGATTGTTATTTAATCAACTTTAAATAACAATTATATTGATAATGTATTTGATTTGATTTATTTGGAATTATTACTTCCGACATCGACTTTTTAGAAAAGGGTCTAGAGTTATTTCCCCTGGAAACTTTGAAACATAAAAAAAATTCTTCACCTAATAAAATAATTTGGTAATCTCAATGAGTTTCTAGCATGAAAAAATAATTTCGTGTAGACATAAAAACGTTCTGCTTTTTTTTTTTTTTTTTTAATATTGAAAAAGAAAAAAATACTTATGAATAAACTGAAAGGATTTCATTTGCTTGTTTCTATTATTCTTGAAACTGCTATACAGAATCTTTGACCGTTTTGGGAATTAAAACTTCAGCCACACTTTTAGAAACAAAAAACGTCAAAAAATGAAAAAACAAAACAAAAAAAAAACAAATCGGAAATTTCCTTTTTTTCATGGAAAAAAAAGCCAGTGAAAAAAGTGCCTTTACAAAAAAAAAAAAAAAAAAAATTGCGGTTGCATGGCCACTTGCTGCTATTTTTATTTAAAGAAAAGTTGGTTTGATTGATTTATTTGGGGGGGGGGCAAGGCTTCCAGTGCATGGGCAACAAAAAGTGCTCAATATCCGGAGAATAGCTTCTTCTCTTTGTATCCATTCTGTTGAAATATCTGGTGGAGAAGATATCACATACTTCTTCTTTTTGGGGGCGATTACATTTACATGTTTTCATCCATTCTTTCATTTTTGAAATTGTTGTGGGGGGGGTATCGAACATTACCCATGATGAAAATGATCAATATCCTTAGTATAACAGATGTGTTCCAAGCAGAACTTCATGTTGACCTGGGTAACGCCGGATACCCATGCTAGTATATATATATATATATATATATATATATATATATATATATATATTCCAATCTTTATGGATAACTTTTCAATTTGCCGAGCAGTCTTTTTAATTTCAGTAGGCAAGTTATATAGAATGGCGCCCAAATGTTGTTGTTCAGCCATAGTATTCTCAAGCGTTTTCTATCGGTGCATCCGATTGTCATCATATATAAATACACCAAGCCTTCTCAAACACTTTCTACCAGTGCATCCGATTATCATCATACATAAATACACCAGGCCTCAAAGAAAAAGAAAAAGAAAATGAAAACAACAACAATCGCTCTTGATGATAATTGGATGCACCAATAGAAAGCGCTTGAGAAGAATATGGCCGAACAGCAACTTTTGGGCACCATTCTATATAACTTGCCTACTAAAATTAAAAAGACTGCTCGGCAAATTGAAAAGTTATCCATAAAGATTGGAAAAAAGAATAACTCTCTCATGTTCAATCAGATGTGTTTGAATAATGACTTGCTGCCAAAATATACAAGTGTGTGTGTGTGTGTGTGTGTGTGTGTGTGTGTGTGTGTGTGTGTGTGTGTGTGTGTAACAAGAGAGAGAGAAACACACAGAAAGAAAACATGATTTTTGCATATTCTTTTTATTTTTTATAGTCCAAAGTTTCCAAGGTAAAAGCTCTACAGTTGCTCTTAACAACAGAGCATATGTAAACAAAATTAAGTTAAGTTCAATAATCTAAATTTATTTATTCGTCTGTTCATTTTTGTTTTTTTCTAACTCTAAAAGCTTCAGTACATTTTTACGGAAAAAAACAATCAAAACTAATATTTTAAGTCCAGATCTTTTGACTATGTGCTCTTCAGAAATCCAAAGTTGGTCTGTAGAATAATATAACATAAGGCAGCAAACAACAACAACAAAAAAGCATAGTTATAATATATTCTTTTGGGGGACTCATTCAGATTTCTTACGAGCACATAGTTAAAACATCTAGAATTGACATATTAATTTTGGTTATTTGTCTATTTCTCTGTGTACTTTTTTTCTGTGTGTGTGTGTGTGTGTGTGTGTGTGTGTGTGTGTGTGTGTGCCATACTGAAACGGTATTCATCCTAGGCAGGGTTCTACCAAAGGAGGAAGTTTCACGGGAACCTCAAATTCACAAATGGTTGCCAGTTGCTTGTATGTTCTCTTTAGGGAAGATGATAACATTTTTTTAAGTTCTTGCAAAGAAGTGTCTAGTATTTCCAATACTGACCAGGATCGATGTTGCTTAACTTCAGTGATCTAACGAGAATCAGTGTTAACATAATTATGCCTTATGTGTATGTGTGCATGCGCACGCGCGTGTGTGTGTATTTCAAATGAGAGTGTAATTTTAAAAAGTTCACTTTTCCTTGCCTGTTTCTTTGACATTTAGTGATTCATATGCAGCACCAAGTATTCTTATTTCGTATGGCATGAGTTCTTTTCATGAAGCAAAGCCACACTAAACTGAAAACCATGTTGATGCTGCCGGCCATAGATATGCTACGTTGATTGACAATACATTTTCATGGGGTCAAATTCAACAGAGGATTTCACATAAGATCAAAGATGACCTTATCTTTCAGGAAATATCAATGCAGCACTGACCATACAATGTTTTCTGTTTACATTGGTAGCATTGTAGGGTAGAGTGAAGCTTTGTAACCAAACCATTCATTCTCTCTCTCTCTCTCTCTCTCTCTCTCACACACACACACACACACACACACACACACACACACACACACACACACACACATTCTCTCACACACACACATACTCTCTCTCTCACACACACACTCTCTCTCTCTCTCACACACACACATACTCTCTCTCTCACACACACACACACACACTCTCTCTCTCTCTCTCTCTCTCTCTTCTCTCTCTCTCTCTCTCTCTCTCTCTCTCTCTCTCTCTCTCTCTTTCTGGGGCTATTTTGAAAAGAAGCATTGATCGCTCGCTCAGATTTCCGTTGTTGCCTGGCCAATTAACGATTGGCTCCAATAAATATCTGCCATTGCTACTGACCTAATTATGAAAAGCGTTTCTATTTGTCTATTGTTCCCCCTTGTTATGGTCAGAAACGATGTCCTTCAATCAGATTAATTCTCATGATCCTGTAATGAAATTGAAATGGGTTAATGTTCAAAAAGACAATATTAATACAAAAGTATAAGGTCATATTTCACTAAGCAATTTTTTTTTTTTTTTTTTTTTTGCTAAATTTAGAATGTTTGTGATTGACTTAACAGGACAATCGTCAAGAATATGACATTGGTCTGTGAACATTGCAAGATTGTGCGTTCTGCTGCTATTACTATGAGGCGATGCTCTTACCATCAACAGACAGTTTAGTAAAGAGCAGAGGGCAGATGCAGGACAAATTAAATGGACAAATTATCACTGTGTACATAATGGGCATGCTCAACGCATTCAACCAATTCCTAGCATGACGTCTTCAACTGGAGGAAACACTTGACAATTTTTTTTTTTTTTTTTGCTGAGATGCATTGTTTGGTTTAACTGGTTGGAAATCTACTGCAAAATTGATGATTGGCACATGCGTTTATGCCAGGGTTGTCAAAACATTTAAGGCAGCTTCTCATTCAGGATGAATCTGATGAATTTAATGGTTCAATGACAGATGATAAAGGGTGCCAAGTGTCATACAAAAGAAAAACTATCTGATACAAGTGGTCTGGCCTAACAATATGGCGAGGAATTATATACAAGGACAACCGGAGGGGTCAGATAGTAAAGTGCAGAGTTTAGACACTTCATCAGAATGACAGGAAAACGTTCAAGTGGAAAAGACATAAACACATTTGTGGTGATTGAATTACAAAGTGATTCCTACAAACCCTAAAAACCAAATGATTATAAATGCTTACACCCTTTCCTTCTCCACTTTGCAATAGCTAATAACTTTTAACATGATGGTGCTAAATCAAATAATTTTCAAACAATGGAAATATTTACAAACCACAAAAATATAACACCTATATACGAAATTAATAAGCCAGTGCAGAAAATGGGAAACTCCTTTAAACTGAGATGACAGGCAGCTGAAACTATTCAAACTATTCAGACTCCACCAGCCTACTTAACGAATCCAAAGGTCTATTCAACGCCTGCCTCAACCGGATGGTCAGGATGGCAAGGTGAAAGGACCCAGTGATCCACATGCCAGCTTTATCATTTGCACACACATATATACGCACTACAAGAACAAAGGTAACACACACACATACACAATGCCAAATACACAAATACATACATATTCACAGAATGAACATTTTAACTTGTAATTTCAATTCACTCAAGCTCTTTATCTAAATACGTGTTGAACTATGAACATTTTCATTACAGAAAATTAACTTTTTTATTCCTTTACTTGTATAAAATCTATTGTTATAATATTTCGTTTTTCTCAATTTTTCTTTTACAAATTTTTTTGTTTTAGGTGTTATTTTTCATTTAGTCATTTCAATGTTTCATTTTATATTTGATTTCATTTTATTTTGTATGCCTGTTATACATACATACATATATATATATATATATAAATATATATATATATATATATATATATACATATATATATATATATATACTATCAATTTGTCCGGCGTTGTATGTATATCAGGTCATTTTCTTCCTTCGTCAATGACCTTTACTAGAATCAGAGACAACACCACATATTAATGCTAATCTTTTTCCTACGCAAGTAAAAAAACTGGAAATTTCTTGTTGTAAAATAGATGGACGAGAGTGTATGTCTCTGGCGGATTCCAAATGCTCGCAGATGCTACTGGGTAAGGGAAAAAGAGTATTGACTGCTAACAGGAGGACACAAACATTTTCCTCGGCCAGTTAAAATATGCAGCTAATCTAGAAGTTGACTTGAGTTCAGTTGTATATTGGGATACAAAATGGCTTGTTTCATTTAAGCTCATGTCTTTCAATCGTAGGCATGTCCCTTTTCTTTCTGAGATTCTCATGGATAGCTCTGTTCATGAGGATAAATCGACGCTGAAACTTTGTGGTTTTTCTTTCTTATTAAACCTTTCTTGGAGTTCATATTTTAAATTCGCTGCTATTTCTGTTTCTCATAAAGTTGGTTCTCTTTATCACTTTAAACACTTTCTCACACCTGAGATTTTGGGCTGGTGAATCTATGTCCCATTTGAAGGGTCTTGATAAGGTTCAGAAACGTATCTGTAATTTGATTGGCTCTACCCTTTCTTCTTTATCTGCAGCTTCTCTCTTTCACACAAATGTAATGTTGCCAGTCTCAGTCTTTTCTATAAATGCCATTATGACATGTACTGTTCAGAGTTATCTGATCTATTCTCTGCTTCTTTTATTCCAGCTTGTTTGACTCATTGGTCTAGTGATCTTCATTAATTTATTTTGATATCTCATTATAATATAATGTCCTGCTCTAGTAGCTTCTTTGCAAGAACTGCAAGCTTATGGAGCTCTTTTCCAGTGGATTGTTTTCCCCCTATCTATAATATTGGTCTTTTCAAGACTGTCTTTGTGATGATAATATTTCATTCTTGCTAGCTTCTTACATCAAATGGCTGCACATCTTGTCTGGAGTGATTTCGCCATCAAAAGTTCATCTCTGCCTGAACCTGAATATGATAAAGAACAAAGAATCGTCTGATTTTTCTTTCCTGCTCGTTTGTTCTGTTTTGTGACTCACCCCCATTTTTTGTGAATGTATTGTAATTTGATACATTTACAAAAAAAGGTAATATATAGGTATCCTTGTGTCAACAAGTGCATGCTTGTAATACTTTTCCTTATTTTAGGCGTTGGATTAGTTTAGCTTTTTATTTGTCTCAGAGATGCCCTACTTATGGCTAATGGAAACATTAACTTGTCAGCATGAATAACAATGGATCTGATTGATTAGCTAGTTAAACTAAACACACACACACACACACACACACACACACACACACACACACACACACACACACACTGGAAATGGAATTTGTACCTATTTACTATGCCTCCCCACGGGACAGAGTTAGACACCAGGGTCGTTTTTTAACGTGGAGAAAAGGTACAAAAATAAAAATTGTCTCAGTCGTGAAGAATTTCTCCTCCACCGAAAGAGAACAAGAAATAGAAGTGCAGCATCTGAAGAACGGATACTACACTTTGATCTTGACCAAAAGGCCAAACTTAACAACTTAGAATTAATAAATTTACTAATTATTAAATAGAACATTTTGGTAGAAGATTCATAAATTTTTTTGTCTATTATGCTTAATTTTAGTGAGGAAGGAATTAGGAGTTCATACCTTCCCAACAGTAATATGGAATACAATAGATTCTATAGTATTTGAACTTGGCGTGGCTGATTCGTAGTCAGCAACTGTTTTGGTCAATCTCGCACCTCAAGCTATTTCCATACATGTTATATAAATTTAAGGTTATTTGAATGTGAATTGGTAAGGTTGTAAGATTGTGAAAAAAAAAAAAAAGCGATATCAAATTCTTTTAACTGCTCTGTAAAATAGTTTAAAGGAATATAAAATTCATGAGAGATAGTAAAACTATCGCTACACCCACACGCTGTCTATAAAAGTACCCTAACAACAAGTGTAGTTGCTTCCTTTTGATAACTGCTGCCAAATTAACGGATCTCTCTATTACAGTACGGAGATAGGATTACCAACTTCTTAACAAACACACATTCCAGTTTGTCACAGATAGAAATCTGTTGATTGTTTTCTTACTTATGTTTCGTCATTGAATAAAATTTTGTTTGCACTGTAAGTTGCAGTTGCAGTATTTTATAAGATAAACTGTAGCTTTCGTAAAGTTAGGAGGCGTAAAGGTCAAATATTTTGGTTAAACTAAGGTAGATATTTACTTACTGCCCACCACAGCAAGATGCGGCACAAGGGCAGAAGGTGGGGATGTCAAGCCAGTGCTCTCTAAAGGAGGGGCACTCTGGCCTAGCGAAAATTACCGGAGCATCCTCGTTGGCATTCCCCGGTAGGGGCGCCTCAGGCAACAAGTCATAAACCTACCCCGCCTGAAAGCCGGGTGGTAACGTCTGGAAGGATGGATCTCTTAGGTAATACTCAGGTGGTGTAGCTTAGTCTGACAGGTACTGGTCCAGTTCCTGACCCCACACATATCAAGTTGATTGTGAAGAACAGATTCTTGACCGGTACTTTCTACCCAGGTCTTCAAGCAACTGAAGCAACAAGGAGACCATTCAAAAGAATGGGAGAGTTCAAGTAAGGTATGCCAAAACGTTAAGCTGAATGATAGCTTTTGTAAAAGAAAAAAAAATTTTAAACTTTAAAAATTACAATAAAAAGTAAAAGAAAAGAACTTTTTTTTTATACTGAAACTGAACTTTACTAACAGGCTGCTCAGCGTTGTCCGGTCGTAAAATATGCATAAATGTTATATTTGAATTAATGCAGACTTCTTATTGATTATAAACAGAAATACCGTAAGTATTAAGCTTAACGTTAAATTCCTTTAATAAAAAAATGAAGTTAAAAAAAAACGGAAAAGAAACTGAGGCATATGCATGCAAATATTATGTTTTTTTTAAACAGTTCACTTTTGTAGGAAAAAAAAATACTTGAGCTGAGATCGAAACCAAAACCTAAAAATAGTGAGTCAAGTAAGATAACCATTACACCAGCTTGACATTACTTTATAAAGTTTTTTTCAAACCAACTCATACTTAACATAAGGAAGCTGTCATATTTTACGACCGCGCATGCGCAGTCGTGAAACAGTTGAAAACAGATATAAATCCAGTGGCCTTTTATGTACCAACTTTTCAATTTTGGACCCTAAGCAACCCTTTTTGGGGATGAAAATAGATGAAAAAGTTTTCCACATGTCTGAATACTCTATATATAAAATTTCAAGTCTATAGATAAAATATTCGTGAAATATATAGGTTGAGAAGTGCCCTCACACACACACGCATTCTCACTTTTATAGATATATAGATTAATTACAAAAAAATGGCAGAATTCATTTTTTTTTTAATGTTGTGTGTTACTACTGCATTAACGTAAATATACATTATATTGTCTCCTATACTGGATTTTAGAGATTAAACTCATTTTATTATTTTGATTGTGATTTCTTTATGAAGGTCACGGATACACTTTTCAAATAAACAAAAATATGGATATTCTTATTTTGTTGAAACAAAAAATGAACATTTACAACAATTTTTTTTAAAAAACAAAAACAATTAGTGTTCAGATGATTGATCTGGAATCGAAAAATTGAAACATTTGGCTTATCAGAATTTGAAAAACTGTACCTATTTCCTGATGTCAAAAACAATCCTTTTAATTATCTTTTTTGTTTGTTTAAAACAAAATCTTCCACTGCTGATAGTAATGATCAAATAATAAATTTTTATTGATTTTAAACTATTGGTAAAGCTAAAAGCTATAAATCATAACCCAGAAGTGTGTTTTTTTTTTGTTTTTTTATAAAGGAGTCACCACTTATCAAGGCCCGGAGGCCACTCGAGGAAAAGTGGTAATTGGGACAGTGTCGAAGTAATTGTGTTTTTGCGCCTGAGAAAATATCAGCACATTTTAACATGTTTTACAGTAATCTAGAAAAAAAATAACACTTTTATAGTTAAATATTTAGAGATTTATGAGGAATCAGAATCAGTAATTGTATCGGAACCAGGAAAAATATTGGAATCTTCCTACCACTAAAAACAATAATTATAAAGTTTATCTTTTGCCTTAAATATGAATCACAAATCGTTTTTTTTTGGGGGGGGGGTCGATGATCACCCAGTTTTTTCCAAACTTTTGTGCTTACCCTACGATCACCAATTTGTTTTAAAAAGAATTTTATTCACACACACAAAAAATTCATCATTTGGAGTGTGACAATATTTACAAATATTAAAAAAAACAAAGAAAAAAATGTAGATTAATAGGACCATATCAACCCTCTATTAGGCCTCCCATTGTTTTCTAGGTGCTCCAAAAACAAACCGGTCAGACTGTAGGTGAGGGCAGATGCTAAATGGGATGTCAAAAATAAAACAGGTCTGGGTGGAATATAGGAATGCATGCTGTCCTCCAAGATATAATACAACATTTTAGTAGTAAGTGGGGACAAAATAGATATAAGGGATTTTGGAGGATCTCTAGTACTAAAAACCAAAAGATGTTCATGACTCATTTACTCCACTAAAAGTTTTTAACTTTGTGTATGCCATGCAGATACAACCTCAGGGGCCTCATCAAGGCGTAGAAACTCACGTCACTATTCTTGCTATGGCTGGGAAAACTATTCTTTTCTCCCTAGACTACAGTGGGACTATATTGCTATATTGTGGAAAGACAATGATTCACTTAGGACCATTGGGTTCTCGGCATTAATGTGAGCTGTTTTATTGCTGACATACTCCCAGAATCGCCAAACTTTGCTGCAAGTAAAAAAGGCATACTTTGCCATTTCTCTTTCGTTACTCTTGCAGCATAGGTCATAAGGATCCGTCCTCATTCCATCTCTGGTCAGTTTGTTATGAAGGGGCCGCACCTTTCAGACAATTTCTAGATCAAAGAGTACTCAGAGTTGTTGAGATAACTTTAACCTAGCGCCCACTCCTCTAACCATCCTAGCCGCTCCTCAAGCAGATTCAAAGTGGTACCTTCCACTATATCCTCATATAGTCTCTTCCTGAGCTGTACAAGGGCCCTAATCTCCAGCAGCAGTTTAAACATGGTTTGGCATTCAGCGTAGAATTTTTGTTCCCCCTTGGTCTACTGTGGGATTCATCCAAGGAATTGAGTATGATGTTGGGAAAGGCTCTCTCAACCGCAGCGATCCAAGGAAAAAAACTTTGTCAAAGAATGATCTAGAAAAGACAAATTTTCGGCAACCCCGTACATTGTGAAAGCAATTTTTCATTCTATCAAGACAAGAAAGAATCCTTTAGGCGGAATCTACCCAGATATGGCAGCAGTACTCCATATTAGAACACATCAGACTTCTATAAAAGTACAAAATCGCATCAACGTTTAGGTTCTTTCTGAAGTAATAGAATTAACCAATCATTTTTTTAAGCAACCTTAGCAACAGATTTGATGCAAGTCTTCCATTTCTGATCCAGAGTAAATATCAGTCTTAAGAAATTATCAAAGCATGGGATTTCCTTAATTATCAGGTAAACATTTCATGGATACAAGTTCCTACTTGAAAATTCAGATATATCAGATTTGTATCATATTTCATTAAACACTAATTAAGTAAGATTCCCTGAATTCCAGTTTCTCCTTAAGACTCAAGCCTTAAATTTTAGACATTTTCTGAAATCTAAATTATGTAATGGATTTTGATCAAAATTACGAAGAAGGATTTTAGGCATTGACCATTCTTCTGACTGTACTGATATACAGAAGTTTAAATGTAATGTAAACAAACATTTTGTTAATCTTTCAGAGGTACAGTTCCAGATAGTAGCCCCTTGCATCCAAGTGGTGATATGCCCTGTAAGGGGTGAACGTGAGTAAAAAAAAAAAAGAAAAAGAATTATATATTGATTTTAATCTTCGTAAAAGGACTGTAAAATAGAGAACTAGAATGTCAGCTAGATACCATCTTTGAATGTCTAAGGCCCCTCTGTACAGAGGTTTGTCAGGACAACCTGGCATAAAGATACTTTTCCCTACAAGTAAATCCTGACTAAATATTCAAAATAACATAGTATTTGCAACTCAAATAAGATCACTACGATATTACTTCAACACATTTGTTTATATAAGGAATGATCCACCTCCTAAAAATAACATTGCCTATAGTAACAGCACTAAGTTGGATATTCCACCAGACTAGATGAATTATTGTCCTGGAATCCATTAAGACCAAGAGATCACAAAAAAGCTACACAATAGCACAGTTAACTCGTCAATTAGTAAGAAGAAAATTAATGTTCCTTACTTATTTATTAAGTCAACATTTGAGAAGTAAAGAAGAATTTAATGAAACACTTGACTATGTTTGTATCTGATATAGAGATCGAGTGTTAGCTATAAGAAGGAGTCTCTCGATTTCTGTGAACTTCGATTGTACTAAAACGAAACAAAAATATGAAAAATGGGCACTTCTATATGACAGGGCCATGAGGCGAATATGTGTATTTTAGTTACAAGAACGACCGATAGAGGGCATGTGTCAGTCGAACAGGGGTCGATAAATCGTATCACTCATTAAAAAAACAATATTATTAAAAATTTCTATAAATTGTTATGAATAAATAAATAAAAATTTCTGTATTAAAATTATATTTTGCTCTATTGACAAACCAAAATCTATATTTTGATATATGTTTATACAATCTTACTGTGAAAAAACCCCCCCAAACAAACTATCTTTGTGTAAAAAAAATATTCTTAAACCTCTATAAATGTTTCATGTTTTTTTAAAATATTTTGCTAAATTTTGCTAAAATTATATTTTGATATATTTTATACAATCTTATTGTGAAAAAAAATATATATATATGTTGCTACATTTTATACAATGGCACAGGAAAATACCCAAATTATTCTAAAAATAATCTATAAATGTTTCATGTTTTTAACATTTATTATTTTATTTTCATTTATAAATCACTCATTAAAAAAAATAATATTAAAACATTAAAATTATATTTTTGATACAATAAATGTTTCGCTTTTCTTGTATTTTGTGTTATTTGTTTCGTTATTTATTTTTGCGTTCTCGGAGACACTTGTTTATATTTGAGGTTCACAGAACGGCCGGTAGAGGGCATATCTCATTCAAAGAACAGGGGTCGATAACTCGTCTCAGTGGCCTCATGGCACTGTCATGCAGAAGTGCCGAAAAATGTTCTAAAGGAAATTTATAGAAGGAAATAAAATGCAGAGGTGTAAAGGATCAACAAAACTTAAACTTAAACAAAACTTAATTAAGATATATAAGTGTGGAATAAGCTGTGCAGATTTGCCTTTATTAATACAATAGATATGTATTTTTTTTTTACTTGCATCAGAATATTCAGACGAAAATTATGTATTGTATAAAATTTCAGGAAATTTTTTCCTTTGTCATATATGTGTTTGACTTTAGTTCAAACATGCATACTGGGGCTATTGCCAATTTCGTAAAAATTGAAAATTAATTTTATTTGTTTTAAAAATCTATTATTATTTCTTAAAATTAATAAGGTAGGACTTATGTTAATATTTAATATTATTTTGTTTATTTTATTTTAAAATTCTTCTTTTCTTTCTTTATTTTTTGCATATTTAAAACTAATTTGCATTTTTTATGCAAATGCTCTGTTTGGAAAATTAATTTTACCCGTCCTGGGACGAGTAATCTTCTAGATAGGAATAAATCCGTATGCATGTGTGTGTGTGTGTGTGTGTGTGTGTGTATTTGCGCACATTTCTACATGTAAATAAGTATGTACTATGCGTAGCTTTTTCTAATTTCTAATCATATTTCCATACTTAAAATGATTAATCACTTTTTTTCCGAAGACATTAATTCATTTATAGTTTTTTTCTTACATAATCAATTTTGACATATTTTTCAAATTACAGGATAAATTCTTTTAATGTTTCGTTTATGTTCAATACTTTTTTTCTTTCTGTTTTTTTTTTCTTTATATGTATGAGACTTTTTATTTTCACTTCATTCTTCTTATTAATATTCAAATGCTTACATTTTGCTTATCTTTATCCTGAAATTTACAGACAGTTTTTATCTATGAATATATTATATATTATATTATATTTTATCTATGAATATATTAGCTAAAGAACCCGTCTATATTGGATCATCGTCGTCGTCATCATCATCATGATCATCATGATCACCCCTCCCACCACCACCACCGGTTTAATGTCCATTTTTCATACTGGCAGCTTTCAGAAATTGACTACCAAACTAACTCAATAACCTTGCTGTACAAATATGCAATGGACGTTCCAAAAGTACTACTTCCTTTTTTATTCCACCCGAATGGATCAGCGATTATTACAAATTGTATTGTTATAATGACTGAACTTATGCATTCATGACCTGAAAGTTTCATCTCTCTGGTGAAGATATTGATGATGTGAGGCTCTAAAAAAGCAACCCCTATCATAGACATACGTCAGAAGCAGAGATGCGTCATTGAATTCCTCACAAAAGTGCATTGAGAATGGTGGTGACTATGTACAAAATAAATTCTAGTGCACAAAAGGTTACTCGTTTTTATGGTACCACTTCCGTCTTTGTAACTCTTAAACTTTTGGAGTTAATAAATAGGAGGCTTTACTTTTGGAACTACCGTTACACTTTCTCCACATCTGCGTTCTCATCAATCTCAGTTGTCTTCTTTTTTTTTTTTTTTTGCACACGGAAGGATTATCATTTCTCAACTTACCTGTAAATCCACTGCACTTTTTGTGTACCTAAGTATGACAAAAAATTGAATTATTCTTCACAAACTGAGCAGAGTAACTGATTCGTATCAGGAATTCATACGTTGTACCCAACTCCCTTTTCACAAACTGAGCCAAACTTTTCTCTTCCCGGGAACTTCTAACGATTGATCATCACTTTATTCTTGGTAGCATTCACCTTCAGACCATCACTTTCTATAGCATTCTTTCTAGTCTTTGACTTAACAAGTACATTTTATTGTTTCACAAACAAATGCTAAATCGACTAAACTGGTCTGAGTTTTAACACTTCCTTCGTCAAAGGTCAAGGCTTTTCTAACTGACTCAGGATCATTTTTGCATACTCAATTCAAACATATGATTCATTTCTTTGTATGACAAGAACCTTCAAGAAGAAATGTTGTAACATGGTCCTTTAACTTTCTTAAGCGAGTTCAAAATTTGAGACTGATCTGACACATCAACCGAAATGCAGTGTAATAATATTTAGATGCAAGGATGTAAAAATAAGGTTAGAATCGAGATTTTTTTCACATAAGTTTAAAATTTAGTAAGAGAATAGAATATTCAATTAGTTAAGAGTAGAACTAGAGATACGTGTACAGGAAGTTGAATCATGGGTGAAAGTTTGAAATATAGGGAAGAAGGGAGGAAAGTTTTTCTTTTTTGCAGTGTATCAGAATTTTCAAAGCTCTATCTTTGCCTAACCACCCCCACTATGTTATGTTGTTCTCACTATGTTTTGTCTGCGTTAACCTCCAACCTTCTTCAAATACTTTTTATCGGATTCAGAATTTGTGCAGAATTTTGACATAAACTCCTTTTTAAATCCCCAAGGTTAGATTGTTCTCTTTCTTCAACCATGACCAGGTTAAGTAATTTTTAAGTATATGCTTAGTATCACCTGTACTGAAGATTGAATCTCCAACCTTCAGAAGGCTGTCACTTATAACTGGTTATTACTTAATACTTTATCTGCTTCACCACAGATCCATGTGAATATAAGGTCAGAGGTTACATTGGTCAAAACGTTGTGAGAATAACATCCAAAATGAAAACGTTATCACAAGATTTAGCATATTATCAGCGATTTTTACTGGTAAAAAGCAGCTGTTTCTGGGATATGATACCTCCTTGTGTCTACCTATTGTCTTCCTATCTATCCATTGATCATGCATAACAGCAGCAATAACTGTCCCCCCAAGAACAAACATGCCCTTTTCAGGGGTACTCAATCAAACTCACTCACTATGGTTTATATGCCGTCCAACCTGCAATAAAAAGAGTAGGTAATAGTGTATTTTACATTTTCCTCTTCAAGGATTATAAATGGAGTTATTTTTGTGTTCTGTAAGATTTTTGTAGGAGTTTGAATGAAGCTTCACTTCACTTTTTTTCCTTTTCATCAGCAGGACTTTGCAGTTCACCGATATGTGGCATGCAAGTATCAAAAAGGCTTATAGTATTATCATCCTCATTAGTCAATTCAAGAGATAAGTATTTATGTTAACAGTAGTGTCAATAGCAGAAGGTAGATGTACACAGGCATAGTAAGGATTCATTTCCAGTAAAGTAGCAGGTGTGACTGAAAAGTCATACTTACTCGATTCCATTTTCTGACATACTGTTAGCCTGTTTTTGCCCATGGAATTAAGTTGGTAAAACAGTGACATCCCCCTGATCCAACTTGACAAACTATCGTTCGAGATTTATTGATGCCACTAGTCTAGCCACTGGTGCCATTTACCTGAAGCACGTCTTTAACTTCACAGACATCCATGTCAATCAGCTCAGCACAAGACAATTCTTCAACCTCAGAGATGATTGCAGCAACCATACCTATCTTAAACATCTCTACAACCTCTGAGACGTCTGCAATGACAAAGCTCTCCTGAGTCATCTCTCAACTAGCAGAGACGTTTCCACGTTGACCAAACCTACAAACAGGCCTTCATTCTCAGAGATATTGTGGAACAACCCAGCCTAGACAATCCTTTGTTGCATTCTCTTGAGATTTGTGTAATTTATGGCGCAATGAACACTGTTCATTACTTCTATACCATACTCCTTTGTTTGTCATTCTTTTTTTATTGTTGTTGTCTTGTGTCTAGACAAATAGCTGTAGGATCAATCCTGTAGCAAAGGAATTAAAGTATCAGAAGTAGACTTACATTTTAGACCACACACTTGAAGGCTTTCTATAGAGTGCCATTTAGTTTTTTGATTTGTCCATTGTATTCAGGACAGTATCTACTTGTTTAGAGTCAGTTTATATAACATTTCTGGACACCCATACATCCACAATTTCAATGCTCATTCTGGGATTTAGCCGATGTCTATATAACCACATCTTGTAGAGGGCATGGCTACATTGACTTCCATAAAGTGTCATTTAGTTCTTTAATTTGTCCATTGCCTTCACGGTATTACTTATTTATTTTTGAAGTCTTAATACCTTTTCCAAGTAATATGGGAGAATTTGATTATAATAAGTAGATATTTGTTATTAAGTACAGAGAAAAGTGTAGTTTCCATATCCAATGATTAATCAAATTAAAAACATACTTTTGTTTGGTGTGGACTTGATATTACAGATTAGAAGATAAACTTAATGCATACATGTTTTATTGTAATATACAATGCACTTGGTTTATTTACATTTTGGAAAGTAAGTAAAAATAAATAGCTCCCTACAAAATTATAAAGAACTAGAGACAGATAACTCTGATTCATATACAATATGGGAACAAAGGAGATAATCCAAACAGCATTAAAAGGATTCTACCAATCTGACTAAATTGATACTTTTAATAGGACAAAGGTAGTGATTCTTTAAAGTCGACGTTTAATCACTGGTAAAGTAATATAGATTTTATGAGAGTTTCTGGTAATGAATTTCGGTTTTAGATACTGACAAGACGAGCATATATTTTTTACGCTTGTTATTTATTTTGAGGAAATTAATTGTTTCTTTCTCTGATAAAATGAAATAGGTTTGTAACGAGTAAGTGTAGATTTACCGGAAATTGTATTCTTAGAATTTGCACGATGTTGAATTTAAACTGGGACAGCTCAATGCATCAACGGCATATTTTCTGATTTTTAATTTTCTAGTGATATCAAAAATGAAGCTAATACTCTTTTGGTCTGTAAGAACTCTGAAGTTCCTGCCAAGTAAAAAGTGGTGTCACTTAGAACATTGACTATTGTGACTGTCTCTTTTTTTAACTGCATGGTGTTTTTTATTTCACTGGCACTCCAGATTTTTGAAAAAGAATGTAGCAAGGCAGTGTAATTGATTTAGTTACTACTATTGTTGAAATTTTTAATAAAGAAATAACTTTTATTTATTTTTTTATATATACACATTCAACATCTCGGCATTTGGGGAAAGGAGCGCACTCCTTGACCGGCCGTTTGCAGGTCACTTCATCATCATCATCCTCTTTATAATTCTTTTCCAGCAGTCCACTACTTTCTTCTATCCTCTGGAGGGGGAGGAGCGGGTGGAAAGGGCTTTTGCCCATTTTCATCAGTTCGAGCCTAGCCGGCCTAAGAACAGGAGGCTAATTTTAGCTCTGTCAAAAGGATTTTTGGCGTTAAATTCTTACGTTTTTGTTCTCTCCTCCTTTGGAGAAATGACATTTGTTTAGAACTCCATTGGGAGGTACTAAACTTTTAATTTATTTTATTCGCAGTCATTAAAAAACAACAAGGTCTTACAACTGGAAAATTAGTACCAGTTATTAAAAGGCAAACAAGAATCTTACAAGTGGTAAATTATTAGTCTCATAAAGGATTAACGAAAGAAACCGCTGTTTTGAGGAGTTCTTTTCTGTAAAGAACAAAAATTAATTTCGCCGATGAGACAAGCAGAATATCGGTCCTAGAAAGAAAATTCACCCTTTGTTCTAGGAACTTGAAAGATTATTCAACCAAAGTTTCCTTCAGAAAGGAAATCTTCCATAATACAAGAATTTACCCTGAATTTGTACACATAAAGCCTACCAAAGCGGCTTTATGGTCTTCTGTTTCTCTCCTTTGAATTAAAAGGTACCTGAGCCTTCACAAAGGAAAATTATTTTAATTCTTTCTCCCATTTAAGGTCAAAAAACTTTTTGTTTGTGATTCCTTTTGGAAAAGAAAAAAAAATTTGTCAAAGAAAGACTGAACAGTTTTTTTTGAGAAGGACTGAATTTAAAACAAGGACTGTTTCCTGTTTTTTATATGTTTTCTTTCAGCCTTTCTTACAAGTAAGAATTGTCGTCTTTTTTGTATAATTTTTTATGTATTTTAAATGTTTCTTAAGGATTTTTTTTTTTAACCCCAGCCTTGGGAAATAAAGGCAATTGATAACTTTTTGTTTTAACAAACTTGGATCATTTTAAACTTATTCAGGTCTGTATTTCTTTTGCTCATTTCCATTAGTTCCTCATTTCCGAGAAATTTGCTTTATATGCTTTTTTCCTTTTTTTTTCTTTCATTTTTGTTACCATGAAAAACGGATTTTGGTGACGAACCCAAAATTCCGTTAGTATTTGTTTCCAGTACAAATTCGTTTTCTGGGTTAACAAGAAAAAGGTGTAGTATCTGTTCTAAGACTACACTTCACCTTTTCTGTCCTTGATCAGTGGAGGAGAAATCATTCTAGACTGAGGCAATTTTTATTTTTGTTCCTATCTAAAGTGCCTCTTTTAGGGAAGCTGAATTTTCCCCACATGAAAAATCGACCTTGTGTCTAACTCTTCCCTCGTGGGGAGACAAGTAAATAGGAACATTTACTAGGATAGCATTTTTCAAATCTCTGTTAAGTCTATGAAAAAGGTGTAATACTGGAGGGGTAGGGTATATTCTTTATTCTGATTGAGCAATTGCATATTATTTTTTAATTTCTGGATAAGTTTGCTATAATATGTGAACATTCCAATACTTTATTAATGCAATTTCAGATTTAGAGGAAACTAGCAGAGCTACCTGGCGTTGCACGGGACCATATAAAACATTGAGAAAAATGCAGTTATTTCTGAACACACCTATTATTCTTAGGATAGAAGAATTTTTGATGTCTATGTGTCACTTGCTATCTCGAGCTACGACGGGTATAACACATGTATGTAATAATTGTACCATCCCCAGGATGGGTAATTTACAGCACTTATATAAAAGAATTTTACCTTCGCTAGGACGGGTAATGTACAACACATATTTAAAATAATTTTGCCTATCCGCAGATAGGTAAATGTAAATACATGTATAAAACAATTTAACATAGCTTCGACATGTATTGTACAACATATATGAAATAATTTCTCTCTCCACCAAGGCCAACATAATTTAAAAAAAAAATGAAGTCACTTTTAGAAGATTGATCTTTAGGATTTCCATATGAACACATAAATACATTGTCTTGGTTAATGATTAGGCAACTTTTGCTTCACCATAAATTTCAACATTATTGGGTTTCTTTCATTTCTCACTATTGGCACTATAATTTTGAGAAAAATTATGTCATTTTTGGAAGTTGTCTTAGCAGGATTTTCAAATTAATACAGAAATACACTGGTTAGTGAGTAGACCATCCTTGCTTCATTATAAAATTCCACATTACTGTGTTTCATTTTCTTTCCCGAGTACAGACAAAACATTTTTTTGGAAAAAAGACGTCATTGAAAATTCAGAAAAATATGGATGACCCCCAACAGAAATTTACCCAGTTCACCTTCACATAAGACATTTCTAGTGGCTTAATGCCTTGTCAGGATCGATTTCAATATAAAATTTCTAGTGTATTCATGCCTTTCTGGAAAGATTTTCATTAGACATTTTTAGTGTTTTTTATAAGTTGATGAATTTATTTATTCTTATAAGAATAGAGCACAAAATAATGCAACACACCTTTTACATGTTTTTACTCAGTTATCATACCAGTTAATTGTGTAACTAAGACGACTGTGGTATAACAAAGACGAAAGAAGAAAGATCTTATCAAGGATTTATTCAACTGAATTTTACAGTAATCACCACTCAAAGCAAGAGGCCAAACTCATATAAATAAGAATTAAAAAAAAAAAAAGAAGACGTATTCAAATAGGAAAATCATGTAATCGCATGAACAAGAATTATAACAAAGTTTGTTTTTTTTTTGTTTATTTTTTTCATAAATCTAGCAACTGGACTGGTTTGCAAAATCTTGCAAGACCTACAAGGAAGTAGCTCACCACTGGAAGCGGATACGTTTCATATCTTTGAGAAGAAAAAATCTCAGGATTCTGATTCACCACATCATCTTCTGTAGAACTAAGTTCAGGTGAAAAGTTTAGATTAGCAGAACTTACATCAGGAAGAACCTTTCCAGCAGAATCCTGAGGTCGATCTGAGCATGGAAAACGTGCTAAATGTCTCGGAGGTACTGAATCTTCCCGACAATCAACAAGTAGTCGAATTCTTGCATGTGTAAGGTTGGCTTCGAGGATTTCTACGTCTTCAATGATCAGGTCATACTTGCTTCTGCCACCAAACTATTTTAGTAAAACTTATCCAGGCTCACAGAGCCAAACAGGTAATGCAGTGCCTTTCAAAATTGAATATGTGCTTGTGAAGTGTGGCATTAGTGGTGTTGAATAATAGAGAGTGAATAACATGTAAAATGTCCTGTCGAACATCCTGCCAAGTGTTAATTATGATTCCAAAGCTAATAAAATGGTGTTCCACAAAATGCTCACATTGGCTGTTACCTCTTGGGTGTTGCTGGATCCAATCCCAAACCACTGCAAAAATTGTTTGAATTCCCCCTGTGGCTTCTCAAAGGAAGAGAGCCCCCCCCCCCAATATCCTTATCATATATGGCAGTATAACTGCAACAATCGTCAAGACAACTGAACAACAAATGCAAATGGAATGCTTCCATCCACATGATTCAACAAGAACAATACCATCAATGCAACTTGACACAGTATTAAACACTTCCAACAACACCACCTGACATAGTTCCAAACAATTCTGTTGACATGACCTGACATGATCCCGAACAATTCCATTGAAACGACCTGGCACAATCTCAAACATGTCCATCAAAATGTCCACCATGGTCCTAAAGAGTTTCGTTGATACAACCCGACATGATGCGAACAATTCCGTCGACATGACCTGACACGATCCTGAACAGCTCCATCGACATGACCCAACACAATGCAAACAACTTCGACAATCTGACCTGACATACTACTAGTTATCCCCTAAATGACTCTGGCATTGTTTTTTTTTATAGCTCTTGGACAAACTCAATTTTTCTGTAGATGGACACTGACACGCAATTCTTGAGTACGTCTGTGCATGCCCATCACACTCTTCCCTGATCTCAAGATCACATAAATGGCAATGTTTGACAGACCGTTTTTGCCTGATACTTTGTTTTAACAGTACAGTCTCAGGAACATCCTCAGTGATATTTTCGTCTGTCACATCACTGAATTCCTCCTGCTCTAGAGGCTATAGCAGTGGGACTTTGGCATCTGAGGAGGTCATGTCATCACGGATGAAGCAATCATTTTGGCATGCTAGATGCTCATCTTTTCTGTGGCGTGGTATACCATGAACTGAAACTGAGTGTGGGTTATTGATTTTTGTCAATATATCCATATTGAACTGCATTGTACATCTTCCTCGTTGATTCTTCACCCAAACAGCATCTCCCTTCTTGTACAGACTAGCAACTGCATTGTTGGCACCACCATTTCCTTGATACCCTTAACACGGATCATATAGATGTATGTTATGTTAGGTACAGCTGAGTACAAAAATCTAGCTCCAATTTTCTGTAACATCAAGCCCACTTTGCTTCCATTGCACTCAGACTGGATCTATAGATTGGCATTCTTTGCAATCTCCAACTACTGTCCACACCTCAGCTTCAGTTATTTCTGGGTTGATTAACTTTAAAAAATACAATGTCCTCTTCACACCAGGATGTTCACTGGACTAGTGGATTATCTGTACTTAAGAAACATTGTGTCCTGCAGCTATTACCATAGAACACAACGTTCCTCAAGTGCAGGAAATCCACTGCTAGCATCTTCTGCTACAGAACCATTGCCTTCCACGACACCAGTGGTAATGGAACTAGCATCTACCCACATTGTAACATCTATACTAGTCACTGAATCTACAGTCACTGAATATAACTTTCACTGAATCGTCCTAGGCCACTCTCAAACAAATGTTTTTGATCATCCGTGCTAGAAGAGGGTCTTGCACTTCATCATCCCATCCAGTTGTTACAGTGTTTACCCTTCGTTTCATAAACACTGTGGTGACATGTAACCAGCCACACACCGGGAAATGACGAGTCAATTTCTCGTGCAGTGAAAATACAATTCGTCGTGTAAGACTATTGGGGACTACTGGTAGGTTACTACCACACCGTTATAACAGTTTTCCTTGCTCCTCCTGGATATGTAATCCCAAGATGTGTGAGCACAGTTTACGCTGCTGTTCTGGAGTGTTGTTTGCCAGACAAAAGTTTTCCAAATGTTCATTGACATGTGTCATATATGAACTCATCCTGGCTTACGACAACATTAACACTGGCTTTTTTTTCTTTTTTTTTACATAGGCATAACCACTTATCAAGGCCCAGAGACCACTCGAGGATAAGGGTTAAGAGTGTACAGTAGTCAATTGGACAATATAGTAATCGTTAGTAATGGAAATTCGGTAAATTTGTTAACTTAAGTGGAACGGCTCATCAAGAACTTGTTTACATTGGACTTGAAGACAACCATATTGTAGTTAGCTAGAAAGCAGGAAAACGGAAGACAATTCCACAAGCGTACACTTCTAAGAAAGAAGCTTTGTTCATGGAATCTACATTTAGGTTTAGGAACAGATAAAGAGTGGGGGAGGGGAATTATTGATAGTGTTTTCAGCTAGACAGATGTTTTTTGTGAAAGTTTGGCGAGGGGGGACCATAGATTGAAGCTCAGTCGAGCACGTGCCATGAAAATAACGATAAAGCAGAGACAAACTCGCAATATCTCTTCTGTGAGATAGAGGTTGCAGGGAAGAGAAAAGGACATCTCCTACGAGGCTACAAAGTCTATTTTGAACTCTATCAGGGCAGGACAAGTCCTTTCTAGCAGCTCCTGCCCAGATGTGGCAACAGTACTCCATCCTTGGACGTATTTGGCTCTTATATAGATAGAGAATTGCATTAGCAGTGAGATATCTACTGGATTGGTAGAAGGATCCCACTATTTTTCCAGCGGCCTTAGCAACAGATTTGATGTACGTGTTCCATTTAAGATCAGGAGTAAAGGTCAAGCCCAGAAGCTTGTCAAAATATGAGGCCTCCCCAATACGAGAGCCATTCATTTCAACTGATGCCAGATGGGGATCAGAACGTTGATGATGTAAAAATAGAAGCTTGGTTAAAACATTAAAAGTAACCGACCACTCATTTCCCCATTGTATCACATGCTCAAGATCAGAGGAGAGAGAATTGGAGAGAACTTGGTCGTTTACAGTCTTAGATGTGCTACCATAGATGGTGGTGTCGTCAGCATAAATGTCTACGAATGATCTAAGGATGTGATTTAGAAGATCATTAATGTAGATCAGGAAAAGAGTTGGGCCCAGGGTGGACCCTGAAGGACTCCAGCATTAATACTGTGAGCTTTTGATTTTTGCCCATCAACTACTACTCTTATGAACCTCTCAGAGAGAAATGATTTAATAATTGAGAAGACATTTCCAGCTATACCATAGCTGGAGATCTTTTGAAGTAAACCTTTATGCCATACCCTATCAAAGGCCTTTTATATGTCAAGAGCAATTGCCCTAGAAAGGTTGCCTCCGTTAAGAGATTCGCTAATCCTATGAGATATAACTGTAAGCATATCTGCTGTAGATCTAGCAGAACAGAAACCATATTGAGTGTCACTAAGAAGGTTATTTTTGCTGAGATGGTTGATTACTTCTCTATTTAAAACAGGTTCCAGCAACTTACTCATGACGCACAGGAGACTTATTGGTCTGTACTGAGAGGAGGATGAGTGATCACCTGAATTCTTAAATACAGGGCATACTGATGAGATTTTCCATGGTGATGGGAAGCAATTCTCCTTAAGACAATGTTTAAACAGTTTTGTAAGTATGGGCGCTAGTTTTGGTTAAAGTTTTTTGAGTACTATAATTGGAATACCGTCAGGGCCGGTTGCTTTACTGGAATCAAGATTTTTAATTAGCTTGGCAACATCATGTACAGATATTTGTATATCACATAGTGTGTTTTCTGATACACGAGGAAATATTGGGGGTTCCTGACCTTGGTCGCAAAGGGTAGAATTAGCTGCAACATTCTTGGCGAAGAGTTTGGCTTTGTCTGAATCTGACGAGATTACCTAAGGTCCATTGATGATAGTTGCGATAGAGCACACGCTTCTGTTCAGGTTCTGTTTGCTATTTGCCAAAACTGGTGGAGACCAAGCCACTGCTCAGCTACTTTGGACTTGGCAGACTGAGCATACAACTCTCTTGCGTTCTTTATTATTTCTTACAATGGTTGCTGGCAGTCCTGAAAATGGCTTTAGTCTCAATACATCTATTACGTTGGAAGCAATGGAAAATGTGATTTCTGTGTGCAATGGCAGAAGCACATTCTGGAGAAAACCATGGCTGGCTATTAGGTTTTTGCTGGAACTTTTTCAAGGGTATGAAACGGTCTATACCTACAAGTAACTATTCCATCATGTCTGATACTATAGAGGACACATCCTTTTTAAACATGGAATGCAGAGGTAGAGCTGATATAAATGTACGGAAGCTATCCCAGTCAGCCATAGTGTATCGCTATACTGTACGATGGAGAGGTACATCTGAGGACATTACATTTCATTTTTATCTTAATTGATACAACAGAGTGGTCGGAAGATCCAAGAAGAGACAGAACGGAAACTGAACATAGTTCAGGGCAATTGTGAGAAAAAGATCTAGGAGACTCGCATACTAACCGTCAGTGTCAGGCACACGGGTGGGTTCATGAACAATCTGAGTGAGGTCATAAGGAATGGAGAAATCATGACAGAACCTCCCCTCATCATTGGTCTTGTTTGAGTGGATCAACTATTCCACATTGCAACCCGGAAGCACATATAGGGTAAGTTAGGATCTTTTCTGGAGATGTCCCTTCAACATGGAAAGCCATCTTAAATATAGGCACATATTCCATGCCCATGGCGATCTTGGGGCTCAGATTCGGAAGTTAAATTAGAGTATCCTTTAATTACGAACTCATCTAGGGAAATAGTCTGTCGAATGCCAGTTTCACATAGAAATAATAGGTCTAGTTTAGTCTCCTGTAATCGGGTTTCAACCTTTGGAAGGTTATAACGTAGACCCCTGATGCTGGAGAAGGAGACATGGTCTACATTGGAAGTTGAAGATCCTGGTTTAATCGTGTATTTTTTCTTGAAACTTGTTATGATGGAGTTTTGGAATTTGTGGACTAGGTCGTCAGACTTGCTTAGAGCAGGACAGAAAGGGGAAACTAAGAGAGAAAAAGAAACGAAGAAAATTTTTTTTTTTTGTAGAACATGATAAGGTAAAGCCGTAACAATTACCCACTAATATGGCATCGAGAGACCCCACCAGAAGCTACTGTATGGTTCAGAATCCATTCACCAAATGGCAATACAGCAGCCCCAGTACTTTGCACTTACTGATAGGACAGCCTCCTTAGTGGTTAATCCAAGGTTTGGGTCCCTGACTATCAGGCGGATAACGTCAGTCCAGATAAAACATTTACTTCCAGCACCCTTAGTAGTGACATGGCTATAAGGATAGACATAGAAACAAAAAATTTCCAACATCTCTGGCAACTGTTCATGCAAAATACTGCCAACCTAGAATACAGCTTTTTCTTCTCCCTTTGTCAGAAAAATCATTCATTAAAAAATGTAGGACTGAGGGACAAATAAAGAGAAGCAAGGGTAACGGGAGCTGCCGATAATGCATCCACAATGCATTGTCTACTCCCCATTAAAAAAAATATTCTATTAAGTATTGTATTTAATAAAAGTCCAATTGGCATGTTTAACTGAAAATGAATACAATTGCCTAATCTATTTATGCATATAACTAGGTAGGTAAAATAAACATTTATGGACGAGAAATGCTAATTATTAAATAAAACAATTAGAAAATAAAAATATGAATTAAATACTCAAATAAAATGTAGTTATTAACATTTGAATCTAAAAAGATAAAAAGTAACATTAATATAGTAGCAACTTATTTCAAAAAGAATTCCGTCTCCAAAATACAAACTGCTGAAGGGAAATTAGCTTTAAAAACATGGCTTGCATTATTATGTGTAAAAGGGCGACACATAGCCAAAATTCCAGACGAGTAAGACACTATTGTTGTCCCTTGATTTCCAACTGTTTGGAACAGCCAAAAAGATTTGTTGACATGTACTTGTAAATAGGCTCGGTGTAGGTCTAGTACTGCAACATTTGGTCCTTGTTGTCATAATTCACTTAAGTTTTGCAATTAAACATCAGTATTGGCCGTATACACATCTATATACTCCTTTAGCCCCTGATAATCCATAATGGACCAAACCTTCTGCAGAACAGCTATGAGAGGATTACATCTTTTGAGGAACTGTGTTCATCCTCCGGATACGATAGCAGCCATTATCAATCTACATTTGCAGTGCCGATCATATTCCTCTCGTATGTGTGCAGAGACTGGATATTCCACAAAGTCTATTTTTCAGCATAATTATTGCTAGGGCCTCCTTTTCTATTTGGGCATAACAAGTTTCAGTTTCGGACATGGCTCATGAAGTGTAGGTGATGGGATGTAATTTTGTGTCATCCTGTCGTAATAATGCTGCTCTCAGCTCGTTAGATGAAGTGTCGCTGGAAACCACAGTCTCATTTGATGGGTTGTACAGGCATAGCACAGGTGCTAAACACAATGCTTTCTTGATAGATCTGAATGCATCCTGTTGTGCATTGTTCCAAAAAAAATACATATTTCAGACTCAATAAATTCCTTAATGGTTTAGTCATGTCTGCTAGGTTTGAGATGAATTTTCCTAATTGATTCACCATCCCTAGAAACCGGTAGGTTTCCGTCATGTTCGTTGGTGTTCAGAATTTGAAGACACCAGTAAGCCTTTCCGAATCTGGTCGCAGGCCGTCAGCACTGAGTATATGTCCAAGAAATTTTACTGATGACTTGGTATTTCACATTTTTCAGAATTGATTGTAATGCCAGCAGCTTGAATTTTTTCTAGTGTGCTTTTGAGCTGGGTATCATGTTCTTGTTGATTTTTTCCATATACTAACACGTCATCTTGCAGGCATATGGCTCCAATTTTGGTCTCTAATACTTGTGACATGTACCTCTGGCAAATCTCACTCATTGATGAAATACCAAACGGGAGGTGGTTGAATTGGTATCGTCCAAATGGAGTTATGAATGTCATCAGCGAACGGGATTCTGATGAAAGTGGAATCTACCAATATCTGCTGTTGGCATCCAATTTGCTCATGATTTTTACTTCCTCTAACTGGTTCAAAAGCTAGTCGACGTGGGGAGCATGTGGAGTTTGCGTTTTACACACTTATTGAGCTTTGTGAGATCTACACATATCCTAATTGTCCCGTTTGCTTTTGGTACTATCACCATTCGGTGGGTGTGTCAATCTTGTTTATGACCCCCAGCTTTTCCTTTCTCTGGAGCTCTGCCTGTATTTTCTCCATCACATGTAGTAGTACGCATCGTGGTGTGAGTATAGGAGGGAAATGTTGTGCATTTCTCTCCTAATAATTACTTAAATAAACACAACGCCAAACAACATTGCTTTTAACAAAACAATAATAAAGGGGTTATTTAAAAAAGGCGAGATTGTATCTCAAACTGGGGAGAAAGAAAGTGTAAATGTCTGTTTCAAGGTGTCGTCTGCCATCAGACTGCAGTCATCAACAAGTAGCAGTGGGAGGGGTGAGTGAAAGAGGTCTGTATAGGTCGCTTGCTGGCGTTTCTCTGGCGATTACAGCTGAGATCCCAAAGGGCTAAAAATAGTCCTTAAGGAGACAGCTCAAATCAATGTGCCCTGCCAACCGACTGGTCAGTGTAGCCGAATCACTTTGGCATCGGGCATTGATCCGCTTATAGTAAATAGTATGTTAACTGCTACAGCACCCCCTGCTTAGGTGAAAAACTGACGAAGAAAAATAAAAAGGTAGCAATCTTTAGTCTCTGTGAATAAGTCTGGCATTTTTGGAGGGGGGTGAATGGTCGTTTTTGGCTGTTGATGGTATGCAAGTTTGGGTGGAAAGGTACAAGCTTAAGTGCTTTGACGGCTGGCCTTCCTAACAGCAGCTCCTCGAGATTGGGGATAATAAATATCTGCTGTTCTGTTGAAAGCTCTTCATGCGAGACAGTTGCAGTGACCATTCCAGTCACTTTAATTGGAATACGTCTTGGACCATGGAGAATTTTGTGGATATCCAAGAGATCTGGTAGGTCTCTCCTTAATTTGTAGATGTGTTCTGGAATCGCAGTCACATCTTCCCTAGAGTCCAGCTTAAATTTCAGTGGCACTCCATTGATGACGATATCGGTTCGCCAAGGTTTACTCATGCTGATCTTTGATATCATCAGGACACCAAGGTACGCACTCTGATCGCTTTCACAGTCATCCGAGCTAGGTTTAATTTCATACAGCCTTCTCGTGCAGCAAAAACTGAGCATAGTGGGAAATCCTACCACAATTGTGGCAGGTGACTGAAATGGCACGCATGCCTCTGATGTTGGGTTTTGTTACCACAGCAGTGGTACTCAGCCTCAGGTCTATGCTGCTGCATGTGCTCATTTTTTTGTCAATTCTTGTAGTGAAATTCTCGTCCAGGTCTTGTCATGTGTTTATCCTGACCTTGTCTGTGAATTCTGTTGTCACTAACATAGTGGACTGCAATATTACTGTCAGCTGAATCTTCACCAACGATGTGTTCTGAAGACCGAAGGAGATGCTGTTGTGATTTTATTGTTTCACTCTGTCGTGCGGGTCTGATGACCCCCTCCAAGGTGAGCTCTGGAATCATTTGCAGATTTAGTGATAGCTTAGGATCTGTGCACCCAACTACAATTCTGTCATGAATTAATTCTTAGTGCAGGTCTGGGAAATTGCAGTTTTTAGCTAGTGTGTAGAGATTCGTGATAAATGAATCAATGGCCTCACCTTTTTCTTGACACCTTCAGTTGAATCTGGCCCATTCGCAAATTATGTTCGTGTTGCCTCTGAAATGGTCATTGAACTTTGCTACCACTATATTGAAGTTTTGGGCTTCCTCGGGTGCAAGTTTGAATGTAGCAAAAATGTCTTCAGCTTTACCACCCATACAATATATAAAAGTGTCCACCTGACAAGGACTTGGTTTTTCATCATAACTCGGGTTGGTCGAACGAAAAGGGTTCTGATGGGCTCATGTGGCTATTCATACTGGGGATTCTTATAGAATTTCACTTCTTTTTTTTTTAATGGCTCTTAGGCTCAGTATTTATTATTAGTCCTTCCCCGTATTTTGCTCACATTCGTTAGTAAATCTCTTGTTCTGACACTATGTTTTGTTACGTTTCTATCATTAACAACAGGACAAGACAAATTATTGTTGAGATCCAAAATGGCCAACCGACCGAGTCTCGTTTATTCACATTCATGTCCAAGAGTTTACATTTTAAACATTGAACAAAGGGGTAACTTCCACCGATGCAAGTGACATAACACCTACACTCAAATATTTAAATATTCACCCCAAAACAATAAGAAAACTGAAAAAAAAAATAATGTTAGCCGATTAATTTGAGGTTGATAGAATAATAATGATTCACACAAAAAGAAAACAAACAAAAAACGTATAAACAAATTTAACAGGCTCAAAACTATTTTTTTTTTTTTTACATGGATTTTGAAAAGTGTGAATTTAGTAAGATTTCCTGATAAATATACAAGATTTTTTGAATTTTTGTCGAATTTTCATAATTGCCATATTTTTTTCATGTGCTTAATGAATCTTAATAAATTTTCCATTTAAATAACTTTATTTTCCACGAAAGGGCATTCCTGTTTTTATAAAAGAGTTTTGTTATCCTTTTGTTTAACGACAATTTTTTTTATTGAAAAATATTATTGTAGTTTGTCTTACATTCCATAGGAAAATAGGTTTCACTTAAGTTTTGCAATTAAACATCAGTATTGGCCGTATACACATCTATATACTCCTTTAGCCCCTGATAATCCATAATGGACCAAACCTTCTGCAGAACAGCTATGAGAGGATTACATATATAGATGGGTATATTTGCTGACAAGTCTCAACTATTGCCAGTCATAAGAGGATTGACTTTATTTACAACTACTGTCTAGGTCTTGTGTCATAATACATGCAACCAGCCATCAATCGACATATATCATTGTAGTGAAAATAAAAAAATAAAAAAAGGAGGCAGGAGCTATAAAGATTTAAGCTTATATAGGCTGGTTCATGTCACACAATAAAGAGCCAATCCATGCAACAGTAGCATTACCTGCACTTCTGCTTACATTTACACAGACATCAAGGGGTGTTTTCAAATCTGGATTATCTCCTCTTTGGTGATGTTAAAGAGGACAAACACAAATAAAGAGTTGTAAAAGAAACATATTTATTTTGCCATAAATACATGATGGAAATGTAAAAGAATTGCAGGGAGTCAATTGATGATGGTTTTGGAAGCAAGAAGGTTGGTAAGGCTGGAAATGTACTTGGGTAGTAGGAAAGGCTGGAAATGAGGAACCTGAAAAGACACTGAAACAGAGAGTCGGACGCAGGCAGGCATTAAAATAGAGAATTTGATGTCAACAAGTATTGGAATAATGAGTCGGACATTAACAGTATGGAGGGCTAGTTTAATATAGTTGTATTTGGAGGGATAATTTAATTTAGATGTGTATGGAGGGCTAATTTAGTCTAGCCATGTATGGAGAGTTAGTTTAATCTAGATGTGTATGGAGGGCTAGTTTAGTATAGTCGTGTATGGAAGATTAGTTTAATATAGATGTGTATGGAGGGCTAGTTTAGCCTAGACGCAGAAGGCTAGTTTAGTCTAACCGTGTATGGAGGGTTAGTTTAATCTAGATATGTATGGAGGGCTAGTCTAGTATAGTCGTGTATAGAGGGCTAGTTTAATCTAGATGTGTACAGAAGGCTAGTTTAGTCTAGACGTGTATGGAGGGTTGGTTGTGTAGCTGTGTAGAATGAGACAGTTGTGTCTGGCCATGTAGTGAAAGTCAACTGTGTCTGACTGTGTAAGAAGCCTTAGAGATGTAAGTACCGAGCTGGCCACCAGTTAATATATGAAATGATCTTTAAGAATCATGGAGGTGTGTGGTTTGGAAGGCATTAATTTGAATGAATTAGCTGCATTAAGAAGGAATTCAGAAGAGTGTTGAGTGTTTGGCGGCAAATGGAACAAGCTGAATTTAAGAAGTTGTATAAATGCTGTCAATTACTTTATTTTCTTATTAGATTACAGAAGCTAAAGTTGCCTTTAGGACTACCAGCAATCACTGCAAAAGAATTATAGAAAGCGTGAAAGAATCATATGCTCAGTCCATAAAGTCCAAAGCAGAAAAACAGAGGCTTGGTTCCTATGAGCTTGGGCGAATAACAATCAAAGTCCTTAACAGATGTGCATCATTGTGATTTCGTTAGCATTCAATAATGCCAAACTTAAGAACTTTGCATCAAACTCAATCTGTATGAATTTCCTTCAAAGACCAAAACAAATCTGAGTGACATCCATATTTCTGTCTGTGATGTTGCCAAACTAATCAAAAACCTTGATGCCAGCATAGCAATTGAACCTGACAATATTCCAAACATAGTATTCTAAAAGCTGCAATCAGAACTAGCCTCCATCCTTGCAAAACTGCTAAAATTCTTCCTAAAGGAAAAATGCTTCCTAACACTTTAGAAAATCGCATTAGTCTGCCCAATATGTAAAAATACTGGAGATCGGTCTTCTGCATCTCACTACAGATCAATTAGTCTTCTGTGCATCATGAGTAAGCTGCTTGAATCTATGATGGATAGAGAAGTTATCAATCACCTCAGCAAAAACAACCTACTCAATGGCAAACAATATGGTTTCTATCCTGCAAGATTTACAGCTGATGTATCACACAGGATCAGTGAATCTATCAACTGGGGCTTCTTCTATAGAGCAATATCAAAGGCATTTGACAGTGTTTGGCATAAAGATTTCTTCACAAAGTTTGCAGCTGTGGAATATCTGGATATGTCCCCTCAACCATCAAATGATAGTTGTCAATGAGCAGAAGTCTGAAGCTCATAATATCAAGGCTAGCATACCTCAGAGATCCCTTTTGGGCTGAACTCTCTTCCTGATCTTTATCAATCATCTCCCAAATCACATTTTAAAACTATTCATTGACATACTACCACCTGTGGTAACATTGCAAAGGCCAGCAATAACCAAGATCTGTCTGAGTCTCTCACCTCTGGCCTTGAGCATGTGGTGCAATAGGGCAAAAGGTAATTGGTTAATTTTAATGCATCCAAAATCAAGCTTCTCTCTTTTCAACACGCACTTTCTGATCCTCACTTGGTGCTAATTAAAATGAATGACTCTTATCTTGAAGAAGTACCCTGTTTCGACAAGCTTCTGGAACTGACTTTCACTCCTGAGCTAAAATGGAAGACTTCCATTAAATCTGTTGCCAAGGTTTCTGAAAAAATGGTGGTATCATTCTACCGCTCCAAAAGATATTTTATTCCCGACATAATCCTCTATCTATATAAGAGCCAAATTTGTCCTAAATTGGCATGATGGTCTTCTCAGGAAAATCAGATCATACGGTATCACTGGAAGAACACTTAACATAATTAAATGCTTCTTAAGTAAAAGAAGAATCCAGGTTGTCCTCAGCAGTCGTACATCTAAACATTATGATATAAATGTGGGAGTACCTCAGGGGTCTATCCTTGGACCTTTATTATTCCTAATATTCATAAATGACCTCCCTGATAAAATTGCTTCTGAGATGGGTATATTTGCTGATGACACCATGCTCTATAACTGGCACAAAGGGAAAACAAATGAACACATATCTAAGGAAATGGCAGAAACACTAGAGGAAGATATCCAATCCGTAGTGAAATGGGGACAAAAATGGATAGTTACATTCAATGCTGCTAAGCTTGTTTCCTCCAATAACTACAAGAAACCTTCTCTACCACCAATAACAATGGCCAAAGACTCATTACCTGAAAGTACCTCTTTTAAACTCTTCGGCCTAACATTCATAGGAAATATGAGTTGGAACAGATATATTGAAAACATTGCCAAGGCCACTGTGAAGAAGGTGGTTTCTCTCTACCGTGCTAGAAAGCTACTTACGCCTCAAAGAATCCTGTACCTCTGTAAGGCCACCATTCGCCCATGTATGGAGTATTGTTGTCACATTTGGGCTGGTGCATCTGCTACTAGTCTCTTGCTCCTGGACAGGGTTCAAAAGAGAGTCACCAACCTGATAAGTTCTGAACTGTCATTTAAGCTTCAGCCTCTGTCCTATTGACGAAATGTTGCATCCTTCTGCCTGTTCTACAAGTATTTTAATGGTGAATGCTTTGACAAACTACAAGTACTCGTACCCCCTTGACGTAAATATCGCTGACAAACCCGATAAGCAGCTAAATCTCACCTATACACAGTAGGTGTAAGAAAGCTTTCAACTCTAATAACTTTTCCCTAGAACTACTAGACTTTGGAACTCCCTTATGGGATTTTGCTTTCCTAACTGTACTGACATGCAAAAGTTTAAGTACAATATGAACAGACATCTTGCTGCTCATCTCCCTTCATAATATCCCTGCAACTTATGTCCCCGATAGCAGCTCACTACTTTAAAGTGGCACTATGCCTTGTTTGGGGTGAAAATTGAATAATAGAAACAAGAACAAAGTACTGTTGTCACAACTGGGGAAGAGCTGGTCAGAAACTTTCTTTCGTGCTTTGACAGGATTCAAAAAAGTGATGTCATGTTCTCCTTGCAACCTCTTTCTCAGATAAGAGACATTGCATGTCTATCTCTGCTTTATCATAATTTTCATGGCAAGTTCTCAACTGAGCTTCAATTTGTGGTCCTCCCCTGCAAAACATTCACAACTAATACTCGTCTAGCTACAACCATTGTCAGCAATTTTCCCCAGTCTATCTGCCCCTAAATCTGAATCCTAATTCCATGAACAACCGTGCGCCTGCTTTCCAGCTGACTACAACATGACCATCTTCAAGTCTAATGTAAACAAGTTATTGTTGAGCTGCTCCCTTAAATAATCAAATTCCACCCAATTTCCACCACTACTGATCATTACGCTGTTGTCTCATCTTACACTTATTAATTCTTACGCTTGAGTGACATTCAGGCCTTTATAAGTGATGACTTCTACTTCTTCTAAAAAGAAAAAAGTTTGAATTATATTGAGTTATCTCTGTTTTTTTGTTCTGTTTTTTTTTTTTTTGTTTTGTTTTGTTGTTTTTACATTGTTTTCCAAATGGCGGACATTTCATTCTTATTTCAAAATAAAACTACTTGATCAAATTACGTGATTTTTAGAATATGATATTTTTGTTTCGACATGAGTACATAATACAGATTTTTCTTTCTTTCTTTTTTTTCTTTATACACAGAGGTGGGGACAAGAAAAACTAAAAATACAATTAAATACAGACAATCACTTTTATCCAAAAATGTATGTGAAGTAGGTACATTTCGATACAAATGAAAAAAACACGCAAGTTCCAGCCATGTTTCTCACTTTTCCTCAAACAATAATAATTTTTTGGTTTACTTTTAAATTAAATTATATTCTATATATTTTATTCCTCTCACCCCACTAATTTAAATATAATGGTTTGTACAATATAAAGGTGTTTTGAAATATCACCATTTCTAAGATATTTCTTTGTTTATTTTAAAACATATTATTATACATTTAAATTATTGGTACTTGTACAGTTTAATCAAGACATGAAAAAATGAAAATATCGAAAAAAAGTTTAAATTGTAAGTATCGGTTTTGGACTGGAGATACCCGAAAAAAAATTTCACTTAATTTGATCGAGTAGTTTTTTTTTTTTTTTTTTTTTTTTTTTTTACAGCGGAAAAACACGTTTTTATGAGAACGCGTTGAAGTCAGCCATTATGAAATTTATGGAGCACGTCACGGGGAGATAACTCCAGTTAAAGCGCCGACACTCCCTCCCCATCTTTAATAATAGCTTTTCTTCCTAAAAATAGAACCTTTTGCTCGGTATCATAACAAATTGTTTTTTCACTGTAAAAAAAAAAAAAAAAAAAAAAAAATGATGAAATTAAGTGATTTTTTTTTTTTTTTTTTTTTAGAGAACTTCGTTCCATAACGGATACGTACAATTTAAACTTTTTTCGATATTTTCATTTTTTTAATGCCTTGATTAAACTGTATAAGTACCAAATTATTTAATTGTTACTTGCCATTCTCATTATTACTGAATTTTAATGACATTATGTAAAAATACATAGATTAATTATAAAAAATAAAAATAATAATGATAAAATTATTTTTTCAACGAATAGTATTTTGCAACATATTGTTCTAAAATTTAATAACTGTAAAAATCCAGTTTATTAAAAAAATTATTAGGTAATACAAAATACTTTTTAACATATAATAAAAATAATTCAAAATAAATCTAAAATGTTGTATTTTTCGTATTATCTATTTTAAAAATATAAAAATAAATTACGCACATTTAAAGCAAAAAAAGGTACTATTTTATACTAATTAAACTTTAAAAAAAAATAGAGAATTATTGCGGTGAAAATGTTTGCTGTTTATTTGAACAAAACATGTACTCATATTCTGATGACGTCATAGATTTCGTCTATTTTACTAAATACGTACACGTGTTTTGATGACGTCAAACTCGCAGCTCAAAACATCATGGCCACCCACCACCGACCGTCAGCCGGTCAAGGAAAGAAAAAGGTTCAGGTTAGTGCATATATATTATTTAGTATACTCTGGAATGTATATGACATCTGCAGGACAATCCGTAGTATGTTATTCAATAAAATATTATGATTTTGCAACAGTAGTAAACCGATTGAAGCCTTCAAATAGCGTTGTTTTTATCAACCCCTCATTTTCGTCTTGTCTCCCTCCTGTGTACCGCTCTTTTAGTTATATTCAAAACATGCGCTTGTATCCTAGTGATCTTTCCCCGCGAGTGGGATTTGCTATGAAATAAATAAAACGAAACAAGTCTTATTTTGATAAAAGGGAAAGCATACATATATATGTATGTTAATAAACATATACGATGTAAAATATATCTCCACGTAAAACGCCTTCCCAAAAATGCCTGCTTTCCTCCTAAAAAGTGGAATATAAAGCTGGATAGTTTTTTGTTTTTGATTTTCTTATTTTGTTTAATTCTCAGATAATTTACCTAAAATGTATTCGTATCTTATTCTAAAAAAAATAAATAAATAAATAAAATAAATAAACCAAAACAAACTTGGTTGTTTATTTGTGACGAGTGTCATTATTGATGTTTAGTTTTGTGTTTATTCTTGCTATTAAGTGTGGACGCGACTGTAAATAAATGATTTATTACATAAGTAAACCTTACTTTCATTGTTATTATTTTGGGAGCTTCTACAGAATTTGAACCGATCAAACGCAAAACTAAACCTAAAACTTGTATTACGGTAAAAAACAAAAACAGTTCGGTTCAAATTCTATAGATTAAGTACCATTATTTTTGGTAAAATTGTAACTAACACCCCTAGCTACTCCTTTCTCCACACAAAATTAAATTTTACTTTTTCAAGCGATTACGTGTAGAACAAAATCGAACAATCATTTTAGAATTTAGAATCGGTATTAGTTTCGTATATAAATTTAATTTAAAATGATCACCCATTTTGGGGCTACTAACTTTTGGGACCACTAACCCTAAGTCAGAGTTGTAAGGTCGTAAAACCACACATAATCGTCAAAGAGGACTTCCCTCATCCACAAAAATTACTTATCCCTATTTTTTTCTTTGTTTACAAAACATTAAAATGGTCCGTAAATCGAGGATCATTTAAATTTATAAATTAATCTGCGAAATTATCCCCCATTATAAATTCATATTTCATTATTTTATTCGGAAGAGAAAGGGGTTTACAATAAAAACAAATATTAAAAATGTATTTATTCAAATTGTGGATGTATAATTTATTATTATACCAATTAGAATACTCATCACAAAGAGAGTATATTTTATAACACTATATATATATATATATATATATATATATATATATATATATATATATTAGTGTGTGTGTGTGTGTGTGTGTGCATCATCATTGTATGCAAAACAACAAAGATGGAATTAATGCATATTCACGAGGGTCCCATATCAGGAGACTTCGATATTTAATTGTTCTTTTCTCCCTTCATAAAAAATAATTTGAAACTCTGTTGCAATTGCATCTGTATTTTATTTCGCTATGTTACGTGTATTATTATTATTGTTACTAACTACATTTATCCGGCGTTCTCCGGGTGGAGATGTTGCTGGGCTGGGGGTTTGCTTAGAGGAAGAAAATAATTCAAAATATAGCTCTGTTTACGTTTTTGTTTGTTTTTTAATGATTTTTTTTTTTTAATTCGTTGAAAATTTCACTTATTTTTTTATTTCAATAAAATGCAAAATTAAATCAACAATAAATAAATACAAAACTGCTTCAATATTTATCTATTAAAGTTACGTATGAGCGAGAAATGCACACGGGATCTTGTCTTTGAGTTTATAAATTTTATAAACCCAACATATAACAATATTACGCATTCCGGTTGAATTAATTCGAAACTCAAATAATAAAGTTAAATAAAATAACTTATTTTAAGTAATTAATTTTACGATATATATATATATATATTTCAATTATAGCAACAACAACAAAAATGTACATATTCGTTAGTTTTGCTTCCTTTGTTTTTAATTGAAATTTAAAATTTTACCTACAATAACAACAAAACCAATATTATTACTTTATTTTCATTTATTTTATAATAGTATAAATGTGTATCCTTTTCATGAGATTTTTGATTTGTTTATAATTTCGGTGAGAAGCCACGTTTGTTTTTAAGTGTTGGTTGGGCTGTGTAAACTGTCAAGAAGCAGAAAGGGAGACGCAATTCCTGATCCTTAATATTCATCGTACTCGATTACATGATCCGTGTTTCTTTTTGTTTGTACCCCCACCCTCTTTAAATTCTGGCCATATTTCCAATTGAATTAAAAAAAACAAACAACATTATTGTGCTTTTCTATCAGTCGAACCAACTCTTAATAACTTTGTTTACTAGTAGTCCAATCACATTATACATGTGGTCAAACGAAGAAATACTAAATAATACACCCCTCCCCCATCTTCTCTCACTTCCACTTCCGCGTTTATTGTGAAATTTGTTTCCCCTTTATCGCCATGTGGGGACACTAATGTTCAGGACATCATTGCTCTACAATAACAAAAATCCCAAAGTTAGCTTGACAACAACTCCGTTTTTAATTAATTTATTTATTTATTTGTTTTGTGTGCTTAATTCAAATGTTTTTGATTGCGATTTTACGAAGTAAACCGGAAATGACCGAAATAGTCCACGATTTGAAAGCCGCGAAAATGTAAAAATCATACAAATTCAAAACCAAGTTTAAAAAAATTGTTTTAACTCTCCCCTCTCTCCAATAAATGATGTAAAAAAAAAAAAACATAAAACAAAAAAACAAACAATCAAAAACAAAAAACGACCCTGCTGAATAAATAAAAAAAATAAAGTTACTGATTTGGATAAATTTATTAATCCCATTTTCAATACGCAGGGGGGAGATAATTAAAATTAACTCCGGCAACAAACAAACAAAAAACATGAACTTGTTTCATTTAACGTCATTGCATTGACTGTTAAATGATAGCTCAAATATTTAGGTCTCTTCAGTAAATCGCAATCAGAAATATTCGGGTTCGTATGTACTCCCAGAGACATATCATTTTTTTTTTTTTTTTTTTTTTTTTTAATATATTTTAGGACTAAAAAGAAATTGTTTTTATAAAAGTAAATGGAATTCCTATTTGAGTCACCTAAATTATTTAAAGTGAAATGGATTTCAGCATGGTTTTGGTATTACTCTCAAACAACTTATTTTTATTTAAAGCATATACAAGACACAAAATAAAAAATGCTTAATGAAACGTCAAAATAAAAGCTACCTGGCAAATATACCCGGTGAACTAAGTGCAAGAGAGATCCAAACAATGGCACTGAAAAGGATGGTTCGAATCTTAAAAAAATGATCTCTCGGTTGAAATGTATGAGATAGCTGGTGAATATCCAGTTAATACAAAATAAGAAAATTGAGGAAAACAAAAAAAACAAAAAAACTAGTCTGGAAAAATATAGTCGTTGTCTTTATAAGACAGTTAAAAGAAGCTAAATAAGGAAGAACGATGACTCAAGTTCATAATTTTCTAGTTAAAAGATAAGGTTTTGAACGTGAGTTATAATTTATTTTTTAGCTGGCCCTTTTCTCGAGTTATTTATAAAGTTTGTGATGATAAATATTTTTTGGGGTTGATTGAATGTGATAGGCAGGATCTAGTTGTGGCAAGACTTAAGTGTAATATTCACATGTAGGTGTAAAAAGCTTAATAATTCAGTGAGAAGAGTTCAACATAAGGTGTGTGAAGAAGAAGAAGAAAAGATACTTAATTGTTTCTTGAAGGGCAATGTTAGTGAGGAAGTGAAGGTGTGAGGTGTTTTGATGTGGCGCTCCGTAAATACAGGAATAAACCATTGCAGAAACATGGATGCCTTAAATCGCAATAAATTAAAATGACCAGCCAAGAAAAACTTGGAAGCAGCTGATTAGACAAGATAGTGCAATTTGGAAATAGTTGACTCTCTGAACCATGTGAACTTGCATATCAGAAAACGTTTGACCTCTGAACAAGAGAAAAATGCTGTTAAATAAATAGAAGAAATGCAGTTCTCTTTTTTCTTTTTCTTGCATTCTTTGGATTGAAAAATAATTTTGAAATGATTCACTATTAAGGGTGGTCAGAGGTTTTGTTATTTTGGTAATGCTATTGGAGCACAGAAAGGAGTTGATACTTATGTCTATACAAGAGCTAGGAGTGAATAGAGTAAGTTCAAGGAACTTCTGTCATTACTAACCAGCAGAGTATTATCACTATCAACCAAGTCTATCATGTATGTGTACAAACTGTAATTGTGTGTGAAAGTGAAACCTATCCACTGAGGGTTGAGGATATGAGTTGCATGTAAAGAAATGACATGAAAAGAATGATATGATCAATGTGTAACACAGATCAGGCTTAGATTTGATCTCAGACTAATATTAAATTTGGACAGTATAAGGAGAGGTGTGCAGAACAGTAGACTTTGTTGAAATTATAGATGAGAGTTTTCAAATTAGTAGATGTAGAACAGTTGTTAGAAGGGGAAGGCCAAGGAAGTGATAAGAATAAACTTGAGAGAAAGAGGGATAAATAAAGTCATGGCCAGAGGTAGATTAGTTTTTAAGTCAATTTTTAAAAGCTGTCGAATACATGCCAGTATGTAAAATGGACACTAAACCAAATATTATGATGACAATTATCTCCATTCTAGTCATCCTCTAATTCTTTAGTCTACATTCTCAATCAACCAGTTTTAACAATCTTCTAATGGTTGAGATAGCTTTCTCAAATACTCATTCATCCTTTGCACAACATTATTTGCACACTTGCTTCATGTTCCCAGCTGCACTTGCATCCCCTCCACCCCTTTCCTCACAAGTGATACCCAATCATCGACAAAACATAGTATTAAGCAGTCAGAAACAGATATACATATCTAACACAAAACTAAACAATGCTGTTAAGAAATGTGCCCACATCACAATTAATAAACTACCTGAAAAAATACATCGCTTCCAACTCCTTTTTTCTTTCCACCCCAAACAAGGAATATTACCACCTGGGATTGTGTCTAACAGGGGACTGTGATGAGTTGAGCAGAAATATGTCTGTTCAGATTACATTTAAACTTCTGCAAGTTAGTACTGTCAGGGAAGCAGGAAGCAAGGAAGGAATTCCAAAGTCTAGCAGTCCGAAGGAAGAAACAGTGAAGGGGTGGGTTTTTGCTGTTTGTCAAGTTAGTTAGGAGTATGTACATCAAAAGGGCACAAGTGCTATGACTTCATCAGAGCACATGCCATTAAAGTACTTGTAAAAAAAACACAGGGATGTAACATTCTTTTAGAACAAGTGAAAAATACAATTAAATAAAAAGACCTATAGGGTTGATGAGCTGTTTATTATAATGGTGTTAACTTTGGTCGAATTTATTCAGATTCTTCGCTGACCTGCACTACATCCTGATCCACGGTGGCCTATGCATAGCAATTCTGTGTAAGGTTGCATGAGATGGCTAATCAATAGTGATTCGACCATCAAAGGTTGACCACTTGTGGACCAAAGAGATCACCAAGTCTTCCTTTATCGTTGTTGTCCAGGTCCTCAGCTGTCCATCAATTCACTTGTGCCACCCAGATAGAAAGGTAGAGATGATTACGTCACAAATTTATTCTCCTTTAAGTGATGAGTTGCATGCCCAAACCATCGAAGATGTTGCTGCGACAAGATGGACACTAAAAACTTTAGATTGTTGGTGGAGAAGAAAAGTTAGGACATGTTTGACCTGCAAGCAACGAAAAATGCAGTGGAGACAATCATTGTCAAAATTATTCTCTGTTATACAATCCCATTCCTTCACATATACATTTAATCTGTTCATCCAGCAAACTACTTTAATCTAGCCTTGCATATGTTTGCAATGATGTGGTGTTGGCTATGCTACCTAAAATTGTCACGTCTTTTGATAATGCCATAAATAGATAGCCTAGCAACACATCAACAATATCCTACTTTGCAGAGATTGTGTGCTTATTGGTAGTCAATCCGAAGACGAAGATGCTAGCAGCCAACACATGAGAAACCTCTCTCTCCCCTCATGTACACCTATAAGACAAAACCTAGAATCTGTCATCTATTCTGATACATGACTTGACTAAGAGATCAATAACGGGTTCTACATTATCAACCAGGCTCTAACCTCTGTCTCATTGTTGGAATGTTGCATCCCATGTGTCTGTTTTACAAGTACTTTAATGGAATGTGTTCTGATGAATTCTTACCACTTGTGCTCCCTCAACATAAATACCCTCGACAAGCCGCAAAATCCCACCCTTCACTTTACAGATATGTAGATGTTAGAAAGCCTTCTGCTCTAATAGTTTCTTTCCTCAAACTGCTTGATTTTGACATTCCCTGCTTGTCTTCTGCTTCCATGACTGTGCTAACTTGCAGTAGTTTAAATGTAATGTTAAGTGACATCTCGCTGCTAAATTCTCTACATAATGCTAACATAGATATGGTCTCCAATAGTAGCCTCTTTCATTCAAATGGCAATGTGCCTTGTTTGAGATGAATAAGAGGGGAAAAAAAGACAAAAAAAAAAAAACAGACTGGCTAAAGCCAGTGTGGAAAAATAAACACATGAGGACATATGATCAACGTACACAGATCAGTTGTGCTTACTGTTTTTTTGTATGAGTCTTGGGTTACTTACCAATATCACCTATTATTTCTTGGACATTTTTTGCCAACACACCATTTTTGGTATACAATCAGTTCATTTACCAACAAATCTCAATGTGCTCAAACAAGCAGGAATTTCAAGCATAGAAATAATGTTTAAAAACTTGCTAACCAGTCAGATTCAATGATTTTATTATCCACTTCTGACTTATTCATTTTGATCAGTCGATGGGTGTCATTTTTTGCTTGAGAGAGATTTGAAGCTCCCCACTTTTAAATAAGTCAGATTCAACAAAAAGTACCTTACTCTGATATGTGGAAACTAAAATAATTTTTCAGTCAAGTTTTTCTGCTACTTTCTCTTAAATTTATTTTTGAGTCATTCTATTTTTATTTGTGTAATTTTATAATTTAAATTTTAATTGATACATGTTACATACGAGTGTACATACAGCCATGATTATATATGTATAATATGTGCAATGTCATTATAGTGGTGTATATACACTAATCCGTGCCTTTAAATGTATGTATAATATATGCTGCGTTGCAGTTGTCATGTGTAAACATAATTGTCTAGTGCATAAACTCATCTACAGTGTGTCTTTTCATGGCATGAGTAGAAAACAAATGAACACATATCTAAGGACATGACAGAAACACTAGAGGATGACCTCCAATCTGTAGTGGAATGGGTACTAAAATGGATAGTCACATTCAATGCTGTCAAGACTAAGCTTGTTTCCTTCAATAACTACAAGAAACCTTCTCTACTACCAATAACAATGGCCAAGAACACATTACCTGAAAGTACTTCTTTTAAACTCCTCGGCCTAACATTTACAGGGAACATGAACTGAAATAGATACATTGAGAGCATTGCCAAGACTGCTGCAAAGAAGGTGGGCTCTCTCTACTGTGCTTGAAAATTACTTATGCCTGAAAGTATCCTGTACCTCTATAAGGCAACCATTCGCCCATGTATGGAGTACTGTTGTCGCATTTGGGCTGGTGCATCTGTTGCTTGTCTCTCACTCCTGGACAGGGTTCAAAAGACAGTCATCAACCTGATAGGTCCTGAACTGTCATCTAGGCTTCAGCCTCTGTCCCATCGACGAAATGTTGCATCCCTCTGCCTGTTCTACAAATACTTTAATGATGAATGCTCTGACGAACTACAAGCACTTGTACCTCCTCGACGTGACTACCCCCCCGCCCGATAAACCCGACAAGCAACTAAGTCCCACCTCTTTACAGTAGAGATCCCTAGGTGTAAGAAAACCTTTTACTCCAATAGTTTCTTCCCCAGAACTGCAAGTCTTTGGAACTTCCTTCCGGGATTCTGCTTTCCCAACTGTACTGATATGCAGAAGTTCGAGTGTAATGTGAACAAACATCTTGCTACTCAACTCCCTTCATAATGCCCCTGCAAATTATGTCCCTGATAGTAGCCCCCTACTTCAAAGTGACACTGTGCTTTGTTTGGGGTGAAAATTGATTTAAAAAAAAAAAAAAAAATGTGTGTATAATCTCCATTCATTGTCATGTCTGTATATTACGTATCAATGTGTCAACGTATAAATGTTGTGTGTGGGTAAGTGTTTGACTTGACATGTCTCCATAAACAGTTTAATAAAACATGTCTGTTCAGTAAACGGACTGCTAACTTCAGCAAATACTTTATGCACACGTGGTGCACTAATAAAGGACATACTTTGTGTTCACTGTTTTTTTTTTGTTTGCCAACAGTTGGCACTAACTTAAAGTTTTGTACTTCCAACTTGCAATGTATTATGCAGTTAAACGCAATACCTTCTTCTTAAACTTTAAGTATCTTTTATTTCACTTTTACTGTATCACAATTTCAAGTTCTCTTTGCTAGTTTTTACATTTCGGCTATAACATCCAGTTTTTTTCTCCAAACATAAAGTGACGATTTCTCACAAAGTGAATCACTCAGTAACTAAAAACAAACTCTCTTGAAGCTGCACAAAGTGACAGGTCTGAATGCCCACAATAACAAAATACCAAATAACAGTAGTAACAAGGAAAACATAGAAATGTAATAATTATAATATAATCACAAGAAATAATACTTGATAACAATAATTATCCAAATAACAAAAAAAAGTTAATAATAGAAAAAAAAATCAACTGCAAAATTTGCACATATTGCCCCTGACAAATCATTGCTTAATAAAACAGTCATCATTGCTTAACTAAAGGTATCAATTACCAAGCCACACTATTTATTTACACATGGAAACTCGAATAACAAAAAATATTATACCAGAGAAACAACCTCTGAATTTATAAAGGGCATTCAATAGCAAACAAACAAAAAAAATTTAGTACATGATTATAAAACCATTACTGGAATTTTAAAGAAAGCAGATATTTGGATGATCCATGCAAGTTATGTCAGAGTGATTAACTAGAAATTAAACATTTTAAAGATGCCAAAATAATTATTCAATTGCAGAAGCAAAGTAAAAACTGTAAGCAGAATAAACTTTATTTTAAGACTAGCTGTACCCTGGCACGCGTTGCTGTGGCTCAAGTTGGTGTAATGGAAGAATCCCCATCCCCGCTGTTTTAGCACCCCCGAAATCTACCCAGCAAATACATTGTTATATACGAACGTGAGACGGGCGTTTCCAACCCAAAAAAGGAAGGAAAAAAAGGAAAAAGAATGGGGGAAAAAATGGGTTCATAGTGCCGCTTCTAAAGGAGAACTTGAAAAAAAAAAAAATTAATTAGCAAAAGAAATAAACGATGGAAATCGCGAGAAAGGCATCGAACAAAGTGAAAAGTAACGGAAATGATGTATATGTTTTTATAAAAATAAAAAAAAAGAGAAAAAAATAAGAGATTGGAAAGACAGCGAACAAAGTGTAAATAAACGGAAGAAGGAATGAATCCATGTAAATTATTTTTTATTTTTTTTTTTTAGTGTTAAAAAAATCCGTCTGTATTACAAAGAAAGAAACGATGTTAAACTTGCCGAAGGAAGAGGAAAAACGGAAAGAAAGAAGAAATAAATAAACAAAATGTAAAGTTTGTAGAAACAGAAACAGAGGAAAGTTTATAAAAATAAATAAATGAAAAGAAACGATGGTAAACTTGCCGAAAAAAAAGAGGAAACACGGAAAGAGAGAAGAAATAAATTCGAGAAAGGGAAAGATCGGGAAAATGTAAAACAGAGGGAAGATACATGCCCCCACCCCCAAAAGCAAAGAAAACGATGTTGTAATTGCCGAAGAATTTGAAATAAAATGGAATTGAAGTATCATAAGTTTTAATGCACTGTAAGAAAATGTAAAGGTTTTTGGTTTGTGTTTGTTTTTATTTTTAATCAATGTAAAAGTTAGCGTGGTGCATTTCACCTAAATTGCAGTCCAGTTTTTAGGAAAACCTAAACCAGCTTTCGTCCTTATTTGTCTCCTGTGAATGGTTACGGACGGTGTAAATGAGTGGCGGTGGAAGTATGAATTTTTTAGAGAGAGATGACTTTACTACTTCCATTGATCGTAACCGGTTTTGGCAGTGAACTCTCACCAGATAAAATATAGAAAGCTCCGATCCGCGAGTTAGTGGATAGCTAATATTGCTATAACACTCCTCAGATATCGTGATGCAGTTTGTGCATAGTACATCTGCATAAAATGTCTAGATTCTTAATCCTATTACGGTCAAAGGCAGACGGGGAAAAAATGAGTTCATTTTATTTATATAGAGAAGATAACTAATAAAATAAAAATCTATGGTTATATTTTTCTTGTTATTACTGCTATTTAGTATTTTGTTATTGTGGGCTTTGATCATTTCTAAATGTTCACAGCAACTGTAGGAGAGTTTTAAATAAATTTTTTTAGTATTTTATAAAATACTTTATGAATATATGGCAAGCATTCAGACCTGTCACTTTGTGCAGCTCCAAGTGTTGGCTGACGATGAGGGAGGTGGAGCAAAGATTTGCTGCCATGAAAACTAAAATGCTCTGCTTTAGCTCGGGAGTTACACTATTTGACCACATCAGTAATTATGACATCCAAAGATGCCACAGCATCATGCTGATCGAGGGCAAGATGAGGGAATGGCAACTCAGACGGTTTGAACATGTACTGAAGGCTGTTGACAACACCATTATAAAACTCACTTTTAAATTTGAAATCGTCGGAAAATGATAGCTGAGAAGGCTAGTGGTAAGATGGGCAGATGCCCTGCATTACTATTTCTATAAAACTAGCCTTCACCAGGTGCATGCACTGGATCAACCTTTGTGTCAAGTGAAGACAAAAATCCATGGGGAGAGGTGATGATCAGATCATCAAGTGTGGTTTTTGTCATAGTGAGAAATTAATGAAAAAGTGATTAGGTGGGTTCCAGGTGAGGTTTAATGCAAGAAGTTCAGCCTTATTTGTTAGTGTGAAAGCAATAGCATGGTGGTTGCATAGTGGAAGAATTATTGATTGCACATTATACACGACACTATTATAGAATTTCCAGAAATCATGAGTTCTTAATCTCTGTGACTATGTGTGTCCTAGTGATCTCACTATATCTACTCTTAGTTGCGACTACTACTCTCTTACTGTGATTTATTGATTGCTATAAATTATTGTCTGTTTGAATCTGTGAAAAGCTTGCTGTCTATATGCAATCACAGCTGTACAGTTCAAAGTAAACTATTGAGGAAAGTGGAGCTTATAGAATTTCTGCATAAGAACAACTGCTTCTATGCCAGCTTAGACCAATTCTGTTACCTCATTTGTGCACTGTTAAGAAGGCAAAGGTGCTTTGTATTTAATATGCATGTCTATATTCCAAATAAATGTTCAAAACTACTGCATTATTAACATAAAATGTTGCGATTCGTTGCATGGTCTGTTTTCATCTTATCTGCAAGTGTTTCTAAAATAGTGTACATACATCATCAGATAAATATTAAGTAAATGACATAAACGTTTCTAAGATTTCTTTAGCATAGTATAAAAATGACTCTGGGTAGGCAGTTTAGTAGAAGCTGTATCTACTAATGACCTTAGTAATTCTTTCTAATTTTGTTGCCATATCACCAATAAGGCTGCTGGACGTAATTTTTTTTTTTTTTTTTACCTAGGCTGACATTATCTGCCTAAAAAACTAGGGATCCAAACCTTGGGGTTCTGTTGGTAGGGCATTGGAATATGCCAACTACCTGGCTGCAGAGACTGAAGTTCCTCATTTGGTTTTGTGTTACTAGATCAGGCTGTCTGAAGATACTGGCTTCCTGACCAAAAATGCACATTGATGCTATTATTTTTTAATTTTCCCTTTGCAAAACTCAATCATGTTCCGCAAAGTCAAAAACAAAAACAGCAATCTTCTTTTACAAAGCATTCAAGCCAAACACCACAAATAAATATTGGAAGATATAAAGAATTTGGGACATAAAAACTTTTTCCAAAATTTGGTATTAAATGACCGCAAAATGGTTAATATGCTGCAAATCAACCAACTAACCAAACCTTGGAATAACTCCCAAGAAGGCTATCCTTTCAGTAGGTGCTGCATTTCCATTTGGTCAATGCAGTCTGAACTATGCAATAGTTTCTAGTGGGGTCTCTCAAAGTCATATTAGTGAGAACTGCTATGGCTTTTCTTTCTTTAATAGTATACAAAGATAATCTTTTTTCTACTCATTCTCTTTGCTTTCTACTATTAACTCCTCTACTAACCTCTTCCACAACATAAGTCATAAAATAAAACAAGCATAAACCCAAAAGTCTACCTTATAACCTGGATCCCTGATGTAAACATGCTGTGCAGCATATGTTTTGCTATTGCATGTGAATAGAGGATGTTGCAATGTTAGATATTTGGCTAGAGGAAGAGAGGGGAGGCAGGAAGCTGAAAATATCCCTGGCCAATCAGACACTCAAAAGATATTCCCTTTGTTTGAAAAAAATAAGTGCTTCATTTAAACAGAAGAGTCCCACTAGGATTGACTTTGTGAAAATAATAATGTTTGGAGACAAGTTGGGTCTTCAGTGAATGTCTCCTCTGGGCGGTTGAACAATGACCACCAACAAAAGGCCAAAGTCAGGCAGGTGTGAAGAGACCCCTGCAGGAAGAGGAATGAGAGTTGAATTTGAATGTTGGAGAGAATCTAGTTGGTTCTGGTGAGAGCTACTGAAGCAGTTTTGGTTCCTTGAGGGTCCTTGGCTAAGAAATTTTAAGACATGTTTCGATCTGGTCAAGCAAAGATTCAATGTTGCAAGTCTGTCATTCACTTAAGTAAATGGGTACCATTTGTAAACTAAAAAAGAATAATGAATATCTATTATTTGGTTACAACTGTTTTTTTGTAGTGTGAGGACTCTTCATTGCAACACTGACTATCACGACAAGATGAGTGCACATCGTGTATCTTCACATTGCTATCAAATCTCCTTTTCCAACATTTGGTTCTATGTTTCAACCTGCTAGATGTTGAAATCTATTTATAAGACAAAACTTGATACAGGATATTCAGACATAACCTCAAAACCATTCCCAAGATTGCCATGTTCATGTAATTTGCACCTATGTCACGGACCGTTTTCCATGTGGTAAGGACACATCTTATGAATATCCTGATTTTCTTTATTTTCCAAGCTGTATTTGCACCTCTTTGATCTTTGCTTTCTATCCTCCCCTCTTGATGGAGTTACTGTTATTGAACAAGATTCAGTTTGTTCACTCTTTTGCTAGCATTCATGTCTGTGGTGACTTCAGTGTTCACAATGTTGAGTGGCTAGTCCACTCGAACAAGACTGATGATGGAGAGATTTTGTCACAATTTCTCCCTTGCATATGAACATACTGAAATTATTGACAACTGAACATGTGTAACCAATGCTGATGGACATTTCACTTGATCTTTATATGATAACTTGCCCTGAACAGTGTATATCTACTGCCCTGTCTTTGGTATACTCCAACAACTCTGTTGAGAACAAAACGAAGTTCACAAAATATCCCAAAGTCCCTTTCCATCGATATTCTACAGCCGATCAGGACAGCTTGAGATTCTTCATATCTGAATTTCTTAAATCATCTTCCAAAAGGTGTCCTGCATCACATCTGATATATCCAAGTGGTTTACCAAGTAACTGAGAGCTTTTATACTCTTCAGTATATTTCAACAGAGACTGAATAACCAGCCTTGATACACCCATAAATATGCTGCCACTATTGTCCATAGAAACCAGTATTTTAAGGGTTTTCAATGAAATAGATGCTCTGAAACTGATGCCTCCTTTTAAATTGCTTGAAACCATTGCAAAAGGGTTATAGAAAATGCTAAAAATCCGTTAAATCTAGAGCAGTCGATCAGAGATTTGGTTCCCATGAATTTTGGAGAATAACAATGTTCTGAACAAATGTAAGACTATCCCAACCATCATTAATGGACCAAAGGTGATCTTCTCAGCATATGATGAAGCCTAACCATTACAAAGAATTTTGCAGCAAATTCCACCTTTTGTGATCAGAATCACCTACCCCAGAATTCTCCCCCATGACTAAATACTTTAAGTAACATCTAAATAAATGTAAGAGATGTTGCCAAACTTATCAAGAACCTTGGTGGTCCCACCAACATCCTGGTCATACTATTCAAGAAATTGCAATCCAAAATAGCTTCTATCCTTACAAATTGTTGCTTAAAGGGGAAATGTTTTCTATCTCTGTGCAAAACTTCTTGGTCTGCTTGAGATTTTATGTTCTGCATCTCAGTACAAATCGATCATTCTCTGTGCATCATGAATAAGTTGCTTGAATCTGTAATAAATCAAAAAGTTATCAACCACCTCAGAGAAAACGATCTTAGTAACAAGCAATATGGATTTTGTTCTGCAAGATTTACAACTAACTGATGTTGCACAGGATGAGTGAATCTATTGACAAGGGCTTTGTTTCTAGGATGATTTCAAAAGCCTTTGGTAGAAAGATTTGCTCCATAAACATGTTAGCTATAGAATATCTGAAAATATCCTCTCAACCATCAAATCCTTTCTCCCTAATAGGTTTATAAAAGTAGTCATTGATGAGCAAAAGTTCAAAGTGCACAGTATCAACGTCTCAATGTGCCAAGGATCCATTCTGGCGTCAACCTTTTTCCTGATCTTCATAAATGATCTTCCAAGTTATATTCTGAGATCATTTGTTGATATCTATGAAGACAATGAAACATTGATGATCAAGATCTTTCTCTGACTTGGTGTATATATACTTTTATTATTAAAAACAGAAAATGAAAATGACATATTTATAATTGTCTAAACTGGGCGAGCACCATTTGAAAACCAAAACATTTACTGTATAAAAATTTATCAAAATATAATTGTAAAAACATTTATTGAAAAGTTTGTGTAAGAAAATATAATTTTGATAAAACAATTTTATAATGAAAGCAACATTGGATTTTTATAAAATAGTTTTGTCTTTTTTTTCTGAACAAATAAATAATTTTCATGAAACATTTTTTTTTAATTAAAGCAACTTTAAAGGCTCATGATGCACAGAGAATTAAAGCAACTTTAAAGGTTAAATTAATTTAAATGAAACCGAAAAATCATTACCTAGTTTAATTTTTTGTTATTTATTTCATGCTTCGGTTATAGTTTAAAATACTGATTTCTCCCTCGCATTTTAATGACACAGATGGGGTTTTGAGGTAGTGCCACTTTCAAGTGATGGTAGGATTTGGAGTGTTCTCGATATATCTACCATAGCAGAAGCCTATGAAAAAATTCTGAGAGAAAATCAATAAGGAAAGGAATTGCAGTAAGACCTCTGCCTATAAAGTATCTTACTTGTTGATTTGTCTTTTAAGTTGAAAGTTTTTTAGTGCTTGAAAAAAATGACTTGTGACTTTTTGTATAACAAATTTCTAAATCTTATTGTTGCCGGCCCTTTTTTGGCAAGTTTAAATTCCCCAAAGTAAAAATATTTCTGTGGCAAAAAGTTTTGTTATTAGAAACAAGGCAAACGTTTTTTTGAATTCCTCACCCCAAAATTCGTAAATTTTTACAGCAATTTCAGTAACATATACTTTTGACCCTTTTTTGCCCTTTTTTACCAAATTGTCTGTTCGACTGCTTTTACATGGTCCACAATTGAGTGGTTTTATCAATTTATAATTAAAAGAAAAAATTATCTTGATCTCTAATGTGTTATGAATCATACTAAGAAGATTCAATACATTAGCTATTGAAATGAAATTGATATGAACAGTCAAAGTTGCACTTCTGTGTCATATTTGCACTTTTTCCTCATTGGTAGTCGGATTTTTGCCTTGTGTTTAGGTTGGTTTCATCTAATAATTATTACTTTCATTAGTATTAATAATTTACCACAAGATGACATTACATTTATAAGGATTTTTCACTTGTTAGTAGCTTACATTTTTAGTTATATACCATGATATTTGGCTTCTGGACCATGATAGCAAATTTTCAACTTTCCGACAAACTTTGAACGATCATAACTTGATGGTTAATTGAGCTACCAAAATAAATTTGGTACTTTTTGTTTATGGTTTACAAAAATCTATATGACCACATAAATTTTTTTTTTTAGATATAATGAAAATAAAAGTTTGGTTTGGGATATCTAATACTAAGAGCCAGATTCATCTTTAGATGGAGTACTACTGTCATATCTGAGAGGTACAAAATCGACTTTGTAATCTGGTGGGGAATAATCTTTTACAGCCCCTTTCACGCTGAAGAAATGCTGTTAGCCTCTTTCTCTTGTATTCTTATATTTGTGGTAGATGCTTGACTGAGCTCCAATCCTTGGTTCCCCTAACAATACTCATCAATCACCACAGATTTCAAAGGGAGTCTACTAAAATAGTCATTTCAAAAACCAAATCATGCTAAAATACCACCATTTTGTTTGAAAATGAATGTATATTTTGACATAATAAATAATAATCTGATATGTTTTAAAGCAAATAAAGTGATAAAATTGGCATTTTTGCAACTTTTGTGAATGATAGGAGTGCTTTTTAAATGTTCATTACCACTCCTGTCATGAAATCTAGAAGGCAATTAAGAAAGATAAAGCCCTTAATCTTGGTGGGAATACAAAAACGTGAATCATTGCTTTTTTTTCTCTGTCATAGAGAATCTTTCAACATGACGAGTATTGAACATTTAAAAAAATATATATTTTGTACCCAAATTGCTAAGTAAATCAATCTTTTTACCTTTTTATGTATTAAAATTGTAATTATATATTGTTTTATCTTTTTATAGTAGCAATTTTTGATCACCATATCTGAAAAAATATTGCTTCCATTTCAGCGAAAATCAAAAATTTGACTATTACTGACAGACTGACAGTATTATCAGTAAACACCTACAGCTGTCGATTTTTACTAACTATTTTTTATTATGGGCTTTTTTTTTTTTTTTTGCTTAAATTAAAGTTAATGCAATTTGTGATTCTAAAATCGCGACTCCCTGAGAAATACTGTTTTTTTAATATACCCGACTTTTGAAATGACTTTATAGCTGCTGATTAAAAATAAAATTTTGCATTTTTTAAGTGATTATGTGTGAATATCCTAAAAATCTTGTAAAAAAAAAAAAAAAATAAATAAAAAAAAAAAATTAATTTACAGTTTGAAGTAGGGGGAATCAGTTTCACATATAAATTTAATATAAAATGATCCCCCGTTTCCAGGCCCTTTGTACCTTGTAGAGCAGTTACCCCCTCTGAATATTTTTGATAATTTACAAGCTAAATAGTTAGTATATAAAAAAATTACTTACCCTATCACTAACCCCAGGTACAAATGACAAGCTCACCTCTTAAAAATACTTTCCCTTGCACTGCCATTAATCTTAAATCTGAGTAACAAGCCTTCCCCACAAAATATTCAATTAATACTACCTTTAACCCTAGATACGAGTAGCAAGTCCCCCCCCCCAATTTTTTTCCTTAACTATACCATTAACCCTAAGTCTGTATGGCAAGCCTACAATAACCTTTTAAAACCACATATCATCTAAAAAGAAAGCAAAAAAAAAAAAAGCAGTCCTACCCTCTAAAACAATATAAAAAAGGCAAAAAAAAAACCCCCGAAAAGAAACACATGAAGATTTATCCCATAGCAAAAAAAAAAATTGATTAACTGCCCTAAAATGCTAGAATGGGTCATAAATGGGGGATTATTTTATACTAGCAGGGGGTGACTGACCTTGCCCAATCATAAAGTAGGCTTTAATATATTTTAATTCATGGAGATTCCATATTATTACAGAGTCAATTTTCTATTGAATATTATATTGTATTTAATATATAGTACTGATTTCAAAAGTTAAAAAAAAACTGATTTCAGCGTTTCCAACTATGTTCTCTACTGTTTGAACTATCACGAGATAGATAAGAAAGATTTAAAATTAAACCACTTCAAGCTATCTTTAAATTTGTGCACAAGTAATAGAAACATATTAGCAGGTTTAAATGAAAATCTTGCATTTTAACTTGCTGGCATATTTCTGTATATGTTATTCATTCATCCAAACAAAGATGTTACTTGTTATAAACCGTATTTGTTGGATGATTACTATTTCCTGTTTATTTCAGTGTTACGTGACCAGTAGTTTAAGAATTTATCAGTTGAATATTTTCGCACAGACTTACATACATACATACATCTACTGTTTTATTTATATAGATATTAATACGATAGCGTGTGTGTTATTTTCTGTATCACGTTTACATCCGGATCGTTTAATTGCTATGTACTTCCATTTCTTGTCATAAATAATTTTACCAAGAATTCTTCATAAGTTTTGGTTTCGGTTTCGATTATGGCTGAAAGTTATATATATATATATATATATATATATTTCATAATTTTTTATTTCGGTGTCGATTCAAGCTAATGTACCCAAGTCATATAGATATAATTTTTTAATTTTTGAAATCGCAACTTTATAATGTATAAAAATTGATAGAACATTAACTCTATAATAATATATACGAAATCAGCAAGAATTAAAATATGATATTTGAATGTACTTTGTGACTGGGCTTTGCCGGGCATTCGTGCTAGCTTAGATAAATACTTTTGCAGTTTTAACAAAAAAACTACAATAACATCAGTGTCTCCATTTACACTGAACATCTACAGAATGCCAACATCAATATATTACATATGAATGAGTCCCCAGTAGAATTCCCACAGGTCCTGCTAGTATAGATTAAATTTATATGTGAAACTGATCCCTCTATTCTAAAATAATTGTTTTCCTTCTGTCCGCCAAGTTTTTAAAGGTGTTCATACATAGATACCCTTAGCCCTACCATTAATACTAAGTCCAAGTGACAAGCATATCTCCAAAGCAAGAATCCTCCCTTAAATCTACCATTAACTTTAAGTTCAAGTGTCAAATCAAACCTTTCCCTAAAAAACAAACAAACTGAAAACCACATGTTAAAAAAAAAGAAAATGCACATGATCTATAGTATGAGCATTGTTCCAGAAGTAAACGCTCCTATTTTTTTTATTAATTCAAAAAAGTTGAAGAGCTACAAAGACTGGAGTTGTATCATTAAAATGATTGACCTCTTGTGCTCCAGAAATTTTTTTTCTGCATAATCACAACCATTCTCAATGTACTTTTGCCAGGAATTCAATCACGTATTTCTGCTTCTGACGCACGTCAATGACAGGTTGCTTTCTTAGAGTCTCAGACTGTCAATATCTGCAACAGAGAGATGAAACTTTTAGGTCACGAATGCATAAGTTCAGTCATCATAACAATGCAATTTGCAATCCCCTCTGATCCATTCAGGCGAAATGAAAAAATAGGTATTACTTTTGGAATTCTCCTCATGGTAAACAGATTCTTTAATCACTAAGTTTAAAGTAAACCATTTGAGTACAGCACTCTTTCTTGCCTTGATAAAATCGACTTAGCAATATTGGGAAGGAAGATGGCTTCTGCTCTCTACAGCCTCTTTCTCACAAAAAGATGTTAGTCTTTCTTTATTTTTTCATTATTTTCATGGTTGGTGCATGACTGAGCTCCAACCTCTGTAAAACATTCACAGCAAGTATTCGTCTACCTACCACCACTGCAAAGAATTTTCCTTTCTTCCTCTCTGCACCTAAAAACCAAAAAATTTCCATGAACAGTTTTTCAATCTCAGAACTTTTCATCTTTGAAAAATATTTCTATGGGATTTCTTCTCTGCAGACTACAATATAGTCATCTCCAAGTCAAATGTTAATAAATACTTGTTGAGTCATCTTAAACAATCTAATTTTATTCACTCCATTCATCATTTTCAAATCTCATAATATTGTTCATTATCTCTTTAACCCTTATCCTTAACTGGCTTTTAGCCTTCATAAGTATGGCGTTATCTATATATCTATAGAAGTGAAATTGTGTGTGTGTGTGTGTGTACATTTCCCTACCAAATTATTCTGTCAATTTTCAGTTTACAGACTCGAGATTTGACATAAGGGGTATTAAGATTTGGGAAAATCGTTTTAATCGGTTTTCGGCCAGAAATTTGGCTGTCAAGGGGTCAAAGTTCAACGATTTGACCTTTAAAAACTCTACCAAACTCCTCCACCAATTTTGGGTCTAAACACTTTAAATTTTAGATGTAGGTTTCTTGGACATGATCAAACTTTTTAACTTGATTTGAACCCAAAACAAATGTTAAGAGGTCAGATTTTAAAAATTTGATCTCTCAGCCAATTTTTGGTCAAACAATTTGAAATTTTACATAATGTGTATTCAGACATAGGACAAGTTTTTTAATCAGTTTTTGGCCAAAAATTTGGCTACCAAGGGGTCAAAGTTCAAAAGATTTGACTTTTGCGGTCTCTAGCAAATTTGAAATTTTGCAAAAAGGGTATTCAGACATGCTGCAAGCTTTTTAATCAGTTTTTGGACGAAAATTGGGCTGCTAAGAGGTGAAAGATGAAAGAGTTGACTTTTGCAGACTCTACCAAACTTCTCTGCCAATTTTGGGTCTAAGCACTTGAAATTTTAGATGTAGGCTACCTGGACACGAGTCAAACTTTTTAATATATATATATATATATATATATATATATATATATATATATGCACATGAAGTTATGAACAGTATGTAGGGCCCGAGCAAAGCTAGGCTGAACTGCTAGTATATATGAAAAATAATTGTGCAGTTAAAGCTTTTACCATTTTACATTTCTATTTGTTTTTAAATAGTGAGCAATGACATTTTCAAAAATATTTTCTTCAACCTTTGAGGAAAGCTAGCAACACTTTTTCAAGTATTATTTCACAATAAAATTCTACAATCATTGCTTTCCTTCGTATTGCATTGAAATCGCTTCAGTGCTACTTGATATGAAGAATTCTTGTTTTGAATATGATAATTCTATTTAATTACAAATGGTTTCGAATTAGGAAATACACTTTCATCTAATCAAGTTGAAGGTTGGATCTAATCATTGCTATATGATTGCCCTTAGCAATCCTCATGATACCTGGTCTCATCTGGAAGCAAAGTAAGAACATTATTGGCAATATATTGCCTCCGAAGAATATATCCTGTCTGCATATTATCTGATTAGAATCAGAGCTGCTGCCAATTATGAAATATGTGCATTTCAAATGATCAAATTAAGAAATATGCATAGTATTATGACAACAGCTGCTTCCTATTTGCCACATCTATAATAATGTATATTTCTTTTATTTCTGCTGCCATGTTTTTATTTTCATCTTCGAGATGAGCTACTATTCTTTACATTATTTACTTTCAAATATTGTCATTATCAACATTGGTATTTATATTTCTAGTATGTTTTGTACAATGCCTTCCTTTGGTCATTCTTTCACCGATTCCAAATTGACCATGTCTAAGTTACACATTTATTTATGCTTGAATGAAAACAACCACAATTGTGCATAACTTGTCTTATCCCACACACAGTGAGACATGTTAGATTGTACAGTTTACCCAAGAGTTTAACTCCATGAAATAATTTAAGCAAAAGTTTAACTCCATGAAATAATTTAAGCAAGAGTTTCACTCCATGAAAGAATTGCTCTTTGACATCAGGTTAGAAGTTATATTGTCCTTTTTGAAGACAGTAGGGTTATAATTAAAACACTAAATAATTCCAATAAAATAAATGAATTAATTAAAAACTGAAAACTAATACAAATCTTGTATTAAAAAACAGACATTAACATTAAATTACAAAACCAAACTCTTTGACCTTGTATGCTGTCCTGTATTTAAGCATTTCGTATGGACATGTGTTGAACAAGAGACTTTGTTAGTATAGTCATGTTTAAAGAATGGATGAGTGTATTTGGGTTAGTAGATGTAAAACAGTTTAGATAGCAGAGAAAGACCATGGAACACATTGGAGGAAATAATAACAAGGCCGATAGCCATTAGTCGCGTGCTCTTGTGTAATGAATGAATGTGTGAATGTAGGATTGACATGAAATTCTTAAAGATAAACTAAAATGACCGAAAAATGGGCTGAAATGACTTAAATAAATAAAAAGTAAATGACTTAGAATGACTTTAATGAACTTAAGGATGAATTGAATGACCTTAAGAATGACTTGAATGCTTAAAAAATAACTGGAATCCTTCAAAAACAACTTGAATGATCTGGAGAATGACTTGAATGGCTTTGAGACTGACTGGTTGTAAAGTGGGTGATCATTTTACATTAAATTAATACAGAAAAGTGATCCCCCACTTTATATCACAAAAATTATTTGATTTAAGGAATTTGAAACATTATTTTCGTATTCAGGAACCCCGAAAACCAATAAATAGTGGTATAATAAACATAAAACAAAATAAAATGTACATGTGTTATCGACCGACCGACCGACCGACCGACTTATAGAGTTGCTTGCACACAACTAAAAAACTATTCTGTGGTATGCATTTTAAAAAAAAAACTATTCTCCGTTGGTCGGTCGGTCGGTAACACATTTACTTATTAGTTACAAACAAGTGCAGCATCGGTTAAGAACAGATATTACACTTTGATCTTAGCCATGTGGCCAAGGAAAAGTTACATTTTGGACAAGTTTCACAAAAGTCTAATGGATAGGTAAAAATTTATGGGGCAAAAAGTATCATTATTTGCAATTTTGGTACATTTTTAACCCCTTATGAGCCACTTTGAATGCTGAATACCAGTGACAATGGACAAACTATGCAGTTTTGTATATTTGAATTCAGCACCATGGGAGAGCACTATATAGATATACATATCAAGTGTTTTATTGAGAAATTTGAAAAACACGCCAGAAGAAAGGGTGTTTTCAACACTAAAAGTCCCCGGGGGATGCAAACCAGACTTTTGCCAGGGTCACCTATACTGAATTTATGTTAAGAACAATGCCCTCCACATTTTGGGCAAGTTTCAGAAAAATCTAGTGGATTGATCAAATGTTACGAGACAAAAAGTGTCATTTTTCGCCATTTTGAGGCATTTTTGACCTCTTTTTAGCCCCTGTAGGCGAAATGGGAATTTCCGCACAAAAAATATTTTTTACTATGCACATCTATATATTGAAATATAATTTATGATAAAATTTCAGGAAAAACTAATGGACGGTTATCTGTCAATCGTCCAAACTAACGGACAGACAAACCCACCAAAAACATATGTTCCTCCGATAAATCGGAGGACCAAAATGGTACTCCATGCCCCTTGCTTAAAAAACAAGCCACTCATGCATCGTCCCCCTCTGTACGAAATATAGTTTTAAAAATTAGGGCTGCATGGGAGTCCCAAAAAGGTGTGTTTTTTAGCACTAAAAGTACCCAGGGCACGCTAACCAGAATATTGCCAGGGTCACCCATACTGAATTTATATTAAGAACAATGGCCTCCACATTTTGGACAAGTTTCAGAACAATGTAATGGATAGGTAAAAATTTATGGGGCAAAAAGTGTCATTTTTTGCAATTTTGGTACATTTTTGACCCCTGATGAGCCACTTTGAATGCCGAATACCAGTGACAATGGACAAACAGTGCAGTTTCACACCTTAACACATGTATATTTACATTCAGCAACATGGGAAACCACTATATAGACATATCAAGTTTTTGTTGAGAAATATGAGAAACGCACCAGAAGAAAGGGCGTTTTTAGCCCAAAAAATCCATGAGGGACGCAAACCAGACTTTTGCCAGGGTCACCCATACTGAATTTATATTAAGAACAATGCCCTCCACATTTTGGGCAAGCTTCAGAAAAATCCAATGGATTGATCAAATGTTACGGGACAAAAAAGTGTCATTTTTGGCCATTTTTGACCCCTTTTGAACCCCTGCGGGCAAACCAGGATTTTTCGGAAAAAAAAAAAAAAAAAAAAAAAATTTTTTTTTACTATGCACATTTATATATTAAAATATAATTTGTGACAAAATTTCAAGAAAAACTAATGGACGGTTATCTGTCAATCATCCGGACTAACAGACAGACGGACCCATTGAAAACATAGGTCCCTCTCTGATAACTCAAGCGACAAAAATGTTACTCCATACCCCTTGCTTAAAAAAAAAAAAAATGTAAATGTGTTACAGACCAACTGATGTAATGACTTGCATGCAACTAAAAATGCCTTAGGAAAAGTTACAAACGTAAGTGCAGCATCTGTTAAGAACATATACTACACTTTGATCTTAGCCATGTGGCCAAAGAAAAATTACAAACGTAAGTACAGCATCTATTAAGAACAGATACTACACTTTGATCTTATATATATATTTTATTGCCGGTACTTTGATCTTAGCTATGTGGCCAAGGAAAAGTTACAAACATAAGTACAGGATGTAGTAAGAACAGATACTACACTTTGATCTTGGCCAAAAGGCCAAGAAAAGGGCATTTATTTGCTCCTCCACCGACGAAATTAAGCACAAGGCCGATTTTTGATGTGAGGCGTGAAGGGGAAATGGGGACCAACTCCCCGGGGAGTAGGGGAGCTGAATAGTGACAATTGGTATGAAGGGTTGCTCCTACATTCACCAAGGTCTTATATGTGAGGTTGCACCCACATATGGTCTTTGCTTGCAGTATCTGCCGGAACAGATACTACACTTTGAGATATTACAATTTTTATTCACAGGAAGAAAAATAAAATTGGGAAAATGAACAAAAAACTTAGGCACAAGGCCAACTCAAAAAGAAGGGGGGATGGTGAGGTTGGTTGATCTATCTTGTCTCTGTTGTAAATTTTAAATGATTTTTCTCTCGTCCAGCATCTTTTATCATAGTTACCCCTTTAAATTTGTATTTATGTGTGTGTGGTGGAAGGGGGAGGGTGTTCCTACTTAAACCCAATTTTTAAAACATTTTTTATTTATATCAAAAAATACAAAAAAGATAATATTAATAAAATGTCATCACTTTGATCTTGGCCTTTGGCCAAGAAAAACATAAAAAGCTAAGAACAGCATCTATTAACAACAGACCTTTGATCTTAACTAAAAAGGCCAAGCACAAAAGTGTTACGGACAGACCGATGGACCGACTTATAGAGTCGTTTGCATGCGACTAAAAATGAACAAGAGAAAGAAGGATAAATGAAAACTTGGTCAGAGATACATTGATTTTTCAGAATAGCTCTAGTTTTTTGTTGTTTTCTCAATCATTAAATCATTTCTCTTCGATAGGTTCATAAGAGTAGTGGTTGATGGGCAGAAATTAGAGGCCCACAGTATTAATGTTGGAGTCCTTCAGGGGTCCATCCTGGGTCCAACTCTCTTCCTGATCTACATCAATGATCTCCCAAAACACATACTTAAATCATTCATTGACATCTATGCTGATGACACGACCATCTATCGCAACACATAAAAGGGCGTAAATGACAAAGTTCTCTCTAATTCTCTCTCCTCTGATCTTGAGCACGTGGTACAATGTTGCAATATTTTGGTTTAATGGGGTATGATCCCACATAGTCGGAAGATTCTATTTATAAACGATGCTGCTAAGAACTGGCGAATCAAATTAATTCACGTTCTGCTACCAACCAATCAGGAACCAGAATTGCTTCATAAATATTAAACCTTTTCTGGAAAAATTTCACATGTTCTTTCCCGGGTTTCGACACGGTAAGAATATTTTGTTCTGTGGAACTGTCTACTACAAACAAGTCACCTCCCAGGACTTGTGTGTAACAGCGAATCATCTGAAACTCAAAATGGCTTACACTTTTAGAGGTTATGCGCCCAGCGTGCGTCTTTATTTCGATGGATCCGAATCAAAATTCGAATTGTGGCAAGTTAAATTTCTGGGATATCTACGAATCCAAAAGTTACACAAAGTACTACAAATACAACCTGAAAACAGAAACGACCCCGACTTCATTGAAAAGAACGCAACTGTCTTTGCGGAATTAATACAGTGTTTAGATGACCAAAGTCTATCACTGGTAATGAGAGAAGCCCTGGACGACGGCTGCAAAGCATTAAACATATTGAGAGAGCATTATTTATCGAAAGGAAAACCCAAAATTATTTCTTTATACACTGAACTGACCTAATCACAAGAGTTTCCAATGTAGATACAGGACTCAAAATGGCGACTACATTAAAAATGTAGAGAGCTCTGTTAGCGAACATACATTTTTATTTTCGTGTACATTTGATGCTTCAATAAACAATAATAATTTTCTTGTCGATTGTGGGGCCACGGCACATGTGATTACAAAGGAATCTGATTTTATCAATTTTGATCCCAACTATAAGCCACAAAATCATTTTGTAGAACTAACTGACGGGAGTCAAGTCAATCATATCGTTTTGAAAAGAGGCAATGCGAAAATCTCGCTAAAGAACAATAAAGTAGAAAATGCTCTTCTAATCCCAAAATTTAAACAAAATATATTTTCTGTACAAGCTGCCACAAAACAAGGTGCAAATATAAACTTTAGCCCCAATAAATCAAAACTGGTATACCCGAATGGAACTGAATTCGACATTAAAGAAAATGGAAGACTATATTATTTAAATAGCGTAGTCCCATAAAAAACCGCCTGCCATGATCTACAGATATGGCATAAAATTCTTGGACACTGCAATATTCCTGATATCAAAGAAGTTGCTGACTGTAGTTGATGGAATGCAAATACAAAAATCAAAAACCTTCAACTGCGACGTCTGTACGCAAGGGAAAATGACAAACTATCAAAACAAGATACCAGACAAAAAGGCAAAAAAAAAGAAAAAGAAAAAATCCTATTAATGGTGCATTGTGACTTGAACGGTCCCGTAGAACCAATTATAGATATGTGTTGAACATACATTATAGATATGTGTTGAATTTCGTAGATGACCATTCAGGTTTAATAATGGTTTACTTTTTAAAGAACAAATCTGATACCCTGCTAGCAACTAAGAAATATCTAGCCGACATGGCCCCCTACGGTGAAATCAAGTGTATTCGCTCTGACAACGATACGGAATCTACCAATAAAGACTTTGAACTTTTACTAATTAACCATCATATCAGGCATGAAACATCAGCACCTAGATCGCCACATCAAAACAGGACACTTTTTGAAATGGCAAGATGCCTACTCATTGAATCAAAACTCTCTAAAAACCTCTGGACGTATGCACTTATGGCGGCAGCCTATATACGCAACAGGTGTTTTAACAAAACACTATCTAAAACTCCATATGAATCTTTCTGCGGTAAAAAAAAAAAAAAAAAAATTTAAGCAGAATGCATATATTTGGTTCAACTTGCTTCGCATATATAGAGAAAAAGAGTAAATTGAATATTAAAGCTGACAGAGGTATATTTCTTGGATACGATAAAAACAGTCCAGCCAATTTAATATTTTTTCCCAAAAAAAATAAAATAAAAAGAATCCGGTGTGTAAAATTCACAGACACGTTTAATTGTAAAGACGAAAACCCGTCATATGAAGAGGATGGAATTATATTACCTCAAATAATTAGAACAAACGAAAAAATAAAAATGACGGAGACGAGAGTGTCCATGATGATGATGATGATAAGTCGAAAGATATCCCAAAAGAAATAGAAGACGACCCGATTTTTTTGTGGTCGACAATATAAAGGATTACCAAATCGACTATTGCTGTTCAATGGTAAATGCGCCAAAAAGCTTCAACGAAGCAATTAATTCAGAACATTGTGATGAATGGAAAATTGCCATGAAAAAAGAAATAGATGCTTTAACCGAAAATGATACCTATACGGTAGTGCCTCTCCCAAGAGATAAACATGTTATTTCTACCAGATGGGTCTTTACAAAAAAGAGTACAGCATCAGGCGTAGAACAGTACAAAGCAAAATTTGTTGCTAAGGGGTGCTCTCAGATTTACGGTAAAGAATACTTTTCTACGTTTTCGCCGACCACAAACCTAACGACAATCAGAGTTTTACTGCAAGTCGCATCACAATATGACCTAAGCATCCATCAAATGGACGTAAAAAATGCTTATTTGAATACCCCAATAGACTGTGAAATTTATATTACCCCTCCAGAGGGATTTATAATGAAAAATAAAAATAGCGTGTGGCGACTTAACAAGTCATTATATGGTCTAAAGCAGAGTGCTCAGTGTTGGAACACAGTATTCCATGATTATATTATTAAACAACAATTTAGACAATGCGCTGTAGACACCTGTTTATATACCCAACACAAAGACGATAAACTACTGATTATGGTTTTGTGGGTCGATGATATTTTAATCGCATCAAATTGTGACATAATGTTAACTGATGTTAAGAACAAATTAAGTAAAAGATTCAAAATGACCGATCTTGGCAAAATATCCTGGTTTCTGGGGATAGAATTTACTCAAAGCAAAGGACTTGTTACGATCACTCAATCGAGATACATCGACAAAATACTATTAAAATTTGGAATGGGAGAGTGCAAGAAACGCTCTACACTGGTCGAAAATGATATTAATAAAAATATACACACAGAATCTGAAATAATAAATGACACACAATATCGCGAAATTATAGGTAGTCTTATATATTTAATGACTGCAACCAGGCCCGACATATGCTATACAGTAACAAAACTGTCACAAAAATTATCACGACCGACAATGAAGGATTTAAAACAGAGTTAAACAAGTCCTATGTTATTTAAAAGGAACCAAAGAACAGAAGTTAGTATTTAGAAAATCAAGAAATCCCCTAAAATTAGGTTTTTCGGATTCAGACTGGGCAAACGACGAGGATCGCAAGAGTGTATCTGGATATTGTTTCAGACTCTCAGAAAATGGGCCTATTATTTCATGGAAATCTAAAAAGCAACAGATTGTATCTCTCTCTACGTGTGAAGCAGAATTTATCGCGCTCATACACACGACCCAGGAAGCACTCTACCTTAAAAATATCCTGAAAACTATTTTAGAGCCAGAATTGATTACAAGCCCCGTAGTAATTAATTGTGATAATCAAGCCAGTATAGTCTTAGCACAGAACACGATAATCAACCAAAGATCTAAGCATATAGACATAAAATACCATTTCATAAAAAACGAGGTAAAAAAGGAATCCATTATTTTGAATTATATATCATCAGAACAAAATATCGCTGATGTATTTACGAAACCGGCGACACGGATAAAGCTACATTTTTTTCAAAACTTGTTGGTGAATTCGACTGAATAATTTTTTTTTTTCACTGCCCTGTATGTATATAGATTTCTATATATTAAAAATACAGACCAGCGAAGTTCCACTTATGAGAAGGCTCTTACTTTTTTGCATGAATATCAGCGGAAACCCCTAGGGGTAATGCTCAGAGTATATAGATTTCTATATATCAAAATAAAAAAAGAAAAAAAAAATTAGTCCTGGACAAGACGTTAAACTGTATCCATTTTATTTGTATTAACACTTTAACCTACTAATACTTTTGCTTAGAAAAAAAAAAAAAAATCTTTGTAATTTTCCTTTTTGACGTTTGAACACAATTAAAAATGGCGTCTTTTTAAATGCTAAAATTCTAAGATCCAAATGATTTCTAATTTTTGTTATGTCTAAGTAAATATAAAAATATATATTTATTTTTGAGCAGAACAAACACAAGGGACTTCCCCATTATAAAAAATAGGGAGGATGTTGCAATATTTTGGTTTAATGGGGTATGATCTCACACAGTCGGAAGATTCTATTTATAAACGATGCTGCTAAGAACTGGCGAATCAAATTAATTCACGTTCTGCTACCAACCAATCAGGAACCAGAATTGCTTCATAAATATTAAACCTTTTCTGGAGCAATTTCACATGTTCTTCCCCGGGTTTCGACACGGTAAGAATATTTTGTTCTGTGGAACTGTCTACTATAAACAAGTCACCTCCCAGGACTTGTGTGTAACAGCGAACCATCTGAAACTCAAAATGGCTTACACTTCTAGAACGTGGCTGGTTACTTTTCATGCATCCAAAACCAAGCTTCTATCTTTACCTCATCAACGCTCTGATCCCCATCTGGCATCAATTGAAATGGATGGCTCTCGTCTTGGAGAGGCTCCATGTTTTGACAAGCTTCTGGGTTTGACCTTTACTCCTGATCTAAAATGGAACACGTACATCAAATCTGTTGCCGGGGATGCTGGGAAAATGGTGGGATCCTTCTACCGCTCCAGAAGATATCTTACTACTGATGCAATTCTCTATCTTTATAAAAGCCAAGTACGTCCAAGGATGGAGTACTGCTGCCACATCTTGGCAGGAGCTGCTAAAAACAGCCTATCCTGCCTTGACAGAGTACAAAATAGACTTTGTGGTTTTCTCTTCGCTGCAACCTCTCTCCCACAGAAGACTGTCTTTGTTTTATCGCTATTTCCATGGCAGGTGCTCGTCTGAGCTCCAATCCCTCGTCCCCCCTCGCCAATCTTTCACGAGAAACACCCGTCTGGCTGAAACTACTGCCAATAATTTTCCCCACTCTTTATCTGTGCCTAAATCCAAACGTAGATTCCATGAGCAAAGCTTCTTTCTTAAAACTGCACGCCAGTGGAACTCTCTGCCGCTTGCCTGTTTCCCACCTGACTACAACTTGGACGTCTTCAAGTCCAACATAAACAAACTCCTGACAAACCACCCCCTTAAGTAAGACACTCTATCAAAACCCCCAATAGTAATGATTACTACAATACTATCTCATTGATTACTGTACATGCAATAACCCTTATCCCTGAGTGGCCTTCGGGCCTTGATAAGTGGTGACCCCCATGTAAAAAAAAATAAAAGGAAGTTACTTCCACTAATACCCTCAGCAAAGACCTGAGTCCATCTCTTCTTATTGGGCCTTGCTCAAACTATGGATTAAATAGCTTGATGGGGATAATACTAATCTATATCTAGGGGAGAAGCTTTAATTTGGGAATTTTGGGGGCAATTGGAGCCACTCTTTAGTTATCACTGTTTCCAGGTTCACTCTAGCCTGGAGTAGTAGTAACTGTCAGGGTTCCATCTAAAGATTAAATAGAATCTGCTCTGCGAATAACATAAAACTGTGACCAGCACTATACACATAACTTTCATCCTGAATAACTAATAAAAGCAAACTTCATGAATAAATATTTGATCATATTCAAAAAAATATGTATATTTAAATGACTGGGTATAGCATTAAATAACATAAAATAGGTTAATGTGCCAATTAAAAAAATTGTTTGCTAGACTGGAAACTTGTCAAAAAGAAGGAAATCTTTTGAAGTAACACTCTGAGGATGGAACCTCCTCAGGTAGTTGGGTGTTATACCTGTCACACTCTTGCAGTTTTTAAAACTTAATGTTCAGCATTCATTTGTCTTGTTAGTATGAGGAGTGAGAGGGTTTCATGATTGAGAAACTCCAGATGTTCATATTTCATACCTAGGTCTGAGTTAGGGGCGGTGGGGAGGGGGTTCAGCATGGTCTCATGGAACTGAACTAACAGTGATTGATATGATAAATTAACGATTATAAATAAAAATTAAAGTTTTAATAACAAATTAAATTAAAATAAAGAAAAGTTTGTATGATGTACCCATGGCAAAACAAAAATATTGTATTCCAAAAATCATATAAATTCAAGTATTATTTTTTATGAAGAAAATCTTTTTTAAACAATTAATGGGAATTCGTAGGTATTACAACATAAATCTAATAAATATGAAGTATTGTTGAGTTATTTTCCTTTTGTTTCTTCAGATATTTTTTAAAATGGTGAACTAGATAGTCACTTCTCGGACACTTGTAAAATTGATTTTCTTATTTAAAAATAAAACTACTTGATCAATTTACATGATTTTTGGAATATATTTTCGTTTTGTCATGGGTACATACATCATACAGATTTTTCTTTATTTTTGTTTTTTAATATATGGAAATTCTGGGCAAGAACCAAACTGAAATTAAAGTGCAGGTTTAAGTAAAAATATATGGGTGTTTGAAATACTTTCATTATTTAATAACTTAATCATACAGCTTATTTACAACTAATAGGACTCCATGGAAATTCCACACTACTTTCTACATCAATGTGTATAATTTAATATTAATAATATCCCTTTTGAAATAATAAATATCTGCCAGGATCAATACTATTATGAAAAAAATCGTATATGTGCACAATTTGAACCAGACGTAATTCGACATCTGATCGGCTTTGCTCGCAACATGACGTCATGCACTCTGGTTTGATTGTAATCTGACGTAAAACGGTGATCAGCCAATCAACGTGTTGCAAAGTAGCAGAGAAACTTTTGGCAAAAAAAATTGGAAAAAAAAAAATTAAAAAATTCACGAAGCAACACACACACCTTAAACAGCCCTTTTTTGACAACTGTCTACAAAAATGAATATCTCAAGCTTGGAAAAATTGTTCATGGCTCTGGAACAAGTTATATCCTACTGCCAAGAGAAGTTAATTGCTTCAACAAAAAAAAAATACACTTTTTGTAGCGAGAAGTGCATCATCACCAAAAGAAGCTTGGTCAAGGATGGATGTGGGTGGAGCTGCACATGCATGCAATGCCCACAGTGGACTTCCATAAGGACAAGCACGTTTTTTCAGCAAGCAAAGCTTCAAATCACAACTGTAATAAGGGCCATTTACCTGTGGGCCTACGATATGACAACTCAAAAAAAATCTTATGCAAGAATGTGGGGTAGGGTCTGCGTATACCAAAGCAGACTGGAAGAATTTTATACGTGACATATGCCAGGATTATTTCCTCAGACATCAGATTAGTGGCTCGTGGTATACCGTAGGAATAGATGAGTCTATATTTAATCGTTAGAAACACATCACCTGACTACTCAAGACACTCTGGGTCTTCGATGGTTATGACCCCGCGCAAAAGGATTTCCTCGTCACGGTCCCAAATAGGAACATTAAAACCCTCCTTCTTATTCTAAAACAGTATATTTTGCCAGGGACTGCTGGAAAGCATATAGTAGAGTGGGAGGAGAAGGGTTTCACCATTTAACTATCAACCATAGTCTTCACTGACACCAAGGCGACCACTAATCATGTGGAGCAGATGTGGAAGGAAAACAAACAACAGAATAAAAAAGAATGGGGGACCAGCCTGGAGCTTCTTGACAGTTATCTTTTGGAGTTTATGTGGAGACAGAAATTTGGTCATGACCGTTTTGTCTCCATTCTAAACCATATTTTGGAAAGTTACCTGGTTGGTGAAGTTTCTTTCATATCCACTGTTGCTTCTCACTCTACTTTGACATCATCTAATGCAATCATAGAAAAGTCTATCTTAGCCTAAGGGAATATCCTGTCCCAAAAAAAAAAAACAATTGTCCAGCTCTACCCTACTGGAAAAAAAAACAACAACAAAAAAAGAAAAAAAAAGATTTGTTTATCAAAAGTTTTTTGTTTTTTTTAAATGGTTATCTGTTTACTTTTTTGCAATTTTGTTGGATCCAAAAAGAAAAAATATTACAGTAAATGCAAAAACACTAAAAACAATTGCTTAATTTAAAACTTTTGTGAACAAAATATACAAAAACATAAAAAAAAATTGCTTATCTGTTTAATTTTGTTCAGTTTTGTTGGACCAAAAAAAAAAAGAAAAAAATGGTAAAAAAAAAAAAAAAAATGCAACTTGTTTTGTTTTTCCCAGAAAAAAAAATTATTACAAAAAATATAACAGAAATTGTTACGGTAGGTCGTTGTTTCTTTTTTATTTTAGCTTTTTTTTCTGTTAATTTTATTATATTTAAGTATTTTCTTTCAGTATTTTTTGAGTAGTGGTTACACTTTCATAATTGGCAAATGTCTTTCTTTTGTAAAAATAATTGTCATTGTCAACTGAATATTAAAAAAAAAAAAAAAATCAAATGAATATGTCTCTTTATTTTAAAGTGTAGCAATTTAATTCTTTTTAAATTGATAAATATTATTTTCTTAAAATTAATAAAAATGAATGTTTTTAAAATATATTTATTCAAAATTGAACTGTTTAACTTGATGGTATAACAATTTGATTCTGGAACAATTTATTTTAAAATAGGTAATATTGGAATTGTTTATCTTTGCAACATCAGATTAATCATCAATCATTATCTTTGTTACTCAGACGATCTCATTTTTTTTAAATGTGTGTGAAAGTTAATAACATACATACAAACATAAAATGCTTTAACATTATTATATAGATTATGTTGGTCTTTCTATTTTGCCATAGCTATAATATTTGGGCTACTCAACTCTTCATTCTAGTTTAAGTGTTAATGCACTTGAAGAATTGCCCAAAACAATATGATAAGGACACCAGTCCAATTGTAAATTCCAATTCCCCGATTGGCTGGTTATGTCCAGTAACCTCTGGGGTTAAAATACCTAATTGGAAAATTCACTGTCACTTGGTTTAATTTTATCGGCCAATAAAACCTTACCTTCTCAAGGGTGTCCAACTGACCCAAGTTCAAACTGGTTGTCACTCCGTCAAATAACCATAGCACTGATTTAGTTAACCCTGGTACTTAATAACTCATTGCATATTATCCTACTTTTCAAAAAGACTAATACCTAATTAGTTTATAGTTGGAGCAGTGTTAGTACAATACCTGGGTATGTCAATTTACATCTTTATCTAGCTTCTCTACTGCTTAATGATTTAGATGAAGAAAAATATTTTCATAGAAAAATGCCTCCTAGCATTTGCATAAGAGAGTAAGTATCTATGATGAATGTATTTATGTATTGTTTTATTGGTAAAGACATTAGAAATTGCTTTTAAGCAAAAATAATTTGTTTAGAATTAATGCTGAATAACCTTTATATCTTTTTTGGATTATATTTAAAAAAAAAATAGTCACTTGTTTATGTAATTTTATATGTTAATTTCTTTAAATTTATAAAACATAATTTTTCCACTTACCGTATATACTTGTGTATAAGTCGAATTTCTGGGAGACAATTTTAAGGTTATTTTTTGGGGGGTTGACTTATACATAGGTAATGTTTTGGGAATTGTTGTTAAAGAGTGACTTGGCGCTTGATCATAAGATAGAAAACGCCATTTTATTTGTGCACTTTGTATATATCGGTAATCCTAGTAAATATCCGCACTCCTTCCGAACCCCTCTGCAGTGTGTTTGTAGCATGTAAGCACATGCATAGTTTTTCAGTGACGGGATGGTGGGGGCTTAATAATAATTGGAATAGCTCTTGCAATGTTCACTCTCCTGACGTAGCTATAGGCCTAAGTTTGATATGATATATTTGGTGATGATATGACAGATTTTTTAGTAGTTTAGGAAATGTAGTGTTTACGATATGTCGTTCTCCCCTAAGTTCAACAAGTTTTAATAATTTAATGACAACTATTTAATGAAACCATTTAATGGCACTTAACACATTATTACGGTATGTTACGGCTTGTGCAATGTATGCATTTACGTTATTATGCTACGTGATATAAAAACAGTAATTGCAACTAGAATCTACAGCATGTCATTGATCAGAATGTCTGATTAGCAACATTTGCGTTCGTGACATGTAACTTTGCAGCAGGTTGGTTCTATATGAAAATCGAATAGACTACACTTGTGTAAATGCACGTGTTATCGCTCACGGATGCTGAGAAAAAATTTATAATATGTCTTACAAAAATACACCAAAATGGAAATTATCTGTGCAAGAAAGAGCCACGAAACTGACCGTTTAACTTGTCTAGAATCTACAGTCGACTTATACACAGATAATACCTAAAATGGCACAATTTTTGGTCTTAAAATGCACATCAACTTATACACAAGATTGACTCATATACAGTATGTGAGATTCAAACTAAGGTATTCATATCATAAAACCACTGCCTTAGTAATGTGTACTCTGGCTAGTTTATTATTTATTTTTATCAACAAATGACATTACATTTGTGTATGAACAAACTCCTAAAACACTAGTATGTAGATAAATCAACCATCTCAGCAAAAATAACCTTCTTAGTGACACACAATATGGTTTCTGTTCTGCTAGATCTACAGCAAATGTTATGTCTCATAGGATTAGAGAATCTCTCGACAGAGGCAACCTTTCTAGAGCAATTGCTCTTGACATATCAAAGGCCTTTGATAGGGTATGGCATAAAGGTTTACTTCACAAGATCTCCAGCTATGGTATTGCTGGAAATGTCTTCTCGATTATTAAATCATTTCTCTTTGATAGGTTCATAAGAGTAGTAGTTGATGGGCAAAAATCAGAAGCTCACAGTATAAATGCTGGAGTCCCTCAGGGGTCGATCCTGGGCCCAACTCTTTTCCTGATCTACATTAATGATCTTCCAAATCACATCCTTACATCATTCGTAGACATTTTGTTGATGACACTACCATCTATGGTAGCACATCTAAGACAGTAAACGACCAAGTTCTCTCCGATTCTCTCTCCTCTGATCTTGATCACGTTGTACAATGGAGAAAGGAGTGGCTGGTTACTTTTAATGCATCTAAAACCAAGCTTCTATCTTTACATCATCAACGTTCTGATACCCATCTGGCATTAATTAAAATGAATGGCTCTCGTCTTGGGGAGGCCTCAAGTTTTGACAAGCTTCTGGGCTTGACCTTTACTCCTGATCTAAAATGGAATACGTACATCAAATCTGTTGCCAAGGCCGCTGGAAAAATGGTCGGATCCTTCTATCGATCCAGTAGATATCTCACTGCTGATGCAATTCTCTATCTATATAAGAGCCAGATACATCCAAAGATAGAGTACTATTGCCACATATGGGCAGGAGCTGCTAAAAAAGACTTGTCCTGCCTTGATAGAGTTCAAAATAGACTTCGTGGCCTGGTGGGCGATGTCCTTTTCTCTTCGCTGCAACCTCTGTCTCACAGAAGAGATGTTGCGAGTTTGTCTCTGCTTTATCGTTATTTTCATGGAAAGTGTTCAACTGAGCTTCAATCTATGGTCCCCCCTCGCCAAACTTTCACAAGAAACACTAGACTAGCTGAAAACATCAATAATTTTCCCCACTCTTTATCTGTACCTAAACCTAAACATAGATTCCATGATCAAAGCTTCTTTCTTAGAACTGCACGCCTGTGGAATTGTCTTCCGTTTTCCTGCTTTCCAGCTTTCTTGTAATATGGTTGTCTTCAAGTCCAACGTGAACAAATTTCTGATGAGCCGTTCCATTTAAGTTAACAAATTTACTGAACTTCGATTACTATCGATTACTATATTGTCCTTTTGACTACTCTACACTCTTTAACCCTTATCCTTGAGTGGCCTATCGGCCTTGATAAGTGGTGACGTTTATGTAAAAAAAAAACAAAAAAACTCGTAATATGTAATATCTCACAGGTTATTCAACACTAGATTTGGGGTTATCCTTTTGCACGAAGAAGGTGGAGTCTAATTTTTTAGCAAGGGGCATAACTTTGGATTATATATGTATATAATTAACTTGCTGTGTCTATCCAGCATTGCTATATTTACTTACAATTTGTTTTGTTTTTCTTTTTCCAACTATGTTGATTTTTTTTTTTCCAATTTATTTTTTATTGATGTAATTGACAAATTGTTTTCAACCTAAACAAGTCACATTGCTATCGAGACGTATGGAGCTCCTATCCATAGGAGCATCCTAAGTGGCAAGTTATGCAGTGAGATGTTTATTCACATGACATTTAAAGTTCTGTAGGTTAGTACACTCATGAAAATAGGGAGCAAGGAGGAAATTCCAAAGTTTAACAGTATAAGGAAAGAAGCTATTAGAGTAGAAAACCTTTCAGCATCTGGGAATCTCTACTGTGAAGGGGGTGGTATTTAGCTGTTGGATTGGCTGGGTATATTTACATTGTGGGGGGCAGAGCAACAAGTTCATTGGAGCACATTCAATTGAATTATTTGTAATACAAATAGAGATGCAATATTGGGTGATGAAACAGTGACTGGAGTGTTGGCCTATTAGACAGGGTTCAAAAACTAGTCTCTAAGAGGAAGAGACTAGTGGTTGATATACCCGCCCAGATGTGACAAAAATACTTGTTTGGTTTTGTAGGAACATAGGATGCTAGCAGGTGTGAGACATTTTCTATCAAGATAGATGGAGTCCACTTCCTTGCAGCAGCCTTGGCAATATCTTTTATGAACATGCACTTGTGTGTTCATTACACAGACCATGATCATCCCACTTGTACTGGTCCAAAGTTGTTGATTCAGTCAGTGCTGTATTAAAGGAATTTTCCCTTTAAATAAAAGCCACCTAAACTCAACCTCCTGTCTTCCCTCTGAAAGGTTTGACTGCCTCTCCTTCACATCTTCTCCAATACCTTCACCCCTCATGTGAAATCTTAGATGCTTGCCTTTGTCAGTGGTCACAATTCAACCACCCAGAAGTTGACTACTTAAGAGATACACAGAAGATAACTGTTAGACAGTTTCCAAAGGGCTTTATCACATAGGTTGGTCTCAACATGGTTTCCTTCTCTGTGCCATCACCCACTTCTTCCTCTGACGAAGCATCTATCACCTGCACCATCCACCATTTGAATTCATCACTAAAACATGTAGCCCAGCACATGTTTACACGTCTATGTATATGTACCAATTCATGTTGGCTGTGAATGCTAGGCTGATGGTGGCCATTTAAGAATAGTTACGATCTGAACAAACTATTTTCTGAAAGGAATTAAATCAAACCGACAAGAAAATCTGAAAAGCAGAAAATTGGTTATTGCAAGAAAATATAGATGATAAAAAACTGACTTTACTTTATATATTAGATGTAATTAACCTTTTTCTTTTCTTTTTCTTTTTTTACAACACAACTGCATTCTTTATATTAAATTTAAATTGTTGTCTACAATGTTGATAAATAAATATGAACAATATTGAATTTTTAGATGCATCCTTGCACCTCTGAGTGGATTTATCTCGCTGTCGGTATTTTTTTTAATTTTTTTTTTTTAAGTTGGGGGATTACTGCTTATCAAGATTCCAAACGTCACTTGAGGATAAGGTTTTCCACATTTTAGTTTGAAATATTTTCATTGCTAAATGCACAAATTGAATGGACGCATCTAAAGAATATTTCCTATTTACTTGCCTCCCCACGAGGACAGGCTTAGATACAAAATTAGTGGAGTAAAATCTAGCTCTCCGAAAAGGGACAGTTTGGATTGGAACAAAACTAAGAATTGTTTCAGTCTAGAAGGATTATTATTTTACTGAATGAGGACAGAAAGATAAAGTGTAGTATCACAAATACTACACTTTGCTCCTGGCTAAGAAAAAATAAATATATTAAATAATGTTTGCTCGATCTGATATACTTGTATATTCTTTAAAAAAAAAAAAAGAAAAGAAAAAGTGATTACTAAGTGGTTATTACACTTTAAAATGTTTGTTTTAAACGTTGGAAAGATGAGAATTTTGTTTTGTGTCATGTTTTAATATTTTTGATTTTGCTAGAGGGTATATAGATGCTTCATTTTTATTTTTATAAAATGTCATTTTCTTTTTTCTTTTTTTTTTTTTAAGTGGAGTGAAATTTTAAATGTGTCCCAAATTGTTTTAATCTATTTATGGTAATCAGCCTAGTATTGCCGGAAACTATGTTCTTCTAATTAATGTTGTTATATTTAACATGTCTATATTAAAATAGACTCATTAAAAATCTGCTTCCTCTGGAAAGCATAAGCACTTTTAAATTTTAGCTTCTAGCATGCTGTGACAGATATATTACCATTTTTCAGTATGCTATGACAAATATATTGCTTTTATGCTTTTATTGGCACGTTGTGGCAAGCATGTTTCTTTTCGTTCCATGTTGTGACTAGCATGTTTCTTTTATTTGTTACATGACGTAACTGGCAGCTTTCACCTTTTTTTGAGGTGACTGGCGTGTTTCTTTTATTTATTCAGTGACGTGACTTGTGTGTTTCTTTTATTTACACCTGACATGATTAGCGTGTTTCTTTTATTTTTTTCATAACGTGACTGGCGCGTTTCTTTTTATTTGTTCTGTGACGTGACCGGCGTGTTTCTTTGTTCTGTGACGTGACTGGCGCGTTTCTTTTATTTGTTCTGTGACGTGACTGGCGCGTTTCTTTTATTTGTTTTGTGACGTGACCAGCGTGTTTCTTTGTTCTGTGACGTGACTGGCGTGTTTCTTTTATTTGTTCTGTGACGTGACTGGCGCGTTTCTTTTATTTGTTTTGTGACGTCACTGGCGTGTTTCTTTTATTCGTTCTGTGATGTGACTGGCGTGTTTCTTTTATTCGTTCGGTGACGTGGCTGGCGTGTTTCTTTTATTCGTTCGGTGACGTGGCTGGCGTGTTTCTTTTATTCGTTCGGTGACGTGGCTGGCGTGTTTCTTTTATTCGTTCGGTGACGTGGCTGGCGTGTTTCTTTTATTCGTTCGGTGACGTGGCTGGCGTGTTTCTTTTATTCGTTCGGTGACGTGGCTGGCGTGTTTCTTTTATTCGTTCGGTGACGTGGCTGGCGTGTTTCTTTTATTCGTTCGGTGACGTAGCTGGCGTGTTTCTTTTATTCATTCGGTGACGTGACTGGCGTGTTTCTTTTATTTGTTCGGTGACGTGGCTAGCGTATTTCTTTTATTCGTTCCGTTCCGTGACGTGACTGGTATGTTTGTTTTTTTTATTCGTTTTGTGACATGACTGGTATGTTACTTTTTAAAAAAATTTTTCTTTTTATAATGTGCTTAGCTAGACATAGTTTGAATGAATCCAGCCTCAATGAAACAAGATGTTCAGAGTATGGCAAATGACTGATGGAATTCGTTTGATTTCAGCTCTTTGAACAGTTTCCAGGCAATCAGTGTTCTGAGTAAGATGGGGATTCCAGACCGATGATGCAAATTCAAAGAAATAAAAACCAAATATTACACTGTTTTTAGCTCTTTCTCACTCTGTCTTCATTTAACCTCACTTTTCTCTTATCTATGGGTCCTTTTTGATATTTTACAGGCTCAGTTTTAAGTCCTCATGCTTCAGTGGACCAGTTGTGTCCAATCACTTCCAAGTTTTCCTTGGCTTGTGATTCCAGACATGCTTTTGCAATTTTGCAATGGTTTTTTGAGGTGGAGAAATGCTTCATGTGACTGTACCAACATAACCAGTTCGTCCTTAAGCCAACCTCTATGCTGGGTAAATGTAGTGATTTTTTGCAAATTGTCCAACTTAATATGTTAGGTTTGGTCAGATTTCACGTTATGGATCAGTTATTGTGTTGCGATCAGGAGGGCTAGCATTTGCCTCTATATAACATTATGGTTCTGACATGATTGTTATGCAAGTTACTCTGGATGTAGAGGTGGACATCTACTCTTAAAAGCAACTGAATATATATTTGATATTCTATTTCATCAAGATTTAGCAACGTTTTGATAAGCAATTTAATTTAAATTATTAATTCTCTCAGCATGCAGGATGTTGTTAAAATTCAGCATATTATGTTAACTACATACATGTGTAGAAAGTAAGTTTAAAAACCTATACTGGACAAAGACATTTCAGTTTGTCTATGAGAAAGACAAATGGGACAAGTAAGACATAACGTTACATATAGAAATACATTTTTCCCATAAACATATAAGATTTACATTTTTTCATGGCATCATTTTTTTCAGGAGAAGTGTCCTGAAACTGATGTTGTTTGTAGCCAGCAAATGAGGGAGAAATCAGGTTTGAATTCTTGATCACATATTGTTACTAGAGATCCCTATACTTTTGTTTGCCACAAAATTTATTTTCACAAAGAGTCATGTGTTTAAGGGTCAAAGCTTTTTTTATTTTTTTTAGCAAGGGGCATAACTCTGCCAGTGAGAAAGATAACTCTGATCTTAACACAACTATATTATTTTTTCTGGCAATATTTTAATATGGGGTAAATATAAGTGTAAGCAATTATTCTGCTATTAGTTTACAATAATCTTTATTTGAAATTGTATGATAAATTTCAAGTTTTGATTTCTTGTATTATTTAGCTGATTTGGACTACTGTTCCCGATTTTGGATGTTATTCTCACATTTGGACAACCTTCATATTTCTTGTTGCACTTGGAAATTAATTTCAAACTGAACTTTTTTATTTTATTTGTGGAGGTAGATTGTTCTCATTCCATGGAGTAGAAACCTTTTTAGTATCACTCGTACTGAAGTTTGAACCTTCAACCTTCAGAAGACTGTTACTTAGAATTGATTACTATTTAGCACTTTATCTGTTGTCACATGTTCAAATAATACAAATTATCAACTCTCATCTTAAAAATTTTGAAGTGTAACTTTCATTTCATACCAATTAGACTCGCCGTAGACATTAGATGCTATTATATACTCTAAGAAATCGAATTGTTCTTTTTTATATTGTCATCCTTAATTTTATTGAATGTAAACATTGATAAAATATCTAAAATAATTATCTTAATTTTTATTGCATTTTATAATTAATAATTCTGTCAGCAATAAAATAATTTGAAAGCAAATTATTTTCAAAAAGATTGTTTTTTCGTTTTCTTTCCTAAATTGCTTACATTTAAATTTGTTTTGCACATTGATTATTTGGGTTGTACTTTTAGAAAATATATTGTAAGCTTTTTATAAGTTCTGAGATAATCATTAAATGCAGGAATTGAAACTTAATTTAGGGCATGATTTGAGAATGGTGATGTATATGATGATTCAGTAGATGTTACCTTTTCTTGCTACTATGCATGTGTGTGTGTGTTCATTGCATAAGCTGTGATCGTTTTGCTCATGCTCATGTTTTGCTCATTCAAAGTTTGATGCAACAAAGAACTTCTCCATCAAATAAAACCACAACGCTACAGTAGAACCCCGAGATACGGTGGCCCTAGGATACGTTTTTTCAGGTTACGATGCGCAATACAATGTTTTTCTGGCCCCTGGTTACGGTATTTGCTCCACCTTACGATGTTATTTATAATGTTATTTGATTATATACATGTGTATTATACACTGTACTGTATTTTGTTACTAAATTTTAATGCCATATCCTGGGGTTCTACTATAATTTAAAAGCAATTAACAAGGTTTATTTTTCCTTAGAGGTTCCAATAATGCTCGTTTTCTTGTGTTCAACTTGCAAAATTATATATTTGCTTAACCAAATCAAAGCATAAGTCTGATCTGACACCAACAGACTATCTGTCTTTTAGAGTCACCAAAAATGAACAGACTTTCAGTTGTCCAACTATAACTGGAAGACTGGCCCTAACTTCTTCCCTACACATAGCCTGGAATATATGTACTTTTGACTAGAACTTTTAGACTTTGTTCTTTCTCAAACATTTCCATTCACTCTAGATAACTGTCAGCCTTATCCATCAACATCAAAAGCCCAATCCCCAAAGGATCTCAACCATTATTTCTGGCAGAAACTAAAATGGTCTATACCCCTTATCTGAAAAATATTACTTTCTCAGCTTGACAAACTTACAGATCAAACATATTTCCAATCTTTTGTGTAGTCTTTCCTCTCTTTATTAAATACTAGCAAGATCCGTTAACCTGCGTTGCCTGATGGAGCATGCCCCTTCCCCTCATAAAAAGTTTAAGTACGGCTGTTGTTGGTATTGCCTAACCCCTCATGTTAAGAACGCCTTTTGGAATAGACACTCCCAACGTCCTCATGGTAGGAATGGCTTTCAGAATAAACACTCCCACCCTACCTCTGTTAAGAACGGTTTTCGGAATAGACACCCCATTTTGTGGGGGAGGGGTCAAAATATTTGACCCAAATTTAATCTTGATAATCGTTGTCATAATCCCCACGCACAAATACTATGAACTAACCTTGAATTTTTGTGTGTGCAGTGTCATGTATTTTTTTGTTACCGTTCTGAAATATTATTATTTCGAAAGCCATCCTAAACATGTTAGAGGAGGGTGTTTTGTAAGTAATCTATGCTTCCACCTAAAAATTTAATAATCACATGATTACATGTTCAATAAAACGTTATTAAATGTTCCCTTTATAAAGTTTGTGAAGCCTTTATGATATAGACAAATTGTTTGCATCAAAATGTAGAAACACTTATGTTTACATCAAGCAAGATATCCGTGTTGACCTTTAAGATCCCCTTTTAGTTATAGGGTGTGCGTCGGTCAAGAAAAAAAACAATAAAAAAAAAGAAAGAAAAGGGAAAATTGGTAATTACATTGCCCGAAAACTTCTATTAAATATTAGTCGCAAAGAGGTCACAAATATATAGGTAACTCAAAATTTTTTCTTTTTAATAATTTCGCAACTGTAGTTTCTATAAAATAACTTTGTGCTTTATTTAACTTGATTTATGTGCTTAATTTAACTTGATTTAACCCAACTTTATTTTTTACAAGAAATAATATTCGAAAAACTACTTATTTGCATAAAATGATGATGCAGTATTTTTTATTTAACTAGCAATACACATGAAAAAATTGAAATAGCATTGAATATTTCAATATTGGTATGCATAGAAAGAGCTTGATGAGCTAAGAAAGAATCTTTTTAAATTTTTGAAATCTGATTAAAATTAAGGAAGTTATGGCTATTTTTGTGCCTCACACGTTTGGATATTTTTCCCTCTTTAAGACCATATGCGTTTCGTCACATTTTTTGCACTACTTTTTCAGTAAAAATGTCATATCTTTGTTAAAACACAAGACTAAGAAATGAAATTTACCATATAAGTGTATTTTTGTACAAGGAATCAGAATATGCAACTGAAAATCTCCCAAAGTTTATGGTTTCCAAATAATCTGCAGTAAATGTGCATAAATATGCAGCAATTCCTTAAAAATGCCATGTATCCATAAACAGAAAAGAAGTTGGAGAACTCAAAGTTGAATTGTAATGTGCTTTATGTACAAAAAACTTAAATCTAAACATAAGACCATTTAAAAATGAATATATTGCAATATTTCCTTGGTATTATTGTAGATTAACACCTTCTGTTTAACCCCACTCAACTCCTGACCACCCCTCCAAAATGTGATTCTACCTTTTTAGGAAATTATGTATAAAATGCCATGAAATACTTTAATGAAAGATAAACAAATTATTTTAGAATTGAATGTAAAATAAGTTCCTATTACAGGTCATTCTAGCATTTTAGGGCAGTTAACTTTTTTTTTCTATGGGAAAATATGCATGCTTTTTTTTTTTTTTAAGATGATTATGTGTAGTTTTAAGAGGGTTTCTATGCAATGAGAATATGAGGAGGGTTGCCATTCGGTCTTTGAATTAATTGTAGGGCTAAGGAAAATTATGTGCGAACATACTGAAAACTTGACAGAGACAAAGCTAACAAAAACAATATTAGAGGGGGAGCGGTTAGTTTCACAAAAATTTAATGTAAAATAATTCATCATTTCCTGGCCATTCTAGCATTTTAGGACAGTTAACCAATTTATTTTTATGTGTATTTTTCTTTAAGGAAGGGTCTATTTTTTGTTTGTTTGTTTTAGATGCTTGTATGTGGCTTACAGAGGTATTTTGTTGGGGGCCGCTTGCCACTCGAACTTAGTGTTATTGTTAGGGTTAAAGAGTGTTTTAGGAGGAGACTTGCCACACATAATTTGTATTAGAGGTAAAGTTAAGAGAGCTTTTTTTCAAAGAGAGCGTTCAAAAATTTGTTGATTTCTATTTTCGAGGTTGAAGGTGTTAATTCCATAGGCCGTTTATACTACGCTGGAACAGGTTGTAAAATATCTTTCGCTTAATAAGTAGAAAAAAAAATAACAAAATAGAAAGCTTCCTAATTGTAGTTTGATGTGTTTTCTAACTGCTTTTAAAATTTCAAGAATATTGATATAGATTTTGAGGGTTTGTATTACTATACACATAGATTCGAAAAAGTTGTCAAAAAAAACAAATATATAACAAATAAATGTTATCAAAAGCAAGTTACTTTTCTACCTAACTGGATAATTTTTTAGTGTTTTTATTTAATGTAACATGTTTATTCAGCTTGAAAACAGTGTTTACTAATGTTTTGGAAAATTTAAAATGGCGCCCGCCGCCCGACTCTCTTGAAACGGTGAGTTTGGGGAAAAGAGTTAAAAATAAAAAAGTAGACAAAATACTGCTAGAAACTCGCTCAATATGTTACCGTGACATAGGCTGACATATATTCGGTGAGTTTTTAACAGTATTTTGTATAGTTTTTTTTTTATTTTTAACTCCTTTTCTCAAACTTACCATGTCAAAGAGCCGGGCGCTATTTTTAATTTTCCAATACATCGGTAAACACTGTATGTATTTCGAGCTGAATAAACATGTTACATTGAATAAAAACACAAAAAATATATCCAGTTAGGTAGAAAAGTAACTTATCTTGCCTTTGATAACATTTATTTGTTATATATTTGTTTTTTGACAACTTTTTCGAATCTATGTATGAACGAGATTTTGATACTTATTTTGATTTAAAAAAAAAACAACATTTGTGGCTGTTCACAGTAAAACATTGTTTTAATTCGTTGTTCAAGACTAATTTAAAGAATAAAAGTGCATGCAAGCTATATATCTACAAAAGTTTTTGTTTTTTTAACCATGTTTTTAAATTTGACGAGCAATGTAAGAAATTGCAACAGATTCATAATGCCGAATTGGTTGGGATTGTTATTATACATTCTGAAAACCGAATAGTTCTAAACTAATGTTATTCTGATAACAAAATAGCTCTCATTAAACGTATAAGAACATTTATATTCATATTTTCATATTTTTCTTAATTCGTTCTTGAATAAAAATTAAAGAACGCGTGTTGTTTACACTGTGCTGTGCTATGGCTGATTCTACAGGCTGGAGCTGCTGCTGCTTCTTTAAAATACTAACTTCATTTGACCAAATTCGAGAAATATAAACAATTTTTTTTTCGGGTAGGTCCTTTTAAATTATCAATTACCGCGGTCCTACTCAACATAAAATAATACTTTTAATTGATAAAGATAGTAAAAAGATTGATTTACTTACTACTGGGTGTCCGAATAATTTTTTTTTCAAAATGTTCAATACTCGTCATATTAAAGTCTTATTTTTAACACGACAAAAAAAGAAATGGTCAAAAATATTTCGGACACTTGACAGTATTAAGATTAACACCTCTTCTAATTGGTTCCCAAATTTCATGACGAAATTCTTCATACAATCACGGTACGGACCTTTAGAAAACAGGGGGGGTCATTACAAAACCTTACCGAAAACGCCATTTTATGACGTTCACATTTTTATCACTTTATTTGCTCAAAACTCTTAAAATATATAATGTACATTCATATTTATTAATTCATTTGAAAGTATATTCATTTCCGAACAAAACAGTAGTAATTTGAAGACTTGAAGTGCTTTGGTTTAAAAAATATGGCTATTTTAGTAGAACTACCTTGAAATCTGTGATTATCCAAAGCGTTTTTTCGTCCGTGTGTATTACTAATTTAACACAAGTAGGTCACTAATAACGTAGGTAAATGATAATTTTTATTTTAAAGATTTCGCAACTGTATTTTCTATAAAATAATTTTGTGCTTAAAATGCAAATACATCTCAAATATCGTAGGTAAACCAAAATGTTTTTTTTTTTAATAATTTTGCTACCGTATTTTCTATGAAATTTGTGCTTATCGTAGGTAAACCAAAATGTTTTTTACAAAAAATAATTTTGCAACTGTATTTTCTACAAAATAGTTTTGTACTTATGCATGTATAGCCCCCTCCCCCAATCATTTTTGTAAAAACTAGTCATAAAAATAATAATGCTCAAAAAACAATTATATTGATTAATAATAAAAAACTACAAATTTGCGGACCATTGCAATACAGCATTTGTTGTAAGCATACTATTTCCCCTATAAAATTATAAGAAGTTTGGTATATAAGACTTATAATAATGGTGTATAAGATTAAAAATAAAAAATACAAAAAACTTCTGTCCGTATTGTTTTTAAGTAAAAGAAAGGGTTATAAACTTCTATGTGTATTTAAAAGCAAAGAGAATCTTCTATCTAAAGTAGATAAAAAATGTCTTATTTTCTAAAAGGTGTTTCTCTCTCACTCTCTCTCTCTCTCTTTCTATCTCTATATCTAGGTATCAGTCTATCTGCCTCCCTATAAGTCTATCTTACGCTGTCTGTGTATCGATGTGCCGTGTGTATGTGTTCCGCTGAAGCGAATTGAGAGGTAGCAACCAATGAGAAGGGATGGAAATGTGTAAGGGAGAAATTATTTTGTGTAAGGGAAATGAAAAGTTGATGCTTTGTATGAGAATTTATAATCCAGTTAAGAAGGGTGACTAGAGAACATAGTAAGAGTGTGTATATATCTTGCAGGTATAGACTGGTGGCAAGAAGAGTACTGTAGAAAGAGAGGGAAAAATAAGAACTACTTTGTAGATAATGGCGATTGTCATGATGCCTCTCCTAGGATGCAATGTAGGGTTTTAATCTAATGGATAAATGTGTCTATGATGGCTGTCAAAACTTAGATAAGATGGCTGATAATAGTTTAGACATAATACATTTGTATGTGGCATCTGTTCTTGCAAACCTACGATAATTTGGTCCAGAGGGGAAAAACTGTGCCTCTTTTATTATATATAGGGATTAATCACTTGCAGCAAGTCTGCTATTCACATGCAACACAAATATGCAACACTAAGCATATTTATATTTCTGTATGTTGAATAATAAGAGAAATGTATGATAAATTTATGAAATTAACGTATTTGGATCTTTGAATAAGATCAGAAATAAGTTTGTAACATATGGCTAAAATAATTTCACTCTTTTATGAAAATATTTCTAATTCATTTGCAAAAATGTTAGCAACTTCAATATAATGAAACGTTTCAGTCTTATTTTTTCAACATTTACTAATATTATCACAAGTTATTCAAAATCAGTGTGAGGTCATTTTGAACTGAATATGTAAGGAGTTTAAGGCAGGCACATGGACAGACAGAAATACAACTTCCTTTTATATAATAAATAAACATTGTTTAAAAGTTTGTATTTTAAAATATGAAGTGTACAGAAAAAAGTATATGCATGAAAAACTCTGCCACTCCTCTCAAAAATAAAAGGACGATCAAATTTCTATAATCTACTTTTACTTTGATTAAAACAAAAAAAAAATTGTAATATTGAAATTTTAACCTACATTTTTCATCTTTATAATACTTTGCCATAAGTCCAAAACTGCTTCAAATGAGAACAACTCTACAAAAGTACATTACATTTTTTTGGTAGATATATTTATGCTATCCAAAAATGTTTGAGACTTATCAATGTTTTGAAAAATGCCTATGTAAATATTTTTAAAAAGCTAGTTATAATTAGGTGAGAAGTCTAATTTTTTCTAAGAACTTTGCTTCATGCAAGTATTTTAAACATATTCCATGTTGATAACCGTCTTTTACACGCTTACACATAAAGAGAGAAGATTTGCAATTTTTTTCCGTTTTGAAAATTTATTTTTTATGTAAAACTTTCCAATTTTAAAGAAATTTTGCTGATTAATGTTCTTTAAATATAACCGTTTTTACTTTGCTTATATTTTGAGTATCTTGCCCTGATAATTTTTCTCTAAAATTCTTTGATTTATTTTGCTGTATGCAAAAGAGGTGGATGAGGTATATTAAAAAGTAAAATAAAAATATTCAATTCCAATATGGCTTTATAAAAAATCCAACCTTCAATTCCAAAATCAGTCTTTAAAAGTCAATTCCAACTCCTTTAAAATTTGTTTCTTTGTAGCACCACTGGGGTTGATTCTTTGATCCTAACAAATTATCTGCATGATTGCTTCTCATGCCAACAATTGGAATCTCGTTGTGGAGATGTTATGCAGCAGCAATTTATTCCCCTTTTTCCTCATTGTGATCTTTTTCTTTTTTCTTTCTTTTCCCATTTTTCTTCCTGTATTCCTTTTCTTTTATTCTTTTTTTCTCCCCTTTTATTTTATTTTCTCTTTTTCTTTCCCCTTTTTCTTTCACTGTTCCTTTTCTCTTTTTCGCATAAGTTATTTTTAAAAATGTCAGCACAAAATAAAACTTTCATATGTTTTATTATTCTTCTCAAATGTGCAGTATCCATCAACATTCATTGGGAATAAGAATGCTGTCACCTTTGATCTAAAAAGAAAACAGAAAATTTGGTCAGTTTATTAACTATTTATCACTAATGACTTTTGTTCTATCCTACCAAATACTCATAATCTCTAACATGAATTTTAAATGGAATTTTCTGTTCTCTTACTAATTCTATCGTCATGGAAAAATACCATTCTTAACATTATGTTCATGTGTGCATCTAAATATTGCTACATTGTGAGGTTGATAAATTAATCTCTATATATTATAAAAGTGAACTGGTCTATTTGGCGGAAGATTCTCTACCAAACTGCAACTTTTGGTCTACAGACTTGAAACTTGATATATGGGGTATTTGAATCTGTGGGGGGAAAAAAAGCCGGAAAAATAGCTCTAATGGGTCAAAAATGCTTTATGCATGCATAAATATACATTTATCTGTTAGCTCAGATGGTAGCAAATACCGCTAGAGAGCTAAATGCCTTCATTTCCATTCTAGCTCATGGCACATGAGTCATATGTTGTTTTTTTTTTTTAAACATTTTTGAAATCCCTAATATATGTTGAGCACAATATAATAATCAATAGAAAATTGGCTCTATAATAATACATACAAAATCTGCATCAATTAAAATATATTTGAGCATATTTTACAACCAGGCAATGTTGGGTGGGTGCTAGTTGAAACAAAAAAAATCAGACTACCAAGTCACTTAAAAAAATCAGTCAAGTTCAACTCTCAACCAATTATTAAATGATCTAGTAGGGACTAGATAAAAAAATGATAGATAAGTTTTATAAAGAATTTGCCTTCATAAATTGAATGCATGCATGAATCAAATTGATATGAAAAAAATTACACAGGCTTGAGATCCTTGTAGAGCATTTCAGATGTTTTCATTGGAATTCAAATAGTTTCACATGAAGACCATTTGGAATGGAGACTATTTTTCTTACAAAATATATTTCAATATTCTTACTGAAAATAAGAAATTCCAAATGTCTGCTATTTAATCAACAACTTTCTTGATAAATCTTCACTTTCCAACGTTATACAAAATGTAGATGTCAAAGGTGGGAAGTTGCAATTAAGAAACTGAAGTTGGCAAATTTTGCAGGAGTCGATATTTATTTTTCTTTTTTTTTTTTTTTTTTTTTTTAAACTGATTCCAGAGTCAAGAGTCAGGTTCTTTTCAGATTACTCTCCCCACTAGCGTGACCACAGTTATATTTTTATAGGAGTTTGTGACTTATTTCCTTTCTTTAAACATACAACACAAACTCTCTACAATATCATTGTAACAATTTTGTTCAAACCAATACATACTTATCTGTGCACTCTAGTTAATGTATTCTCAGAATTCATCTGGTTATGGGGTTTATCTCTAAAACCCTTATAAGAGTTTGTGGCATTTCCATTCTATGGATACGAAGACTGAGAAAATGTATTTTTGTTTGAGATAATTTTTTTTTTTTTTGTATTGTATCATTGGCAGTCGGGCAATCTCATCTTTTAAAAAAGAGATGGAGAGTCCTAACGCATGTATGAACATGAAATTGCCTTGGCATATTGTTGTGGTGACATACACACCCTTATAACCGCTAAGATGGACTTGTCCATTAGGCATATAACCAGCAAGTCTAGACCACTCAATGAAAGCTATCCCGGATGTCATACAAAGACGACTCCCCACGGACTTACTAACCTTTTCTGTTCCACTAACCCTTGCTTGATATAAATGTTCTTCTTATTCTCACCAAGTCGTTGTGTTCCTACTTTCACCCTTTCCGGCTCCACTACACATATTATATAGATAAATATGTCTCTTTTGAGCATATAGGTCATATGCTTAAGGAGAAAATTCTGCTACCCATCTTGGTCTTGGAGCAATACTATCAAATGATTGAGAATGATGGATGAAAAGACCAAAGTTTGATGTCCTTAGAGGACAGCTCAACATGTATTTGTTGACATTGAACTTGAAAACAACTGTTATAGTCTATTTGGAAGCCATTCTGTGTAAAGATATTTTATGTGTGGTAAATTCTTGGAACGAAACTCATTTCAGAGAAATTCAATTTGAATTTAGGTACATAGTGGAGAAAAGGAGCGTTCTTTGTGGTGTTATTCGAAAGGCAAAACCTTGTGGAGGTTTTATGGGGAGAGAGGACTAGAGATTGGAAAGAAACTCCATTTAATTTTAGGTACAGATATAGAAAAATTGTTTACAGTAGTTGTTGCTAAATGAGTTTTTGTTGTGAATGTTTTATAGTAATAAACCATTGATTGGAGCTCAATCAAACACCTGCCATGAAAATAACAATAAAGTAGAGAAAGATGGGCAGTATCTCTTCTGAGAGAAAAGAGCTGTAAGAAAGAGGAGAAATTACTCCCCACTAGACTGGAAAGTTGATTTTGTACTTTGTCAACACGAGAAAGAATGCTCTGAGCAGCACCTTCCCACATGTGAAAATACGAGTATGCATGTCATCAATAATGAAATTTCTCTATGTTCTCAAACTATCTGAAAAGATAAAGTAAGCCCAATTTTTTATAAAAAGAGAAATAATTTTTATAATCCTTTAAAACTTGTTAGCAAAACCAAAAAGAAAAACATCTATTTTCTCATCTGTGCTTTTTTATCTTTAAAATGTGTAACAAATGTATTTTTTTTTTTTAAATAGTCTTACTTTTTAACCTAAATGACAATATTCTTTCAAAAGCAAAACTGTTATTTATTTTGTTATTTATTTATGTTTTAAATTGTTTACTTTGATGATACCATTGGAGCACAAGGATGAGCTGGTACTAGTGTGATTGCAAAAATTAAGAGTGGAGGGAATATGTGTGAAACTTTGCGAGTAAGAGTTGAGGACATGTGCTGCATGAAGAGAAATGATATGGATGTGTAACATAAGACTTAAAGATCTGATGACCTCAGAAAAGTTAAATCTGGACAGTATGTGTGCAGAATAGAAGACTTTGTTGGTATGGTCACATTGAAAAAAAATGGATATGTAGATGTATAGATGTAGAAGGATTGAGGTAACAAGGTCTGTTGGCGGGGGGGGCATGGAAAACATGGGAAGAAGTGATAAGGATTAATTTAAGAAAAAGTGATAAATAGAGATCAGGTCAGAGATAGGTTAGTTTTTAAATCAATTTCTTAAAGCTGTCCAAGACATGCCGACATATAAAATGGACATGATGATTGTTGTCTTTATTCATTCTTATGTTCAATGTTTTGCCTGTTGCATTATTCAAACTTCTTCAGGTTCCTTTCATTGCAGGCAGTAAACTTCTTGGAACTTAGAACTAAATTCATTATTTAATCCACTAAGATAGAAATTCCCAGAAAGTTACCGACTATAACTTGAAAGTGAAACCTTACAAAACTGTATTATTTGGATTACGATTCTCATCTTGTTTGTTCTTTTCAGTGTTTCGACTAATGTCACTTCAGATAATTTTGAGATGTATCCATAACTTGCCAATCTTTACATTGAACTTGGGGAATTTATATTTAATCCAAGGGTTGTGGGTTGCTCTCATTCCATTAGTCATGAAAGGACAGAAGTGTTAATTTTATGTTATTCTGAGTTATTATTGTCTGTAGTAAGAATTGAACCTTCACCCTCCAGAAGACTGTCATTTAGAACTTATTGTTCATGAATTCCTTTAACCATTGTGCCATTAACACGTCTGATAGAACAATCTATTCCCAGTTCAAAATTTCATATGGTTTTCAGAATCCAAAAACTGAACCTGAAGAGGGTCAGAGGTTACATCTACTGAAATGTGAAAATAACAACTGATGAGAATAGTAACTTGAATAATTCAAATACAAATTATCAATCCTCATCTCCAAACTTCCATAACCTTGTAACTAAGATGAGGACAGAAACCAATTGTAAACAATTTAAATAACAATGATACTTCATCTGAGAAATATTGATAAATAATACTAGTTTACTTTGATAGATTTTTAAGAAAAAAACTTTTCTTTTTAGTAACAGATTATAAATTGCGTGTCATGTTCAGTATACAAGTTTATCTTCATTGTGTATATGTTCAAAATCATCTGACCAAAATTATCTACAAGTATAAGTGATAATTTAAAACAGATTCTTCTATGACTTGGAGACATTAGTCATAGCAAAAACAATGTTTAAAAAACATATTCCTTATTTTCATGTAGACCATTCATAAATAAGAAAACAAAAGTAGATAAGTTATTAGTCAGAAACAACTGCGAACATTTGACATGCTATTTCTGTATTGTTAGCAGTCTACAGCAAAGATTACTGACACCACTTTCAGATACCGAGGAATATTGACCATTAACGTATTACCGTCATAAGTATTATTTTGATGACTAATAAATGAAGATATTATTAAATACAAGTTTTCCTTACCAGGCATTGCCCAGAAATCATTATTTTCATTAATAATTAATTTAGTTTTCTTTGTATATAAAAAATGTTATTTCGGTTAAGATTTTGTGTTCACTTAAAAAAGAAAAATGTAAAAAGCCGATTTATTTTTCCCTTTCACTCTATCAAAGTAAAAAGTTAACTATGATCTTAAAGATAAGAATAAATGTATAAAAGAGTTTGTATTCTCAGATGAGAATTGAACTCTGGATCAAGTCCTAATAGGCTATCATCTTAATTTGGCCAACACACTAGATTATAATGCATGCTATATGAATGTTATCATGAAAGTTAACATTCAGTTGAACAAAATTCCTTATCAAAAGTATTGAAATTCAAAAAATTTATTCCAATTAGATTTCTTCACTGTATCATTGGTGGCAGGAAGAGGACTTAGGACTTTTGTCTCTTCCAACAACTATAATATTAGTTATCAAACCAAAAATTAAATATGAAATTGATTGAAAATGAATGTTTTGTTTTCTTTTAAGAACACAGAACACTATTTGTCTAAGCTGACTGACTGAACAGTTTTAAGTATTCACTTTTTGTTAACAAACCTAATAAGGTCAAAGAAATAGAAGAAAAACTAACTCTATTTCATATATCAGATTATTGAAAGACTGTTTGTGTTAATATTTTGGACATTTGCATATTGTTTACCAGCATTATGCTTATGGAGTTGAGAATGATTTGACAAATGTGAAAGGTCATTTAGCCATGATTGACCTGGTTTAACCCCAGTTTCACATATCACCTGATACAAGGTAATAGTGGATTGGTTAATTTATGCGATACAAAAATATGTGAAGTTAAAGGATATGCATTTTAAAAGTTAACGATTAATGTAAAATCCTGTGAGATAGGAGTGTTTATACTCTTGTGGAGGATAAGACAGATAAGGAAATAAATCCAGATTTAAGTTAATGACTGTTTTATGATTTACTGATTTTCATGTATAAACGTATTGTAAGTACCTGTTGGAGAGAAAAACCTGAAAGACATTAGCTTCATTTGTGGCCCACGTAAAAAGAACTAAACAGTCTTTTTTTTTTTTTTTTTTTAATCATACAGGAATCACCACTTATCAAGGCCCAGAATCTACCCAAGGATAAGGGTTAGCGTGTACAGTAGTCAATGGGACAATATCATAGAAATCGTTAGTAGTGTATAATTTGGTAAATTGGATTACTTAATGAGAAGGGCTCATTAAGAATTTGTTTATGTTGGACTTGAAGACAACCATATTGTAATCAGCTGAAAAGACGGTAAACGGAAGACAGTTCCACAGGTGTGCAGTTCTAAGAAAGAAGCTTTGTTTATGGAATCAACCATAGCTGGATATCTTGTGAAGTAGACCTTTATGCCATGCCCTATCAAAGGCCTTTGATATGTCAAGAGCAATTGCCCTAGAAATTAAGTCTCCGTCAGAGATTTGTTAATCCTATGAAATATAACACTAAGCACATCTGCTTTAGATCTAGCAGAACGGAAACCATATTGCATGTTACTAAGAAGGTTATTTTTGCTGAGATGGTTGACTATTACTCTATTTACACAGATTCCTGTGTATCTCAGTTTCTTTAGGGAAAGGAGTATTACATTATTTTCAGATACTTTTTTACTATTTTATTTCTTTTTATGGTTATGTATGTATTTTTATATAGATAGAAAAAATATGACTTATTTGGTTTGTAAGTGAGTTTGCAAAGCCAGTTATGTATAAAAAAGACAAAATTAAAAAGTTATCTTTTTCTACTTTCTCTTCCTCTCTCTCCCTCTCTCCAGCTATAGATTAAATAATATTATTACTGTAGTAGTATTTCCTTTTGTTTATAATGAATTATCTAATCTTTGTATTCTTTCCTTTCATTATTACTTTTGACTCTTAATAAATAAAGAGTAACTGAAACGAGAGTGATAGATACTGTATAAAATAAGAGGGCTTGGTCAAACAACATACTGAGCAGGGATGAAAATGATAGAAATTTAATAAAAGATAGTTCAATTGCAGTTACTTAGAACAATTAAAATAAGTTTTTTAATATTTGTGCAGTATAAGAGAATTTTAAACAAATGCATTTCAGGTAAAAACACTCGAAATTAGTATAAATTATGAAAAATGATCCAGTAGATGTGCTAGATGTATTTTTATTTTACAAAAGAGTCACCACTTATCTAGATCCGAGGATAAGGGTTAATGAGTGTACAGTAGTCAATGGGACAATATCGTAGTAATCATTAGTAGTAGAAATTTGATGAATTGGATTACTTAAGGGGACGGCTCATCAAGAACTTGTTTACATTGGACTTACAGCCATATTGTAATCAGCTGGAAAGCAGGAAAACAGAAGAGTTCCACAGGCATGCAGTTCTAAGAAAGAAGCTTTCAGAGAGAAATGATTTAATAATTGAAAAGACATTTTCAGCTATAATGTAGCTGGAGATTTTGTGGAGTAGACCTTTATTCCATACATTATCAAAGGCCTTTGATATGTCAAGAGCAATTTCCTTAGAAAGGAAGCCTTCAAGATATTCGCTAATCTTATGAGATATAACTGTTAGCACATTTGCTGTAGATTTAGCAGAAGGGAAACCATATTTCATGTCACCGAGGAGGTTATTTTTGCTGAGATGATTAACTACTTCTCTATTTAACACAGATTCCAAGATTTTCCAGAGTGTTGGGAAGCAATTCTCCTTAAGACAACACTTAAACAGCTTTGTAAGTATGGGAACTAGTTCTGGTCAAAGCTTTTTCAGCACTATAATTGGAATACCGTCAAGGCCAGTTGCTTTACTGGAATCGAGGTTTTTGATTAGCTTGGCAACATCACGCACAGATATTTGTATGCTGCATAGCGTGTTTTCAGACATAAGAGGAAATATGAGGGGTTGGCGGTCCTGATCACATAGGGTAGAATTAGCTGTGCGCAATGGCAATAGCACATTCTGAAGAGAACCATGGCTGGCTGTTTGCTTTTTGCTGGAATTTTTTGGAGGGTGTGAAGTGGTTTCTACCTACAATTAACCCATTCCGTCAGGTCTGATACTATAGAAGACATGTTCTTTTTAAACATGGAATGCAGAGGTAGATCTGATATAAATGTACAGAAGCTATCCTAGTCACCCATAAAGTACCGATATACTGTACAATGGAGAGGTATGTCAGAGTACTTATTAGATTTTATTTTTATCTTAACTGAGACAACCAAGTGGTCGGAAGATCTCAGTGGAGACAGAATAGAGGATGAATACAATTCGGAGCAAGTTGTGAGAAAAAAAGGTCTAGGAGACTTGCATACTGACTGTCAGTGTTGGGCACACAGGTAGGTTCATGAATAATCTGAGTTAGGTCATAAGCAATGGAGAAATCGTGACTGAACCTCCCCTCATCATCTGTCTTGTTTGAGTAGGCTAACCATTCCACATTGTGAACATTGAAGGATGAGCAGACAAGATGTGGTCAATGTTCTCAGATATACTCTTAAAAATATTAACTCCGCTGTTATGGAGGCAATAGAAGACAAATATAAACGTAGTGGTGTGAGCAAGTGCTACCCAGAAGCACATATAGGGAAATTTAGGGTCTTCTCTATAGATGTCCCTACCACATGAAAAGCCATCTCATGTAGGCACATATTCCATGCCCATGGTGAACTTGAGTCAGATTTGGATGTTAAATTAGAATATCCTTTAATTACAAACTCATCTAGGGAAATAGTCGGTCAAATACCAGTTTCGCTTAGGAATAATAGGTTTGGTTTAATCTCCTGTAATTGGGTTTCAACTACTGGAAGGTTGAACCATAGATCCTTGATGTTAGAGAACGAGTCATGGTAGTAGGGGTCTACATTGGAAATTGGACATAAACACTAGCAGTCCAACATTTTCTATTTTTTCAATGGTGGATTTGAAGGATAAGTCAGTTTGTCATACAGAATTGGTCATACAACTCTTCCATGTTAAAACATGCAATAAAACTTGATGATTCAATAATTTCTATTTTTACTTGTAATTATTTTTCTACTGGATTATTTTTCATAATTTTTGGAATTTATACTAATTTAGACATGACATGTAAGTATGTAATAGTATTTTTACCTGAAATGCATTTGTTTGAGATTCCATTATACTGAACAAACATTGGATTTTTCAAACATAAACCAATTCTCAAAACTGAGCAGTATTTTAGCATGTATTTTGTTTCATTTAAATATATAAAAAAACGCTTTCAGGAAACAATTGTTTGTAAACTTTGATGGAGCTTTTCTATAATAATAGATTTTACTCTCTATGATGCCTCTAAATTGATGCTTTGTCACTTTTTTCGTATTACCACCACCTTGGCTCCCATGCCATATGCTTAAAAACCTTCTTTTCAACACAAATACAAAGACACCTTTGTCTTTTACAAATTCAGAACAGAAACTTATTTAATACTATACATGCATAAAAACAGCCATGACCACGTAAGCAAATTTATACCAGGACCTTGTCTGATTTTTACATAATTTTACTTGTGTATATTCTTATAAAGTGTAAATGACTCAGATTTTGGTATGAAGGTAAATGTTTTGAAAACAAAAATCCTCTCCACCAGATTCCTGCCCTCTAATTAAAGTACAATTCTTCTCAATAGGAAAATCATAGAAGGTCGATTGCTTCAAATACTTAGGTTCAATGTTTGTCAGCATGGGTCAGGGATATTATGACATTGACATCCGAATCAACAACACCTGATATGCTTTCAGTTGTCTCTAACCCCATCTATGGTTTCAACTAGAGATCACAATAGGCGCTAAAGTCTGAATCTATCAAGCACTTATTTGGACGATCCTTCTCTAAGGCTGTGAAACCTGGCTGATAAGAGTTACGGATCTCAAAAGACTAACAGTGTTTAATCTATACAGCCTCTGCCAAACTCTGCAGGTCTGCTGGCACCATTTTATTTATTTTTTAATGGAACTTACTTGAAACAAGATATGAAGCTACTTGATCTAAGGAGCTAACAAGAATGAAAGATGATTATTGCAAAGACATGAGATTGGTCTTGAAAAGATCAAGGTTGTAGGTAGAAGGAAAACAGTGAGCAGGAAGAGAATTCCACAACCTTGCAGTCCTTAGAAAGAAGCTGTATTACAGTGAGAAAACAGCAAATTGATGGAAATCACTATACCAACGAGTCAAACAAACTGGAACAAAGGAAGTAGGGAATAGAGCAGACAATTCTGAAGAACACATGCCATAGATAGTATTCATAGAAAAGACTGAAACTAGCGAAATCACATGTGTGAGAGAGGGGTTGCAGTGAAGAGAAAGGGTGGGACCAATCAAATAAAAGATAAGTTTCCGCACTTTATCAAGAATCTTCAAATGGAACACAGATTCACCAGCCCAAATATGATAATAGTACTCCATACATGATCTGATAGTAGATTTATATAGATAGAAAATAGCCTCAGGTGTGAGAAAGTGTTTAGAGCAATAGAATGAATCGATTTTACAAGGAGCACAAAGAGCAATGGAATCTACAACAGTGTAGTAAATAATGAGCAATCAACATTTCCCCCATTATCCAACAATCATAAGATCGTTTGCACAACAACCGAGAAAGCTAACATGCTTGCCCGTCAGTTTGTCTCAAACTCTACTTTGGACCCAGCAAATCACTCCCTCCCTGATTTTCCTTTGCAGACAGAAACCACACTAGATCTGAAAATCACCCCTTCTCAAGTACATGATATCATAAAAAACTTAGAAACCCTAAAAGCATGTGGACCTGATCTCATCCCGGCTGTACTGCTCCAGTTCTCTCCAAACTCTTCAACAAATGCCTTAACGAATCATGCTTTCCTGACTGCTGGAAAATGCTTGGTACCAGTCTCCAAGAATTCTGGTGAAAGAACTGACCCATTAAATTATCACCCCATTAGCCTCCTCCCTCTTTTTGCCAAAATATTTGAGTCTATAATTTACCACTAGGGTTATGACAACAGAATATTCTTTTCATTGTTTTGACTCTCAAGTATATATCCAACACAGTTTCACACAGTTAATCAACCGAGAACCACATCACTCTATATAAAAGCATATAAGATATCAACGGATACACACTCTAGTCAAAATAATGAAAAGAATAAGCTGTTGTCCAAGCCCTATTAATCATGCTCTAGTCCATTACCTTACAGTTGCTAAACTTCTGTCTGCCCATCAATATGGATTTAGGCAAGTCCGTTCTACTGCAGATATCCTAACTGTAATCTCTGAACATATAATACCATGCACTGGATAAGGCAGGGGAGGGGAGGGCAGTAGCCCTAGATATATCTAAGCTTTTGACAGGGTATGGCATGATGGTCTTATGAAAATCAGATCCTATGGTATTACTGGACAAATACTTAATATAATTAAATCCTTCTTAAATAAAAGAAGGATCTAGGTTGTCCTCGATGGTCATACATCTAAACAATATGATATAAATGTGGGTGTACCTCAGGGGGTTGATCCTTTCACCTTTATTATTCTTGATATTCATAAATGACCTCCCTGATAAAATAGTCTTTGAAATGGGTATATTTGCTGAAGACACCACGCTCTATAACAGACACGAGGGGAAAACGAATGAACACATATCCAAAATGATAGCAGAAACCCTAGAGAAGACCTTCAGTCTGTAGTGGAGTGGGATCAAAAATGGATGGTGATGTTTAATGCTGCCAAGACTAAGATCGTTTCCTTTAATGATTACAAGAAACCTTCTCAACCACCAACAGCTATGGCTAAAGATATGTTACCTGAAAATACTTTGTTCAAACTCCTTGACTTAACGTCCACAGGGAACATGAGTTGGAACAGATACATCGAGAGCATTGCCAAGGCTGCTGCGAAGAAGGTGGGCTCTCTCTACTGTACTAGAAAGTTACTTACACCTGAAAGTATCCTCTATCTCTACAAGGCCACCATTTGCCCATGTATGGAGTATTGTTGTCACATTTGGGCTGGTGCATCTGTTACTAGTCTCTCACTCCTGGACAGGGTTCAAAAGGTCCTGAGTCGTCTCAATCTCTGTCCCATCGACCAAATGTTACATCCCTGTGCCTGTTTTACAAATATTTTAATGGTGAATGCTCCGACAAACAAGTCCTTGTACCCCCTTGACATAAATACTCCCGACAAGCAGCAAAATCCCACCCAACACAGTAGAGATCCCTCCCCAGAAATACTAGACTTTGAAATTCCATTCCGGGTTCCTGCTTCCCCAACTGTATTTACATACAGAAATTCTAGTGTAATGTAAACAAACATCTTGCTGCACAAATCCATACATAGTATCTCTGCAACATATGTTTCCGATAGTAGCCTTCTACATCAAAGTTACACTGTGCCTTGTTTGGAATGAGAATGTAAAAAAAATGAAATAAAAATATATGAACTTCAAGAAAGATTTGATGAGAAAAAAGACCAAGAACTTTTAGAATCGATTTTTTTTTTTTTTTTTTTTTTTGTCTATAACAGAGTCATCCATAAGAATATCGGAAAGAAAAATACACGCTTACGATTGAAAGATGATAGAAAGTAGCTGAGTCTTAACAAGATTGAACGAAACAAGCGATTTCTTACCCCAATCCATAACTGAATTCGGATCAACTTCTAGATCAACTTCATATTTCAACTGATCTGAGGAAGATGAGCAAGAACCAATACCAGAATAAAGGGGAGTGTCATCAGCATAAATGTTAATTTTCTGAATAATATTCTCTGGAAGGTCATAGAGAAGAAACAATGTTGGACTTAGAATATAACCCTGGGGAACAGCAGTATTGATAAGAAAATGAAGATACACCGCCCTGAGTTACTTGCAAGCTTCAATCTCCAAATGCGATACAGGATAATTTGTGAAGATATCCGAGGAGCCAGCTAAAGACATGGTTATATACTATCAAAACTGACATCAAACCTAACATCAGATTAGAGGAGAGGGAATAAAAGTAATGCTAATTTTTTTATTTTTTTTTATGCTTTTAAAATGCTTCCCCTCATTCACATTGAAAAAGGGAGAAGTCACCCCTCTATATAAACTGCTATACATCTTGAGTATATTTTTCTTTCTAGCTAGTTTAGTGTTTGCATTGTTTTTCTCTCATAAGTTCTAGCTACATTTCTAAGGAAAATGAGAAAAAATTACGTTAGCAGTGTAACCTTGGCTCCCAAAAGGAAAATAACCATCTGTACCTTCCTCCCCCTTCCCGTGAATAGCTATACAACACAATTATCAATCATACTTAGCTTTTTAGTTTTAAAATAAGCTCCTTGCAACCTTAAAAATTTCTCTCTCGATTTTGAATTGTAAGAAGAAAAAAAAAAGAAAAAAAAAAAAAAGCTTATGGCTTATCTCTTGAAATGAAATTCACTATTTGACATTTTGTATCTCTGGTTATGCAGCTATTTGCAACTAGAACATTTTTATCTTGAAACTTGGATAGAAAATAAAGCAATACAAAAAGAAGGGGGGAGAGAAAAGGGGAGATTCTAGTAATGGCTGACAACAACTACGTTTAGAAACCCTTCTACTGAAAGTAAGTTAATTATCTATTAACACTTAGAAGAGTTGTGAAGTGTCACATTTATTAAAGTGTTCTTATTAACTTTGCTACTTAAGACATTAAATATTTTTTCTCTTTGTTTTAGTGAGTGTATGTCCATTGTACAGAGTCCTGTGTGCAATAACAATTTTAAAAGAATACTAATTATCTGATACTACCAGATTAGGCTGTCTGAAAATATTGGCTTCCTGATTTAAATGTACCAAACATTAATGTTATTGTTTTTTTTTCCTTTCCATTTGCAAAACTCAATCATTTTTTGCAAAGCCAAAAACAAAAACAGCATTTTTTCTTTTCAGAAACAACCAAACTAAACACCATGAATAAATATTTGAAGATATAAAAAACTTGAAGCATAATTACTGTACTTGGAATTAAATAAGCTGAAAGGTTTGATATCATGTAAGACAAAACCACTAAACAAAAATAATAATTGTGAATATGTTAAAGTGATTTATCTACCTTCTATTTATAAAAGACGGACAGTGTCTACTTATCATTAGGTATCTAAAAACTTCTTTTCATTATGTCTAAAATTTGAGTGAGGGCACATAGATATTTGCAAAACATAAACAATGATACCAAATTTATTTTAGTAGAGTAATCAGCTATCAAATTACGACTGTTCAATGTTTGCTAGAAATTAGAAAATTTGCTGTCTTGTGTGAAGCCAATTTTCAATCTATTATTAAATGAGCAAGTTTTGAACAAGCTCATCTTAAATGAAAATTAATCCGAATAGAAGTAATAACTATCTGATCAAACCAGCAAAATTCCATCACCACCACTTTGAAAAAAAAAATGCAAATGTGCCATAGGGATGCAACTTTGACTTTTCATATAAGATTCATTTCAACAGTTAACACATTGAATCTTCTTAATGTAATTCATAGCACACTAGAGATCAGACTATAATTTTCTTTTAATATTAAATCACTTAAATAAAAAAAAAAAAAAGAACCCGTAAACACAATTTACAAACAATATAGTATTTATATGGGACTAGCGAGGGGTACCCGGCGTTGCCCAGGTGTTGGGAAGTGTGTGTGTGGGGGGGGGGGGTTAAAAAAAAAAGTAAGTATGAGGATCGAACCCGAACCGTTGAGGCAAAGTTGTAAATTAAAGTGTGAAAAAAAAACGTGCGACGTTAACCATTGCCCCACCGAGAGATGCTAACGGAAACACGTTTGAATTTATTTAATTACTTGGATTTAGCAGGTGCCCGTTTTAATGAGTTAATGAGGTCAAGTTTGACTGCGGGATAGTATTCATTTACTGCTGAACGCTTTTTTTTTTTTTTTTTTCCCCAAGATGTTATAGGACTAACCCACATGCAGCTAGTGACAAATGTTGAATATTTATCTTCTCGAAATCGAGCAAATTAAATAGACAGGCGAGCTTCGTTGTTAACTGTGAGATTTATATGTGATATAAAAAGTTTTAAAAAGTTGTGAAGCGAGCGACCGCTTCTCTGAAAAAAGCCTTTTGTTGACATATAGAAAAGCGAACACACATACATACATACATACATTTTCGCTTTTATATATATAGATGGTGTAATCACATTGACATAGCCGGTTCTTGTTAGATCTCCAAAGTTAAGTAACATTGAGCCTGGTCAGAAATGGGTTAGTTTGAAAGACAATTTCTACAAAACGTCCAACATATGCCAACATGTAAAATGGAGGGTAAACTAAATATTATGATGATGATGTAACCAACCAATGCAGAGTTTCTTATAGAGATGCATAGACATATTTAAAAAGTTAACATTAATGTCACAGGTGAATTTTAATGAACGAATGTTCTGTAAAAATCAAAAACATGAAAAGTAACATATGTGATAATTTAGTTAGTAAGTTCATTATTTTACTCACGTTTTTTTTTTTAGTTGAACAAATTCAAAACATTTTTTTATGGTCTCATAGCGAATAGTATTTCAATAATGTTTCATTAATTACCATTGATTGTATCAAGAATATTTTTTGACAATGTACCTTAATTACATTGTCAGACAACAAAAGGAAATCCTACTTTATTTTTTTTAAATTCCAGGTATGGGAATTGATTCTCTATTTTGTTTAGGTGAACAAATTGAACAGTGTCAAGATTGTATTTTTGAGCTTTGTTCATAATTGTAATTCAATTTGTCAGATAATATGGGATCAAAACAATCAACAACTATAAAGAAAAAAATTGAGCAATCAATTCTATCTTGAATAGATCACTTTGCAAGACATTTTCAAAATTCAATTGCAAACCCTCTTTGAGTTTCTATTGAGCCTAGCACAATAACAATATTATTGTACATTTTTGTGCAACAGAATTTCAACATTTCTTTGAAAACAGTTGCTGAAAATGCTTTAACAACCATGCTTACTACTTTGTGAGTCTTAAAACAGTTTTTCTACTTTTTTTACACAGTCCTTTGCCTTATTATTGTACTCTGCAAGATTTTTCAAGTTGCACTTGTTGGACAGTAGAGAGCAGACAAGGTAATACAGCATTATATGACCCTGTAGTGAACTCAGGGTGCTTCTGACTTAGTAGGAAGAGCTTCAGAAATGAGAATTCTCATGTCACTATGGGGCAAAGAGTAGTCTTTCTCTAATTCTCATCTGCAGGATGTTTATCTCCCTCCCATGGTGGACGGATGTGACATAAGATCGAGAAGGTTGAATTTGAAAAGACACCATCCTAGAGGAAGAGCACTCTGATTTGCAAAAAATGCCTGGGCAGTCTTATCGCTGTTTCCTGGTAGGGGTTTTGGGCAATTAGCAATAAATTAACCCATGTCTCAAACGTTGGAATGATAGATCTTCTAGATTACACAGGACTACACCTCAGACTATTATTCACCTCAACAATGGTATAAACTCTGGTGGCTTTGGGGCCTGAAGGACTCCTCCTCCAGCCAGGTGAGAAGCAGCTGCAGTTTAATCTCTTCCTCAGATATTGTTAAGTACTTGCTATGGCTGAGGAAGCTTCCTCTTGATTTCAATTTATTTATTTTTATACTTGTCTGTTAGTTTTTTTTTTGGGGGGGGGGGTTCTTTTTTTTTTTTTTTTTGTATCTTTTGTATTATTAAAGCTTTAATGACAAAAAAGAAATATTGTTAAAAAAATTTAAAGTGATTATTTCTCACATTTAGTTCTAAATGTCTGCCTTTCTTTTTGATTTGACTAGAAAAATTCAGTGGACATTTCACAGTTGTTTTCATCTTTCTGCATAATTTACTCTTAATAATATTTCTCTTGATTTATATTTTTCTAAATGGATGTTAGTTATAATAATAATGAGAAAAAAATTATCTTTTTTTCTCCCCAGAGAATAAGTGTAATTGTCAGTTAAATTTCTCTAAATAAAATGTATACATCTACTCATTTATTTATTAAAAGTTGTAACAATTCAAATGTTTTTTTGTTTAAATAAATTGTCAACTAAATATTTTAGGAATAAGTAAAATGAATGTTTTAATCATTTTATTTTTTGTAACACTCGAAATCTTTTCAAAAAATAGTTTTATTGCATTAAATGACTCATTTGAATAATGGTAAAAGTGTTGGGAGGCCAAGGTTTAATTCTCTGTCAAGGAGTACTAAAAATAAATGGTACTTTTGATGTTCTCTTACTAAACATTCAATATTATAATGTAGAGTAATCCTGAGAAAGAAGTGATGGCCTCCTCTATATCTCTATGTAGTAGCTAATGAAAAGGAAACCTTCAGATTGCCACCAACTATGGTTAATCACTTATTTTTACATTAAAATAAAAAGAATACAAAGAATAATTTTTTTTTTTTTTTAAACTGAAGTTAATGGAATGACAGAATTTGATTTTGGAATAATTTATTTTGAAATCAGTGAAGTATAAATTTTTTTTATCTTGATGGTACCTATAATTTTCCAGTTACTTTTCATTGCATTTCATCTTTGGCAATAGGCCGGTCTCATTTTTGAAATGGATGTAGGTGTTTAGGTAATTTACAAACGTAAATAATTGTATTATTATGCAAGTCGGATACTAAAATATGGAACTCATTTATTTCCCCCCTTCTCTTTCTATCCCACTCTGTAATAACACTAAAAATGCGAATGACGTGGAGGTGCAAAATTCCATTTCAACATTAAAAAAAAACATTTGTATATTTTTTTCTACTTATCCTTTAATTTCCTCCTGCATTTTCATTAATACATCAGTATAATATCTAGTAAGTTGAAATTATTTTCAAATAACCATATTAACATTGGCATTGTCGGGAATCCAATCCATTCAAATTTATATTGTAAATATTTCTGTTCTATAATCACACCTTTTATGTTATGGCTAGTAAAAGTGATCCTGCTTTTGATTTTCTAAGAACGAAGCAAAATTTAAATAAGAAAAAAAGAATTAATAAGTAAAAAAAATCCAGCAATGTCTAAATTACGGATGAACCCTTGTTTGAGAAAAGAATAAGAAAGCATAATTGTAACTAAACCTGAAACATAACAAAAAATAAAAAGCAGAAAACTTTCTTTCTGAAAGAATAAGAGTTATTCTCCTTGGTTTACTTATATTTTAAAAATGTTTATTTAAGAATATCTACATATTACTAGACAGCCAGACTGGATTGAGAACTTTTTAAAATAAATTGTAGTTAACTATGTTAGTCTATTGCAAATAGCATGATACAACAATAATAAATGAAAATTGATTAGTCAGAATTAAAGTCTGATTTGTCAGTTTGAATGCTTTTTAGGTTCAACTTTTAAAATCTGGCCAAGATAATTTTATATCCCATCTAAAAGTTTGCAAAACTTTCCATGCGATTCATTTTTCATACTATGCTCACAAATTCACTTAACATTTTTTTGAAAACTATTTGTACTAATTACATTTTTAATGTGTTTTAGCAATTTATTACTGTTACCTATATATATAAAAGCGAAAATGTATGTATGTTTGTGACTCTGCTAAAAACTTTCGACAGACACAACAAAAATTCACAAACTCGGTATCATATTGAAGCTCCATCCTTCGCTCGAAAAATATCGAAAAATTGGCAAAAAATGTTCATTTTTTTCACCCCGAAATCGACAATTTTCGACAGGGGGGGGTCAATAAAAACGTCCCTCTCGACCGGTTCTATGCATGCAGCAGATGACGTCATGACCTGATTTACTTTAAATAGTTGAAAAACTGAACAAATTTCATGTACGTCGTGTGTAGGTCAGTTGATTAGTATGTTGGTTCATTATGTAAACGTTTTGGGTTCGAATCGTGGTGCGAGATGTCTTTTTTTTTTTTTTTTTTTTTGATTATTAAACCAGCCATTTATGCCATTTTTTACGTAACGTTCGTTCCTCTGTTTTTTGTTTTTTTTTTTACATCGCTTATCCACCCCCGACCACACACCCAAAAACACCTGGGTACCCACCGATTTTTTTAATTTTAATATCGAAACAGGCGTATTCACGTGTTCGTTTTTCTGTTTTCATTGTTCATTTGCCTTACGTTAGTTTTTTTATTTTCAAACTTCGCCGTGGGGCTTCGGGTTCGATCATACCCCCCCCCCCGGGTTCTTTTTTATTTAACACCACACACACTTACAAACACCCGGGCAACGCCTGGTACCCCCGCTAGTCTATAAATATAAAAGCGAAAATGTATGTATGTGTGTTCACTTTTTCTGTATGTCTACAAAAGGCTTTTTTCAGAGAAGTGGTCGGTCGCTTCACAACTTTTTAAAACTTTTTATATCACATATAAAGCGTAATATCACACAGTTAACAACGAAGCTCGCCTGTCTATTTAATTTGCTCGATTTCGGGAAGATAAATATTCAACATTTGTTGCTTGCCGTATGTGGGTTAGTCTTTTTTCTATAACATCTTGGGAAAATAAAAAAAAAAGCGTTCAGCAGTAAATGAATACTATCCCGCAGTCAAACTTGACCTCATTAACTCATTAAAACGGGCACCTGCTAAATCCAAGTAATTAAATAAATTCAAACGTGTTTCCGTTAGCATCTCTCGGTGGGGCAATGGTTAACGTTGCACATTTTTTTTTCACACTTTAATTTACAACTTTGCCTCAACAGTTCGGGTTCGATCCTCATACTTACTATTTTTTTCACTCCCCCCCTCCCACCCCCGGAGTTTCCACACACACTTCCAAACACCCGGGCAACGCCAGTATTGAATAAATTCCAATGTGGATTGGCATGAGTATCCATAGTTTTTTATGTTAATAGTTTTAATTTTTTTTTTTTTTTTTTAATCTTATTATTGAACAACATAAGATCACTGGAAAAATAGTTAGATCTGCTGCTCCAGAGGGTGGATGCAATCCTTTACCTGTATAAGATTCAAATATGCCTTAAGATGAAGTACTGCTGGCATATCTGGATCATACCCGAAGCCCTGAGGCGAAGTTTGAAAATAAAATCGGCTAGCCAGAATGAGTTACTGAAAGATGTTTGAATTTATTTAAGTAAGAACCAAATTGACAGGTGCGCGCACGGAAGTCGTAGAGCAATAGCTATTCAGTAAATGAGGTCAATGACCAGGTTTGTTTGTTATAAGCGAAGTAAAAAAAGAAAACAACGTTAAAACTTAAGCGGGGGGGGTAATCAAAACATCGAAGAAAAAAAACACAAAAAAAACTAACATATGGCAAACGAACGATGTTAAATGTAAAATTTGGAAAAACAAAAAAGAAATGGCTTAATGGCCTGTTTTGATATTAAAATTTTAAAAATCGGTGAGTACCCGGGTGTTTTTGGGTGTGTGGTCGGGGGTGGATAAGCGAAGTAAAAAAAAAAAAAAGAACGTTACGTGAAAAATGGCTTAAATAACACTGGTTCAATATTTAAATTTAAAAAAATCGAAAAAAAAAAAAAAGAAGACGTCTCACACCACGATTCAAACCCAAAACGTTTACGTAATGAACCAACGCCCTAACCAACTGAGCTAACGCGAGGTACATGAAATTTAGTCAGTTTTTCAACTATTTAAAGTAAATCAGGTCATGACGTCATCTGATGCATGCATAGAACCGGTCGTCGTCACGAGAGGACCGTTTTTGTTGACCCCCCCCCCCACTCCCCCTGTCGAAAATTGTCGATTTCAGGGTGAAAAAATTAACGTTTTTGGCCAATTTTTCAATATTTTTCAAGCAAAGGATGGAGCTTCGATATGATACCGAGTTTGTGAATTTTCATCGTGCCTGTCGAAAGTTTTTAGCGGACATACAAACACACATACATACATACATACATACATACACACATTTTCGCTTTATATATATATAGATTATCTTGTTATCTCACTGACCTCCTGACACTCATTGTGACTTCCTTATAAAAAACAAATTATATGCTATGTTGCCCTGCTGCTTCCTGGATTAAATAAAAATCCAACATTATATTTGGGTTATGGTGTCGACCAGCCACTTAACCAGTTTTGGGGTAGACTATTTTGTCAGCCAGCCTTGTAACTCCTTTATTCCCTATTAGGCTTTTGATGGGTTTACTTTTTGGCTAGCTTGATTGGAATCTAGGCAATTGAATGCTGATGGTTTTTTTTTTTTTTTTTTTTTTTTACATGGGGGGGTCACCACTTATCAAGGCCCAGGAGCCACTCGGGGATAAGGGTTATTGTGTGTATAGTAATCAATGGGATAGTATCGTAGTAATAGTTAGTATTGGAGATTTGATAAGGTGTTATTACTTAAGGGGGCGGTTCATCAGGAATTTGTTTGTGTTGGACTTGAAGACATCCAAGTTGAATTCCGGGGGGGGGGGGGCAGGCAAGTGGCAGAGAGTCCCACAGCCGTGCCGTTCTAAGAAAGAAGCTTTGTTCATGGAATCTACGTTTTGATTTAGGCACGGATAAAGAGTGGGGAAAGCTTATCAAAACATGGCACCTCCCCTAGACGAGCTCTATTCATTTCAATCGATGCCAGATGGGGATCAGAGCGCTTATGATGTAATGATAGGAGCTTGGTCTTAGATGCATTAAAGGTAACAAGCCACCTCTTCCCCCACTGAATCACACGCTCAAGATCTGAGGAGAGAGAATCGGAGAGAACATTGTCATTTATGGCCTTTGATGTGTTGCCATAGATAGTCGTGTCATCAGCATAGATGTCAACGAATGATTTTAGTATGTGTTTAGGGAGATCATTGATGTAGTTCAAGAAGAGAGTTGAGTCCAGTATGGACCCCTGAGGGACTTCAGCATTAATACTGTGGGCCTCTGATTTCTGCCCATCAACCACTACTCTTATGAGTCCATCAGAGAGAAATGATTTAATGATAGAGAAAACATTTCCAGTTATACCGTAGCTGGAAATCTTGTGAAGTAGGCCTTTATGCCATACCTTATCGAAGGCCTTTGATATGTCGAGCAATTGCCCTAGAAATGAAGCCTTTGTCGGGAGATTCGCTAATTCTATGTGATATAACTGTTAGTATGTCTGCTGTAGATCTAGCAGAACAGAAACCAAATTGCATGGCACTAAGAAGGTTATTTCTGCTGAGGTGGTTGACTACTTCTTTATTTAATATGGATTCCAGTAACTTACTCATGACACACAAGAGACTTATTGGTCTGTACTGAGAGGGGGATGACTTATCACCTGAATTCTTAAATACAGGGCATAGTGATGAGGTTTTCCAGTATGTTGAAAAGCACTTCTCCTTAAGGCAACGCTTAAACAGCTTTGTAAGTATGGGGGCAAGTTCTGGTTGTAGCTTTTTTAACGCTATAATTGGAATACCGTCAGGGCCAGTTGCTTTACTGGAATCAAGGTTCTTGATTAGCTTGGCGACCTCACGCACAGATATTTGTATGTTACCTAGCGTGTTGTGTGTTGTAGGAGGAAATACTGGGAGTTGATGGCCTTCGTCGCATAGGGTAGAATTTGCTGCAAAGTTCTTGGCAAATAGTTTGGCCTTGTCTGGTGCTGACGAGATGACCTCTAGACCATTGATAATGGTTGGGATAGAACGCATGCTTCTGTTCAGGATCCTATTTGCTATTTGCCAGCACTAGTGGGAACCAAGCCACTGCTCAGCTACTTTGGATTTAACGGATTGAGCATATAGCTCTCTTGCATTTTTTATTACTCTTTTACAGTGGTTGCTGGCGGTCCTGAAAGCAGCTTTAGTCTCAGTGCATCTATTACGTTGGTAGCTATGAAAAAAGTCATTTCTGTATGCGATAGCAGCGGCACATTCAGGGGAGAACCATGGCTGGCTGTTAAGTTTTGGTTGGAACTTTTTGGATGGTATGAATTGGTCTATGCCTACAAGTAACCATTCGGTCAGGTCTGATACTATAGAGGACACATCCTTTTTAAACATGGAATGGAGAGGTAGATCAGATATGAATGTACGGAAGCTATTCCAGTCAGCCATAGAGTATCGGTATACAGTACGGTGGAGAGGTACGTCTGTAGACTTATTATATTTGATTTTTATTTTAACTGATACAACAGAGTGCTCGGAGGATCCCAGAGGAGGTAGAACGGCACATGAGCATAGCTCAGAGGAAGTGGAGAGAAAAAGTTCTAGAAGGCTTGCATACTGACCGGTAGTATCGGGCACACGGGTGGGCTCGTGAACAATCTGAGTGAGGTCATAGGCAATGGCAAAATCATGACAGAACCTCCCCTCATCATCAGTCTTGTTTGAGTGGGTCAGCCATTCCACATTGTGGACATTGAAGTCACCGCAAATGTGACTGTTAGCCGCGGGATGAGCAGACAGGATGTGGTCAATTTTCTCCGATATACTCTTAAAGATAGTAACTCCGCTGTTGTGGGGGCGATAGAGGGCAAATATAAATGCGGTGATGTAAGCAAGTGCAACCCGGAAGCACATATAAGGTAAATTAGGATTTCTCTGGAGATATCCCTGCCATATGGGAAGCCATCTTTAATGTAGGCACATATTCCATGCCCATGGCGATCTTGGGGGTCAGATTTAGATGTTAAGTCAGAGTATCCATTAATTATGAACTCATCTAGGGAGGTGGTCGGCCCTATTCCAGTTTCACTTAGAAAAAATATGTCTGGTTTTGTCTCCTGTTGGGTTTCAATCTATGGAAGGTTGGAACGTAGACCCCTGACGTTGGAGAAGGAGATATAGTAGTAGGGGTTTACGTTGGAGGATGGGGTTCTAAGTTTATTCGTGTAGGGTTTCTTTCAAGCTTGAGGCTGTCTTGAAGTGATTTTACCTACCTTTTTTTTATGATGATTAGCTCCTTACATCAAGTGGCCTTCTGCCTTGTCTGATGCAATTTCCATAAAAAATTAAAAAATGGTGTGAGAATAAATTTTAAATCATAGTTTCAAAAATAGTAAATATGAATCGATATTATAATAGTTACGAATAATAACTGTATTCATTCAACTTACAATAATGGGGTCATCCAGTTAAACATAGCAGCCATCTAAGGAGATCTATGACTAGTAATTATCAAGATTTTAAGTAGACTTCAAAACTATGGTAGCATAAAATTGATGCTAATAATCACAATATTAAAGTTGAGTGCTATGTATATGTAATTCTATCTTGACAAAATGAATAATTAACTAAAAATGGTTCAATAAATAAACTTTGAATGCTTATATGCTACAATTAAAGAAACCTGGTACAATAATTTGGAAGTATGAGACATTTATTTCTTATTTTGTTTAGCTGTTTTTACATTTTCTTTTTATAATGAGATCATTTGAATTTATAGCTAGAAAAATACTCAGAACAGTTTGGTATCACTTTTATTTCCTCTTTAGGAAGATTAAAATGACATGCTAAAAAACATTGTCAGGAATTCTTATTTCAATTTGGATCAAAATCCATTACACGATTTTAATTCTATAAAATGTTTAATATTTAAGCTTAAGGGGCCCTAAAAAGAAATTGAAATTCATTAGTGCTTAACTAATGACTATGAATCAAATTTATTACAAATGGGAGGTTGTACCCATATCATACTCACTTAAAATACCTTTAAAATACTTCAAAGAAACTGAAATTTATGGAATATTAATTGATCTCTAATATCTATTGTTAAAATTTCATGAAAATAAGAGATATCTGAATTTTCACAAAAGGCTTCAACTCCCTTTTTACTCCTTTTGTATAGAATTAAACTAAATATAGTCGACATTACTACATCTTGCACCAATCCAAAATTTGTAATGATTGGTAGTTCAAGAGTGAATTCTATAGATGTAAATATATACACACTTTATATAAATAAGTGGAATACCCCTTCCAGTGCAGATTCCTAATACTGGTTTAAGTACTTAATAATACCTTTAATAAGTGTAAGAGTTCAGACTTCCAAAATATCTCAAGGGACTTCTATGTTTCTTTTTTCGTTTTTCACTTAATACTTCTAGGATTAAATTAAAAAAGAAACAGAATTGTCATTGAATTTGGGAGCTATGACGAATGTTAATTTTGTAGTGTTAAAATGATTAGTATCTGTTCAAATTTTCATACTGAACATAATTTTGTATAATTCAGTTTCGGTTTAAAACTCATTAAAATCAAAGGCAACAATATTTCAGTAGAGTTTTATGTTTCCTTGGATTCTTGTATGTGAATAATTGTAAAAGTTTTATGCATACCATTAATTTTTTTTGTGCATAGAAAATTACTATTGCTACCTTATTAAACATGATTTGGTATAGCCATATTTATTTCTATAGATTACAAATATACAAACTATATAATATATAAATTTGTTATCAAATTTTTCTACTATACTAAATAATATTGCAAATCAGTGCCTTAAATATTTAATACTGGATGAAAAGACATTTTTGATGATCAAGTATGTGTATAAAACAAAGTATACATATTTTCTCTTTTAGATATTTTGATGTAAGTTATACACTGTCTAGAAAGTTCTTTTTCTCTTTTTTTTTTCTTTTCAATCTATGAAGCTTAATATCTTTGTTATAGTTTATGCATAACATCTGTATATTTTGAAGTAATCTATATTTTTCAGGCCTAAAGCTGTTCAAAATTAATCATTTCGTATTGTCTCCAAATTATACTTGAAAAGCAAACCGATTCATCTTTTTATAGGCAAAATATTACATTTTCTTTTGATGTTTTCTGTAGAAGTTTAATACAAATATTGCTTATCATATTGTCTATAATACTCTGTTATCCTAACAAGTACACATTAGTGTCTAGAAGCATTATCTTAATTAAACTTAATACTGTATTTCAACAATTTGAATGAATTGTGATTTTCATATATATTTATAATTAATCGTGTGTGTAGTAGCAACATCATAGACATTGAATCTTTGGTCATTAAGGTTTGAGGTTTTTGCCTTGTGGTCAATGATTTGGTTATATATAGCCACAGTGATGAGCCTTAGCAAAGACAGAACAAGCTTGTCTGTGAATATTAAAAATATTTATTAATAATATTTCTATATAAAGTACATTAGGACCCTTTAACCCTAGCAGCTATGTTCCAAAATCCATAATGATTAATTAATTTAGGAATGAATCTTGTATGTACAAATATAATAGACATAGTTAATTTTATGTAGACATATATTATTTTTGTGTCTTATTTAATGCAGCATATTTTTCCAGAAAGCAAGTTTTAGAATGTGTTTGATAATTTTTTTATTTTTTACATTAAAAAAAAACTAACAAAAAATAACAAAGTTATGAAATATCTTTCAAAGAAATAATTTGGTATAAATGACACTAGCAGCATAATGTTGGTATCTCTCTGCTAGTTTAAAAATGCAAACTAATACAATTATATAAACTTCCATTAGAAAAATAAAATTTCAAAATTGATAATTATTCAAAGGATGTCCAGCTGGTGCATTTTCTAATTAAATTAATAAAATTATTGCCTCCACATTTCTGATTGGCTCATCATCATTGCCTGCATGCTTCCTTTTCATCTCTCTCCCAAATATACCTTGTCATCTTAATTTGAAATCTTAATTAGCTCCTCTTCATTTTACGTATCACCGAATTGAAGTGCATGTAGCATGCATACGTCTTTTGGTTTCAGTTTCTTTATTGTTAGAAGAGAAAAGGTACACCTGAATTCGGTTAGAGGTTACCTTGGCTAAAATGTTGTGAAAATAACAAGATGAAAAGTGTTGTCTGAATAATCAATATGATACAAAATAAATTTGATATTTTCTCATCATTTGATTCAGAGCATGTAAATAGGGATGTATGAGAAAGAGGATAGGTCGCAATTAGCTTGTATGCAGTATAGCACTTACCATTTAAGTGCTTGTAAAACAGGCGCAGGGATGTCATACTTCGGCGATAGGACGGTTATTCTCAGGATGAATTGGTTACACTGTTATGGTCATGTGGAGTTTTCATCCTACTGGATTCCAGAATTATGAAAGTTGCAAGATTGCCTGATCAAGAAAAACTTGAAAGCAAGTGATTACACAAGACCGTGCAGAGTGGAATTTGGAGTCCATTTACTCATTGGAGAATGAGCTTATGTAATATCAGAAAATGAGGTCAAAAATGAATAGCATCTATAGGTCTATTTATATCAAGGTTGAAAATCAGGACAGTATTGCTGTCAAATAAATGACAAAAATCTTATCAGTAAACCTAAATAAATTATGCAGAAACATTTTAAAGTTACAAAGAAAGTGATAATTAATAAACTTTGTTGAAAAACTGGACATTCAAAGTGCTAAGCCATTTCATGTTCATGAAAAACTGGACATTCAAAGTGCTAAGCCATTTCATGTTCATGAAAAACTGGACATTCAAAGTGCTAAGCCATTTCATGTTCATGAAAAACTGGACATTCAAAGTGCTAAGCCATTTCATGTTCATGAAAAACTGGACATTCAAAGTGCTAAGCCATTTCATGTTCATGAAAAACTGGACATTCAAAGTGCTAAGCCATTTCATGTTCATGAAAAACTGGACATTCAAAGTGCTAATCCATTTCATGTTCATGAAAAACTGGACATTCAAAGTGCTAAGCCATTTCATGTTCATACATTACATTATCACTTTTCACACACATTTAATAAAATGAGATCGTTTAATTAGAAAAGATAGTTATTGGTGATTAATCTGATATCACTAAGGTAAAAAAAAAAAATCCGACTTCATCTATTTTAAAATGAATTGTTCCAAAATTAAATTACGTATGTCATCCTGTCGACTAAAAGAGTACAATTTTAGATTGTAGTACCTTGTTTAGAGCAATGGCTCTCTTAAACTTGAGGTCAAGAGTTTAGAGTGATGTCTATCATTATCACAGCATGATCAGCATTCCTGAGTGGGCATTAGGTGTTTGTTACACAATCCCCAGGAACTGTTGTCAGAAGTAGATACAGAATTGAGGCTGGCTGGTCCTGACGGTCTGGAAGACGGGTTGGGAATGTTACTGTCTGTGTCAAGGAATGGGAAATACAAAAGTTATGGATGATGCTACCAGCTGTGTCTGTGCAGTTAGAGAAGCCAAACCAATTATTGGGGTGGATGTTGAAGTCACCAAACACATGTTTTTGGGTGCTAGTGTCAAAGGAAAGTGCTACATCTATGTTGTCAGAAACATAATTGATTAGAATACAGTCCTGGGTCGAGGGAGAGCGATAAAAAAAAATATAGTTAACTAACACTATGTTGTAAAGTTAGTTAAAAGCACATGAAGGCCTAGCCATCTGATTCTAGTTTAGATTCCCTAGTCATGGGGAGGGTGTTCTGAATATAGACTCCAAGTCCGTGCATATGTCTGTCAGAGACCTTACGACAAGTAGAAGCTAACCAGACATGTTAAAGATGTTAGAGGGATGGAGGAGTGCAGGTTGTTTCACTTAGTGGTAAGATATATAGGGAGTTTGCTAGGAGAAATGATTTTACATCATCTAAGTTCACAGATATTTGTAAATGCGAGCCTCAAGAGAGGAGGCAAATCGTTGTTCGAATGTGTCTGGTTTGATCCTTATATCTTTTCTCTTCCTGTGGAACAGTGCGCGAATGAGACCACTCAATGGTTCAAAGTAGCAATTGAAGCACATGTTCCCACATGGAAGTTCTATAGCAAACCCCATTCTCCCCAATGGTTTACTTCTGCTGCCATTGCCTAGAGGCAACATGCATATCGCAGATTTATCCGGCATGAGTCCAGTAGGAACAGACAAAAGTTTATAGAAGCTAGAAGTAATTGTAAGAAAAAAGTAGCAATAGCGAAGAGTGAATATACTGAAACCACCAGAAAACACATTGAAGCGCAGAAATTAGGAACTTGTTATTTCTAGAAAATCTACAACAGTTTAGTAAATAATGGGCAATCAACAATTCCCCCACTATCCAACAATCCTAAGGTCATTTACACAGCAACAGAGAAAGCTAACATACTTGTCCATCAGTTTGCTTCAAACTATACTTTGGACCTCGCAAACAGCTCCCTCTCTGATTTTCCTTTGCAGACAGAAACCACACTAGATGATCTGAAAATCACCCCTTCTCAAGTACATGATATCATAAAAAACCTAGACACCTCAAAAGTATGTGGACTTGATCTCATCCTGGCTGCACTATTAAAAAATTCCTGACTGCTGGAAAACTGCTTCCATGGCACCAGTTTACAAGAATTCTGGCAAAAAAACTGACCCATTAAATTATCACCCCATTAGCCTCCTCTCTCTTTTTGCTAAAATATTTGAGTCTATAATTAATCAAGCTATAGTTCACCACCTTACAGTTGCTAAACTTCTGGCCGACCATCAATATGGATTTAGGCAAACTCATACTCCTGCAGATATTCCAACTGTAATCTCTGAACATATATACCATGCACTGGATAAGGCAGGGGAGGGGAGGGCAGTAGCCCTAGATATATCTAAGGCTTTTGACAGGGCATGGCGCAATGGTCTTCTGAAAATCAGATCCAATGATATTACTGGACAAATACTTTACATAATTAAATCCTTCTTAAATAAGAGAAGAATCCAGGTTGCCCTCGATAGTCATACATCTAAACAATATGATATAAATGTGGGTGTACCTCAGGAGGTCGATCCTTTCACCTTTATTATTCCTGATATTCATAAATGATAAAATAGTCTCTGAGACAAGTATATTTGCTGAAGACACCATGCTCTATAACAGACATGAGGGGAAAACGAATGAACACATATCCAATGGCAGAAACGTAGAGGAAGACCTCCAGTCTGTAGTGGAATGGGGTCAAAAATGGATGGTAATGTTCAATGCTGCCAAGACTAAGATCATTTTCTTTAATAATTACAAGAAACCTTCTTAACCACGAATAGCTATGACTAAAGATATATTACCTGAAAGTACTTTGGTCAAACTGCCTGGCTTGATGCTCACAAGGAACATAAGTTGGAACAAATACATCGAGAGCATTGCCAAGACTGCTGCGAAGAAGGTGGGCTCTCTCTATCGTACTAAAAAGTTACTTACACCTGGAAGTATCCTCTATCTCTACAAGGCCACCATTCGCCCATGTATGGAGTATTGTTGTCACATTTGGGCTGGTGCATCTGTTACTAGTCTCTCACTCTTGGACAGGTTCACACAGTAGAAATCCCTAGATCTTGGACAGGGTTCAAAAGAGAGTTGCTAACCTGATAGGTCCTGAACTGTCATCTAAGCTTCAACGTCATCCCTTTACCTGTTGTACAAGTATTATAATCGTGGATGCTCCGACAAACTACAAGCCCTTGTGCCCCCTGGACATAAATACCCCCGACAAACCCGACAAGCATCAAAATCCCATCCACACACAGTAGAAATCCCTAGATGTAAGAAAGTCTTCTACTCGAATAATTTCTTCCCTAGAACTGCTTGGCTTTGGGATTCCCTTCCGGGTTCCTGCTTCCCCAACTGTACTGACATGCAAAAGTTCAAGTGTAATGTAAACGGATATCTTGCTGCACAACTCCCTACATAGTATCCCTGTAACTTATGTCCCTGATAGTAGCCCCCTACATCAAAGTGGCACTGTGTCTTGTTTGGGGTGAAAATGTAATTTAAAAAAATACATTTCAAAAGATTTGAAGAATATTTAGCTGATAATTATTTTTATGGAAAGAAAACAGAATATTGTTTAAAAATAATTGAAATGCTACAATTTTAAAAAGATAAACAACGAAAAACCCTGTTTGTTTAAAGAATATTTAGATATTTAGCTGACAATGACAACTATTTTTCTGGAAGAAGAAAGTCATTTTTTTTCTTAATAGTAAATGTCAATAATGTATTATTTCAAAAGGTATATCATTATTAGGGCTATGGCAACAGTATATTCTTTTCCTTGTTTTGATTCTCAGGTATGTATCCATTGATATGTTTTTATGTAGAGTGATATGATCCTGAGTTGATTAATTGTGTCTGTGTCGGATATATACTCGAGAGTAAAAATAATGAAAAGAATATGCTGTTGTCATAGCCCTAATCACTATTAACAGTAAATTTCCAAGAACTGTAAATTTGTGAAACTTTCCTCCTGCTGACTTTCTTCCTACCTATAGCCTTGGTATTTTTAAGACATATTTTGCCTTTGCGATTATCATGTTCCGTTCTTGTTAGCTCCTTACATCAAGTGGATTTATGCCTTGTTTGGAACAATTATATATATAAAAGTGAACGTGTCTGTTTGTGTGTGTGTCTGTGTACATTTTCCTACGCAATAACTCTGTCAATTTTCTGTCTACAGACTCGAAATTTGATATACAGGGTACTGAGATTTGGGGAAATCTTTGTAATCCGTTTTCGGCCAGAAATTTGGTTGTTATGGGGCCAAAGTTTAGCGATTTGACCTTTGAGAACTCTACCAAACTCCTCTGCCAATTTTGGATCTAAACACTTTAAATTTTCAATATAGATTCCTTGGACATGGATCTAACTTAATAACTTAAGTTGAGCCGAAAACAATAAATGTTAAGGGGTCATAATAGGAGTCAGTTTAAAAAATTGACCACTTTTTTTGCTCAACACTCGGGCAAGATGTAGAAAGTGCCACAAAATTTCTATGGGCCCTGTTAATCCTAAATAATGTACAAAGTCTTTCTTGTATGAATCAGATTGTTTTTATTTTATTCTGCTTGATTCTATTGTTGGCATTTGTTTCTCTGATTACTTTTTAGAATCCTGTACTCATAAGAATAACCGTGTGAAGGTTGCCAACATCTATAGAGAATGTAGTGCTATGTATCTAACAAGATTCAAACATGATACACTGAATTATCAAGCTGTGCTGATATCCACTTCACCACCACCTCCATAAGAACATATTTTTAAAACAGAAACAGTTTTTAAAAAAATTTCCAATTTATTATATTTTCAGTAAATAACTATTGGCTTTTTTTTTTTTTTTTTTTTTTTTTTTTCTGATTGTCGTTTAGTTAATTTTCAATTTTTTTTTTCTTTTTCATATTTCTGTTTTCATTATCTTGGTTGTTGCCATTCTGCTATTGTTTTCAACTGTTATATTCTCTGACCTTATTTGGATGATCTTTTGTCATATCGTAACCTTCTGGAAATTTAAATACTGAGCCTTTTATTTAATCTACGTATAACTTAGCGAGTATCAGTTAATATTTTCTTTAAGATCCTTCCTAAAATCTGAACATCCTATAGGGTAGAATTTGTTCTAGAATATATTTTAACCAACATTTATATCAACTTTGTTATGTTTTGAGTAGGACAATGTTAGAGGATTTTTAAAACTTGCATGTAAGGGATTTTGTATTTATTTACTTTTTATCTATACTTGTATTGCATTTTCTATATTTTTATTATAATTAACTAACAGTATTCTCTGTGAATTTTTTTCTTTTTCCCTTTATTTTTCTTCCATTTTTTTTTAATATTGCCATTTATTTTACTTTTTAAATAATCTTTTTAAAGTTAAATTTTTTTATTACTGTATTATTTGAATATTTTTGATTTCAATGAAAAAAAAATCAATATATATATATATATATATATATAAGTAGTAGCGTTTATGTGTCTGTGTCTCCTATAGTCCACACCACTGGATTGATCATGACCAAACTTGGCATGATGTACTCTGACCTAGGGATTGTGCCCACTATTTCTCAAGGTGAAAGGTTAAGGTTGGGACTTTGTAATAAATAAATAAAAAATTAATGTGTAATTATCAGAGTTACATAGTTGTGAGAAACACACAGACATGTAAAAATTGTCTTATAATTATTAAGACAAATTAATATTTATTATTTCTAATTCTGGAATTATCTACCCTTTTTTTCCTTTCCAAATGGTGTTCATCTTTAAACTGGGCTCACTACTTAAGAGGTCATTGAAGCCTTAGAAATTCACTATTCTTTTGATCTTCCAGTGTTCCTGTTTATTATTTTAACATCATTTTATAGATGTTGGAGACAACCCTTTCAAACTTGTGAACAGGGTTTGCAGAGTCGGATGGTAGAAGTCTGACTCTGACTCCTAGAATTGCTAGAATGCCTACTTAGGGGTCAAGGAGTCGGGAGTCTATGTAGAAATCTATTCTGCAGATCCATATGCCAACCTCCCACACCTAGTCAACAATTTATCAATACTTTTCATGTATATTATTTTTGACATCTAGCATTCACTTGTATGATAAATATACTCACATATACACTCAACCAGCTTTATAGAATAAGTTAAGATAACAAAAGGATAAAAAAAATCTACAATTAACTTTTATTATGCTATCAGTTCAAAAGGGAATACAATATTTAGGGATAGGGAAACCTCTTTAGGCCATGGCATTTCGAAGCCAAACACTTTTCATCAGGAAAGGGGAGTACATATATACAGAGAAGAAATTTTTTAAAAGATAATATTGCCTTTATAGAAATAAGATCAAAGGAAAAACAGGAAAAAGCTATACAGGATTGCTTCTTATTGATTTAGGCTTGTATTTTTCATATGAGATTGTAATTCCGGATTGATCCTGAATTAATCCAATTGCCAAATTCCATTTGATATAGATATAGGAACTGGATAACTTTCAGATTGCAATTCGATGTAATCCATAGTGATCTCACTCAAAGACAGAATTTCCATTGATTCTGTGTGACGTCACAACCAAAACGAAAACAGCTGTCCAAACAGGATTTGCAGGGATCCGATGGACTGAAATATCTTGATGAAGTGGAGCATTGCAGTACAAAATATGATATATCTCCAAAAATAAAAGCAAAACCATACAAAAGCTACTAAATTGTGCAACTGGTAAAACCAAACAAGAAAACCATGTAAAAAAAAATAAATTTGTTGGACGCAAAGAGTTGGAGTCAGATAAAAATTTCTGACTCCAATTCCGATTTCTGGTACTCTTAGAAATCCGACTCCAACTAAAACCTCTGACTCCACAACCCTGCTTGTGAAATTACTTATTTATTTATATATATTTATCTATTGTATTGCATAAAATGACTTATAAGTCATTGATGTACCTAAAACAAACAATTCTAATCCTTCAGTTTCATCTTAAAAAGATAACCTTTTCACTATTCCATGTAACAACTGTATGGGATAGAATATGCATGTTAGTCATGTTCTTTTTCAAAAAAGGTTGCAAGAGATGTGGTCGAAGAGTTAATTCTGTTAGATAACTTTCTTTAATTCACCTTTTTGTGTATGTGTGTGTGTGTGTGTGTGTGTGTGTGTGTGTGTGTGTGTGTGTGAGGGGGGTATCTCTTGAGCTGAAATTTTCATGAGATAAAGTAATTTGAAATTATAATTTGCCAGTTTGCTATTGAAAAGGTCGGGAATTGAATAAAGTTTTTTTTTTTTTTTTGTCTCATTTTTAGTCAAAGTTTTGTTTAATACTTGAGAATTGTATTAATATTTTCAAGAATATGTGCATTTTTATTACTAAGCCATGGACATTCTTTATAATTAAAAGATCCTCATCTAAGATTAAAATGTTACAGCTCAGATTTCCATAAATCATCTTGCTTTATAAATTGAATAACCATGTTGAAAATATAGAAAAAAATCAATGGATTATTGAACTTCTTTCTGGTTATTAAAGTAATAATTTAAATAATAATAAAAACTGCAAAAAAATAGCAATGTCTTTTTCTGAAAATCTATAGATCATTGAAATGACATAACTTTTTCAACTGATTTGAAGTAAACTTTTGCTCTAATTTTCTGATATGAAGCTTTCTGAAACAACTTGTTTAATTAAAGAAAGTCAGATTAGCTTAACTATTTAACAAACAAAAACTTAGAAAATCTAAATATTAATTAAAAACTTCAGTTAGTATGAGTTGGTATTTGGGGGATGTAAGATTTTATGATTATATTGATTTTAAGGACAGACGTTGAAAGTATTTTTTTTTTAACAAAAAATGAATAATCTTGATTGCAAAAAATCTACCAAATATGTTATCTGATCCTAATGAAATCTTCAATTGTGACAGACAAAAATCTCTATTAAAAAAAGATACATTTTTGTATTGAGACAAATTAGACAGTTAATAGGAATAAATACACTTGAATAAAAGTTTGGAAATAATTGTTGTTTTTATTTTGTTCTATAACAAATACATATTAGTTCTTTTCAGGCTAAAAGGTGTAAAAAAAAAAAAAAGTTATCTCCCTTATATTTTTAGCTTTTTTCCCCATCTCTTTGCGACTCTTTGTCATGTTATCCTTGTTATCTTTTTTTTTTTTTTTTTTTTAAATATGACTTCACATTATTTCATACATTGAAATCATTTGAGAAAAGAAAGCAAAAAATCAGACTCCTAACACCAGAACCAGGTGATTTAAAAAAAAAAAAAAAAAATGATTCCAAATGAAAAAAACAAATCCGATTTTTTATTTTGTTTTTAGTGAATAATTTGTTTTAGCAGAATAATTACATTTCAATAGTACTTGAATGTTGTTCACAAATCAATTAAAGGGCTGTTGGTCACAAAAATACCATACTTCAATGTAGTTGTAGATTATAAAAATGAAATTTTGTTGAAATTGTGGATATTTTGCTTGCAATGAAAAGCGGGCGACATTTAGTGTGTCATGTGGGTGGGGAGGACAGTGTTGATATTTTAGCAGATTGATATTATAAGAAGTACCAACTCACCTCCATTCTTTATTTGTGGTTTTCTTATGATGTACTTGTCAGACTCAATTTTAATGTCTTTTACCTTTCTATATCTTTATGACACCATGTGAAACCATGTGCTCTAAAACTACATAATACACCTTTCTTCTTCCTCAGGATCACTTTCAACTTTGGAGGTAACTTCTGAGATAAAAGTCAAAATAGAATAATAAATAGAGAAGAAATGATGAATGTGAGGAGTGTGAAGGGCCAACAGCAAATGAAAAGTTGTTCAGTGTAGATTTTAAACAGAAATATATGGTAATAAAAAGCTGGATACACATTTATTGCTATTAACACAAATTATCCTGATCAATTAAATATGTTCTTGTATTTGGATTAGGAAGATTTCCTCAAGTTTTATAAAAATGTTGCCTAGAAATTCTGCATAGAAACAAATATGTATATAATTATATTGCAAAGACATTAGAAATATTATCTTGGTTTATCAAGAAGAAAAGCAAAGTTTATTTTTTGTAAAATCATAGAGAATTAAAATGAATATATATTTTTTGTTTTTTTATGAAAGAAAGTTACATTGGCAAAAACGTTAAGATAACAGTCAAAATGAGAAGAGTAATTTGAATAATCAATCTTTTTAGATTCCAAAACCAGTCATTTCACCTCTATTTATATTCAGTTTGGTTATTTAATGCAGAAACACGGCATAAAACAAAACAAAAAAATGTTTTTATGGCTGATGTAACAAGAACAATATATCTCCATGGATTAAATAAAGGATTTAATTAAAAATTCTGCATAGGTTCCAGAGTTCAACAAAGATTCACATGTTCAAAAAAGATGCCTCTGAAGAAAATTGGAGGTTACATCGTCCGAAAAGCTGTGACAAAAAGATAAAAAAATAATAGCCCAAACAATATAAATTATATATATTTGAAAACATCAAATGAACAAATTATTATTCAATTTTAAATTTAACAATTTTTTTTTTTTTAAATTTGTGCTTTCTATATATCAAAAATCATTTTCTCTTAAACGTTGACCTTTGCTCGTTTATTACTAATGGGGATTTGGTATCTGTCTGAATTTGAAACAATCGTACTTTTGTACTTCTATTACTAATGTAGATGTATCTGTATTTGTAATTGGTATCTGCTTATTTAAAACCAAAACTATACTATTATTAATAATAGATGTTCAGTATCTGTCTGTCTGAATCTGAAACTATACTATTATTTCTATTACTAATGGAGATTTGGTATCTGTCTGAAGCTAAAACTATACTATTACTTCTATTACTAATGGGGAGTTAGTATCTATCTGTCTAAAGCTAAAACAATATTGCTTCTATTAATTGTACTATTCTTGAATGCTCAAATCAGTTTACTATTTCAAACTAATGTATTATCTTTCAATACTAAATTCAGAGCGGTGATAATGTAGTATCTATTCTGTAATCATTAGACCATCTTTCCAGGCTTTACCTCCTCCTTTAGGGCTGTAGCATATGTCAACAAAAAAATCACAATTGGCTTTTCATTAGCATACTCAGCACTAACATTATAATACTAGCAATAATGTGTGACAGGAGGGAGATTATTATTGCTAGTGTACTTAACTAATTTTCTGTACAGTCTAAGAAATCAATTTGAAACCATATTCTTGAGGAATTTAAACTCAGTCTATTGTATGTAAACCGATAAAAATCTATTAAGTTAATTGGTTTCTTTTTATATTATATGGAGAAAGAAAAATGATCTAAATTGATTATATAAAATATATATTTAAATAAATATATATATATATATATATATATATATATATATATATAATTCCTTTTATTAACTTACAGGTTGGCTATTTAACTAATGAAAAATTGATTTTAAAACCGAACAGTTTAGTAGTATTTCTGTAAAATATAAAGTTATATATAAAGTTATCATATACGATTTTAAAAGTGGAACCTAGTACAACACTCAATAATTCCCAGATAGTGCCACTGATAATTTTTTTTAATTCATTGATTTTTATAAAGTACTAACCTTCAAATGGCACATGTCAAAATTTAGACAGAATTGAATTATTAGTTCACAAATAAATTAGGTGAAGCTACATTTGCAATTTTTTTAAATATCGAAAAAATCTGAATTTTGAGTTATGAGAGACAAAATAATATTCAAGCAAAGTAATAGAATAATGAGTGTTATTTGGCTCCTGTTCTGTCAGAAACAGTGGTCATGAAACGCATTTGTGTAGACACAAACGATACTGAAGGCTCAGTTTGTCCAAATTCAACCGTTATCCTTGATTCCAAATATTTCTCATATACTATATCTCCCCTCTTTTCAAAATGGGGTACGATTATGAATATCTCCAGTATCAAATAATCCTTATACACTGTGAAATTTACTTTATGTATGAAAACCAAAGAAGAGAGATATAACATATGAGAAATATTTGGAATTAAGTCTCCCCTTGCTGTTATTTCAGATTATGTGAAACCGTAGCATCAACTTTTTATTTTCTCCTCCATCAAGGCCAGAGATTAGGGGGAAGTATCAGATATTTTGTAATTCATATGCAAAATTAGGGAAACAAATGACTATGATTGAAACATTTTATAGCTTTAAAAAAGTTGCAAAAATAGGATCTGGAGGATGGATGATCTCTTTAATGTGCATCCTTAAGAGCAAATACCATATAGCCCATTCATTAGCTTTTCAACAAACCTTCATTTGTTAAATTCTGATCAATAATCATTAAGATTTGGAACTTATAAAATTCACAAAAAAGGTAGTGTGTGTGTATATAGGGTGTTCAAAAAGTCACTGAAGGGTTTTTAACTTAAATAGATTCTATATTTTTGATGATTTATTTCTGTAATTTTAACACAATCTGACTAAGACATTGGGAAATTTAAAAAAGAAAAAAAAATGCAAAATTCAAACAATCTTTATGAAAAATAGTGTCTTTTAAATGTTGCCTATTTTCAGCTTTGCATATTTGTGCTCTTTCCAAAACATTATTTGCGACAGATTGCAGAATCTCTGGATTGCAATTTAACTCCCTTATTTTGTTCCTGATGTTTTCTGTCAATTCTTGCAGGGTTTGGGGTTTGTTAACATAGACTCTCATTTTTTTAAGATATCCCTTCAAGAAAAAGTCGGGGCTAGTCAAGTCTGGGGAACATTCTGTAATAATAAACCTGCATGCATTAAAATATAGCATATTATGCGTATTTTACAACCTGGCAAGGCCGGGTGTCTCTCCGCTAGTGTGTGTGTGTGTGTATATATATATATATATATATATATATATATATATATATATAAATGTAAAGTTGGTTCGTTCTAAATAAATAAAACCATGTTTATACGTTACCAATTTATTTGAAATTTTCAGACAACCCATTTTTAGAGTCGAGGTATGTTTTTATGTTATTAAAATAAATTTACCTAATTAAAATTAAAATATTAAATAAAATAAATATATTTATTTAATCGTTTCTGCGAATCTGTTCTGTTGATAAAACTGAACTTCCGGTTCGATTCATTTCACAGCCACGAATTGACGAAAGGTTTCATTTTCTGTTAACTCGATAAGTAAAAAAAAACAAAAAAAAAAAACACATTTCACACATCTTTTCTTTATTATATAAGGCCAAAAAAAAAAAAAGTTTGTTGCTTGCTTTTGAGTTTTTTTTTTTGTTTTTCTATATAAGATTACTCATGCAGAGAGTGATCCGTGCTGAAATAATGTTATTATTTAAAAAGTCATTCTTAACATGGGGAGGTAAGGATGTTTTGTACCTATTCTGTACTTTAACCTTACAATTGAATAAATAAAAGAAAAAAAAACATCATAAAACGTTATTTAAACGTGGAAATATGATTTAAAAAATAGCGCGGATCGCTCTCTGCATTAGCACCATTTTTATTTATTGCGGACTATTATTCTCATCTTTATTAGTTGTTGTTTCACAAATTTTCGGCCAACTATTCCTCTGGCCTTCATGAAAAGAAATCCTTTTATAAATGTTCAGTAACTTTTTCCTTTTATTATTCTTAAAGAGTAAAACTTTTCTTATTCATGAAAGGAGTTAAGCCTACGTAAATAAATAAATGTTTGTACACGTGACAAATTATCAATAAATGGTTTAGTTACTTTTTTTTAAAAAATGTTTGTAAAAGTGCGAAAGGCGACGTTGTCGTACAACCATTACTCCCATGCTTAATTTCTATACTTATAGGTTTTTGGAATTTTTTTTCACTGGATTATTATTGATTGGACACTAATTAAACATTATTAAAAAAAAAAAAAAAAATGTAAAAAAGAAATCATTATTTCGACATTTGAAAGTGGTGCTCACTTTTTAGTTACAACGTTCTGATAAATCAGTCCAGTCACCCATTTTGTAAGCAATAAAAACGCGGTATATCAAAACCATAGAAAGTAAAAATAATGAGTCTCTACCGCATTTGTAAGTCAGAAATATATTTGTTTCTCAAAGAAAAAAAAATAGAGAGAACAGGACTTTTTTTTATTGTTTTCATGAAAATAAAGTTTCGAGATTTTTAATTATTTTTTTTTTTTTTTTACTTATTTAGTCAGTTTGTGGTTTTTTTTTTTAAATTGTTTTTGTGAAAGGTGAGTTTTTTTTTCAAAACTTTTGTTTTGTTTCTTTTTAATTTTTTTAAAGTATTATAAATTTCACTAACATGCTGGAGAAATGTTTAATAATTTGGTATTTTTTTAGATTAGGTCCACCTCCACAATTTTCCTTTCAATGACGACATTTTTAGGTTTCCGAGTATGCTGAACACGCAAATTGCATTGAAATTTTGCGGAAATAAATAGTTGTATTATGCATTGTATTCTTCGGCGGCCATCTTTTTACGTGCACACGCGCCATAAACAAATACACACACGTAAAAAAGATGGCCGCCAAAGATTACAATGCATAATACAACTTTTTATATCTTGATAACTACTTATTTCTGCAAAATTTCGATGCGATTTTCGTATTCAGCATAGTCGAAAACCATTTCAAGTCGTCATTTAAAAGAAAATTGAGGAGGTGGACCTAATCTAAAAATTTACCAATAATTTTTAATCCCGTACGCCTCCCGATACATTGCTTCGTCAACATGCGACCATTTTATATCTCCCGAAGACACTTCCGTATTTAGAAAAAATAAAAATAAATAAATAAAAAGTGACCGATTTACCAGAACGTGGTAACTAAAAAGTGAGTACCCCTTTCAAATGTTGAAATGATTTTTTTTTTTTTTTTTTTTCAATTTTTTTTCATAATCTGGTTAGTGTTCAATCAATAATAATCCAGTGAAAAAATTTCAAAAAACCTATCACTATAGAAACTCCACCACGTAAGTAAATAAATAAAAAATGTTACGTGCGCATGCGTTAGCCTTGACTAAGGGGGTACTAAGGGAACGACCATTAAATAATTCTCCGGGTCGCCATGGAACTCAACGCTCAAGGAGTACCAAAATAGTTTTCATGATCTGAAGGAATTTTTTTTTTTTTCCGAAAAGTGGGTGATCACTTTTCCATCTAAATTTAACTTAAAATGAGCACCCACTTTCTGGCCACTTGAGGAAGGGGCATTTATTTTCGTGTTTATTGGCTTAAAGGTTTTTTTGACAAGGCAGTTTGGTACCCGAATGCATATTTAACAGTTTTCGTTTATGCTCACGCATAGCATAAACAAAGGCTACGTCTGTGAAATGGAAAATAGTCCCAGAGTTCAGGGGTTAATACCATGCAAAAGAAATCAAACAAAAAGACTTTTTAGCCAAGAAACACACAGAAAGAAAAAAAAAATAGCATCCATTTTTTTTCTATCGAATTCATTTGCTGTTTTTATTGAAAACTATTTTCCCCCGGATTTTTGATATAATTTTCCATTAAGGGCTGTGCGTCTCACGTTCGTAAATAACAAAATTTTTTTTGTAGATTTTGGTGTGCTAAAAACGAATCTGCAAACCGTTTCCGTCGCAAAAAAAAAGTTTTTATGATATGAAGAAATTACTTTTTCGAAAAAGTGGCAATCACTTTTCCATGTAAATTTAACTTAAAATGAGCACCCACTTTCTAGCCACCTGAGAGAGGGGGGATTTTTTCCCATGTTTATTGGCTAAACAGCTTTCGTTTATGCTTACGCATAGCGTAAACGAAGGCTACGGCTGTTAAATGGAAAATAGTCCCAGAGTTCAGTGGTTATTACCATGCAAAAGAAATCAAACAAAAAACTTTTTAGCCAAGAAACAGAAAAATGCCCCTCTCTTAGGTGGCCAGAAAGTGGGTGCTCATTCTAAGTTAAATTTACATTGAAAAGTGATCACCCACTTTTCGAAAAAGTAATTTCATGAATGTCATGAAAACTTTTTTTTTTGCTACGTAAACGGTTTGCAGATTCGTTTTTAGCACACCGAAATCTACAATAAAATATTTCGTTATATATGAACGTGAAACGGGCCTTAAAGTAAAATAATACCGGATTTTTTGGAGCAGATTTGCCGTCTAGTTGTACAAATATCCTCAAACCAGGTAATCACTAAAAGGGATTTTTAAAAGTCGTCACCTGTATCGAGCAAAAGTTTAAAACCACCGATTATATGCCAGCCTACATCATGGTAACATATATTGAGTGAGTTCCTAACAGTATTTTGTATAGTTTTTTAGTTTAAACTCATTTTCCCAAAATTTCCCCAAACTTAACGTGTTCGATACAGTTTGCCGCCATTTGTATTTTTCAGATATACCGATAAACATTGAATGTTTTTGAACCGATTATACATTACATAAAAACACTAAAATCTTATCCAGTTAGGTAGAACACTTACTTTTCTTGCCTTTGATAACATTTATTTGTTATATATTTATTTTTTGACAACTTCTTTGTATCTGTGTTTCGTAATATAAACCCTTTTCATTTAATGTAATGTTTAGTCGGCTCGAAAAACAGTGTTTATTGGTGTATTTGAAAGCTACAAATGGTGGTGGACACTGTTGATTACTTTAAGTTAGAGAAAGTGAGTTAAAACTAAAAAAACTATACAAAATACTGTCAGAAACCTATCCATTATGCCAGCCTATGTCATGGTAACATATGTTCGGTGAGTTTCAGACACTGTTTTGTATAGTTTTTAGTTTTCAACTTACTTTCCCAAACTTAACGTATTCAACAGAATTCTCGACCATTTCTGTTTTTTGAGCCAATTAAACATTTTACATTACATAAAAACACTAAACAATTATCCAATTAGGTAGAAACGTAAATTACCTTACCTTTGCTTTCATTTATTTGTTTTTGGACGACTTTTTCGAATCTGTGTATAGTAACCCCCCCCTCCCCCCACCATCAACCAAATATTAATTACTAAATCACATTTTTTAAAACAACAACAAAAAAAAGCAATTAGCGTTTCAACATTTTTGCTACGTTCGGCTTCATCCACTGATTGTTGGTCAAGTCCAAAACATGAATGATTGACAGAAACTCTCGAGGATCCAGATCAAATTCTGCAAGAGTACCATTTTTTTCAGTTTCGCCTTCTTTTTCACTTTTTGCAGTGGATTGCTGTACTAATATAAGAAACATGCATTTTCTCTTTTATTAAATTTTTCCATTACACCAAATTGAGCCACTGCAACGCGTGGCAGGGTACAGCTAGTATATATATATATATATATATATATATATATATATATATATATATGATTACTTTGCAGATTTATATAAGTAATACATTTTCTGTTGCAATCTACATAAGTATTGAATCATCGATACAGTGTGATATTTCGACTGCATAAAATTGTGTCTTACTGTCTAAGTAGTTCAAATTTTATTGAAAATCTATATTGCTTACATAAAACTTTGGAGAGAAAAAAAGACATTATTCTATATCCTTACTCAGCATGTATATTTTTTCCTGATTCTATTTCATGTAGATTTCATGGGTTGTCATGTTGGTGGATTTGTCTGGTTTTTGATTATCTTTTGTATATCGATGATTTATTTATTCCAAACTTTATCCTTGTATGTGTAAAAATTCTCTAGTCTTGTATTGATCACACAACCCGATGCTAAAGTGTTTGCTGTTGTAATCTTAGAAATCTTTTTATTCAAGAAATCCACTCTTTTTATTGACTTAAAAATGTCTATCCATGTTAAAAACCTTTACCTCTTCCTGTTGTTCACTTGTATTTAGATATTTGAGTTCAATTTTAAATTATGGTAGATTAGCTTTGCAATTATTAAAGATAAAAAGTAAGTGAGAAAGTGGAATTGCTGAAAAATAAAAATTTAGTTATTATATACCCCCCCCCAAAAAAAAACCCTACCACCCATGAAATTGTTAATAAAAATTGACAATCCTTTCTATTAGTGATGGGACGATTCCAAAATTTTTCCCGATTCCGATACAATTACCGATTCTTTGAAAATTTCCGATCCGATTCCCGATTCCGATTCTTTTAAAATTTATGCATATTTAATTAGAGATCTCTTTTGTTTTGTTTTTGTTTTGTTTCTTTTGTAAATTTTCAAATTATTACATAAACCCCTGGGTAATGTCTGCGTATATTTTTTCTCAAATGTTTGCTCTGTAATTGATTAAAAATTATAAGACAACAAAACATTTATTTTGATTTTAAAACAAAGCTATAATGTATCAGTTCGTATTTACTGTATAACATGCTACTTACATAAATAGTTAGATAGTTGAAAATATTCGAAGATTGGTAGGCAAAATAAGGAAATGATGTAAGAACAACATATTTAACAATGCCATCTCTTATTGTTACGAACGAATTTCTAAATAATAATTTTACTATTTAGAAAAACATTTTTAACGTGATATTGCGTGAGCTTTTTGTGCTTTCTCTCTATGAATGAACTAAAATTTATTTTAATTATAAAAATTTGGTAGGTTATTAAATTGATTTACTTTGCTATTAAAAAATAAAACAAAACAAAAACAAGACGAAGTGCAAATGGTGATGATGATGATGATGACGACCACGACGACTTTGTAGATTAACACGCAGCTAAATCCCTATTCCAAAATGAAATATTACTTTTATAGATTACATGTTTACCCATTTTTGTTAAATTGACGGAAAGAAAAGCGATCATGGTACTTGTGCAGTTTACGTCCCTCATTAAAAAAACGAAAATTTCAAAAAACAATTATATTCTACGTACCCATTGTGGAATGAAGTTCTCCTAAAAAAAATTCACTTAATTTCATCAAGTAGTTTTGTTTTTACAGCTTGTTTTCAGTCTCGGGAACATGAAATTTCTCTAATAAATCGCTTAATTGATATCAAAGGGAAGTAATCCATTATATTTCGACCAAAATCAATGCTAATGGCCTAGTTTAGATTGACTGTTTCGAATGCCTCGAATGAATGCTTTTAGCGATAAAAACAAAACTTCTTGATGAAATTAAGTGAATTTTTTTTATGAGAACTTCATTCCATAACGGGTACGTAAAATATAATTGTTTTTGTTTTGTTTTTTTTGTTTTTTTTTAAATTTTCGATTTTTAATGGGGGACGTAAACTGCACAAGTACCGCGATCATTTTAGAATTTAGAGTGTGAGATCAGTTTCAAATATAAATGTAACGTAAAATGATCATCGTTTCTGGCCACCCTAATTCTTTATGGATGTTAACTAAATTGTTTCCCACTAAATTAAGTTCGATTTGCAACGTTGTAAAACCATGTGTAATCGCTTAAAAAGTAGACACCTCCCTCCTCCAATAAGCGCACATAATTTAAAATTGGTAACACACTACAATGTTTTGGAAAAGCAGCTCATTTTACGTTAAATTTATTTGTGAAATTGACCCTCTATTTTAAATTCCTAATCGTTTTATATTTATTTATTTTTTTTTTTTTATAATCATGAGTGTTTATAGGCAATGTTTATATTTCATTTATAAATAGTTACATGTAAAACGGTACGAAGCTGTAAATAATGTATTCTCGTGAAATTATCAGTGTTTTTTTATTCCGTTTTCATTTTTCGCCCACACTCTCTTTAACATGGTAAGTTTGGGAAAAGGTGTTATAAATAATAAACTAGATAAAATACTATTTAAAAAACACCGAATATATGTCAGCTTATGTCACGGTAACATATAATGAGCTAATTTCTAACAGTATTTGGTCTAGTTTATTATTTATAACATCTTTTCCTGAACTTACCGTGTTAAAGAGAGTGTCAGGCGCCATTTTGAATTTTCCAATACATCGGTAAACACTGTATGCTTTTCGAGCTGAATAAACATATTACATTGAATAAAAACACGAAAAATATATCCAGTTAGGTAGAAAAGTAACTTATCTTGCCTTTGATAACATTTACTTATCTTGCCTTTGATAACATTTATTTGTTATATATTTGTTTTTTTGACAACTTTTTCGAATCTATGTGTACAGTAATACAAACCCGATCAGTTTAAAGTAAAATCGTCTTCATTTTCAGGCCATTATAAATTATGATTGTTCATTAAATTCTTTGACAACTTACCCTAAGTTAGACTGGTAATTTCATAAAACCTGCATATTATCACTTAAAAAGTAACCTCCCACATACACAAACGCACAGAACTTACATATTATAGCAATCTTTGGTTAACTGTTCTTAAACGTTAGAATTACTTGGATATGGAGGCTCATTTTCTGTTAAATTTACCTGTAAAACAGACACTATAAATTCTTAAATTTATTATTTTTTTGCTTCTCGTCTGATGGATGATTTTTCAGAATAAGAAAGGAAGAAAAGGGGGCGAAATAAATGAATACACAACGAATAAATGTTACCAAAAACAAGCGAAACTACATTTTTAACTACCTGGATAATTTTTTCTTTTCTTTTTTTTTTTGCACTTTAACTTATTTTAAAGTGTTTTTTAACTTAAAATAATGGTAGTGTAAAGCCTATTGAGTTAAAACAAAATAAAAATGGTGATATTATTCAAACCATATTCGAACCTCGATAATAGCTTAAAAATCAGAAATCAAAGTACTGATAGAAACACCCAAGAAATGTCACTATGTTCACCTGATGTTATGTGAGAACAAGAAAAAAGGCCAACATACGACTTTTAACTCTCGATAATGACTCAAAAATTAAAAATTAAACAATATACTAGTAGAAACCCACCTAATAAATGTTACCAAAGGCAAGATAAGTTACACTTCTACCTAACAAAAGAATATATTTGACTTTTACAAAAAAACAAAAGCAATTCAAGCTTTTGCATCACACTAAAATAAATATTAAACAAAAATAAAGTAAAAATATGCTGGTAATTAATTTTCAAATCATGAAACATATTTTGAATATCTTTAAAATAGTTATTTAAAAATACACTTACATTTTATGTTGCCAAATTGTTGAAGCCAAACGGTATTGAAGATGTTAATTACCCCCAAATACTTTCAGTTAGTAGCCTATGTTTTTATTGTCTTATATAGGGGAGTGAGATTGGTGGGCTCCCTAAGTATAAACATAAATGATACCGGCAGAATCAAAGAAAATCACACGGAAGCATAACATTTCACGAGTTCATTTCAAATTCAATTCAAGGCCAATCCTTTTCACACCTTTTGCCATTCCTTGTCATATTTGCCAATGCCAAGCAAGGGAGCGAGTAAGGGAGCTGACAAAAACCTGGACAAAATCCAAAACTATTATATTCTACTTTTGATTTAATTACCAATAATGTTTGATATTATTTTTCTTGACAAAATATTTCTTTGAATTTAAACAATTTTTTCAATACCTTAAAAATAAACTGCATTCTTCTAATAGTTATCTAGCGAATTTTCGAATTTTCGCAAAGTTTCAAGTTTTATTTTGTTTATTTTACGCAGATAAAATAAATTTAGATATTCTTTTAATGTTATCATGATCTATAGATGTTAGTTTTACTAATAGTTTAAAAGGAATAAATATTTATCAAGGTATCAGTAATGAAAACTAAACATAATAAAATATTAAAAGAATCGGTTTTGGAATCGGAAATTAGGCACAAATTTTTCCGATACCGATTCCGATACACCAAAAACTACCGATTTTTCCGATTCCCGATTCTGATTAATCGGTACAACACTACTTTCTATAATCCAACCATGGTACGAATGAACTTCACTCTATGAGTGACTTGTTCACTAATCATGAATCGTCGACAGTTTTTGTTTTAGATTGAGATTAGTTGAACTACTGTTCTTCTTTTGGTTGTTTTTGTTTAGGCCGATGTAACCGTCAACCTTCTTCAGGTGTGCTTCGAACTCTGAAATCTATATCAAATTGCAAATGGAACAAGCTCTGACCTTTAAGTTGGTCTTGTCAAAATTCCATACATATTCTCTGAGTTTAATGACATGCACTAGAAGTTTCATCAGCTGAAACATAACGAGAATAACATCCAAAATAGTACAAATCATCATTACATTCATTTGATATGCTAACAGGCATTGGATGGCTTTTAGATATTCACTTCCAAAGTAACCTATCTCTGGCCAGGACTTTATCTCCATTTCTCTCAAGTCTATCACTTCCATGTTTTCTTTAACTTTTCCTTGTGAACTGAACCTGCTACCTCAACTATTCTACATAATCTAAGAATTTCCATCCATTCTTTCAACCTTGGCTATACTGTTGAACTTTCCTGTTTTACACACGTATCCCTGTACTCTTCAGGTTTAATCTTCTCACAGCCTGTCTTTATGACTTGCATTACACCTCCATTCTCATATCATTTCTCTCCATGTTTTCAATTCTTGCTGACCACTTTTCCATACATTGCATACACATGCCTGATAGATTCTTCCTTTGGTTGACAGTGGTAATACTTTACTGGGTAGTTCTTGAAACTTTATTCAATCTTAACTCTTGCAATTTACACTAGCATTTTTTCAATTCTGTGTTTCGATATTGTCCAAGTTTCAGTCACACATGTCAAGCAGTTTTTGTTTTATCACTGTTCAACAGTCATGACTGAAACTTGGTGGACAAATCAGGCATAGACTGAAGTTTCTTTGTACGAAATATGGTTGGATTTTTGAAAAAAATATATGAATTTTATTAACAATTTCATGGGCGGCATTGGGGGAGGGGGGCATCTTGTATAAAAGAATTTTTCCTAATGAAACATTTTAATTTAGTATTTTTAATAATAGCTTTCATTCATCCAAATTGATTCAATAAACTTTGTCAAATGAAACTTTATCTGAACCTCAAAGTAACATATCAAATATTTTTGAGAATTTGAAAACCGATAAATATGCTTTGGATCTACAAATATTTGCTAATTTTTTTTTCCTTAATATTTCGGAAGGTTATAACAAATTGAGAGATCTAACAAGAGTCAAGATTTCTAATGAACAATTATTTCTAATTAGCAAGAATCTTTTTAGCTGCTAACACTTAACTCTCATTTTTTAAAAAAAAATAATCATTTTGAAAGAAGATTCTAACTCATCAAATTTATTTTAACTCACACTCTCTATCATAAATTACATTTTAATAAGTTTGAGTATACTGTAAAAAGTTAAATTTAATTAAGAAATATTTTTTTTATTATTACTAAAACAAAGCGAAACAAATTCCTAGTTAGTTTTATATATTTTTTAAGTTTCATGTCAATCTTCAAGTTTTTTGTTCTGATAGCATTGTTTATCCAAGAAATGCTATTCTTTTCTATCTTTGTTTGAGTTATCTATCTTTTCATTTATAAGAATTTGTCAATAATTTTTAAATTTATCAATTAGCTTATTATAATTCTTATTTAGTTGGAATTTTTACACATACAAAGATAAAATGGCAACTATATATTCATATAAAGAAGTGAAAATGAATGTATAAAAATTACTTTTATTTACTGTAATTTAATTTGTATGCCGAGATTTGCTATAGGAACCTCTTATTAAAAGTCGCAAGTGTAGCTTAGTTTACAGAGGTTATTTATTTCCCCATCTTAAAACTATTTGTATTCACTTGGCACTCCCTCCTTCTATAATCAGATAATGTAATTTTGTACATTAAAAACTAACCTTGTGCCTAACTTTGACCTTGTGACGAAGCAAGTAAATAGGAACTTTTAACTCCTAAAGCCTTGCATACTATGTCATAGGAAGTATAAGGCATTTTGGAAAGTATGCCATAATCACAAACTAATTTAACTAGTTTTCAAGTGCATGCATGGAACTAAATATAATTAGTTATTGCATAGTTAACAGTAATTTCTGTTGAAGGATTACAAAAATAAATAAACATTAAGAAACTTTTCTGAATTTTGTAATGCAAAATTGTTTCATAATTTTTGTGATGAGGATTGATAATTTGGATCATTGGTCCCCCGATTTATCGGAGACGGACCTATGTTTTTGGTGGCATTTGTGCTTCCATTCGTCCATTAGTCCGGACGATTGCCAGATAACCGTCCATTAGTTTTTCCTGAAATTTTACCACAAATTGTATTTCATTAAATAGATGTGCACAGTAAAAAAAATAATTTTTTTGCAAAAATTCTTGTTGCGTCCCCAGGGGTTCAAAAGAGATAAAAAAAAAAATGCCCAAAAATGGTATGTTTTGCCCCATAACTTTTGATCTATCCATTAGATTTTTCTGAAACTTGCCCAAAATGTGGAGCTCATTGTTATTAGTATAAATCCAGTATGGGTGACACTGGCAAAATTCTGGTTTGCGTCCCCGGGGACTTTCAGTGCTAAAAACGCCCCTTTTTGTGGCTCTTTTTACATATTTCTCAACAAAAACTTGATATGCCTATATAGTGTTTTTTTTTTTTTACAGTGGCTACCTCAAATATACATGTGTTAAGGCCTGAAACTGCATTGTTATCTATTTACACTGGGATTCGGTGTCCCCAGGAGCTCAAAAGAGGTAAAAATTCCCCAAAATGGCCAAAAATAACACTCTTTGTCCCATAGCGTTTGATCTATCCATTAGATTTTCCTGAAACTTGGCCAAAATGTGGAGCCCATTGTTCTTAATATAAGTTCAGTTAAGTTTAGTATGGCAAAATTCTGGTTTGCATCCCTCTGGGACTTTTAGAGCTAAAAAACATGCTTTTTTGGAGCTCTTTCTTCATATTACTATAAAACTTGATATGTATGTCTATATCGTGGTATTCCATGGTGCTGAATTTAAATATACATGTCTTAAGGCGTGAAACTGCACCGTTTGTCCCTTTTTACTGGGATTCAGCATTCTCAGGAGCTCAGAAGGGTCACAAATTCTCCCAAATTGCAAAAAATTACACTTTTTATCCCATAACTTTAGCCCCATCCATTAGATTTTTCTGAAACTTAGTAAAAATGTGAAGGCAACGTTGACCCTTCACACTTCTCACGTTCATCATTTTTTTCACTATTTTTTGTGGTGTCATCTAACATACAGCACCAGAGAGGGACTATGCACACACGGCTTGTTTTGACTATTTTTCTCATCTTAGATGTTATTCTCAGGTTTTTGCTGATGTAACTTCCAACCTTCTTCATGTGTGTCTTGTCAACCTCTGAAATCTGAACAAAGCCCTTTATTCATTTCATGTGCGTAACTTGCTCTTATTCTGTAAGTCATGGCTGAGCAGAAAAATGAAGTAATTTATAATTGTATTCTTAGTATCACCCATGGTAAGGATTGAACCTTCAATGTCCAGAAGACAATCACTAAGAAATGATCATTATTTAGCACCTTTACTTATGTTCTACAAATTTCAGCAAAATATTTTAGTATAATTTTAGGAGTCTTAAACATATTCTTGTTTAGATGTGTAGTCTTATTAGTAATCCTTTTGGATTGAATAAAAAATTCTATTCATGAAAAGATCTCCAAGTTTGACAAAATTCACCTGAAGATCAAAGATTACATTAACTGAAATGTTGTGAGAATAACATCCAAGTCAGAACAGTATTTTGAAGAATCCCAATATATAACAGAAAACCGTCTTACTTTTTTTTTTCTTTAGACATTAATTACTATTAGCCAACTAATCTTCGTATTAGTTTGTTCTTAATACCAATATTGAATGGTATAAAAAAAATAAACTTCTATAATGCCCAGAGCCGTGATTTCAATTGATATCTCGACAATTGCTCTTATTTATGTTTCTTCAGGTATTAAAAATTAGGCTGTTGAATTTAAATGTATTTTGTTCTTATAAGTTTTGCTATTATGAAATTGTATATTGTCTGAGGACAGAGACATGATTAGTGTAATGTATACTGCTTCAAATTACAGAATCACCCATGTTAATTTCATATCGGATCAGATCTTTTATGTTCAATTAAGCACTAATACTGTTGGAAAAGATATGAACTTATCATTAATTTCCATTTGGCTATGTTTAAAATAACAACTTTTCTCACTTGTATACAATAATTCATTTTCAATAGGTGACGGGTTTTAGCATTACATCACTCAAAAAGGATTGATGTGTCATAAAAATATTGTCTATATATTAAATATATAAAGTAAAGTTAATCTACTTCTTGAATCTTTGTGGTTAATAGCTTTCTTTCTAAAAAAAAACAATATTGATTCTGATTTGCCAATTTTTAGTCGCGTGCAGTCACTCCGTCGGTCTGTCCGTAACACTTTTGTGCTTGGCCTTTTTGGTTAAGATCAAAGGTCTGTTGTTAATAGATGCTGTTCTTAGCTTTTTAAGTTATTCTTACTACATGCTGTACTTATGTTTGTAACTTTGTAGTATAAAGTGGGGGATCTCTTTTCTGTATTAATTTAATGTAAAATGATCACCCACTTTAAAACCAGTCAGTCTCAAAGCCATTCAAGTCATTCTCCAGATCATTCAAGTTGTTTTTGAAGGATTCCAGTTATTTTTTAAGCATTCAAGTCATTCTTAAGGTCATTCAATTCATCCTTAAGTTCATTAAAGTCATTCTAAGTCATTTACTTTTTATTTATTTAAGTCATTTCAGCCCATTTTTCGGTCATTTAAGTTTATCTTTAAGAATTTCATGTCAATCCTACATTCACGCATTCATTCATTACACGAGAGCACGCAACTAATGGCTATCGGCCTTGTTTTTATGGAGCATTGATTCATGTTCTTAACAACAAAAAAATGTATTTTGATTTAATTTCTCTCAAAATAAAAATTCATTCACATTGATTTTTCAAGTGCATGTCATTTTGAATAATCCAAATCTTTTTTTTTTTTTGGCAAGGATTAAAGTGTATCTGTTATGATACTTCACTTCATCTTTTCTGTTCTCAATCAGTGAAGGTAAATCTTTCTAGACTGAAACAATTTTTTAATTTGTTACACTCCAGGATAGCTTTTTTTTTTTTTTTTTTTAGGAGCTTGATTTTCCGTCCATTTATTGTGGGAAGGCAAGTAAATATGAACATTAGTAGTTAATATTAACCTGTATGTGAAAAAATAGGAAGGAAGTCTTCATATCCTTTTTGCCTTCTTTTCTTCTCTTTTTTTCGTTTTCTGAGAAAAAAAGATAGTTTGCTTTATCTTTTTTTTTTTTTTTTTTTTACTCACGTTCACCCCCTAACAATGCATATTGCCACTTGGACATAAGCGGCTAAAAATTAACAAGATGTTGATTTACGTTACATATTAACTTCTGCATATCAGTACAGTCATGGAAACAGGTAGCAGGAAAGAAATTCCAAAGTCTAGCTGTTTGAGAGAAGAAACTATTGGAGTAGAAAGTTTTCTGGCATTTAGGGACCTCAACAGTGAAGGGATGACATTTTATTGCTGAACAGGTTTATTGGGGATATGTACGTCGAGGGGGCACAATGATTAAATGATAGCATCATCATATCATACTGGCCCTGTGGGTCAATCATACGCCATTCATAGAGATAGTCTGTTAGTTCATACCTCAACCAAGCAGGGCAGGAGTATTACCAGACTAGACTTTTTAGCCTGTTAAAAACAGGCAAAACTTAGAATGAGTGCTTTATGCCAAATTAATCATTGAATATGGTTAAATTTGTACTCATTTTCATTAAATACTAATCCCCAACTATGAATCGAATGGATACCATAATATTTAATTCATTGCACCTTATCATAATGAAGATTCATACAAAATTTCAGTCAAATCAGTTCAGTAGTTTCCAAAAAAACTTATAAATGTCTAATTGTGGTGACTAATCCCTATTCGTCCTTAACTGTACATCAAATGGCTATCATAATACTTAGTTTACTGCACCTTATCATAACAAAGGTCCATACAACGTTTTAGTCAGATCGATTCAGTAGTTTCTGAAAAAAAACTAGAATGAACAAATACAAACCAAGAAAAATATAGATTAAAAAGTAGAAAATGGATCTTTTGTTTGTTTTTTTAGACAGCCTTTTGTCCTCGCATTCCATTTCTGACAAAGGAATGCTGCCTACAAATAAGCTCTATCATACCCGAAAAGAACTAATTCAAGACCAGGCGTACACACCTTTATTTATTCAACTTGGTTTTTATTACAATTCACTGACAATAGTTGATTATAGTTGATCAGCCTCTATCATTTGACATATCCATGTATTGCATACTCTTAAACAATCCTTTCCTCTCTCTCTCTCTCTCTCTCAGACTCTCTCTTTAAGTCATGTGACATATACATTTCTATTATTCTAGCAATTCTCACCTCTGGTTTATCAAGTTGACTCCAACTGACTTTTCATTTTCTGTTAGTCTTAACTATTTCATGTACTACTGGGTCTACAAGTCTAGTATCTAACACATTATGAAACTGTTGTGTAATTACTTCCTAATCTATTTCTTTGACCATTTGAATATTTCGCTGAGTTAAATATTTAACTATAACATTAGGATAGCATAATGTTGTCTTGATGAGTTTTTTCGTATAAGTAAGTCTATCACTAGTATATTACAAACTATTGAGTTACTTATCAATCAAGCATTAGTTGTTCTAGACATATTGAAGAGTTTTTATCGGCACTTATTGAATTGATGATTTATTCATTGAGCAATTGCACTGGTGTTTGATTGCACAACTGCAATTAGCCTGTCCACCTCTCATTTTGTCTACATTGATCAGAAACCTTTTATTCTTTTATTTCCATTTACAAATCAATCATTAAAAAATAATCTTGCTTATGCTATAAAATATCAAGGGATGTTTTGTGTTTCGGACATTTTTTTTTTTTTTTTTGTTCATCTTAGATTAAAAGGAAATTTGGGGTTATAATATAAATGAGAAACAAAAGAAAGATCCTGACTTCAGCAAAAACTTCTGACATCTCATTTCAGAAATGTGTTCAACTCCCAACTTCTTTTTTCTTTTTTTTTTTTTTTTTTAAGTCAGACTCTGATTTTTGCAAAAAAAAAAAAAAAAAAATTTCATTCTCAACTTGGATGTGAGAAATTAGCTGAAAAATATGATTAGCAACTCTAATCATTCCAGTTTATGTAAAAATACTACTGACTCCCAACCCAAAAGTTGTTGTTAGTTTGTTTTTATGCCCCCTCCACTCAAAATGGAATTTTCCTCAAGTAATAATTAGTATATATTATTTATTAGTATAGTTGCCTGGAGTCATGGACAGCAAAATAGAAGTGTTAAAAGCGTAACATCTTTTTTTAAAAACTTCTACTTCTCTTTCCCCCTTGTTTGCCTTTGCCTCATTGAAAAGCGTTTCCTCTCATTTTACAGAGGACAGAACAGATACTACACTTTTATCCTAGCTTGAAGCCAAAATAGTGTGTTTTAGTTTCAGACCAAAACTGTGTAAAAAAAAAAAAAAAAAAAAAAAAAAAAAACATAAATGTCAACTTGCTGCTTTGACTAATTTTGTTCCTGTTGAGTAAATTTTACAAATGTAAGGTACCCATATTCTGTTGAAGACGATGCTGAAAAAGAATCTATCGGTTTTATAAGTGTGTCTTGTATAAATTTTGACTTTTATCTGGACAACATGCACACAAAAAAGAATTTGAATTACCTACAAGACACCATACTTGAGTGTCTTTGGTCTCTCTGTACAAGAGTTTGTCAAGAAAACCTGACATAAGAATACTTCACCCTACAATTTAACCATGACCAAATGTCCAAAATAACATTGTATTTGATGCCCAAATCAGATACCCTCGACATGGCTATACTCTGGCTCATATGATGAATGGTGCACCTTCTCCCAGCGATGTTACTTCAAATAACAGCACTTAGCTGGATACTCCATCAGACTAAATGAAATCTTTTCTTGGAATCTGTTAAGACCAAGAGACCACAAGAAAGATAAATTATAACAGGTCAGTTGGAGAGAGAAAAATTCATGTTCTTAAGTAACTCAACATTTGACAGGTAAAGAGAACTTAAATGGAATATTTGAATATCTATGTATCTCATATAGAAATTAAGTGTCAGCCCTTGCTTGGGCCTTACACTTGAGTTTCAAAAACTTCAACTGAAGTAAAATCACACAAACAAAAAGAAGCAACTGTTCTCTATATAATAAAGATTATTTATACAGTAATTTGATTTTAAAAAGGACATGTGTGTGTTTTTAGGCTCTGTGAATTCAACTTATATTTTTATTTTTAATAAAATATAAAGAATTCAATTTATTTTCTAAAGTAATTCATGATGAAAAAATATCCCCCAAACATTTTTTTGTTGTTTCAGGTATTTATTATCATATATTCTTTTTTTCTTTTTAGTCAGTCTACCAACATTGACTACAAAAGCAACAAATTTGCTCAAACTCTGTATTCTTGTGGTGTATGTGTGATAAGAGCAAATAATCATTTTTATCAGCTGGAGAATCATTAATTATTTAGGGTTTTACATGATTAAATTAGACAGCATTTTTAGCTAGTTTCATTAGATATTGTTGAGTTCGTTTTTAATCAGAAAAATATTTATAAATACAACTAGCCATTATATGCTACACCTCTCTTCTCAGTGAGAAGGTAATGCATGGGAGGACGGTTTCATGACACCAGAGTAGATACTACAGTTCCACCACCTCCCTGAATTGAGCATTGAAAGATAACATGATAGAGCATTAATAGAAGCAGTCATGTAACTTCGTTTTTACAGACACCAAGTCTCTATTAGTAATAGTACAATAGTACAGTTAATAGAAATAATAGTATAGTTGCAACTTTTAACATACAGATACCAAATCTCCATTAGTAGTCGATTTGTATTACAGATCTATCACCATAAGGAATATAATGCACCAAATCATACGCAGGAAAGAATTAAATCTTATTTTCTTTATTACATTTTTTATTGATTAGTCTTTGTTACTGCTATCCAAATATTAAACACTTTTCATTTCGTATTTGTTGACTGTAATATTCTACTGTTATTAATCCTTCCTTCCCTCCCTCTCTCTCTCTCTCTTTTACACTTCCTGTTCATGTATTGATCCGGGCATCACTTATAGTTCAGAAAGAATTCGATTCTGAGCAGTCAAGCTTAAATTTTTCTTAGATTCCCCTCTTTATTTCGGGTCTATTTTTGTTTCTCTTTTAGAAATTACTCCTTGTTTCCCTGATATATACCCTCTACCAACTCTCTTAACATTTTTATTTATTAAAAAAAAAAATCTGATTCTTATTTACTGAGCCCCAAATTATCATATTAAAAGTAATTTTTTTAATTACTTGTTCAAAAGGAGTTCAGTTTTCCTATGTACCAAGGTGAGGAATTATCATCAGTTTAACATGTGTTTTACAAGACATTATGTGTTTCCCAAATTTACCTATTTTTAGATAGGTCTCTATTTATCCCCCTTTCTCTCAAATAATCTACCCTTATCATTTATTCACATTGTATCTTGGCCTACCTCTGCCAACTAATCTTGCTACTTCAACTCTTTTACATCTACTAAAACAAGAACTCCCATCAATATTTTATGACCAAACCATCAAAGTGTCTTATTCTGCATACATCTCTCTATAATGTCCAGATTTAATCTTCTAACTTCATCAGATTTAAGATTGTCTTTAAGATTCACATAATACGTCTGTCATATGATTCTCGTATCATTTCTTTCCATGCAATGCAAGCCTTCAACCCTCATTGACCCGGTTTCACTTCAACCTCGTCATTACACAGCATACACATATATATACTTTTCCCTTTTGTTGACGCTGGTAATGCTCTACTAATTAGTAATAGCTCTTCATTGTGCTCAAATGGTATCACCAAGATAACAAAACTATTGGAAGAGTTATAACACTACAACCACTTGTCATCACTTTAGTATCCACAACATTCATTCCCAAGCTTTTATTTTTCATAGCATTTCTTCAAGTAAACCTTCCATTGTTTAGAGACAAGCACTAAATCATCAGCATAAAGCATCTCTTGTGGCTAATTCTTATAAAACGCAAATCAGATTTTAAAAATGCGACTTGTAATTCCAATATATTTAATTTGCATTTGTTCTTGCACTTTCAACTATTTCAGACATATTCAGATACTAATTCCACAAAATAATATCACAATGGTTATTATTGATAATGATTATTAGATTACTAATTCCTTTAGAGTGGCTGATTAAATAGCCATTAACTCTTCAAATGCTTTAAAACATTATTTATAAATGTTTTTATTTTATTGGTAAGAAAAAAAATCATACTTTTTGTCTTACTAATGGAATAAAGAAAATTTCTACATGATTACTCATGAGTATGGCTATGACAACAGAATATACTTTTCATTGTTTTGGCCTTCGAGTATATATCAGACACAGACAACCGAGAACCACATCACTCTATATAAAAGCATATAAAATATCAACAGATACACACTCGAGAGTCAAAAAATGAAAAGAATATGCTGTTGTCCTAGCCCTACTCATGAAAAGTTATTGAAAAGAAGACTATGGTGTTTCCTATTTGTCTTATGCAACAAAGCAAACCCTGTCTTACGTTAAAAACAGGGTTACATAACCAGAAGGTATAAATTCCAACTCCTAGAATTTCAAAATATTCAACTCTGACTCTTTTTTAAAAATCTTCCAATATTCAGACTTTGTTGCTTCTTCAGAGATTAAAAAATCGAATTCTGACTTCTAGCATTTTTGTGAGTCAAAACTCTAACTCTCTAATCCTAAGATGTTTCCTTTTTATTTAGAAAATCCTCTTCTAGGTAAACTCTATAAAACTAGTATGTTTAGTATCTGTCTCTTGTTTATTCTTGCATCTTCACCATAATGAATTTTTAAACAGTGCTTTGTCAAACACGCTAAGACACATTACCTTATTCAAGATGTGGCACACATGAGATTCGCTGTTACTTACACCTGCATATTTCTCAAATCATGTAAGCATATAATCTGACAGTGTCTTCTCGGTCATCAAATCCTTTCCCTCTGAAAGGTCTATAAGAAACCGTCCTCCCATGCATTACCTGGACAGAAGTTTCAAGCATATTATATCAATGCCTGCATTCCTCAAACCCTCTTCTTGATTTTCATTAATGACCTTTCAAATCATATTCTGAGATCATTTGTTGACATCTATGCAGATGACAGAACTATCTATGTCATCATTCGAAAGGCATTGTTGAACAGGACTTTGCTGATTCTCTTTTTTTTTTGTCCAGAGCATGTAGTGCAATGGGATAAAGGGTGGCTTGTTACATTTTAACAAATCTAAAAACAAGTTTCAGAAAATACTTAACTTTTGATGTAATCTGCTATCTATATAAAAGTTGGTTATGCTTTAAGATAGAGTACTGTTACCATATCTGGGGAAGTTTCCACATAAAGTATTCTTATTTCCGTTAACTTCACAATCTAAATTCTATTAAACATCATCCATATTGATCTTCTTTTTTGTTTTATATTGTGTTGGGTAAGTTTTCTTGTCATATTAATTACAATCTGTTTAATCTCTTATGCATGAAATTTTTCTTTCAGAAAAATCTTTTTGCATGTCAAATCTTGATATTCTTTCTCCTCACCCTCTTAAATCTCAACTTTGCCCAACTTACCAAGCCACCTTTAATTTATCATTTTAAAACAAACCCCTATTTTCTTATCCTAAAATTCTCTGTCAACTCTGGCTTGGTTTAAGGGAACCTTTTCATACAAATATTTACTTTCTTGTAAAATCCCTGCTTTTTTTTTTTTGTGTGTGTGTGTGTGTGTGTGTGTGTGTGTGTGTGTGTGTGTGTGTGTGTGTGTGTGTGTGTGTGTGTGTGAGTGAGAGAGAGAGAGAGAGAAAAAAAAGAAACAATTAGAAATGCGAGTTCTCTGCTTTGTTTTTAATCCGGAGAAAGTGGATTTCTGCTTAAATACATGGATATAAATTCTTTGCATTTTGGTCGAAATCTACATTTTTTTTTTTTTTTTTTTTTAATGAAAAAGCTGATTTTTCCCCTCTTATATCAGTTTAAATGTTAATTTTGCTGTGAAGACTAAAACTTTCAACAATTCATTCAGAAGGTAGGCAAGTTAGATAACTTTTGTTTCATAAAAAATGACTTCCTGTCCCCTTCCTCCAAATGTGCACAGTATCATTTTCTTAGTTTTGATTTTTTTTTAGTTAAAACTGATTGAAGTTGTTAAAAAAAAATTGTTTTATATTCCTTGCCTTCCAAATGCTCTAGAGGTCATGTGTGTTTCCAACAAAAGAAACACTCATGAAATTCATCTCTGTCAGCTTTTTTGCTAGTAGCTACTTGCATCCCTGGAAAATGATATAACAATGACTAATCAAGTATATTCTTTTTTCTGAATTGTCAGCTTTCTTCTCCGTCTAAATTTGTGTATAGGATTTTTTTCTCATTAAAAAAGAAAAATTTATCTAAGTTTCTTTGAACTTTTCTAATGAAATTCAACACTGTCTCCAAATTACAATTCCTGACTTTTGACATAAAAATATTTACCTGTGCATACTATTACCTAATGAGCACCATCTGTTTCAAGGGTTAGGAGCTTCTTTTGATACTTTTCTCATAACTAGTAACTTATATTCCTGAAAAAAAAAAAGACCACAATATTAATGCTGTTTTACTTTGTTTAAGATAATGATCTCTATTTCCTCAACTAGTAGTTTCTTCTGACTGAACAATGCCCACGCTAGTTATTAGGACCTTATATTACATCTAGTTTATTTAAATTTTAGCAACAATCCTCATTCACATCTTTCCTACAATCAGCTGTCTAATATATAGAATTCTAACTTTAAGTTCACCCTTTTTACGAGAGGTCTTAAGTATAACCTTAAAAGACATCCAGCAGTGCGGTACTATTTGGGGTCTATTTGGAATGGAGTTGCCTCTTAATTACCATTGTTCATAGGTCCACTTTGACCCTGGAGTGGTAATACTTGTTAGAGCATCTGGTGCTACTAGTTCAGACTGTCTGAAGATACTAGCTTCCGGCATCAAACAGTGATGTTATAGTGTTTTCCCCTTTCTTTTGCAAAACTCTATCATGTTCCACAAAGTCAAAAACAAAAACAATTTTCTTTTTATAAAACAGTCAAGCCAAACATCATGAATAAATGTTTGAACATGTAAAGTACTTAAAATTACTAAATTTGGCATTAAATAACCTAAAAAGGATTGATCTATTGTAAAACAAAATAACTAAATCAAACTAAACCTATTTTCAATCATCCTGCTGATCTATCTGCATTTTACTTTAAAAATATTTTACAACCAGGGAATATGCAATGCTATTTGTAAATTTCATCTCATGTAGATGTTAATTCTTTTGCGAATTGAGCATTAAATAGATTTTATTTTCTTGTAAGATTTACATCTGCTATTTTTTTATTGATTTTTTTGCTCTCTGTCCTTTTGCAATATTTCATTTTGGGTTTTTTTTTTTTTTAATGTTTATGAACTTCATACTGAGGTTTAAATGTTAAAATCACCACCTAAAAAGAATATCTGCGAAAATTTAAATATTTTAAACATGGTCAGCAAAAAGATAAGAAATCACCCTTATCCTTAGGAGATGGAACGACCTGAAAACTATTAAAAAGAGAAGGAATGACTTGGTTAAATGCCATTGCAACAACATATATAACAACTGAAAGGCTTGATTGTAAAACACAAAGAAGAATATTTACATAAGCATCTATTTTAGGTACCTAGGTTTCACTCCATAAACCATTCTCAACTGTAATCTTCAAAAAAAAAATCCGTATTCAAAATGTGAAGCCTGATTACCTAAAATGGACTATTAAATATGTAAATAATGTGTATGTGTAATATATATATATATATATATATATATATATATATCGCTTCTATAATATAAAGCTGAACGTCTGTGTATGTGTCTGGTCACGAATAGGCTCCTATATGGTTGACTATTATAGAAAACTGATCACATATAATGATAGAAGATGTATCGAGACACAGAAATGGGTATGTTTGATCTGGCATAATGATGATTCATTAAAATTGTGGGATTTGCATACGCACCTGGTCCACAAAGTATGGAGATAAAAAATTTAAAAAAAAAAAAAAAGCGTTTACAAGTGTTTTTAATATAGATGTACATATGAATACTTTGATAAGTATGTTTTAACTTAAATAGGGATGGTATAATAAAATTGTAGGGTCTGCGTTCACACCTGGCCTTCATAGAATGGAAATAGGCACAAACTTTAATAAAGACTTTTCATATCTATCTGCATAAGTATACTTTGATAATTATGTTTCAGTTTGAAGAAATATGGTATAATAAAATTATGGGGTGTTCGTTTGCGCCTGACCTCCATAGAATGGAAATATGTCATAAAGTTTAACAAGGTTTTTTAATATAGATCCACAGAATATTGTGATAAGTGTTTCAGTGTGAACAGGTATGGTATAATAAATTATAGGGTTTATCTATTTTATTTTTACTTTCATCATATTTTGCTTTAGTTTTGATACCCCCAAATTCGAAGCTATCTCTTTACAACCCTTCCTTTTCATAATCTATCATACTTTCATAAATCAGAGTCCATTTTCTGTAGGCTGTTTTTGAACCCAGTCAATAACGGGTACTTTTGCTAGTATATAAAAGTTTCGTGGTTCAATTTTAAATTCTGAAAAAACAACATATAGAGATATATATTCGATTTAAGAATATATTGTTTGATAAAGGAATATATCAGGATTTTATCAGTGTCTTATCTTGCTTATATATGGCGATTAAGCTACACAGAATATTCTGTGTTTCATCCATGCTAGGATTCATCAGGCTTGTGCACAAGCCTGATAAATACTAGCATGGATGAAATGCGGAATATTCTGTGTAGCTTAATTGCCATATATATTTTGTAACTTACTACCTAGCTCTACCTACGTATTGAGCACTGTTGAAGTAAATGCTTAAAGTTTACGCAAAAATTTATGCTTTCATATATTAATTTATGTGATTAAATGAAGTAGTTATATATATAATTTTAGAAGCAGTGAACTTTAAAACAAATCACAGAAAAATAGGTTTTATTATACCAATATGTGATTTATTCCAAAGATTAATTATTGACATTTAAAAATTTAAATACAATTTCGGGTATATGACAACCAGATAAACCCTATAATTTATTATACCATACCTGTTCATACTGAAACACTTATCACAATATTCTGTGGATCTATATTAAAACACCTTGTTAAACTTTGACATATTTCCATTCTATGGAGGTTAGGCACGAACGAACACCCCATAATTTTATTATACCATATTTCTTCAAACTGAAACATAATTATCAAAGTATACTTATGCAGATAGATATGAAAAGTCTTTATTAAAGTTTGTGCCTATTTCCATTCTATGAAGGCCAGGCGTGAACGCAGACCCCACAATTTTATTATACCATCCCTATTTAAGGTAAAACATACTTATCAAAGTATTATTATGTACAGCTATATCAAAAACACTTGTAAACGTTTTTTTTTTTTTAATTTTTTATTTCCATACTTTGTGGACCAGGCGTGTATGCAGATCCCACAATTTTAATGAATCATCATTATGCCAGATTAAACATACACATTCCTGTGTCTCGATACATCTTCTATCATTATATGTGATCAGTTTTCTATAATAGTCAACCATATAGGAGCCTATTCGTGACCAGACACACACACAGACGTTCAGATATATAGATATATTAAAAAAGAGAATGTGTTTCCAACAAAAGCAATGCATAGAAAGAGGTGGAGTTACCAACAGTTATGATATTTTTAAATTTTGTTTATTGTTTAATATTTGCGTATTTTTCATTTTTTTTTAATATTTATATTACACGTGTTTCGAGTTTGTCTCTCTTCAGATTTTATTTTAGTTTTATAATTTTGGAAAGAGCATTGTAGCTCTTAAAGAATATTGTGGCTCTGACAAAAGTGGATTCAGTCTAAGTGTCATGTGTTTTCAATTCCACACTCACTGTCATTTTAGGTACATTTCAGAGTTACTTGATATGAGGTCAGTGTATAGTGTAATATAATTTGACTCAGCAACCCTGATCAGTAGGCAAAAGTTGTTTATTCAAATTTGTTTAGTAATTCTTTGTTCAATTTGCGATTTGAAATGATACTTTTGGCTTTGTTTTTCTGTTGTTCCATTTAAACTAACCAGAGATTGTAATTTGTGATCTGACTATAGATTTGGGTTATGTTTTAGGCAGGAGAGGGGAACAAACTAAATTATTTAAGTTGGCAAAACTTTATTTTGCATGAAATTACAAATTTGAACTAAACTCAATAATAAAAATAAAATCAAATGCTAAATGAGGAATAAATAGCATATCAAGTTCTGTGAAAGTTTTAGTTGAAAAACAAGTTTTCTTTCTTATAAAATTCCCTTATGATATCATGGCTTAATAATAATGGAATTGTGATGCAGTCAAATTAATTTTTAATTCACATATGATAATTTTCCTAGTAATGCATTTGATAAAGCAGGCTTGTATGCTCCAACTTATCAACATGCCAAAAGAAATAACATTGGATCTCTTATTTGAGATTCATGCTCAACTTAAGATTTTAGTTGGTTTTCGTATATTGAATAATGTAAACTAACAGTGAGTACGAGTTGTCTATCTTTTGTTTGTGTAAGGAGAGGGTAACGTCATAGCTAAAAATGAGTCAGATGACTTCTGTTTTCTGGTTTTCTTGCTTCCTATGCAATAGCTGGAAATGTCCTCTCAATTATTAAATTCTTTCTCTCTGATAGGCTTATAAAAGAGTAGTTGTTAATGAGCAGTAATCAGAAGCTAAAAGTATCAATGCTGGCGTCTCTCAGGTTCCATCCTGGGCCTAACTCTCTTTCATCAATGATCTTCCAAATCGTATTCTTAAATCATTCATAGATATTTATACAGACAACACAACAATCTATGGCAACACTTCAAAGGCCGGCACATGGTGCAATGGGGAAAGAGGTGGCTGGTTATTTTTTATGCATCTAAAACCAAGCTTCTCTCTTTTCGTCACAATCGCTCTAGAACCCCATCTGGCACCAATTGAAATGAATGGGTCTCCGTTTGCATGCAAGTACAGTCTATCTTCCAATTTTGGATGAAGCAAACGAGCAGTTACCTTCTGATTTCAGACGAGACAGGTGTGTTGAGTGACTCAGAATGGGTTGAAGAAAAAGAAAACGCAAGAAAGTTTAAGTTGACAATGCGATGTCTCCCCCCTCTTTCACTCATTAGTATCGGCCAGTGACAGGAAGAATTGATCAGAGAGACCAAAAAACAAAAAAAGGTATGGTGACTTTATCATAAAACATGTGCACACACTAGAGGTGACACAACCACATCCATACACACATCCATGCTCATCCTGTTCACAATGGTATTATAGTGTGAGTGAATTCAATAGATTTGGCTCGATATGAACTCAGATTATATGATTCCATAGTCTCTGAGTTGGTATCTATTACACCACTTGTGCTTCCCTAAGAAATGTTATTATTGATCTAAGAGAGCAGTAGTCTAAATGTGTGAATATATCGCCTCCCTCTTTTTATTGCATTTATATTACTAATGGAGATTTGATATCTTTCTGTCTGAAGCTGAAACTATACTGTTACTTCTATTAATTGTACTATTTTTTAACACTTAATTCAGAAGTGTTGATAGTTGTCATAAGGACCTCCTTTCAGGCATTATCACCTCCTTTAGGAGGGATAGTTTAGTATGTGTTCATTGGATATGATACCAGCCTCACAAGTAAAGTTGGTTTTAGTAATAATAATAAAAAAAACTTTTTGGCATTTTTATGATCTTTTAAAATACTAACAAAATATTTTTTTAAATGCATTTTGTGTAAAATAAACATACAAATTTATGTGGGTGATGTTATATAGCAAGTCAAATTAGTTTTGTTTATTTTAATACAATCTAGTTTAATAGATGTTTGCACCTGAAATTTATTTTTAAGTTTTATTTATATTTTTAGAAATTCCATAGTTATCTCCCTTTTATTTATAAACATGTAACCATTTTTTGAAATTTAAATGTTTGACATGTGAACATGTGTTCATTTTGTTTTTTTGTTTTTTTTATTTTTTTTTTATCTTATTTTTTTTTTTATTCAATTTATCCAAACAAGGCACAGTACCACTTTGAAGTAGGGGGCTACTATTGGGGACATAAGTTGCAGGGATATTATGAAGGGAGATGAGCAGCAAGATGTCTGTTTACATTACACTTGAACTTCTGCATGTCAGTACAGTTGAGAAAGTAGAATTCTGGAAGGGAGTTCCAAAGTCTAGAAGTTCTGGGGAAGAAACTATTGAAGTAGAAGGCTTTCTTACACTTAGGGATCTCTACTGTGAAGAGGTGGAATTTAGCTGTTTGTCGGGGTTATTTACGTTGAGGGGGTACAAGTGCTTGTAGTTCATCAGAGCATTCACCATTAAAATATTTGTAGAACAGGCAGAGGGATGCAGCATTTCGTCGATGGGACAGAGGTTGAAGCTTAGATATTAGTTCAGGACCTATCAGGTTGGCGACTCTCTTTTGAACCCTGTCCAGGAGTGAGAGACTAGTAGCAGATGCACCAGCCCAAATGTGACAACAATACTCCATACGTGGGCGAATGGTGGCCTTATAGAGGTACAGGATACTTTCAGGCATAAGTAACTTTTTAGCATGGTAGAGAGGGCTTACCTTCTTCACAGTGGCCTTGGCAATGCTCTCAATGTATGTGTTCCAATTCATGTTCCCTGTGAATGTTAGGCCCAAGAGTTTAAAAGAAGTACTTTCAGGTAATGTGTCTTTGGACATTGCTCTTAGTGGTAGAGAAGGTTTCTTGTAATTATTGAAGGAAACAAGCTTAGTTTTGGCAACATTGAAATGAAATCAATGTTGGTATGTCTGTTGTTGTGATGGAACTGCAGTAGCCCCTTTTTATATTATACATAATTGAAGAAGCAGTTTTTTTTGTTGTTGTTAGTTTTTTTTATAAATAAATGCTTTTGTTGAAGATTAGTAATACAATATTTATATACAACAATGATAACATTTCTTATATTACTATTGTGGCAGAAATAACATCTATCCGAAAATATATTGTAATTTCTATTGTATGGGAATTCTAACCATAGAAACTAAACATTTCTCATCTTGCATGTCTAAATATACGTTGTATGTTCAAAATCACAGACATAACAAATAGAAACCCTTATTATCTGTATATTTATAAAGTTGGGCCATTTGTCACGTTGCTGTTGTCAACAATGGCTTAACAGCTTGCTAGCATATTTTTGATGACTTCTAGGATTTTACTTCCAAGTTAACTTATTCTTCTTTCTTTCAAGTTCATCCTTATCAGTTCCTCCCATGTTTTCCTTAGCATTCTCCTGTGAACTGATCCTGCTGGCTCAATCGTTCTTCATCTATTAACCCAAGAACTCACATCCATTTTTTGAATGTGATCATATTACTTTTTGCATGCATTTCCCTATACTGTCCAAAATTAATATTCCTCTGAGATCACAGATCTAAGCCTATCTTTAAGACTCACATTACACATTCATTGTATTATTCTCATGTAATTCTTCTTTACCATGCAAAACTTCTCAACAATAAGGTTTCATTTCCATATATCATCACACTTTGTATATATGCTTGATAGTCTTCTCTTGGTTGATAATAGTAACACTCCTCTCATTTGTAAAGATAAAAGTTCCATTAACTTATTCTATCCACTCTCAACTCTTGCAATCACACTAGCACCAGTTCCTATCCGTGTTCAAATGGCATCACAAAGCTAGCAAAACTTCAGAACAACTCCACTAACCTTGCCATCCAAATATACTTTCGCCATATCTGAGTTTTCATTTATTGGTGAGATTAAAATACCAACTTCATGTTAATGATATAACAGCTTTCAAAATATACTTAGTTGTGTCTATGCAATTGACATTTAAAGGTTGACTAATTTGTATATAGCTTTGCAAAAGGGCGTTTTGTTAATTAATTATTGTTGTTGTTGTTGTTTCTTCTTCTTCTTCTTCTTCTTCACTTTTTCTTATTTACTGATTATTTTCATTTTACTATTACCCACAGTTCTATTTACATATATTTTACATATCATGGATAAATGCTTAGCAGTTTGGGTGTAAAAGTTTTTCAACCTTCTCTCTTTACATCATAAACGTTCTGATCCACATCTGGCATCAATTGAAATGAATGGCTCTTGTCTTGAGCTTCTGGGCTTGACCTTTACTCCTGATCTTAAATGAAACTTGTACATCAAATTTGTTGCCAAGGCCGCTGGAAAAATGGTGGGATCCTTCTATCGATCCAGTAGATATCTCACTGCTGATGCAATTCTCTATCTGTATAAGAGCCAGGTACGTCCAAGGATGGAATACTGTTGCCACATCTGGGCAGGAGCTGCTAGAAAGGACTTGTCCTGCCTTGATAGAGTTCAAAATAGACTTTGTAGTCTCGTAGGAGATGTCCTTTTCTCTTCCCTTCAACCTCTATCTCACAGAAGAGGTGTTGCGAGTTTGTCTCTGCTGTATCGTTATTTTCATGGAAAGTGTTCGGCTGAGCTTCAGTCTATGGTCCCCCTTCGCCAAACTTTCACAAGAAACACTAGTTTAGCTGAAAACACTATTAATAATTCCCCCCACTCTTTATCTGTGCCTAAACCTAAACGTAGATTCCATGAACAAAGCTTCTTTCTTAGAACTGCACGCCTATGGAATTGTCTTCCGTTTTCCTGCTTTCCAGCTGACTACAATATGGTTGCCTTCAAGTCTAATGTAAACAAGTTCTTGATTAGCCGTTCCACTTGTTAACAAATTCACCGAATTTCCATTTACTAATCGATTACTATATAGTTCAATTTCTACTGTACACTCTTTAACCCTTATCCTTGAGTGGCCTCTTGGCTTTGATAAGTGGTGATGCCTATGTAAAAAAAAAAGAAAGAAAGAAATGTCAGTTTACTTCTGAGCATTGCGATTCTTCATTGCCTCAATTTTTTCAGAAAACGTTAGAACACAGGTCCTGCTAGTTATCATTAAGAAGACTCCTGGTCGACCTGGAAGAGGTCCTATTTATTCTTTTCCTCTGTGAATTGAGCAATCACTCGATTAATAGTAGAAAGTGGAATCTCTATATTTGCAATAATTGATAGTAACTAAAAATCCGCATCCAAATTGACTCAAAAATACTTCCCCCTCTCTGAAATTCTGACAATTCCATTTATTTACTTCCGTCATATCTGTATGTATACTAATTTAAATGCTTAATGAATTGACCACTTTAGGAAGTTTGATACTTTTATCTATTTTGGACAATTGATTAATTTGTAAAAGAAGGTGTTATTTCCTAGCAATCTTGGAATTTTCTTGTCTATCACATTGAATAGCCACTTAAAGATATGGAAGGATTTTATTTTTAAGTTAAATTGTTTTGATGAAAAACACTGGATCAAGTTGATATGTCTATTCATAACTTTTATGTGAAAGCAACTTTGATTATTTGTTTCAACAGGTTATATTAAGACAACAAAATGTGTTACTTTTTAATGGTTTTCTTTACTTAGAATATCAGGAAGTTCATGAACAAATTTAAAGCATTTTATAATCTCCCGTATGCATAAGATACAATTTTTATTTTATTTTGTTTGTTGTTCTCATTTACTTTGTCGTTGTTTTTTTTTTATTTTGTTGTTGTTATTGGTGCTAAATTGTAAAAATAATGGATAAAAAAAAAGAGGCTTCAGAATGAATTTATGGTGTTATAAATAAAAGTGCTAAATAATATTCAGTTCTAAGTGATAGCCTCCTAAAGTTTGAAGGTTCAGTTCTCAGTATGGATAATACAGAGAATACAATTAAGAATTACTTAACACTGATCATGGATGGCAGAATGAGAACAAGCTACTTCCATGGATTAAATAAAGGTTCTATTCAAAATTTTAATGGTTGGAGACATTTCTTGTTTTTTTGTCCAACTATCTATTAAGAATCGAATAAACCTGATAGGTGTAACTTAATAAAGAACTGAATCTTTAAACATCTGTAATAGCTACAATATTGCTAGCAAGTTTGAAATGAGGTGTGGCTAATTGATCTGTTTCACTCATTTTAACTACACTTTATTCATGTGTATATTTCTAAAGACCAATAATGATGTTCTATAAACATGTACTAGATAACCTAGGATTGCATCCAAATATCAACCCACACGTATCAAGCCGATCGATTAAAAATAAAAAACACACATTTTGATTTCTTGAGCTTTACTTATTTACTTATGTCTTTGATTAATAATTATTGTTTAATTTGAATTGAATATTAATATCTAACTTGTTTATTAGTGAAATTAACGAATGCATATAAGCAAAAAATATAAATGTGTTTAGCTCTGTTCTTAAAGATTTCTTTGGAGTTGAATGCGCATGCATGTATGTTTATGCTAAGTTTATTTCACAAAGTATTCTATTTCTTGATAAATTGTTGGGGCTTACAAGTCCGCATCATTTTTTTCTGTTTATTTAGATTCATCAGACTACTGTTCTCATCTTGAGTGATTTTCACTACGTTTTGGTCGATGTAACCTCTGACCTTCTTCAGGTGTATCTTGTTGAACTTTGGAATTTCGACGGAATTTCGAATGGGACCCTTTATTTACTTCATGGGGGTAGTTCTTGTTCCATCAGCAATGACTGGACAGAGGTCCTAAGTAATTCGCTATTGTATTTTTTGGTCGCCCACAATGAGGATTGAACCTTTAATATTCAGGAAAATATCACTTTTACAATTGATTTTTCCAAGTACTCTAATCACTGTGCTACGAGTCCTTTTTTTTTCTGTTTTTTTTTTTTTTTTTTTTTTTAATATTTATAAAATAAATAAAAAACAGATTATTGCCAATTATTATGTTTTAAAGCACAGTTAACGAAACAATTTTCTTTTTTTTTTAATATTTTCATGCACTGGCTATAAAATATTTCTCCATTTTCCAATAAATGTATAGTTTTGTTTTTCTCATTCAATCGATTATTATTTTTTTTTTTTTTTTGACGAGTAGTAAAGTGTAATATCTGTTCTGATATTACATTTGTTTTTTCTCTTCTTGGTCAGTGAAGGATAATCCTTTTAAATAGAGGCAATTTTTTTTTTTATTTTTGTCTTAATCCAAGGTTCCTCTTTTGGGGAGCTTGATTTTTGCCACATTAAAAACTGACCTTGTGTCTAACTCTACCCTGTGGGGAAGAAAATGGTAAATTAGCCTTTTGGGCTATTTGATGCCAAAACACAGTAACTATTATAAACGATATGTTGTATATAAGATAAATTGAACATGCTATTTTACCCTTGGTGTGAAATGTTGGCTCATACTTTTCTCAATGTTACTAGTGCAAAAATGACCACAGTAGGTCTGATAAGATTTGAACCCGGCATAGCTGATTCCATAGGTTGGGTTTGTATCCATTATTGGCAATAACACAGTCCCTGTTTATTTATTTATTTAAAAAAACCAAGAATATATACATCTTAAATGTACTTGGTGCTTTAAATCTGTTTATCATTTAGATAATATCCTTTAATCTGTATAAGTTAATAAATATCTAATGAAAGTGGTTTAGATCTCTCTCTCTCTCTCTCTCTCTCTCTCTCTCTCTCTCTCTCTCTCTCTCTCTCTCTCTCTCTCTCTCTCTCTCTTATATATATTTCCCTAAAACCTAAGGGAAGACTAAAACTTGCTGCCATGGTTTTTAATGATCTGAAATAACAGCAAGAGGAGACTTGCTTTTAAATATTTCTCATATGTTATATCTCCCCTCTTTTGGAAATAGGGTATGATTATGGATATCTCCAGTATCAAATAATCTTTATACACTGTGAAATTTTCTTAATGTATAAAAACCAAAGAGGGGAGATATAACATGAGAAATATTTGGAATCAAGTCTCCCCCAGCTGTTATTTTAGATCATTTGAAATATTAGCAAGTTTTAGTGAGGTTTTGGGGAAATATAAAATATTTTGTAATTTGTATATAAAACTAGGAAAACGAATGACTGATTGAAACATTTTATGGCTGTAAAAAAGTGCCAAAAATAGGCTCTGGATAATGGATGGTCCCCTTAATCATGTGCGACATTAAGAGCAAATGTCACATGATCCACTACACAAGTCAGGTCATTAGCTTTACAACGAGCCTTTAACGTAAAAACCTTGACTTCTCTTGGTGATGAAGTCGCTGAAGGCGTTTTTGATATCAATTAGGTTTTTGAAGCATTTTTCACGCAGAAACTTGTCAAGATGCTTGAAAAAGTGGTAGTCAGTAGGTGAGAGGTTTGGGGAGTATGGTGGATGAAACAGTTTGGTAGCCCAATTCATTCAACTTGTGCAGGGTCAACTTAGCAATGTACAGTCAGGCATTGTCATAGAGGAGAATTGGGCCTTTTCTGTTGACCAATGCTGGGTGTTGTCAAAGTTTCTGATGCATTTCATCCATTTGTTGACAGTACTTCACCACCATAATCGTTTTTACTACATTAAAAAAATTGTAATGGATGAGGCCGGTTGCTGACCACCAAACAGACAGCATGAACTTCTTTTGATGCAATTGTGGCTTCAGGAAATATTGTGGAGCTTCATTGGCATTTATCCACTGAGCTGAGTGTCACCGGTTATCATAAAGAACTGACTTTTCATCGCAAGTCACTACCCGGTCGAGAAACGGGTTCTTGTTGCATAAAAGAAGGGAAGATGACACTTCATAACGGCATTTCTTTTGGCTGTTATTCAATTTGTGAAGCACCCATTTATCAAGTTTTTTTGTCTTTCCAATTTCTCTCAAGTGGTTGGAAATCGTTGTATGCATTACATCTAATTCAGAAGTAAGTTCTCAAACAGTTGTGTGTGGATTGGTTTTGACAAATGCTCTTAATTGATCGTTGTCAACATCCGATGACCGACCATTACGCTCATCATCTTCAAGACTCTCGTCGCCACCACAAAATTTCTTAACCCACCAATCAAAATGTATTCAAACAATATTCTTTTTTTTTTCAAACGTGCTTAATACATTTTGTAGAGCTATAATAAATTAATTTATATAAATATCAGAAAGCCCCAATGTTGATGAATCTATGTTTTGACGATATTAATTAATTTCCTCGGGTTCATTTTTCATTCAATTTTTTCTTTGTTCTTTTTATGAAGTCTTTATATGTACAGTGGAATTTGTTTTTTAATTAATCACATTCCTCTTAAAAGGTGAAAGGATTTAAAGTCGAAAGCATGATTTCATATAAATAACAAACATAATTTGAATTGATTTTTTTATGTGCAAAATGTTATTTAAAGAAATATTTTCCCTTGCACTACAATTGTATTGGCCATGTGTTCATTTGAAAGTTGCTGATAGAAACAACACAACCTTAAATTTATTTTGTATAGTTTTTTGACTTTTACAACATGTACTCATTACACAAAAAAAAATTATTAATTTTATTTTATTTTTATTCGCTTGAAACAAAGTACATTGCCACCAAGACATAAGAGGCTACTGTGATTAGGGGCCAAATTTATAGATAACATCTTGTGGGGATTTGGGCACATTACATTTAAATTTCTGCATAAGTTTATTTTTCTCCCACTGCAAGAAATATGACGCTAGGGTCAGAAAGTGGGATTGAAAAGTCAGTGCCCAAGAGGAGGAGCATTCTGACCCTGCAAAAGATGCCTATGCAGTTCCATCAGCAGTCCCCAAGAATGAAGAGAGAAGGCAAAGCATGAGATGGTGAACCTCTTAGAACTGCACAGAATCAGCTCTTACAATGCAATCAACAGGGAACCGGTCATTACAGGAATGGGCTAATCTCTGTTGATTTTGGGCCAAGGACTAAATTTCTGCACCTTGGTATAGTCTGAGAAACAAGAATTTCCAAAAGCTAGCAGTCCAAAAAAAGAAGCTGTTAAAGTAGAAAGTTTTCCAGCATCTGGAGGCCTCTACAGGATTTTACTGCTAGTCAGATTTGTCAGGGGGTATTTATGTTGAGGGTCTATAAGTGAAGTAGTAAGTTCGCCTGGTCACTTAAATGGAAGTACTTGTAAATAAGTGGAAGTATTTGCACTAGTTTATATGTGGCAATAATACACCAAGCACAGGTGAATAGTAGCTTTGTAGAGATATAGAATACTGACAGGTGTAAAAAGTTTACTAGCCCGTTAGAGGGAGGCATTTCAGCAGACTTATCTTCTATGTATTAATTCCAATTCATATTGCTCATGAATGTTAGACTCTTAGGAATAGTACTATCAGCTATAGCAATCAGTGGTTGAAAAGGTTTCTTTTACTCATTAAAGGAAGGGCTTTTTCTTGGTAGCATTAAATGTAACCATTCATTTAAGCCCTCATTTTACTATAGACTGAAGATCATTCTTCAATTATTTTTAGTATTTTATTAAGTATCACATTTTCATATTATAAAAACCACAACACTTGAAAAAAAAATAGTTGATTAATATTTACTATAAAAAGATTTAATTTATTTAAAGAAATTTGAGAGAAAAAATGAATTAATAAAGATGATAGATCATAAATTAAAATTTATAAGAAAAAAATATATACAAAAACATTCTTTTAAAAGAATCTATTTAAATTAAATCTTCATAAATATTTGCATTAATTTTTTTTTTTTTTTTTTTTTTTACTATATCTGAAATTGCAGTATAATTTTAAAACTATATGACAAATATCTTCTCAGAAAGACGTGATGGGAGTAATCTTTATGTTGGTTTTTCTCTTTGTATCAATATGATGAAATGGGTACAACTTGCAAGAAGCAGCTGGATGAAATAGTTTTTATGATATTCCAAATAGATTATTGTTAAGATAAGAATAATCTTGATAATGAAACATACTTTGAGTCTCAATAAACCTGCATCTACCAATCCACATATCTGGCGCAATTATTACCTTTTATATATATATATATATATATATATATATATATATATATATATAATCATTCCATGTACTTAATACTTAAATTTTGTGTATAAAACTAATTAGTCATTAAATTTCAACCAAAGACTATAAATTAAAATGTTTCAAATTTTCAAAAATTTGCTTTTTTGAATGAACTAAAGTTCATTACCGTAAATTATTTAAATCCTCTCACATTCAAATATGTACTGGGTTGCATTCCACAAAAAGCTGCGCTAAAATTAATATTTTGCAAACTGTTTTACATAAAATAACGGAAATGTCTGCAACTAATTTCTTAATTTCCTCTTCTTTGCATGGAATCCTTTTTCGAAAACAAAGCAATTAAAATTTGACTTTTATTTGTTTTCGTTTATCGTCGCGTTCATAAGTTTATTTATAACAATGTTCTGGCTGTGCATTTATCGATCTACATCAATTGACGAAAATGAGTCCAAACAGGAAATAAAGCAAGACTAAGTAAATTCATACATACATACTCATACACACACACACACACACACACACACACACACACACACACACACGCGCACATATGTAATGAAATATTGTAAATGCTACTTGTTGACCTTTTCAGCCTCTTTCTTTTCTGGCTTAGTGAATTTGATTCGGAATTTGATGTTGATTAGAATTTTTTGCCCTTTTCTCTTCATCTTTTTTTCTACTATTTTCATTAAAACCAGTTGAGCATTGTATTTTAATGGTGTCCATTAGAGTAGTTTATCACTCTTTTATGCCTCGTTTAAAGTATATTCACCACAAAAACGTGTTTTACTTTCAAACTAGCTTACAAATCTTTTAGATGAGAATTGATAATGTGTATTATGTAGACAGCTATTCTGGTCTTGGTTGTTATAGTTACATTTCAGATTATATAATCTACGACCTTCTTGTGTGCATCTTTTTGAATTTGGGAATCTTTATGTTAAACACAGAGAAATATATAGAATTTTGAGTCAAACATCTTTCTTTTTAATGTGCAGGGATAAATTGTTCTTATTTCATCTACTAATAACTAAGTAGAAGGGTTAATTATATTTTATAATTAGATGCTTGCTTTTGAAACTATGGAACCTATATGAAATTTTGAACTGAACCATTATTAAACCTAGGGGAGTAAATGGCTGTCATTCTGTCAACCATGTCTTGGTAGAAGTATTCATTTTATGTTATTATTGTTATTATTGAATGTAATAATAATTGAAACATTATCTTGCAGAAGATTGTCACTTATAATTGATTGTTCACCACTGCTTTTACCTGTTACATCAATTGCCCAATGCTCCTATAAGAGACTACTAATATCTAGAATGGAGACATAGGGAGTTAAATCAGAAAAAATCTAATTTTGGATTTTAAAAAAAAAAAAAAAAAATTTTAATTAAAAGAAAAACTGACACTAACTTTAACTATAGACTCTTGTAAAAATTGCTGATTCTCAACTCTGACAAGGTTAGTCAACTGGAAAAAAAGAGGAAGTGCGATTGTTTGTTGTTTTTTTTTTTGTTTTGTTTTTTTTAATTTTTTGAAAATCCTATCCCATTTATCAATCCAATTTGAAAATACAGTCAATATTAGATGTTCTTGTTTTATGTTTTCTTAGTGCCATATGCTACCTAAATAAGTAGAAATAGAATCGTCTGTTTTTCCTATAAAAGGAAGCAAAACTAACATGATCATGGAACTTGCTAGCTCAACTTGACAATCGATAAATTACTGTATTTATCTCATCTTTTATTTAATTGATCGATCTTATTCTTAATGTTTTTCAGTTTTTCCCTATTATTTTCTGTTAACTCTAATACTCGGATTACAACTATTAGTATTATACCTGTGCCATCAAAAAATGATGACGGGAATGATTAGTCTACTATTTCTAATTATGAAATCAGCTGTCAGAATTCAAATCCAAATTGGCTCTGTTGTGATCGTTTATGTACGAATACTGTTAGGAAAATCATGAATCTACAATTTCCCTTCAGCTATGCATAAACTGACAATTTGTGTAAAACTACTCTAATATAAGTTGTTTACAACAATTTAGGCAAAACAAAAATAAAAAAAATCTGTAAAATGGGCAAGCTGAGCTATATGACATATGAATAGATGTTTTGAAGGAATTAAGATTTAATATGCTTGTCTATAAATAAATCTTTCCGAAGTATCACTGTAATATAATTATGAAAATTATTTATGACATTAAATGATGCAATTAAAAAAGTTAACTGTCCTAAATCATTAATTATTTTATAAATTCCTGAAATATAACAATATTTACATTTGCCAATAATGTACAATATTTTTATGCCATGAATCAATCTCAGAAAATGTGTATTTTAAAAGACATTCAATAAGTAATTGGTTTGAAGATTCTTTGAGAGAAAAATACCTGACAATAAAAATAATTATAAGAAAAAAAATCTTTGAAATTGGTTTTCTTTAATCCATAAAACATTTCAGTAAAATATTTGTCAGATATGAAAAAGTCAAAAGGAAAAAAATTGCTATTCATTCGGAGAGGACATTACAGATGAATTGGATTTGATATATCTGTAGAAGGTATGATTTTACCCAAAACTTCATATGAATCAAATAAACTACATTTTACATTAAAATATCCCCAGTAAAATTGTTCTTATCTGGGTTTTGATATTTTAGTGTTATGAGTGATGCGAATATTCAAATATCTTTCGTTTCACACTGTCTGCCATGCTCTAGCCCCATATCACATCGCCACATCGCTGTGCTTGTTTTATAAATATTTCCACAGAATGTACACAATGAACTTCGTGCATTTGTACCGTCCCAAACCCAACTTCTCCAACTAGCTGCTAAATCTAATCTTTTCATTGTATAGGTCGCTATATTTTCTACTCTGATAGTTATTTTCCTTAGGTCGCTTGCTTTTGGAATTCTCTTGTTTCCCCAACCATATCAACGTGCAAAAATTTAAATGTAAAGTAAATAAATATTTTGCTGTTCAAGTTTCCCTCTACAGTACCCCCCTCCCAATAAAAAGGGCACTCTAGATGAGAACAAAGAATACCCCTGTCATTTATCGGCACTCCCTTATAAGGGAGCCTAAGGTAATAAATCGATCTCCTTCACCTTAGAAAGGAGGAGCTAATTCCTGATATTCTTACACTTTTATTATTTTTGAAAATATAATGAGGATGTATTAACCAAGAATGAGGAATGAAACGTTTACTTTTTTCCAAATGTTAAGAAAAGTATTGAGACTAAGGAAATGTTAATTTATAAATATAAAAGCGAAAATGTATGTATGTATGTGTGTTCGCTTTTTCTGTGTGTCTACAAAAGGTTTCTTTCAAGCGGTTGCTCGCTTCACAACTTTTTAAAACTTTTTATATCACATATAAATCGTAATATCTCACAGTTAACAATGAAGCTCACCTTTCTATTTAATTTGCTCAATTTTGGGAAGATAAATATTCAATATTTGTTGCTCGCCGCATGTGGGTTAGTCTTTTTCCTATAACATCTTGGGGAAAAAAAAAGCGTTCAGTTGTAAATGAAATCCCGCAGTCAAACTTGACCTCATTAACTCATTAAAACGAGCACCTGCTAAATCCAAGTAATTAAATAAATTCAAACGTGTTTCCGTAAGCATGTCGCGGTGGGGCAATAGTTAACGTCGCACGTTTTTTTTTTTCACACTTTAATTTACAACTTTGCCTCAACAGTTCGGGTTCGATCCTCATACTTACTTTTTTTTTAACCCCCCCCACCCACCCACACGCACACACCTCCAAACACCGGGCAACGCGGGGTACCCCTCGCTAGTCTATATATATAAAAGTGAAAATGTATGTGTGTATTTTTGGATGCTGCTAAAAACTTTCGACAGATGCGACGAAAATTCACAAACTCGGTATCACATCGAAGCTCTATCCTTTGCTCGAAAAATATCGAAAAATTGGCCAATTATGTTAACTTTTTCACCTCGAAATCGACAATTTTCGACAGGGGGGGGTGGTCAACAAAAACGGTCCTCTCGTGACAATGACCGATTCTATGCATGCATCAGATGACGTCGTGACCTGATTTACTTTAAATAGTTGAAAAACCGAACAAATTTCATGTACGTCGCGTTAGCTCAGTTGGTTAAGGCTTTGGTTCATTATCTAAACGTTTTGGGTTCGAATCGTGGTGTGAGATGGGTTCAAGTTTGGGGTTCAAGCCTACCTTCATACTAAAACTATTTTTTTTCTTTTACACCTCCAAACAACTGGCCAACGTTTTTTTTGTTTTTTTTTTAACAGGGTTGTTTTAATCTAACCCCCCCTCCAACACACACCTCCAAACACCCGGGCAACGCCGAGTACCCCCCCCCCCGCTAGTAAACTAATAAACGGCATTTTTTTTTTTTTTTTATAATAAGAATATATCTATCTAGCAATCCCTCAGAGCCAATCAATCTTATTGAATAAAGTCTTAATTTCAAGTTTATTATAAGCCTCACTTTATAATAAAGGGCAGTGTGTATGCATGTATATATATATATATATATATATATATATATATATATAATAAAAAGAAATTAAAAACACACTAGCTCATATGGGTATTAAACTGGCAGAGGGCAGTAGACAGCTGAAGCAACACTTGTTAGATAGAATCTATATACGCTTTGACCCCAAAACTTAACTCCTCAACCCCTAACCCTACCTACTCAATTCCCTAACCACAACATAAAAATGAATGAGTGAATAAATAAAATAAAATAAATCCACACCCAATCAACCTTGTTCTCCACACAGCTGGACTTCACCTCCTAACCCTTTTTTTTTTTTTTTTTTTTTTTTACAAAAAACCTTCTTTTGGCCCGAAGTTGATTTCCGTATTTCATTATGACTTCCGTTTTTAAATATAAGCGTTGTTGCCTGATGAGGTCTCTAGTTACTAAATACTTGAAGACCGAAACATGCTTATGACTGTGTAGCAACAAATTACCGTATGTAAAGACAAATTGAAACTATATATATAATTTTATTTTATTTGAGGGTAAACAGTTACATATGATCGCTACAAACAGCTATCTGTTTCAGTCAATGAGACTTCTTTAGGCGACCCTGAACCCATTGATGCCACAAAGAAAAATGGGGGAAAAAATGGGGAAAAAATCCATATAGATCTGTATACATTTAGATGTACCCCGATTAAATTGTCATAATGGCTTTTGATCGCAAATTTAAATATAATTCATTTTATTAATTTTAATATTCTAATATTATTTACTTAAATATATACATATGTTTATCTGATAGTATCTCTGTACGTTTATTTTTGTAGATGTCTGTGTATATTTATTGTGTACATATGCATATATAAAATGTGTGTGTATATGTAAATATATATATGGATATATGTACATACATATGATTGTGTTTTTGTGTGTATGTATATTCTTGTGTATATATATATATGTGTGTGTGTGTATGCTCACGTGTATATGTTGTGCGTATGTATGTATATGGATGTATGTTTCCGTATGACTATGTCTGCATTAGTCTATTAACGTTTCATTCTCCATCATAATGACAATTCTCTTTTTCTTTTCTCTCTATTACTTTTTATTAATCTCCCTACCCCTACCTAACTTCCACTGACATGCGACTCATTATATCAAGGAACACATTTGCAAGCTTCTTTTCTTGACATGTGAAAATCAGTTTATAAACAGAACCCCCCCCCCCATACTCACCCTCCTATACAATCCACAGTTCCAGTAAAATTATGACCCACATTAATCATTTCATATTTATATCCAGCTGTTAAACTATTTTTGAATAATTTTTCGAAAGGTTGAAATGCGGTCTCTCCATTTTTTTTTTCCTCTTTTTTTAGAGAGCTCGCAACTTTTTTAAGTTTTTTTGTTTTTTTTTTTTAAAAAGCTCCCTTTTTCCCCTTTTTTCTCTGTGGCGTCGATGGGTTCAGGTTTGCCTGAGGAAGTCTCATTGACTGAAACAAATGGCTGTTTGTAGCGACCATATGTAACTCGAATAAAAAGTTTTTTGCTCTTTTTATTGAGCACTATCTAACAACCTCGTTTTATTCATTAGTCCCGACTTTTGAACATCTCCAACCTATATAAATATATATATCTCACACAAAAAGTTAAAAACAAAACAAACTGTTGGAAAAATCCATTCAAGTATTTAGAGGTATTGGGGAAAATAACAGATCAGACACCCCTATCTTAAATCTAATTCCATAATAAGACGTTTCCTTTTTTTTTTTTTTTTTTTTTTTTTTATCTTTCTGTGTTTTATACCAATGGGTACATTTTATTTTATTTTATTTTATTTTTTAAACTTTTTAATTTGAGATTTTTTTTTAACATCATCAATTCAAACACTATTTTATTATAATAATATATTAATAAATACCGAATCGGTTGTTTTTTTTTTGTTTTGCATCATTTTTTATCAAAGATGTATATTCGTTATAATATATACTTCGTCAAATGGAACTTTTTGTTTGCTTTTTTTTTTACCAGAATATTTTTGCTGTCTTATAAACTGTTGCAAATCTGTTAGAAAATTGGCATTAAACAAGTGATGAGTGAAAACAAAACAAATCTGAGCTATTAAAGTTCGTAATCTGGAACGTGTACAAATAGTTTAATCTGACATCGTAAGTACCTTGTCTCTTTCCATCATGGCCATCTCCTAAAGAGCTTGCTAACTATATGAAAGTCATAACTATATCAAAGTCTACTAAATCACTTGTGCAGGCTGGGTTTCATTAGGTGTTAATTCCCAGGTTGAGAATAATCAGATATTGTGCTGGTGAGTGAAACCCTCATGGTAATTAATTTTATCCTTTATCTATTTCCTATGAGACTTTCCTATATGTTTATAGTATGATAATTTCAAAAGTAATTTATGAAAAGATGACAATCACTAATCTTATGGTGCTTTGATTCTGTTTCTAAGTTTGTTGAAACAACCCTAAGTAAATAAGATGCTCCCCCCTTCCTGTCTCTCTCAGATCATGTTTCAGAAATTTGGAGATGAGGATTGATAATTTGTGCCATTTGGATTATTCAGATTTATGTTATAATCTTGGATGTTATTCTTATAATTTTTTGAAATTCTGTACAGATTTCCAAGTTTGACAAGACTCACCTGAAGAAGGTCGGAGATTACATCGGCCAAAACGTGAGAATAACATCTAAGATAAAAATAGTGATCGGAATAATTCAAATAATACAATATCTTTTAGATTAGTCAAGAACTTTTAGGGTGCTTATTTAACTGCTCATTTTTATAAATTTCTCTCATAACTCCTTAATCAGAAACTAGTTACCATTATTCTTATTGAATAACCTGGTGCTATCAAATCAGGCTGTCTGTAGATATCAGCTTCCTGATTCAAATGCCATGTATATTAAAGTTTTTTTTTTTATTATTTATTTATATCTTATTGCAAAAATTAATCCTGTTCTGCAAATTCAAAAAAAAACAACAAAAAAAAACAATTGTGCCCCCCTTTCTCTCTTTTTCTTTCTCCCCTACTTCCCTGTCTGAAGATACTGACTTCCTGATTTAAACATTTTACTTTTTAAATCGAACTTTTCAACAAATCGACAACGTTTTACTTTAGAAAACAATAACAACAGAACAGAAAATATTGTTCTAAATAGGATCTCTATAAACTAGTTTTTAAGGTGAAATCTTCTGGCCTTAAATGACCCTTTACGTGTTTATAGGCCATTAAACAGAGCCAATCAATCTTATTGAATAAAGTCTTAATTTCAAGTTTATTATAAGACTCAAACAATGTAAATAATGCGATGAAATTATACTGAAGAAAGCTTAAGTTCATTTATCTATTTTTTTTTTAATTAAATTTTACTTAATTCTAGCTTTTCTCCAACAACAACCTTTACTATTGAGTCTGCCAATAATTACTGTTGGTTTTACATGCAATGTAAAAGAAGTCATTTCAATAAATTTTGTCTTATGTTGCTTTTGTTTTGAATTTAAGTCTAACTTAAATACACTTCTTTGACATTCGAGCTAAGATCAATGTTTTGTCCAAAGCTGGTATAATATTATTGGGTGAGGTCTTTATTTGTGCTAGATGTTCAAAGAATGGAAGTTTGTCACAAACTTCCTCAAGAGTTTTGGTGATATAACCTCATAAACAGATATATTCTTAAACTATGTGAACCAAAGAATTTTAGAAATGTATGTTTCAGCTTGAACAAAAGGGATAAAACTATAATGTGAGGTCTGTGTTTGTGGAGAACATCCATGGATTGGAAATATATCACAAATTCCTAAAAGGGTTTTTGAGATGAACTGCTATAATCAGATATATTCTGAAACTACTTTACAGGTGGCTGCGGCTGTGGAGTACTAGTTACAATTATGTTCCACTTTGGCTAGATGAAAGGCCAAAAAGGCCTGATATGATTGACTGGTCACATCATGCCCTAGTATCTATAAGTTCATCTTTAACCATATTATTATTCAATCAGATTCTTTACATAATCAAAATCTTATTTCTCGTTTTTATTTTTCTCATCAAATAGATACTAAGACGGTGGTTTAGGGTCAATCAAGTTGCAAACAAAGAAGATTAACAATGCCAAAGAGTAATGTTTTGATTAGAGTGGGCGTTTCTGAGAGCAATGTTCCCACTCACTATGAAATTTTCTTTTTATGGGTAATGTTTTCATGGAGCAATGTACTCTAGGAATATAAATAATTACCCTACTTATAGAATTATGTTTGACAATTTTATTCAGCATTAAATAACTCATAGATAGTTGATATACTGTAAAACAAACCAAACCAAACTACACTAGTAGTAGTAGTAGTAGTACTGATACTACTACTACTACTACTACATAATGAAATAAAGTTAGAATTGTTTGCTGATTATGTTTTTACTCTTCACTTTCTTTGTGTGGCTTTAAAGTCTTTATACTAATTTTATTTGAATTAGTTATCTTTAGTTTGAAACTAATGAAATGCATTCACTTTGACATTTTTAAGTTGAAACCAGTTACACTTAACAGATTAAGATTTTTTTTCTGTGTATTTCTGTTAACAATTTACTTTTTAAATTTTTGTTTTAAAATTAGATCTAAACTTAAAGATGTTGAAATCAATTTTTTAATATAATTTTTTTGGTTAAATGATACTTTTTGGTGAAAAACTAAACTAAATGAATTATAGTATATTTATAGTATTTATTGATAATGAAATAATGTGCACTGTGCTCAGGTGCACCATAACTCAGTATAAGTGCATATGTGCATGCATTTGGAGAGCATGGGACATAGTGTGATTTTAGTGAATTTCGGAAAACATGAGGATTATAAATGATGCAGTGTCACAGCCGCCAACAACCGATGCAAGCAGTTTGTTTCATGCTTCAGCAATCCTGAGCGTGAGAAAAAATGTTTCCAAAAGTCATGGGAGTTGTATTATTTTTGTAGACATATCCATATGCGTTAGTTATATGGAGATCAAAAATGTGCTCAGATTTGTTGTTGGTGAGATGCTTAATCATTTTGTGGATTTTTATCAAGTACATGACTAGATGTTGTCTTTTAATTAATCCAAGTCCATAGAAGCAAGGATGTTTTGGGAACGTGCATAACTATTTGAAAAATATTAAAATAATTATGCATCACATGTAATAAAGATAATAAAATAGAAAAAGGATGGAGGGAAAGAAAAAAATTGAAACATGGGTGAAATGTAATAAAAAGAATAGTGAAAAAAAATTTTTTTTAAATAGAATAGTGGAAAAAATTAAAAAAAAAAAAAAAAAAAATTGAAACATGGGTGAAATGTAATAAAAAGAATAGTGAAAAAAAATTTTTTTTAAATAGAATAGTGGAAAAAAAAAAAAAAAAAAAAAAAAAAAATTGAAACATGGGTGAAATGTAATAAAAAGAATAGTACCTTAACTGGTATCAGTTTTTTTTTTCAGTGGCGATTGAGTGCAGTTTTTATGCAATGGCGAGGTATATTGCAATGTTTGAGTGCGTTTTTTATGCAGTGGCAAGGTATATTGCATTGTTTGAATATGGTTTTTATTTGCATTGTTTGAATGCAGTTTTTATGCAGTGACGAGGTATATTGCATTGTTTGGGTGCAGTTTTTTGTCACATATTAAAGAATAAGGTAATGTTTATGGTAATGATAAAAGGGTTACAGCACTTTCAATACATTTGCGACGTGAGAGAAAGAGTTCAGTTTTGAGGAGAGTGCAACTTGTAAAGTCAAAATTGTGATTAAAAGTATTCATGTGTATGACTAGTGAGTAGAATTATTGTTTGAGATCCTGTTTATGTTCGTAAATAGAGGATTTTATATTTTTGTGCTTTGTCCGATAGAAATTGCTGTTGACAGTAATGCTTAGGTCACATCCATAAGAAGAATTCTTAATATTAGTTTTTTTTCGGGGGGGGGGGTAGATGCGGAATTTTTCTTCCCAAAAATACACTTGTCTACAATTAGCTTCAGTTGCTAGAGTCCAGGTCTGATAGCTTTTTTTTTTTTTTTCTAGCTAACTTCTTACCTCTAGCTGCTATTGCAAAAAACTTGGCCGGGGCTATAAAAAATACCCGGGCTTATTGGTTGATCACATACAGTTGAGGTGAGTAACTATCAAGGTAGTGTATTGCACCATAAAAACATTGAAATTAAGTCTTAATAGAGGCATTCCCATCAAGTACAAGTCAATAGAATGTCCATTTTGAAGTAAATTTAGATACTCCTTTTAAACAAAAAAAAGAAGGAAAAGAAATAATGTGTTACAGTACATCCAACCTTGTTATTACATATCGGGCTGTAAAATGTTTTCAATTGGCTCATGAGCATTGAAAATGGATCTTTTATTATATAAATGGAAATTGTCTGTGCATTGTAAAAGTATAATAACTATACAAGGTACACCCACAAAGGTGATATATTCTTGAACAAAATATAGGTATTTTTTTTTTATTTTTAATATTCATTCTTTTGGGGGTAAACTGGAATAGACTTGGTTGGGAGGGTTGATAAATATTTAGAGGAATTTTTTAATGTGGTTATGTAGTAATTTGTCAACATTTTTTTTTTTTTCCAGTTGCTACAGAAAGTGAGGGGTGGGGAGAAGGTGAGATGAAAAGATGAGAGGTTTTAAAAGAAAGATGTTACACACATTTCTAAGTTTTCTATTCTGCTGTCAATGCCACCATGTTAGTCTGTCAATAGAACAAAGTTTTTTGGTTTGTTTAGTTTTATCTTTTTATTAAGAAAAGTACCATAGTATGTGTATACCAGTATCATGAAGAATTACGCTAAGATACATGACTTGCAAAAAATAAGCTAGTTGAAGACAGTTTGAAGCATTATGCTTAAATTCTATGAGAATGAATAAAAGCGTTTTTTTTTTTGTTTTTGTTTTTTTGTTGTTTTTTTTTTTAATGATATGTAGTGACCCTTTCCAAAATGTTATCCATCAAGTCATTAATAATCTTTTTTGAAATCCAATAATACTTAGTACAGATAAATTTCAGTCTATGCCTGACTTGACCACCATGTTTAAATCATGAATGTCCAACAATCTTTGTTGTATTGCTGTTCAATTACAAGCATATCTTATTGAACAACTGGGTGGTATTGGGGATAGAAGCAGCTGTTAGTCTCTTTTCTTAACATATTGTAGTTGTCTCTCAGAAGTGGTGACAGTAATTGGAGATATGTTGTTTTTTTCTTCTCTTCTCCTTGTGGCTGGAATAAAAGAAACGGTAAAAATATAACTCCATCATTTGACCTGGGGTTCAGTTTGGCTATTTTTACAGTAATTCACATATTGATGATCCGCATTTTCCCCTTTCAATCCCCAAGAGATTGATGGAAATCTGAAAAACAGTGTTTGTTCACTTTGATGTTAAATACCTCAGAAATTCTCTTACATTTCTGCCATGTATTTCCTCCCAGTATGCAATTACCAATACACACCAGACTAACTTCTAACTTCTATTGAAAAATCCTATTTTATTGTTTAACTAACTTCATGTGAAATTTTCCATTTTAACCTTATTTTTACATATCCAGCATCTAATCTTGTTACAGATGGATGATTTTTTTATATAGTGGAGGTTTACTGCCCACCATTATAAATAAAAATGTAGTAAGTGAATAAAAGTATAAGCATTCTTCTTAATGGAGATTTTTTTCCCAAACATATTTTTGTGGTAAAGTGGAGGGTGAGGGTATCCGTTTTTTATTTACATTAATATTATTTATTTTTTAATATATTCCTCAACAAGGACTGTGCTAGTGTTAACCAAATAGAAACATTCTCTCTCTCTCTCTCTCTCTCTCTCTCTCTCTCTCTCTCTCTCTTTCTCTCTCTCTCTCTCTCTCTCTTTCTCTCTCTCTCTCTCTCTCTATTTCTATCTAACTAATATATATATATAGCTGTATCTATTTCTCTCACTGAACTGAGAACTCTCAACAAAACCTGATTGGAAAACATAGCTATTTTCTAATGCAAAAATTTACACTGTCTTCAGCCATTTGTGAAACTGTTCCTGAGTTAACTGTTAAAGCAGGGGATGATGTATTACATTTCTATACTTTTATATTTAGTAGATTCTTTCATACAAGATTAAGTATCTTTTCTAACTTTTTTGCCTTCAAAAACCTTCAAGTATTCTATTTTAATCACTTCTCACAAAGCAGCAGTCAAAATACTGGTTGTTAATCTGGCTTTATGTTGAATAATCTCCATGCACCTTCTGCCAATCACATTTAGATGTGATGAAGATTATTTTCATCTATTTTATGGCATCCTTTCTTCGCTTTACTTTCTCTAAATAATTGAAATAGGAAATGTTAAGTCAATTCATCTTGGTTGCAACTGATGTAACTTCTGACATTCTCCAGGTGCATTTTTTCGAACTCAGAACCTCTAGAGAATTTTGAACTGAACCCTTTAATTCACTAGCAGGATTACTTTACTTTTCGCAGAGCCATAAAAAACAAAATAGGTTAAAAAGCGTGGGTAACAGCTTTAAAACTTCTATCTCTTTTTCTCTATATCTGTATCTCTTTCTCTCTTCTCTCTTTTTCCCCACCCCCTACCTCTTCCACCTTCCTTTTTTCAACTCCATCCACCTATTCCTTTTGATTTTAATATATTGAAAATAATAATAATTTAAGATTTTCATCCAAGCTTTCTGTTTTAAAGTTATTGCCTCTGGGCAATACCAAGTTTCTGTGCCTTCTCCTCTCTCCCTTAAAAATATAATGAAATCTATATTTGTTCTAATGTATTTTGGAGCAACATTGAGTTCCTTGTCTTTTCCTTCTCCATTAAGGAACACTACGTACACATGCAGTGCTCTATGGACAAACTTATCTTTAGTTGACCTTTGACAACTAAATATTTTCGTTTACTAGCCAAATCCACATGATTTTTAGAATATGACATCTTAGTTCTGTGACGAGTATGTACATCATAAAGATTTACTGTGTGTGTGTGTTTTTGTAATAAGTATAATTCTAAACATACAACAAATTTTATATTGATACTTGAAAGTATAATCATTCTAATTACTTCAGATATTTTCTAAACAGCCTTTGTTAAAAAGAAAAGAGTATATTGTTCTATTAAACTTTTATTGTTAAAATAATTTAACTTAGTTCATTTTATATTAAAAAAAAAAAGTTGAAAAGATATTTTCATTCAGTAGTGACCATTGGAAGATTGTCAGTGAAAGAAATACAATCGCCAAAAGATAAGCGTTTCATTGTTTCTAGTTGCCACTTTGAAAAATCACTCTCAAATGCAACTGTTACACTTGCAATGTAGAGCCCTGACATGCCCGATAGACTCTTTATTTGATCGATTGTGGTAACGCTCTGCTAGTTAGTAAAGGCAGAAGTTTTCTTAACTTACTCCATCCATTCCATCTTGCTGTCACCCTGGTGCTATCCTGTGCTCTAATGATATCACCAAGGTAACAAAACTTAATAGCTTCTCCATCCCAGTACATTTTGTCCATATCTGAGTTCTCATCCATCTCCATTGCACTTCTTACATACACACTGATTATCCTTTTTCAACCTAATAGTAATTCCGCTGCACCTATTGTGTACCCAACACTTATAAGTACCACAAAAGATTGAATTGCATCCAACTCCCTTTCCACAAACAGAGTAGGAAAACTTTCCTTAATGTAGGAGATTTCCAACACAAAAACCACTGATCATCAATTTGGTCTTGGTAACATTTACTCTCAGAACGTTACTTTCCATAGCATTCCTACAAGTCTTTCATTGTTTCTAGTTTACACACGGCCACAAGATAATCTTTCTTAGCACTTTGTCAGAAGCTTTCTTTAGATCTTCAAAAGCAAAATACAGGTTTTTCTTATTGTATTTTGTGGGGTATATGATTAGAAAAAAACAAAAACGTACTGGGCGTATCTACATCGCTCTTTGGGAAAGAAGGAAAGGGTGGCTAGCTCATTTATATACACGAAGGGCATCTTGGGAAGGCAGGGCATGATGGGAGAAGCTTCTTTTTTTTTTCTGTCTCTTTCTTTTTTTTTTTTTTCTAGATAGAAAGATATAAAAGCTGGGAAAATTCCCTGGATATTGCAAAAAAGAAAAGAGTGGTGAACATCTTCTCTTGAAAAGTATTTTGTGTTGCTGAAGTTCAGATTGTGCGGTGTGACATTGGTGGCGAGAGGCCAGGTGTGGTCATGGAAAAGAAGGCAGAAACGTGCTGTTGTCGAGTGAGTGACTCACTCCTTCCCGAACCCCAGAACCGAATCCTGATTGTAACCCTTATTTCTTCATGTATTTGTCTCAAGATAAATATAGCACCAGTGCCATTATGTCGAGGTATAAAAGCAAACTGCATTTCATCTATGCTTATTCAACTTATTTGCTGCTCAATTATTCTCTTAATCACATTCAGAAGCTGATCTATCAACTTTAAGCTTTTGTAATTACCTATCGAGTGCTTCTTCTTGACCCTTGTAACAATACAAAATTGTGCTAAGTCTCCAGTCTTTTGGATTAACGTTTTTTTAATGATTTGGTTTGTCCAGTTTGTGATTATCTCAATACCTGTTTCACCTGCAGCATTTAACATTTTTGCAACAAAACCTAAGGATCCTGCATCCTTACACTTCATCTTACAGCTTCCTGTACTATTTATTTTTCAATTCTTATAGATGGATTGAATATTGCTTTTACAACTTCTAGATTGTTAAGTGTTAATTATTATATACTAGCGGGGTACCCAGTGTTGCCCGGGTGTGTTGCGATGATGTAGTAAGGATGGAAACAAAAAACAGCTTGGGGGTGGTGAGAAACAACAGAGTGGAGAGAGGTGTTAAACAAAAAATGGTAGTATGCTGGAACTCGTAACGCGAAGGAGGAAAAGAAGGTGAGGTTAAAAAAAAAAAAAAAGTGGTAGTAAGCAGGCAGGTTCGAACCCCTAGCGCAGAGGAGGAAAAGAAGGTGAGAAAAAATGTAATGTGTTAGCTGATGTTGCCATCGTACAAGCAAAAGTTGCGTGCGTCGAATATAAACATAGTCAATCAAACATAAGATGATTTAACTCTTGGTATTTATTTGCTTCCCCACAAAAACAAATTAGACATAAGGTCGTTTTTAATGTGGGGGGAAAACAGCTCCCCCAAAAAAGGGGGCACTCTGGCAGTATCCAAATAAATAGTAATTGTCTCAGTATGAAAGTTTTTCTCTACATTGACAAAGGACCAATTCAATTCCAGCCCAAAGGCCAAGAAAAGCTTTGCCGCTTTTTCGAACAGTTTCGCTTTATACAAAAAAGACAAAGATGATGCCATGGTACGAATTTTGTTTAACGATAAAAAAACAAAAAAAGGAAAGAAAAGATGTCCGTTTGTGAATGCAAGATATTACGATCTGGAAAGTATGTGAAAACTTCTTGCAGAATCTAACCGATGCGCGAACCCGATGCAAAAACCCTTTGGCAGACATACACAAACGCTCGCACCCATTTTGCCTTTTATATATTAGACTAGCAGGGGTACCCGGAGTTGCCGGGGTGTTTGGAGGTTTAAAAGGAAAAAAAAGTGTTAGTAGGGAGGGAGGTTTGAACCCATGACGAACCCAAAGACGGGAAAGAAAGCATAAACTTTTACTGCTAATCTACAAAGCCATAGGAAGTGAAAGATGTTGAAATTTAGCGATGTCAATCAAATAGTTGGCTTGCTAAGTGAATGCAGAAATGAACGTTGGCTGAAGGCCAGTTAAGCTTTCTGCCGTTTCATTTATTTGTTTCCCCACGATGTTAGGGAAAACCAGTTCCCCCCACAAGAAGCTCTCCAAATGAATAGCAATTGTTTCATATAAAGGGTTTTCCCCCACATTGATCAAAGCTAATTTCTTTACTGGAAGTCCCGGCTGAAAAGGCCATTGAATGGTGTTCGCTTTTATTAGTTTTGCTTTTATACGAAAAACAAACAAACATGCAAGAGGATGGAATAGCATGAATTTTATAAAAATCAATCAAAATAAATCTAGAGACGACGTCCCTTCGCAAATTGTAGATATTATAATCTAGGGAATATATAAAAAGTTCTAAAACAGTAAACCCCCCTCCTCGAGAACCCTGGCAAAAAAAGTCTTTGTTAGACATACAAAAACGTGCTCCACGGTTTTTCCTTTTATATTTCTTTATATATTAATGCATGTGCAATGGATAAATCATTGCATTTTGTAACTTTTTTGTTTTTTTTTTGACTGATTTTAAAATATCACATTATATTTTACTTTAAAGTGAATTATTCCATCATTTTAATTCTAAAATTTTCTTCTTTTTTTATGCATATGCTTAATCGGGGGTTTTTAAAATCGACAATGAATTTCACAGGTTCTCAATATAGATAGTAGAAAGTGTATTTCAGTATCCTTATAACTCTACTTCTCTCTCTATCTTGTTCTTTAGTTTTCACAGTCCATAAGCAATGTTCTGATAAAATTGCTGTTTTCTGTGTCCGCTATTGTTTTAGTAATTGATATGTGGAGATCTTTAATCTTCTCATTTTAGCATTATCATTCAGTCTATCCATCTCATTACCCTCAAGTGTCTTTTAGCCTTGATAAGTATTAGCAGAAGAACTATAGATATCAGATTTGTGGAGCAATTGCTTAACCTTTATTTGCATTATTTTTATCAGAAAGCCTAAGATATGGAACTGAACGAAATGTTTAAATTACTTGCATAATTCGCTCTAAGACCTAAGCTCATTGCATTTAATTTTCCTTGAAGACAGAGAAATTAGATTTTTTTTTTTTTTATTTAAAAAAATTATTTAATGCATGTTGTTGGAAGTATGTTTATGTGCATGCTTCCTGAGTGAATTAAGTGCTTTTCTTGCTGCCATAAAAGACTGAAGCATACATGTCTTTGATAGATGAATGAATGGAATCTGCACAATTATTTAATGATTACTATTTTTAGTGATGCCACCGAATCTTTGCTATAAACTTGACTAATTTATTGATTTTGTGAGGCTTCATCATCAATCAGAAACGGTTGATCCCCCTCCCCCGCTTTCTTTCTTTTTTTTTTAGAGATTGAGCTACAAATTTTTGCAATAGCAATTACATATCAAGGAGAAAACAATTTTTGCAGAATATTTTAAATCTTTAAACAGATAAATTCTTATGTAACGTCTTTATATCAATCATTTACCAATACATTTAATTAATGGAATCGTTTTAGATTAACTTATAAGCTCAATGTTTTAGATAAACTGGTGTGATATATTTACTTTTATGAAAAGTGGGTGAAAAGTGGATGGAAGCCCTACTTGAAAATTCAGATACTGCTGATGCTTTTTTTTTTTTTTTTTTTTTTGGACTACTGTTCTCATCTTGAGTGTTATTAGCACATTTCAGGTCATGTAACCTTTGACCTTTTTACAAGTGTATCTTGTCAAATTCGGGAATCTGCATGCAATTTTATTTAATCCATGGTGGTAAAATGCTCTTTTTCTCCCAACCATGACCATGTAGAAGTAATTTACAATTGTATTTTTAGTATGACCCACTTCACCGTTCAGAAATGTCACTTAGAACTGAATTTTACTCAGAATTTTATCCGTTACACCATGGGTCTTTGCAGACAATTTTTGTATGAATTTTGGGAGTTTTAAACTTATTCTTTTATTATCTTACTACTTATCATTACTGATCACTACTTATTACTGAAATCCGTTGATATTTTGAAAATAGGTGTTTTGTTCATTGATTGATTGTAATTATTTAAAACATTGAAGATAAATATTGACCCAAAAGGGTCATGTGCGATCTAGTACAATCCCAAATCAAGTTTTCAATAAAAAGTAGGATTCATTTAATGTATAAAATTTGAAAATAAAATGAAATAGTTGGCTGACTATAGAAAACAAAATCAGTTACTCTATAACTTAAAACAATTTATTATTCTCTTCAAATTTGGTCATGACTTTTTGTTCTAATAAATATATTTTTCTTTTGAATTATGCAAAATTTTTTTATTGATACTTTTTTTTTTTGTTTCGCGGCCATTTTATTTGGGAAAATCATATTGATTTCTTCATGAAATGTTTCTATATTACATACTTTATATATATATGCGTTTCTATTGATTCATTCTTATGAAATATTAGTTTTCTAAAGAAATGTTTTTGTACATTTAAAAAATAGGAATTATTGCATGTTCCAGACTGCCAAGTTTATATTTTTTACAATTATTATTATTATGTTTGTATGTGTGTGTAAGATTTTTATTTATACAAATATTCTTTGGCTACACATTTATAAAACACGTGTTAGTCACAGATAAAGATGACCGGATGTTTGAAGCATGTTAGTTTTACCAGGTTTTAACCCAAACTTGAATATTTAGTTAAGATAAAAATTAACTAATGAATGAATAAATAACTTAATGGTTAATACTATTTTTAGATAATCATATGTTCAATTTAAGAAGTAATTTTGTCTCGTTCCATCAAATGAAACTGTAAAGAAACTGTTTGACTATGATGAGTTCTGGCTGTCCTATGGCTGTAACCGAAACATTTTGCAAATGTGTAGCCAAATATTTGTATCAACAAAAACTCTTTATATCTATTAAACAGCTCTATTTATTACTGAGAACTCTTATATAAGCACAGTAAGAATTCTCTGGATTTTTACTCTGTACATTTAAAACCTTACTTGGATTATTTATATCTATATATATAAAAATGTAAATTTGGTTCGTTCAAAACGAATAAAACCATATTTCTACGTTACCAATTTATTTGAAATTTTCAGACAACCCATCTTTAGAGTCGAGGCATGTTTTTATGTTATTAAAATAAATTTACCTCGGGAATCATTAAAATATTAAATAAAATACATATATTTTTTTAACCGCGGTGCGAATCTGTTCTGTTGATAAAACTGAACTTCCGGTTCGATTCATTTCACAGCGACGAATTGACGAAAGATTTCATTTTCTGTTTAGTAAGTAAAAAAAAAACAAAAAAAAAACATAATTCATTTGTTTATCTTCCAAATTTTTTAATTTACACATTTTTTTCTTTATTATATAAGGCCAAAAAAAAAAAGTTTGTCGCTTGCTTTTTGAGTTTTTTTTTGTTTTTCGGTATAAGATTGGTTGGAATAATAAAAAAACACGATTTAAAAAATAGCGCAGATCACTCTCTACATTAGGAACGAAAAATGTTACTAAACATTTATTAATAATTATTAAATTAATAATTTCTCACTTTTACAAACATTTGATTTTAAATTTCTTTTTAAATGATGACTTTTATCGACTTTTTTTTTTAAAATACCCCCCCCCCAAGACGACGTTTATTGATAAATAAATTTACTTCTCCGCAGCTTTTATTGATAAATAAATCTACTTCTCTGCCACGGGCACTGAACCCCTCTTTTTTTTTTTTTAATAGTATTTTCGGGTGGGTATGCTGACAACAAATATCAGTTAAATTTTGCAAATAGCCCCCCCTCCAAAAGTGGTGTTTATTCCGGAAGCTGTTCTTAAGATGAGGAGGTTGGGGGGAGGGGGGGTGATTCCAAGGTGGACCTAATCTTTAAAAAAAAAAAAAAAAAAAGTTTTTTATGCGCACATAAGCAACTATTTTTTTATTAACTAAGGGAGCAACCATTAAATAATTATGCTGGTCGCCATGGAACTCAACGCCCAAGGAGTACCTAAAATGGCACTTATGCACTTATGTTATCGTGCTATTTTTTAAAATAGTATTTTCATGTTAAATTCAAATTTTACAATATGCTTTTCTTTTATTAATTTGTTAAGTGAAAGTACAGATAACCCGGTCGGTTTCTAATGTGAGGAAAATCTAGCCCCCCCCCCCAAAAAAAAAGGGGTACTCTGGATAATAACAAAACATTAAAATTGCCTCAGTCTCGAAAGATTTCTTCTCTACTGAACGAGGAAACAAACGGTGAAGTGTAGTTCGCCTTCTGTTTCTCTCTACCTCTCTCTTCCTCTCTTAGTATCTCTCTCTATCCATCTCTCCCTTTCCCTCTCTCAATCTATCTTTCTCCCTATATCACCCTCTCCATCTCTCTTTGAGCCCCTTTCTCTCTCTAACTCCCTCTATCTCTCTCCTTTCCTCTGTCATCCCTCTCTGTTTCTAACTCTCCCCCTCTCTCTGTTTATCTATCAATCCCTTTATCTCTCTATCTCCTTCTCTTTCTCTATTTTCCTCTCACTTTCTCTTTCCTATCTATATATATTCCTCTCTATCTGTCCATCTCTAATCCCTCATCCTATTTTAGTCTCCTAAATTAATTACAGTGAATAAGGCATTGTCAAAACATGGATAAATCCTATTTTAGTCACCTAATTTACTGACTGTGAGAATAGAAGTTATTTGGAAATTACTGCTACCTTGAACAGCACCAGAAGTAACTGGTAAAACCTTTCTAATTAAATTGATTTTGGCAGCCATTTGGTAACAAAATGACATAGCCTTAGCCCTTGCTGCATGAGGAATACCTGCGACCTTGCTGCCAAGTAGAAGAATTATTTATTCTACTTTAATACATTCAATTTTTCAAAGATCTCATGTTCGACATCTCCAAAACATCCAATATGGGGAAAAATATTGCAAAAATGCAAATTTATTTTTTAGGATGAATGCACAATGGTACGCAAAAAATCACTTGAGGCTCTTGGTCGATCCTTGCAAGATTTGCTTGGCAATGTCAGACCATTTGGGAATGCAGTAATATTGCTTGCAGGAGATTTCAGACAAATGTTACCTGTTATTCTTCAATCAACACCAGCAGATGAAATAAATGCTTGCCTCAAATACTCTACTTTTTTGTTCCATGTGAAGACATTAAACTTAACTCAAAATATGCATGTCCAGTTGCCGACTGTTCAATCCGCACAAAAACTTTTACATCACTTGTGGGAAATTGGGTACGAAAAAGTGCCAGCTGATCAGAGTTAAGGGCAAAATTCTTTGACTTTTAACTTCTGTAATTTCTGTAATTTTATTTCATCAAAAGAATAGTTAGTTTAAAAGGTTTTTGCAGATATTCAAATTATAAGAATTCCATTTGACTGAGTGAATGAGCTATTCTTGCAGGTCAATACAAAGATGCCCATGAACTTAACGCTATTATTCAATGTAAAATTCCAAGTGAGGTAGTCAAATACAAATCCATCGACACTGTTGTGAAAGCAGATAAAGTGGTTAATTATCCAACAGCTATATTTGCCAGGGATGCCACCGCATGTATTGCAACTGAAATTTGGTGTACTAATTATCATGTTGTGAAATATAAACCAATCCAAGCTTTGCAATGGCACATAGCTTGCAGTAAAAAAAATTAACAAACAATATCATAGAAACAACAATCTTAACAGGACCTTTCACAGATGAATATATCTTCATTCCATGCATTCCTATGATTCCACCGGATACATCATTACACTTTAGGAAGTTGAACTTTCCAATTTTATTGTCATTTGCAATAACCATCAACAAAACACAGGGAACAATCTTTACAATTGTGGGCTTTACAGTTACACACTGACTGTTTTTTCACATGGACAATTTATATTACGTATTCAAGAGTCACCAAACCGGAAAATCTCTATATCAGCTAAGAAAATGGAACAACAAAAACTGTGTACCCATGCAAAATGGAAAATTAAACCTATAAGAAACATGCTTTTTCTCATTTTGGAACTTTTTTCATTGCGCCAATTTGAGCCACAGCAACGCGTGGCAGGGTACAGCTAGTATATATATATATATATATATATATGTATATATATATATATATATATATATATATATATATATATATATATATATATATATAATGTGGGTGTTAAAAAGATGAAAATCATATACATTTATCGACCAATTTCTAGAAAATAATATTTTTACAATGATTATTTGCATGACATGCTTTTTGAAATTACTTTTTTGAAGTGTAACATGTTTCTTTTCTTATTTCCTTTTTTCATGCAACTTTGGATAAACACATTGAATGTAAATCTTGTTTGCATTCATTTAATGTATTCAAAAAATAATTAGATTCATGTATTTGAGTTCATTTAAAATCAGTATTCAATTATTCATTTTTTTAATGTGGTATGTGCATTTTTTTTTAATCTTATATTCTGCGAAAAGCAGAAATTTTATATGGATTTTTTTTAAATAAAAAGCAAAATAAATAAAATAATTTGATTTTGAGTAAACTTCTTTGATTAATTTCATAATTTCTTTCCAAAAATATTAAACATTTGAAAATTATAAGTTTTATTTTCCTATTTGTAAAGATATTTGCTTCTTATGCTACATTATAATTGAAGTAGTTGGAATACCCGTTTCAAGATGGGTTCATAATGGTAACACATTTTGAATTTGAAATAATTACAAGAAATGCGAACCTGTTAAATACTTCAATGTAATAAAAAAAATATATGATGTAAAGATAGTTTATGTGACTAAAGTAATGGGCTTAGAAAAGTGTTTATTTTATAGAATTACAAGCTGGCTTTACCAGTTTATTGCCACTTTGCAAAATACACTACTTAAAATACTTGAAACATTAAAATAATATTTCATTCATAATTTTGTTGTAAACAAAAAGCCAAAAACTTTCTCATTTATTTCTATAGATAAATAAATGTTAACGTTTTGATGATTTCAATACAAATTTATTTGCCTTTTCACTTGCAATTTAGAAATAGATCACAACTTGTAAATCAACTTCATAAGTTTGGGATTGGGATTTGGTTTCGATTCAAGTTGATGAACCCAAGTCGTATAGATATATTTTTTATTTTTGAAATCACAACTTTATAATAATATAAAAATCGATAGAACATTAACTCTATAATAATATATAAGAAATCTGCAAGAATTAAAATAAGCGTATTTTGACCTGGCTATGCCGGGCATCCCTGCTAGTTTGGATAAATACTTGTGCAGTTTTAACAAAATAGCTACAATAATATCAGAGCTTCTCCATTTACGCTGAATATCTACAGAATGCCAACATCAATATATTACATATGAATCAGTCCCTTGTGGAATTTCCACAGGTCCCACGAGTATAAAATAATTATGACACTTTTGCAACGCCTACATATCTATATTATGTTATGAAATCTTCAGTTTAAGTTTTTAATTAATAAGAAAAAGTTTGAAAATTAAGATTTTTTTTTTCTTTTTGTTTCTGAGATTTCTGCAAATTATGTGAACAATATTATAACTCTTCGTCTTTTTTCTCCCTCTTGTTTTTTGCAGGTTTCTTTTGTAATCCGAGATGAGGTTGAACGCTACCATCGCTCTGGAGTTAATGCTTTGCAGTATGATCCCGTCCTCAATCGATTGTACTCAGCTGGGCGTGATTCCATCATTCGAATATGGAACACAAGAGCAAATTCCAATAGGGTAAGGCGAACATAATCACTCGGTGCCAAGTATACCATCGACTTTCACACAGAATTAAGAAATCTCTTTAAGTAGGCCTTTTGTTATTCAATGTCTGATTTGGTTCAATAATCTATTTATCGCTATATGCAAATATTCACAGTTATCTAAATTTTAACCTTTTCTTGTAAAGCTAAACAGTTGTTTAAAAATAACATTTTTATGAGCTTTTATGCGATTTTGTGATTGTTAGTTTAATCTCATTCAGTTTGAAAGAATTTAGAATAAATTTTCATACCCATCAAAAATGGTTGTTATTAGTTCATTTGTATATCTATATTATATTTCTCTTCATGTATTTGTCCATCGGTTCTTCTTTTTCTCAGAAACTACTGGACTGATCTGATTTAAATTTTGTATGGATCTTTGCTATGATAAGGTGCAGTAAACTAAGTATTACAGCATCCATTCTATGCACAATTAGAGAATAGTTTTGTTTTTGTTTTTTTGTTTTTACACAGTGATCACCACCTATCAAGGCCCGGAAGCCACTCAGGGATTAGGGTTATATCAAGTACATTACATTAGTGTGGAGATTTGATGAAGTGTTTACTTAAGAGGGCGGTTCATTAGGAATTTGTTAACATTGGACTTGAACACATCCAAGTTGTAGTCCGGTGGGAAGCAGGCAGACGAAACAGAGTTCCACAGGCATGCAGTTCTAAGAAAGAAGCTTTGTTCATGGAATCAACGTTTTGATTTAGGCACAGATAAAGAGTGGGGGAAAATTTTTCACAGTGGATTCGGCTAGACAGGTGTTTTTCGTGAAAGATTGGCGAGGGGGGACCAGAGATTGGAGTTCAGACAAGCACCTGCCATGGAAATAACGATAAAACAAGGATAGGCTCGCAACATCTCTTCTGTGGGAGAGAGGTTGCAGGGTAGAGAAAAGGGCATCCCCCACTAAGCCACGAAGTCTATTTTGTACTCTGTCAAGGCAGGATAGGCTGTTTTTTGCAGCTCCTGCCCAGATATGGCAACAGTATTCCATCCTTGGACGTACTTGGCTTTTATATAGATAGAGAATTGCATCAGTAGTGAGATATCTTCTGGAGCAGTAGAAGGATCCCACCATCTTTCTCGCGACCTTGGCTACAGACTTGATGCACGTGTTCCATTTCAGATCAGGAGTAAAGGTCAAACCCAGAAGCTTGTCAAAATACGGGGCCTCTCCCAGACGAGAGCCATCCATCACAATTGATGCCAGATGGGGATCAGAGCGTTGATGATGTAAGGATAGGAGTTTGGTTTTGGATGCATTAAAGGTAACCAGCCACATCTTCCCCCACTGAACTACGCGCTCGAGATCAGAGGAGAGAGAATCAGAGAGAACTTTGTCATTTACAACCTTTGATGTGTTGCTGTAGATGGTCGTGTCATCAGCATAGATGTCAACGAATGATTTAAGTATGTGTTTAGGGAGGTCATTGATGTAGATCAGGAAGAGAGTTGGGCCTAGGATTGACCCCTGAGGGACTCCAGCATTTATATTGCAGGCCTCCGATTTTTGTCCATCTACCACTACTCTTATGAGCCTATCGGAGAGAAATGATTTAATGATTGAGAAAACATTTCCAGTTATACCGTAGCTGGAAATCTTGTGAAGTAGACCCTTATGCCATACCTTGTCGAAGGCCTTTGATATGTCAAGAGCAATTGCCCTAGAAAGGAAGCCTTTGTCAAGAGATTCACTAATCCTGTGGGATATAACCATCAGCACATCTGCGGTAGATCTTGCAGAGCGGAAACCATATTGTGTGTCACTAAGAAGGTTATTCCTGCTGAGGTGGTTGACTATTTCTCTATTTAATATGGATTCCAGCAACTTACTCATAACACACAGGAGACTTATTGGTCTGTACTGAGAGGGAGATGACTTATCACCTGAATTCTTAAATACAGGGCAAATTGATGAGGTCTTCCAGGGAGTCGGAAAGCACTTCTCCTTAAGGCAGCGCTTAAACAGTTTTGTAAGTATGGGAGCAAGTTCTGGTTGAAGCTTTTTTAACACTATAATTGGGATGCCATCAGGGCCAGTTGCTTTACTGGAATCTAGGTTCTTGATTAGCTTGGCGACCTCATGCACAGATATTTGTATGTTACCTAGCTTGTTCTGTGTTATAGGAGGAAATATGGGGAGTTGATGGCCTTCGTCGCATAGGGTAGAATTAGCTGCAAAGTTCTTGGCAAATAGTTTGGCCTTGTCTGACACTGACAAGATGACCTCTGGTCCATTGATAATGGTTGGGATAGAACGCACACTTCTGTTTAAGATCCTATTTGTTATTTGCCAAAACTGGTGGGAACCAAGCCGCTGATCAGCTACCTTGGATTTAACAGACTGGGCATATAGCTCTCTTGCATTTTTTTATTACTCTTTTACAGTGGTTGCTGGCAGTCCTGAAAGCAGCTTTAGTCTCAGTGCATTAGAGAATAGTATTTAATGCAAAAATGAGCACAAAATTCATCATATTCAATCATCAATTTGGCATAAAGCATTCTATTCTAAGGCAATAGGCTATAACTTTTTCCTATTTTTAACAAGCTAAAACGTCTGGATCAAGTAAAGAGTAGTTACCCTGTAGCAGAAGATGACGACTAGCGACGACCGGCGCACATTTCAAGTGACACCGGTCATTCGACCTTGTCATTGGCACATGGTGTTGGTTGTTTGTAAACACGTCAAATAGCAGACATGGTCGAATGTTCACAAGCAAGATTTTTTTAAAATATATTTACAAAACTTTTGAAGATTTAAAAGAAAAATATATATTTACAAAACATTTTTTTTAAGTAAGTAACAGAACGAATGTATTTAAATAAAAGATATTTAAATAAATGGGATCCTTTCTGAGTGCCTTTTTAATATATTTACAGAACTTTCTAATAAAACTTAGGATAATAATAATTACAATAAAATAAATACATTTAAGCCAAACTTATTAATGGCAGAAACAAATATAAAATAACTGACTTGTTTGGATTTTTGTGAATGTTTCACGGATTTTTGCGACTAAGATTGATTTTTATTTAGTGTTTTTTTTGTTTTTTTTTCTGTGTGCGTTTTTAATACAATTCAATTTAATTATTTTTAAAACATTAACTTTAGCGACAATATATTTTTAAATATTAAATTTTGATTTAATCTCATGATACCCTCACGTGATCAATTTATTAAATCACAAAAAAATCCAAAAGTAATATATTTAAATAAATGGGTGTCTTTTCGAGTGTGTTTTTAATATATTTACAGAACTTTTTAATAAAACTTAAAATAATAATTATTCTAATTATAAGAAAAATAAAAATGAGCTATATTAATTCGAACTTTACCCTAAGCATAATTAATTTTACTTTGATTTTATCCTGAAGTAAGCCTGAACATTTCAAGTTATAGTATTAAACAGATTGTTTTTGTATTTTTTTTTTTTTTTTTTTCTGTAAGCTACCTAATTTATGGATGTTGGGGTTCCCCAAGCAACACCGGGGAGCTTTGCTAATATATGCATTGGGGAAAAAATTTAAATTGCCTTAGTCTAGAAGGATCTCTTTTTCATTGACCAAAAACAGAACTTTGAATTTTAAAGAATGAAAAACAATAATTTTAAATAAAAATTTACAATCTCTCTTTTTTAAAGCAATTAAATCACTATTTACTTGCCTCCCCATGAGGTTAAACTTAGACAAGGTCAGTTTTTCATGTGGGTAAAGTCAAGTGCAAAGTCGGTTTTTAATGTAGTGAAAACCGAAAGATAAACTCTGGATATGTTTTTTTGATTTCAAAACAACTTCCAAGTTATTATTATGTATATAAAAAAAACTCTGGATATATTTTTTTATTATTTGAAAACAACTTCCAAGTTATTATGTATATAAAAAAATAAGTTTACATTAATTTAAAAATGAAATATATTTTATTTGCTTTGCATTAATAGAATGACGTGTTTTAATTCTCAGTATTTAATGATATAAACAGTATTAAAGGGAGTAATTACGTTTCACGGATGACCGAATTCTTAAATTGAAATTTGTATTTTAAAATAAATATTTTATAGTATATTATGTTTTTAATAACTATTACTTCAATTATTGAAATACGATATTAATATTTCTCATAAAATATAGTCTTATATATATATTTACTGAATTTATTTGCTTTAATGCCTTGTCTCAATTTTATCAGCTGTCATCATTCGGTAATGCTGTTATTTTAGCAAAATCCTAAATTATTTCTCAATTTATAGTCATTTCCTCAAATATCAACAAAATTTAAGGAAAAATATATTATGTGGCCATTTTTTTCTTGTAATTTGCAATTTTTCTGTCCTCACTCTGTTACCATTCCAAAATCGACCTACCCTAATACACATGTCTGGGTACTAGTATAGGCTTGTATTTATGTAGACACAAATGAAGCCTTATATTATTGCATCACAATATAGACAAAAGCTCAATGGAGCTTCAATCTCTGGTTCCTACTTGTAAAACTTTTACAGCCAGAATTTGTCCTTTTACCACTACTGCAAAAAGACTTTTCTGGCTTCTTCTATGTGTTTCTCATCAAATAGAATTTCTGTGAACAGTTTCTTTCCAAGAACTGCTTTGAAACATGTTGCCACAAGATTACTAAAATTGCATGCCAGGTCCTTATTTTTAGTTGTACCTTTTAGTTTTTGACCTTCATTTCTTTGCACTTTTTAAATCATGCATAGAAAAAAATAATGACATTTTAGTGTTCTGGGGTTTGAATTGTGCAACTTGTTTGAACAGCTATCTCTACACTGAAGATTCCACAAATACACGTGTGTATATATATATATATTTATATGATGAAAATTATGGAAATAATATTCCAACGTGATGGAGAGATGAAAAAGGAACATACCAAAATTATATATTCATCAACGTTTTATCTTTATTTCAAGATTTTCTTGGGATACCAGTACAATATTTAAAAATATATTTGTTGTGTTTGCAATGCGAATGGATGTCTTTCTTCTATTTCAGAACAAGTCTTAACTTTAAACAAAGCAAACTGATTAAATTCATTTTAAATAAATCTCCATGGAGACTTGAATTGGTGCTCATTGCAAACTCAAACACAAACTATGGTTGGTGCTACAATTTATTTCCTTTAATCAGTAAACTTATATTAAAAGAACAGAACTTAAATTTAGATACAGGTTAATTTATTTACACCACAAAAAATAATACTGGTAATAAAATAAATAATCGGTCAATAAATAAAAACAAAGAAACACTCATTTCATTTCATATACACATCCAACATTTTCAATTGACTCTATTCATTCCGAAAAAAAAAAAGAAAAAAAACAGAAATTGCGTCATATCTTTTTAAATTCCTGACAGCTATATGTTGTTTTAAAAAAAATCTCACTTGCTCCATATTATAAACGCTATACACAAATTGAATGCTAATGGGTTTTTCTTTTTCGTTCTGAAATAGAACAAAAACATTTTTTTCATATTACAGACAAAAGTACATTTTCGAATATTGTACTGGGATTTGATTTCATCTAATCAATCATCCCAAGGAAGTCTTGAAATAAAAATGAAACGTTGATGAATGCATAAGTTTAGTTTGTTCAATTTCCATCTCTACATATATGTACACATATATATATATATATATATATATATATACACACTAGCATGGGTACCCGGCATTGCGTGGGTTGACATGAAGTTCTGTTTGGAACACATCTGCATTTTCATCATGGGCAATGTGGATACCCCCACAGCAATTCCAAAAATAAAAGAATAGATGAAAACATATAAATGCAATCACCCCAAAAAAAGAAGTATGTGATACCCTCCCCATCAGATATTTCAGCAGAGGGGATACAAAGGGAAGAAACTATTCTCTGGATATTGAGCACTGGAAAGAAAACTCCCCCTCTCCAAAAAAATAAATAATTAAAAATAAATCATAACTTTTGTTTCAATAAAAATAGCAGTGAATGCCTGTTTGATCGCAAAAAAAAAAAAAGAAAAAAAAAATATAGCCAGGTAGGTAGAACCCTTTAAAAAAAATGATCTACCAAAAATTAATTCCAAAAACAATTAAATGAAATTTTTTGTCATTTTATATTTCTAATGTAATCTGCCTTCTCCAAAAAAATTGAATTTGTCATATTTTGAGGTTCGTTTTGTTTATAAAATTGTTAGGTGAAAGTACAGAATGGTCTCCTAAAACTTAATTAAATTTATCGTTATTTTATGTTTCAAATGTAATCCCCCCCCAAAAAAAAAAAAACAGATTGTATTTGTCATGTTTTACCCCCCCCCCCTCGATCATCAAACTTGAAAAAATGCTAGAGATGACATGTCTCATTGAACGCTTTCTGGCCAAAAAGTGGGTGCTCATTTTATGTTAAATTTATATTAAAAAGTGATCCCCCACGTTAAAATGTTAATTTTCTTTCTTTTTTTTTTTTTTTTTTCAAAATTTCTTCTGTTTGGTCAATTTTTACAACGTGCCCCAACGTATTATAAACACCCTAACCTCCCCATGTTAAGAACGGCTTTTGGAATAGACAACTCCTAACCTCAAAAGGCATTCTTAACATGGGGAGGTTAATCCGAAAGCCGTTCTTAACATGGAGAGGTTGGGATGTTTATAATATGCTGATGAGAATAAAAACAAACAAATTAAATGTTCGGAAGTTTCTAGGGGCAAATAACTCTAAAAAAAGTTTTTTTTAAAAATCGATGTTGAAATAATAATTCCAAATAAATTAAATTAAATATGTTATTGATATAATTATTGTTTAAAATTTATTAAATAACAATTTTAAATAGAACAATAGAAGTTTTGCTAGAAACATTAAGATATCGCTATTTAATAGAATCGATTTTTCTTAATGTAATATGCAAATGACATGATCTCTTAATTGTATATTTTGCAAGAACCATACTATATATAGAAATAAATGAAAGAGTAAAGTAAGGAAACTTTTGTATATATTAATCAATTGTGAACAAATAAACAAACAAACAGACAGGAATACGAATTTTTATATATATATATATATAAATTTAGTGCTTTTTGTGTATGGATATTCATATTAAAAACACTTTTTCTATTTATTTAAAAAGAAAATACAACTTTTTTTTTATATATGGGTTCTGGAATTGCATTCATCTACAAAAGATCTAACTAATTTGCATATTTTTTTAAACATTCATTTTTATTAATTCCCTATTAGATTTTTTTTTCCGATTTTCTTAGTCATCTGTAGTTAACTATTACGTGTAATTATATTCATGTATATATTCTATATGATTTCTACTTGCATAATATTTGCATTAAAAGGTTATTGTAAAAACAAACCTCTTTTTATATATATATTTATACATGCATATATATATTTGTTTAAAAAATTTTGCATACTAAACTCCCCTGTCAGTTTTTGGTGTACAGACATGAAACTTTATATATAGGGTATTTGAACCCATGCAAAACTTTATATTTGGGTTTTAGCCAGGGAAAATTGGTGAAAATTAAAAAAATTGGTGAAAAATAAAAAAAATGGAATTTGTCGGGTGAAGATCGAACGACGGCATTATGAATATACATGCATAACATAATAGCTATTGGTTCATGTTTTAATTTTTAGTTTTGCAGCAAACATGTCTTCATAACTCAGGCATTAGCGTCAAAGGAAAAAGTAAATCGTAAGCTAAACATTTTGCTTTTGATTCTTGGTGGTGGTGCACAAGTCATTTTTTTTTTTTTTTAACTTTTTAAATCATTGCTATATAGTGGGTCCAATATAATATAATAATAAATACGGAATCTGCATTAATCAAAATATCATATTTAAGCATATTTTACAACCAGGCGATGCCAAGCTAATATATATATATATATATATATATATATATATATATATATATATATAAAAGTGAAAGTGTGTGTGTGTCTGCATACATTTCCCTATGCAATAATCTGTCAATTTTTAGTCTACAGACTCGAAATTTGATATACAGGGTACTGAGATTTGTAAAATTGATGTGATCAGTTTGCGGCCAGAAATTTGCCGTTTAAGGGGACAAAGTTCAACGATTTGACCTTTGAGAACTCTACCAAACTCCTCCGACAATTTGGGGTCTACACACTCGAAATTTAAAAAAAAGTTGACCGCTTTTTTTTTTTTTTTTTTTTTTTTTTTTTTTTTTTTGCGCTCAACATACACCTCCAAATACCCGGGTAACGCCGGGCTGAAATGCTAGTATGTGTGTATATATATATATATATATATATATATATATATATATATATATATATTGCGAAACTTCCTCTGGATAAATGAAATTAATAAAGACGAAACGTTGATGAACACATAACTTAGTTTATTCCTTTTTTATCTCTCTATTTTATCAGAATACTACTGAGATATTCCATGCCAAATCATCCAGTAAAAGATCGAAATTTTACACACCTCCCCTCAGAATTTTTTATCCTGTAAGATATACATAAGTTATGATGAACTGCCAACTTTCAGACCCAGCAATCAATGAGAACAGTGTTTTTGAGCTCAGCCAAAATTAGACCAACAGGTTGAAAAGGACTGTTGCAACGCATCATGACGGGACTACCCATCGTTACAAAATTATATATTTTTTTAAAAGTATTTAGTTTCTGACCTAGAAAATTGCACCTAGTAGGGTTTTTTTGACCGAGGAATCTGTAAATCAACCGTAGAAAGCCAGGGGAGTTTATCTTATGGGTCTTTTTTACCCATTTATATACCGAGACAACTTCCACTGGAACTCCAAAAGGGCATAAATTTGGAGTCAAGAAAAGACAACTCTAGGGTCAGAGGTGATATCTGTTTTAATATTTAGAAAGCCAAAAGATAGAACTTTTAGAATATATGCAGGTTCATTTATAGTATTTTATTCCTTCACATCAAAATTTAACGGCAAAAGTTGACAATTTAAAAAAAAATCATAGTTGAAAACGCTCAATTTTGATCTAATGTTGATAAATATAAAAAAGTTTTATGGCTGCCTGGGTGTAATTTAGAGATATATATGTGTTTATCTTATGAAGGTACAAAAACAGGGTTCCCATTGATTGCTGGATCTAAAATTTGGCAGTTCATCACAACCTATGTATATCTTACATGGGTCAAAAGGATAAAAAAATTCTGAAGTGGGTGAAGTGGCCTGGATGATTTGGCATGGAATGTCCCTACTTCCAATATATATGTATATATGAATGAGAATATTGGAAGTAGGGACATTCCATGCCAAATCATCCAGGCCACTATATATATATATATATATATATATATATATATATATTATGTGTGTGATACGTTTTTTTGTTCATAGAAATCCATTGATGTTAGGCCCATGGAGGAAGAAAAGAAACTTCTTTGTAGTGGTGGTAGAAGAGAAATTGTTATTGTGAATACTTTACAATAAAGAACAAGAGATTGAATATATGTGTGTGCATGTGTGTGAAGATAATGTGCATGTTTAAGATTAAAGTATGAAATAAATTGATGAAGACCGTTTTCCAAAGAAATGAAACAAGATTATTCAACATTAATCTAATAAGAAGAAAGATAAAATATTTAACTAATCTTGTAGCTTGGATGAAATTAATCCAAGATCAACGGCTGCCTTCTTGACATAACTAAACTTGTTCTTTCTTTTCAAATATCCTAAAACATTCATTTTGAAAATAAATGGAAAAGATTTGTATTAGTTGTACTTGGTTAAAGTAAATTACTTTTTTTTATAAGTTAAAAATATATATAAAAATTTGTACAAAATTCTATCAGATTATTTTTTCAAATATCTCTGATTGAAAGCCTGTCATCAGATCATGCCATTTAAGCACTATTGAGCTATGTTAATTATAACTTAAAGTTGGTAATACTATATCAGTAGACTCAGCCTTGTTTGAGGATTAGCTTTACTGCTACTAATCCATTTTGAACTTAAATGAAGAAAGAAGTTTAGCATTCTTATGAATTAGTTTCATCTATTATATAAAGGGCAGTTCTATGTATGTATGTCCTAGTAAAAGTAAAAAAAAAAAAAGAAATACAAAACAAACACTTACAAAGTTAGTATATTCTTAATGAGCATTTTACCCTGGATGATTAATATAATAATATTTGGGGATCAACTAGGGCAGGTTTTATTAGTGATATTTATTATATAAAAGAGAGGTGAATGGCTTGGATTATTATTAGTAAGGAATAGGCTAATTGAAGGAAAGGAATGTGAAAAAATGATGAGGGTAGGAAGTTTTAATATAATCAATCCTTTTTTTGCATGACCTTGGCTGATGCTGGGTAGCCCTACTAGTAATTAATAAAAAAAAAAAAAACTATCAAGGCTACCATGTACTTCTCAGGATTGAATGAATATATATATATATATATATATATATATATATATATATATATATATATATTTAAACAAGGTACTCAGTACTGATTAGGTTGGAGGATTTATAAATAAAGTAATTGAAATAAATTTTGATAAATTTATACTCTTTCACCTCCTTGAAGACTCTTTGTGCACTCCTACTCCAAGGTCTGAACTCTCACATTTCTATTATTTTAAAATTTATTTTCCAAGTTCTAAAAAAAGTAAAATGTTGCCATTCCTTTTTATGAATGCAGATACTATGATAATGTTGTAGCCTCTTTAATCAAAACGAAATATATGTATCCAAGTATTATGATTAATGGTAGTCTATCACAAAAGGAGTTTGTGGACAAAGAAACGAGAACAACAACTTTATTAATGCAATCATTCTGACCAAATGTAAGAAATGTAAAACTTAAAGTGGGATTGCTTTTTAAAACATTTATTACACAAAAATCTTAAGTAGTTTTGAAAATCTAGTATTTATGCAAAAAAAATGTACATTATCTATAAAAATAATGAGGAAAAACTATACTCTGACAAGTGTTCACACTTGCTATTTATCTAAAATATTCATATAAAATCATGCAATTAGATTAGTAATTTAATTTAATTATCATTTCTGATGACCTAAAAAAAAAAAAACATCTATTGTTGACTTTTTATTATAATGGAGGATTTTTATTTTTTGTTTTTGTTTTTAATTAATTTTGGGTGGCAATGATTGCCCAACTTGCTATTTTACTTTCTTGCTTCTCTTCATCACGTGAAAAGTTTGTTTTTGTATAGCTAGAAAAAGACGTGTTTTTCTTGCTAACTTTTCTGTAATGAGATGGAAGTACATATATTTATATATATGCACATAAAATACACATTGGTCTTAGTTATCGAATGGAGAATTTTGGGTTGAGGGAGGGGGTTATTCATCTAGGTTTTTCAGATTATACCTAGTCTACAAGAATCTGTGAAATGTTAATGGATTCTCACAAAGTTGAGTAAACTACATTTCTGTTGAAGTATCATTCTAATTACAGAATATTATTATTATACTAAAGCTAATTAATGTTTGTTTTCTCTAAGGCTTTTTTCTTATAACTTGAATAATGCTATAAGGTTGACAATAGCAAGCAGCTGTAAAATCACTTTTTCTAATATTCCTGGAAAAGGTATGAATCAATCACTTATTTTTCAAACTACGGATGAAATAGTAGGGTAAACTGGACTCAAATTTTGTAATGCAATTTTTCTAGCAGATGGAAATCTCAAAATAACACCTGTCCTTTGCTTCCAGTTCTTTTGCCATATGACTTAAGCAATGCTGTGTTAGATCAGAAGTGCAGTTGGGGATTACTTCATTATAAACTCCTCATTGTACAAACACCTTTTCATGGGATATCCATTGTCTCTCAAGACAGGAAGGGACCAATCAGTTAATGACTGACTTTACTAAAAATCTGACAGATTTGTTTCTTGTTCTGATTACTCATTCATCCATGAGGTAATATTGAGTGTTGCACAAGCTTATTGCATTTCTATTGAAAATATCGAGTCCATTAACATTCTCCAAGTCTTTTTTTTTTGCTAGGAGTGAGTTATGTTTGAAAAAGAAAAAAATTGTTTTTATTGTTCTAATTAGCATTTATTCAGAAAGTATCTCACTCTCAACACAATCCTCTACCTGTATAAGAGTCAAATACATCCAAAGATGGAGTACTGTTGCTAGAGTGAAGTTACTAAGAGCACTCTTTCTTGCGTTAAAAAGGTACAGAACTGTCTTTGAAATTTAGCGAGTAATGACCTTTTCGCCTCCTTACTTCCTCTTTCTCCACAGAAGAGTTGCCAGTCTACGTCTGCTCTATCAATACATTTATTAGGTGCTCGACTGAGCTCCAATCTATTGTCTGTCACAGTAAAATATTGCAAATATCTAGCTAAAACAACCAGCAACAACTTTCCTCACTCTCTATTTGTGCCCAAAACTAAAAGAGAATTTGATGAGTAAAGCTTTGTTTCTGGAACTGTTTTTCTCTGGAGCACAATACCATGTGTTCTTTCTGACTGACTATAACATGGTCATCTTTAAATCTAATATGAATAAATTCCTATCAAGTTTTCCATTTACATAATCTAGCCCTACCCAAGTTCCACTATGACTGATCTTGTCTCACTATCTATTTAGCACTTGACCCTTATCCTAAAGTGGCCTCCTGGCCTTTATAAGTGGTGACACTCTAAGTAAAAAATAATTTTTTTTAAATTGTAATTAACTAAATCCTTGATTCAATCACTCTCTAATATTTCTTTGTGTCTCTGAGTAATTCTTTTTGTCTGTGCTGCCATCTAATTTATGTTTGGGATTCAACCCCAGTTCCCAGGTCCATTAGCCAACACTTAAACCATTATGCCAAAGGAGTTGATAATGACATTTAAATAACCCAAAAAGTTTGATTTTTCTGTAAAATGGACCAGCCAATATCCTTTTTAATCAAACTTACCATAGAAAAAAAATCATTTCAAATTATTTTTTGGCTTTTATTTATTCTATTTTAATGACATTCCTTGATCTATTATTTATTTATTTTGCCATTTTGTTTTTTAATTTTTATTTTCATTATATCCTTTATCTTATCATGGAAACTGCCTAATGAAAAGGGACGATTTTCAAAATTATGCTGCTAAATATACAAGCATGCTTCGGGTTGATCTTTCTAAAATCAATATCCCAGGCCATCCTGTTTTTGGGGTAGTTGTGTAATGTCATTGAGATTACCATCTTGGAACTTTGAGAACTTGGCAGAGCAATTATAGATTGCTCCGCAGTTTGGCTTTGGATTGATATGCTTGCCTTGGCTGTTCCTTGCAAGCATCAGTTGTTTGCGTGCCAATGTTGGTTTTATTGATGTTTTGGTCACCGAAGCCAATGGCCTATGTTTGAACAATGCTGATCCAAAGTTCAGCCAGAGAATATTGGGCCCATTTGTTGGAGACGGGGGTGGGGGATCACATATATATATATATATATATATATATATATGTATATATACTCCTATAATTTTTTTTTTTTTTTTTATGTGTGTATATATTCATATTAGAAACACTTTTTTCTATTTATTTAAAAAGAAAATACAACTTTCTTATATATGAGTCATGGAATTGTATTCACTGGCAAAAAATGTAGCTAATTTGCATATTCTTTTAAACATTCATTTTAATTAATACCCTATTAGTTTTTTTCGGTTTTCTTATCAGATAATCATCTTTAGTTAACTATTACGTGTTATTATATTAATGCAGATATTCTACATGATTTATATTTGCAGAATATCTGTGTAAAAAGGTTATAGTAAACACAAACCTCTTTCTATATATATATATATATATATATATATATATATATTTTTTTTTTTTTTTTTTTTTTTTTAAATTTTGCCTACCAAACTCCTCCTAGAGCTTTTGGTTTACAGATGTGAAACTTTATATTTGGGTTTTAGCCCGGGGAAAATCGGAACAAATGTGCAAAAATTTTGAAAGAATGAAATTTGCCAAGTGAAAGTCAAATGCCGGCATTGCGAATATATATCGATTCTCGATGGTGGCACACAAATAATTTTTTTTTTTTTTTTTTTTAACTTTTTAACATCATTACTATATGTTGGGTCCAATATAATATAATAAATTCGAAATCTGAATTAATCAAAATGTCATATTTTATTTAAGCATATTTTACGACCGGGCAGTGCCGAGTGTCCTGCTACTATATATATATATATATATATATATATATATATATATATATATATATATATATATATATATATATATATATATTGAAGGTGTTCCATTCTTAGAGAAAAAATATATTGAAATAACAATTTCGGTTTTATATGTATGAGAGAGTTTAGAACATGAAATAAAAATTTCAGATAAGCTATGATATTTAGTTTATAGAATAGTGGATAAGCATGACAACAGAGTAGTAAAGATAAGGACAAAAACATTGTTTATTGTTTTATTAATCAACTGGAATATCTTGGTTCTGCTTTTATGTTGTTCTTTGTGTCCTTATTTTTACTAGTCTGTTAATGTTAGTATATTTCATATACTAAATACTCCAATTCTATATTATTAAACAAATTTATTTTGATATTGCACTAGTGTCAGACAACATCCAAAGGTGAAACTCTGTAATTTAGTAGGGGATGATGTCTTTTCATCATTATAGTTTGTTTCTCATTGAAGAGACATTAATAGTCTCTCTCTATATATATGCTATTGTTATTCTCATGAAAGATGCTCAACTGAACTTTAATCTCTGGTTCCACATTCACAGCAAAAACCCACTTTGCTACCACAATGAAAAAAAAAATCTCTTTTCTTCCTCTGCATTCCTAGCATCAGGTAGAACTTCCACAAACAGAGCTTCTTCATAATAGTTTCCCATCTGGAGAATACATTACTTCGTCGAATTTCCATAACTAAATGTGCAGATTTAATGGATGCATCTTATTTTTTATCCATTCGGCCATCTAATTAAGAGGCTCCGTCTGTCAGTTTCAAACTATTATTTGAAATCACATTTTAAGGTTTTCACATTTAAGTTTGGAATAGTATTTTTAGTTTGTCTGTCGCTTTTAAGTTTGAAATAACATTTTCATTACACAACGTACAAATTGAATGAACATATTTTATGAATATCAGTTCTAGTTTACTACCTATCTATTTGCCTAAACACAAGGTTGCTTTTTAATATAGGAAAAATTCAGTTCCCTAAAAACCGGGCACCCTGGATTGGAACAAAAATTCAAATCATTTTAATGAAAGAGGGCAGTATTCTGTCTAGACGGTTTGTATAGTAGACAATTCATGACCTTTGGTTTACTGAAGGCCTAGATAAAACCTCATAAAGGATCTCTTCCTTGTCATTGCTCTCTCTCTTTCTCTTTCTCTCTCTCTCTCTCTCTCTCTCTCTCTCTCATTTTGTGAGATCATCCACTAAGGTTGATTGGAAGTAACGTAGATTAAGACTTGTCAATGATTTTGACCTGAGATGGTTTTACTATCACCATCAAATGGAGAAAGAAGTGGAAAGAATAAATCCATTGTACATTCCCACATCCATCTTAATGGATGACCTCATCCAAATGTGCACAAGGACAAACAAGCAAAATAACAAAATCCAGTTTTAGTACTATATAAATATATAGCAGAGAAAGAGAGGGTCTGTGATGTCAGAACTTCTGGCAGCTGCTGATTTGTATATAACATTAACAGTCTGTGGGCATGTATATTTGTTTGAAAACACAAGCATCTGTAAATGCTGATCTATCTTCTCTGATGCTCTTGGTATTTTATCACAATTTTCACCTGTACATGAACGTTTCAGAGCGATTAAGGATGAATGATGAGAAAAATAGTGGGAGGAGGTGAATGAAAAAAAATTTTAAGAGGAGTAAAAGAGGGGAAGAACAGTGAGAGAGTGGGGTGTATTATGACATAAGAGTTTTATGAGTATTTGTCCATCGGTTTAAAAGCAGCAGCTGTAACTTGGAAATATTTTCAAATATTTATATGAAAAACATTTTGGAATTACCAAATATTTAATAATAATAATATATATATATAATATAAAGCTGTGTGTGTGTGTGTGGTCACAAATAGGTTCCTATATGGTTGACTGAAAAAAAACTGATTACATATAATGATAGATGTATCGAGACACAGAAATGAGTATGTTTGATCTGGCAGAACAGTGGTTCATTAAAATTGTGGGGTTTGCATTCACGCCTGGTCCACAAAGTATGGAAATAAAAAATTTTAAAATAAAAAAAAACGTTTACAAGTGTTTTTGATATAGATGTACATAATACTTTGATAAGTATGTTTTAACTTAAGTAGGGATGGTATAATAAAATTGTGGGGTCTGCATTCGTGCCTGGCCTCCATAGAATGGAAATAGGCACACACTTTAATAAAGACTTTTCATATCTATCTGCATAAGTATACTTTGATAATTATGTTTCAGTTTGAAGAAATATGGTATAATAAAATTATGGGGTGTTCATTTGCACCTGACCTCCATAGAATGGAAATATGTCACAAAGTTTAACAAGTTTTTTAATATAGATCCACAGAATATTGTGATAAGTGTTTCAGTGTGAACAGGTATGGTATAATAAATTATGGGGTGTATCTATTTTATTTTTACTTTCATCATAGTTTGCTTTGATTTTGATACCCCCAAATTTACAACCCTTCCTTTTCATAACCTATCATACTTTCATAAATCAGAGTCCATTTTCTGTAGGCTGTTTTTGAACCCAGTCAATGAGTACTTTTGTTATATATATATATATATATATATATATATATATATATATATATATATAAACAAATACTGACCCAGTAAGTCATAACTGATCTAGTATTTTATAAAAATTATCAAGTATTCTTGAAAGTCACGTTTGTTTGTTTATTATGGGCTCACAAGGAGCTTTCACACAGGTTATCAAAGATCTCATTGAATACAGCCTGTGGTGTTCCCTGGAAGCTGAGTGACAACAAGTCTCCCCAGATTTTCCAGTACTTTCCACCTCTTTCGATACCATCTGTAAATAAATTTGCATTATCACAACAGTTGCTTGCCATTGATTTCTCGTTGACAGTGGCTGCTGGTTTTTACTGGAATTTGAGTGGCAATAAACCTCCCCAAGGTCCCAGTTCTCTTTGCACTTATACAGAGGAGGTCTGGTCAGTGCTCATTCCTTGGTCTTTCCTTCCTCCTTGACTACTTGGCTATTTGGTTTCACTCTTTTTTTTTTTGGAGGGGGGGGGACAGTGATGTGATAATGGGGGGGGGGGGTTAAAGAACTTATAGGTATGAAGCTTCAATGTTCTTGGTTCCATGTAGCGCTTCATGTTTTGTCTCTGTAGCAGTTTGTCTGGTCTACGCTTTTGGTTCGTCTGTGTTAGTCTCCACATCATCATCCATATCCCTTTCAGCTCTCTGACTAACTCTATGTATTTGCTCTGTTTCTCCTTTTCTTTGATATTCACCCTGTGGTCAGCTGGAATAGCAAAGTCTACGATTTGACAGGATTTTTCTTTCTTGTTAATTATTACAACATCTGGTCTTCTTGCTTGGATGGGTTTATCAGTTTGTATGTCAATGTCCCATAGGATTTTGTGATTCTCGTTTTCAAGTACTGTTGCTGGCTTATGTTTGTACTACTTGTCTGTGCATTCGAGATGTAGTTGTTTGCATAATTCCCAGTGTACTGCTCTTCCCATTTGGCCGTGTCTGTTCTTGTATTCCTTTTGGGTCAGTTTGCTGCATTCACTTCCTATATGGCTTATCGTTTCATCTCTTTGTCCACAGAGTCTGCATTTACTGTTTTCTTGTGTTTTATCGATCTTTGCTTTGATGTGGTTGGTTCTTATTGATTTATCTTCTGCTGTAGTTATTAGGTATTTAGTTTCTCGGCTTATGTCCTTTTTGCATCTATGTCCAAGTGTTTTCGTTAATCTCATCTTTTGTCATTCTTATAAATCTTCCATGTAGTTGTTTTTCTTCACATTTTCTTTTCTCGTCTTATCCTTTATCTCTCTGTTTTCTGGATTGTCGATTTTCTCAGTGTTTCTCGCTGCCATGATTATCCTTTCCGTGTTTTGCATTATGTATTTTTCAAATTCTTTTTTTATGTCATGCACGCAGTCTTCTATACAAACTAGCCCTCTCCTGCCTTCTTTTCTTTTCACATAGAGTCAGTCAACATCGTCCTTTGGGTGTAGTGCATCATGCATGATCATGAGTTTCATGGTCTTCTGATCGAGGTGCCTCAGTTCTTCTTTGGTCCATCCTATGAACGGCCCTGAGTATCTTATTAGTGATACTGCTCATGTATTTATACTTTATTAGGTTTCTGTTATATAATTTAGTTTCTAGAAGTTTTCTTCTTCTCCTGAGGTATTCTTTTCCAATTCTCTCTTTCATTTGTGTGGCTTTGATAGTGTCTGCTTCCAGAACTCCCAGGTATTTATAAGCGTCTTGTTCCCCTAGGGTCCTCATCTCCATTTGGCTGGGTAGTTCCATGCCCTCTGTTGTTTCCAGTTTTCCCTTTCTTATAACTAGTAGTGCACTCTTTTCCATACCAAACTCCATTTGTATATCCTGGTTGAAGATCCTGGTAGTGTTTATTAGTGTCTCTAGTTCTGTTTCAGCCCTTGCATGTACATTAGGTGGTTCATTTTTTTCCTCTGTATTAGAGAACTTGTATCCAGCTTGGCACTTTCTCAGTATATTGTTCAGAGGTATCATGGCTATTATAAACAGCAATGGTGATAGTGAATCTTCTTGGAAGATACCTCTTTGTATTTTAATTTATGTTATGTGTTGTCCTTCAGCTGTCAATTCCAGTCTCCACGTTCTCATTGCATTTTCTGTTGTGTTGATGACCCTGCTTGGTATTTTGTACATTTTAAAACATTCTATTATCTATGTTTGTGGGATCTTGTCATATGCCTTTTTGTAGTCAATCCATGCCATGGCTAAATTCTTTCTCCTTCTTTTTACCTGCTTTAGGATCTTTTGATCTATGTTTTGCAGGTCATGTGTTCCTCTCTTTCCTTTCTGCCATCCTTTCTGTTCCTCAGGGAGAAGTCCATGATTATTTAGGGAGTGGTAGATTTGTTCCTTCAATTGTGCTGTTGATATTTTCCACATAGTGGGTAAGCACATGATAGGCCTATAGTTGCTGGGGGTGGTTTCTTTCTCTGTGTCCTTCTGTATCAGAGTGGTTTTGCCTTTTGCCATCCAATCTGGCACGTTTGTTTCCTGTATACATCTTTACATGTTTTGGGGTAGTCTTTCGTGTAGTGCTGTGAATTTTTGGAACCAGTATGCATGTATCCCGTCGTGTCCTGATGCTCTCCAGTTTGCCATTTTTCCTATGGTTTTCTTTAAGGTTTCCTTACTGATTTCATTCACTGTTCCTTCTTCTAATTGTTGTAGCTCTTTTTTCATGTCTATTATTATTATTATCATTATTATTATTATTATTATTATTATTATTAAGTACTGGAAAAAGATTGTTATTGAAATATGTACTTTATTTTTTTTTTTGTATAAATTATGATTTGAGTATAATACAATCCTTCAGATCTGAATAAAACTGTAGTAACTGTTCTGCCCTTAGCAAAAATCCTTCTTGATTCAGACAATTTTTATTTTTTTCCTATTCAAAGTTGATGGATATTCTCCACATAAAAATCCGACTTTAAGTCTAATTTTGTCTTGGGGAGACAAGTCAATTATGTATTTTTGATACTGAAAAATGAGAAAAAATTACCCCTTATGTATAATACAATCCCACAGTACAACCATGACAATTATTTTATTTTATTTTTTTATCTTCATGTCTTATGCTGAAGTTAGACGTTTCGTGAATCACTTTCAACCTCTCTTATCTTATTATGAGCAAGTCATCATCAACTGATCTCCATATCTAAACAGCCTACTGAATTTTCTACATTGAATGGGTCTTTATGTAGAGATGTAATATTATTTAAAATCTCAATGTCATACATATTCACATTGTTCAGTCAGATGTGTCTTGGAGGGGGGGATAATAATCATACATAATTTAATAGTTAGGTCTTAGTTATAATATTTAATGTTGTCATAAGGCTTTATAAGCTGATGGAAATTTTTATGTTTTTCAAAATTTCCTTAATTATATACAAGAAAATACAGACAAAATAGACAAACTTTTGAGGTTTATTCGATAGCTAAACTTTCTGGCTTCATGGAACAAAAGTGACCTTGTCTGTCTGTCTGTCTGAGGAACGATCTCTATTGAAATCCACTGTCAATTTGATAGATAGGGGATTTGGATCTGTGGAAGAAATTTGATTTAGTCTTCAGCCAGTGAAAATATCTACTAAGGCGTTAAAATTGAAAAAAAAATGGAATTTGGTAAGCATAAGTTTACTTAAAGTGCACTTGTATGCATGTGCAAATATACATTCATATGTTAAAGTCTAACTATTCATATGACGATAGTACAAACAATAACAAGGCTGGAGTGCTAAAAGTTTTCGTTTCGATTCTAGTTGATGGCACGCAAATCATAATTTTTTTTTTTTTTTTTTACATCATTATTATATATTGGTACAATATAATAATCAATAGAGTATTGGCTCTATATTATTAAATATGATATCTGTATAAATTAAAATATATTTAAGTGTATTTTACAATTGGGCAATGCCGGGTGGCCACTACTATATATTGGGTACAATATAATAATCAATAGAAAATTGGCTCTATAATAAATGCAGATTATGCAAAAATCAAAATATCATATTTAAACATATTTTACGACCGAGCAACGCTAGGCGGCCTGATAGTTTAATAATAATTTATTAAAATTTTAATAATAATTAAATAACATTTTTTTTTTTTTTAATTGTAGGACCCATATATTCAGTCGATGGAACATCATACGGACTGGGTTAATGATGTTGTACTCTGCTGCAGTGGAAGGACATGTAAGTATTTTCTTCACGCAATACGTTCCATTACTTTCTTTTGTACAATATATGTTAATATACATGCATAAACATATGTTTTGTTAATGCTGCATGGACCTTTCATTCAACCTTTTTTGTTTGCTTATCTGAACTCTTTGTTATTTTTAATGTCGGTTGCCAGACAATTTGTCTTTTTTATTCTTTTATTTGTCTGTCATTTGAATCGTGTTTCTTTCCCATCTATTATACTAAAGATGAGTTAATGTTTAATTTTCTTAGCTATTTTCTTTTCCTATATATTTTAATCACACAAAATGCATGTTAAAACATTCCTCAATTCCCTGATTGTGTGAGGTTTGGAAAAAAAAAATGCCATTTTAATTGTATTAAGTATCTGTAATTTGCAATTAACTCATCAAGTAACCTATCTCTTACTAAATTTTTGTCTATCAGGCTAATTCTCTCACATTGTATATTCTTTGATCCCCAACACTTTTATTTTATACGTTCATGCTCTCTCTGTTTATTAACAGTTAAAAGTAGTAAAACTAACTATAAAACTATAATATATTGGAATAGTTCATTATAAACAAAAGGAAATATCGTCACTAGTATTAATACTATTTAACTCATATCTGGGGAGGAAAAGAGGGTGTGAGAGAGACGGTAAGCAAAAAGAAGTTCATTTTGGATTTGGATTTTTTTTTTACTTTTTTATACTTAACTGGCTTTACAAACTTAGTTTATCCTGATTTAAACAACCTAACCATGGCTTAACAACCTGAGTTAATCAACATTTATTCCCTTAACACTTTTTCAGTATTTATTTGAATAACACAAATACATGCTAAAATATTCATCAATTTTCAAATTTAGTTATGTTTGAAAAGATATGTCCATTTTAATTGTTCTAATTCACCATAAATTATCAATTAACTCAACAAGTGACCTATTTTTTACTAAATTTCTGTCTATCACTTTCACCCTTACTGCATGTTTTTTCAAACTATGCTCTTATTTTATGTGTGGTCTATCCACTCTCATTTCTGTCATTCTCTCCCTTACCCTTTTTCTCTCTATTTAATAAACTTTCTCTCTATTGCCACTTCCCTTATCTTCTTCCCACCTCTCTTTCTATATTGACTAAAAGAGACACCAGAAGAGTAGTAATATTGTTTAACCTGTGATTGAAGAGGAAAAGAAAGAGGTAGATATAGTGAACAGAAACTGATTAATTTGTTAAAAATCTAACTGGCTTTATAAACTCACATTTTCTTGATTCAGTCTGATTGAACTTAATAGGTGACCCAACCGGTCAGTTTTTCTAGTCTATCTATAAACTACTATTCTGATATGTTCCAAGTATGTTTTATTTTGTCACTGTTCACACTTCATTTGTACATGAGTGTTTTAGATGGTGAGAGGAAGAGCAAATAACTTAAATGATGGAGGAATGATTAGAGAAGTGGTGAGAGAAATGGAATGATGTAAAAAAGTAAGAGAGGAGAAGAAGAGAAAGAATTTATTATTAAATTTTACTATTCACTATTATGACAATATATTCCGAAATCTTATGACTGAGATTTTTTTTGTAAAATTATATATTTCAAAATAAATAAGACATACTTACTGAACAGGTTATAGGTGATATACTAAAAGCCTCAGAAAACTGCTAATAATATACATATCTCTACTGTTATATAAAAGGAACTTTGTGTGTGAGAGTTTGTTCCTATGGACTCCTAAATGGCTGGTTCGATTTTTTCTTTTTTTTTTCTTTTTTCAAATTTCACACAAATGTATCTGATGTGCCTGGCAGTGTTCTTAGATAGATTTTGTATCAGAATGTCTTTGATAAGTATCAATAATTGAAAAAAAACCAATAAAAGAAGGGACAGGCGATTTTGACCAAAGTTAACACCTTATACAGCCTAACATCACAAGTGCATTTGAGAAGTTGTATTACCACACAAGCAGAAAGGCCTGACATATAAAATCAACAGTAAGTTCTTTTATATGACAGGGGCATGTTTGAAATGAATGTTTCTGTTTAGAGCACAATCGAACTAATACTTGACTTTTGCATTTTAAACTTTAATTCAAACCATTATATAAAATTTTTTTTATAAAATTAACAGTAGGTTCTCTACAGTGCAATGAAAACTGCAATGTATTGTGGACTAAATCACTGTGGGGAGGCATGTGAATTTTCCTCACAGTGCACTGCTGTGGGTCCCCAACTGGAGCAGGCAATTAATCGATTTGCTTGAAAACTGGGCAATTCCACCGATTTTGATGATAATAAAATATGGGTGTGTGAAGCATTCGTTGATCCTCATTCAATCCCAGGCAACGTTGGGTATCCCTGCTAATATATATATATATATATATATATATATAACAAGTTTTATATAATTACTAGCGGGGGTGCCCGGCATTGCTCAGGTGTTTGTAGGTGTGTGTGTTGAGGGGAGGGGTAGATCAAAAAACCCTGGTGTTTGGAGGTGTAAGAGAAAAAAAAAAGTTTTGGTAGGAAGGATGGCTCGAACTCAAGTGTTGACATGAGGGTGGAAAAGAAAGGGGGAAAAAACATGACATCTAACCCGCTTGACCACGAGGGGAGAGCAAGTGTAAACTGTTTTAATTTAAGGCTTATAAAGGTTGACAGGTGTGCAAATTAAATGAATATGAGGTCAAACATATTCGGCAGTCAAGTTTTGCTTTGAGGCAGTTTTTCTTTCCCCAACTTTGCCTGTTTGTTTACCCAAATTAAAAAAAAATGTGGGTGTCCATTTGAAAAGCAATTGTCTGATATGACGGTTTTTGCCGCATTGATCAAAGCCGATTTGCTTTGAGGACATCCCTGCCACGAATGCCAGGGAATTGATAGTGCGGATTCAGTTTTGCTTTTTATATTGAAAAGCGAAATGAAGACGCGGCGATCAAAAAAAATCTTGAAAATAGCGCGTAAAAGTCGGGCAAATTAAAGATAGACGCGACCTCCTTTCATAACTCGTAGATATTATGATTTAGACAGTATATAAAACGTTTTAAGAAGGAGTAACCCCCTACCCCCAAAGCCTTTGCCGGACATATACAAAAAGTGCACATACACACACACACTGCACATACACACACACACACACACACACACATTTTGCCTTTTATATATATATATATATATAGAGAGAGAGAGAGATAGATAATATATATATAGAGAGAGAGATAGATAATATATATATATATATAGAGAGAGATAGATAATATATATATATATATATAGAGAGAGAGAGATAGATAATATATATATATATATATAGAGAGAGAGAGAGATAGATAATATATATAGAGAGAGATAGATAGATAATCAAATTCATATGAGAAAATCTCACTTGAAGCTCCAACATGGCAATTTTATCAAACCACACATTTTTTTTTTAAATCCTGTTATAATGGATTTGACTTTCATGCACTCCATTGCTTTTGCTTGTTTTAATGTGTTTTTTTTTTCTTATGAAAGGGAAATAGTTGTATTATGTCGGTAGTTCTTCCTTGATTTTTTTCTTGTTACTAAGCTCAGTGTTGCTTAACTTCAGTGATCTAATGAGAACTGGTGTTTCAATGTGATTATGGTGTGAAAAGATTTTTTATAATAAGACAGCAACAAAGTAAATGTTTACATTATCATTTTAACATGTATAAAATTTAATTTTTAAATGTAGTATTCATATTTTGTTAAATGTTGAACTATGTATTTAGTGAATGAATTTCATTAAAGTTTTTTTTTCTATTATTCATGCAAAAGAAAGGGAAAAAATCAATTATTTTTTTATTTTATTTTATTTGGTTTGGTTTACAGTAACTTTTTTATTTTAATTCTAGTAGAATTGATGTGCAAGAGAGGAAAATGAGAAACCCATCATAGTAGAGTACTTCAGCTAGTGAATAGTAAATTTAGAAATATCTCCTCATTTTAATCACTGTCTGTTATTTCTTGTCAGTTATTTCTTGAATCTTCTCATTAGCAAAATTTTAATCTTATATATTTAACTAAGGAGAGATACAGTACAATGGTTTCTATTTAATTTAAATATAGTAGTTATTAATTATGATTAATTAGTTTGTAGGACACTTGAGACATGTAGGGTGAAACGATAAAATTGTTGTCATAAAGAAAACAACACTACAGGTTTATTTTAAAACTTTTAAAAAAAATCAATTCAGGTAACTTATGTAGCAGAACTGACATCTATTCAATGTAGCCGCCTTCAGCCTCAATCACCACCTCGATACAAGTCCAGAACTGGGAGCATGCCTTTTCCACAAGCGCCGGCAGGAGCTCAGCGAATACTGGCAATCAGGCTGGCTTTGGCGTTGTGAGAGGTCATGTTTGTGATGTTCTCGATGTATGGCCAAACGAAGTAGTCCAGCGGGTTCAGGTCATGGAGGGAGGAGGGTCAGTGAAAGAAGGATACAAAGTCGTAGCACTCCTTCTGAAGTCAAACCTTGGTTTCTTTGGACTTGTGAGCCGTTGTCGAGTCCTGTTGCCACATCCTGGGTCTGCCAGTGTCCACCTAAATTTACCAGGGAATCACCACACTTTTCAGCACATTCATTTGGTGACTTTCAAGTCGACTTTGAACATGTGAGGTGGCATGATGTGGCCCTCACTTGAAACCACACAAAGGACCATAACAGAAACTTCATTGAGTTGTGCCCTGAAGTGTTGAACGGTTCGGATTTGCATTTTGAGGGTGCTGGAATTGTCCTGTTGTCAAACTTGGATCGGTAGATAGCATGAGTTGTACGGCAGCACATTTCTGATCTCTCTTGTGTGAACATTGTGTCACTTTCAGACATGATAGAAGGCTTTTATCGCTCTTGGAGTTTGTATACAACTGGCCAACTAGTCGATGGTTTGTAACAAAAAAAGAAACCCGGTTTTCATCAAACAGAAATGGAATCATGTCTTTTCTAAGGCAACAATTTTATCATTTCATCCTGTAGATAAAAAGAAGTAAACATAATTGGAATAATAGCAAAGACTTTCATAGTTATAAATAATCAGAAGGAAGACATGGTTGAGAGTCAAGATAAATCTATCTATGTATATGAAAGTGTCTGTCTGTCTGTGTACCTTTCCCTACACAATAACTCTGTCAATTTTATGTCTACAGACTAGAAATTTGATATACAGAGTACTGAGATTTGGGAAAATCTTTGTAATTAGCTTTCAGCCAGAAATTTGTTAAAGGTTCAAAGTTCAACGATTTGACCTTTGAGAACTCTACCAAACTCCTCCGTCAATTTTGGGACGAAACACTTGATTTGAGCCCAATACAATAAATGTTAAAGGGTCATAATAGGGGTCAAAGTTTTAAAAAATTTGACCTCTACGGTCTCTACCAAATTACTCAAACAATTTCTGGTCTAAACATTTGAAATTTTACATAAAGGGTATTCAGAGATAGGGCAAGCTTTTTAATCAGTTTGGGTCAAAAATTTGAGCTATAAATATATAAATCTATGTATGTATGTTTGTATGTCTGCCTAAAACTTTCAACACAGGCAATGGATTTTCACAAGATCAATATCATTTTGAAGCTCGACCCTTCAGACGACAAAGACCGAAAAATTGGCTAAAAACATTAATTTCTTCACCTTCAACTGAGCACTTTTCTACAGGGAGGGGTCGCTTTTTTTGCCGATATTTTTTAAAGTCATCCCCCTCTTTTCGATTGTCTAGCCTTAATTTAAACCTACGTGACTTCCGGTTTGGCGGTGGTCGTAACAGTAAAGACGTCACGTTTTTTCCACATTCTTTTCCTCCATCGTGGTACGGGTTCGAGCCTTCCTTCCTACTACCACTTTTTTTTTTTTTGCTCAACACACACCTCCAAACACCCGGGCAACGCCGGGCACCCATGTTAGTCTATATATATAAAAGGCAAAATGTGTGTGACCATTTCGTGTATGTCTCGCAAAGGCTTCTTTCGAGCACGCTCCCGAGGTCGTTACGATCGCTTACAACTGTTTATATAGGCCCTAGATAATAATATCTAGGATTTGGGAACGCGTGTAGTGTCTAGATTTATTTACAGCGACTTTTACAAAATTATTGCTATTTTGGCTTCTCACGTGTTGATTCGGCTTTTTCGTATAAAAATCGAAACTAGTTCAAAGCTAACACTGTTCTCGGCATCACGCCGGGGAAACGTCCAGAAGCAATCAGCTTTGATCAATGTGGGGACAAACTCCTCTCATATCAGACAATTGCTAATCAATCTGGACAACGGGGAGCTGCTTTCCCCCTCCCCAACATCTGTTGGGGGAAAAAAACAGTCAAAGTTGGGTAAACAAACCCAAGTTAACTGCATGACTTCTATTTGACCTCAATAATTAGGTCAAAAAGAAGCAGCAGAGATAACTTTTATTGCTGCCACCTGTCAATAGTTAAATAAATAAATTCAAATGTGGTTCCCTTGTATGTTTCCATGGTCCAGTGGTTAATGTTGTACATCTTTTTTTCACACTTTAATTTCCAACTTTGCCTCAAGGATCTGGGTTCGATCCTCATGCTCACCTACCAAAACTTTTTTTTTTATTTTAACCCCACCCACCCCCGGAGTTTGGATTTACCCAAAACCACACACACCTCAAAACACCCGGGCATCGCCGGGTACCCCCTGCTAGTATTATTAAATAAAGTAAGAAGTCAGAATCAACAATCAGCAACTTTTGACTGAAGTCAACGATGATGTTTTAAAAATGTAGAATTTATTCAATACGTATATAATTCAACATTTGACAAAATATGACACTTAGATTTAAATTTGAAAGTTCATAAAAATCTTTTTAACTGTCCAATTCAAGAGACCTATATTTGGAACATCAGGAAGTCTCATCAGATGCCCTGCTCACTTCGCAGGCTGAGAGTAGACTCAAGGCTTCTCCCCAAAAAATGGTGATGGAGAGATGCTTGTAGAGCTAATATAGTTCTTGGTGGGGCACATAAATCAACCAAGGTTTTTTAAGGAATTGAGGAAGTTCCATGCAGGGGTCCAAGGCTTGGAACTATTTTTTTTTTTTTTTTTAACAGTTCGTTTCAAATCTCTGAAATCAAGAATTGGCAATTTTACTATAACTTAGAATGTTTGTTTTGTTGGGGTTTTTTTTGTTGTTGTTTTTTTTTTGTTTTTTTTAGAGGACTGATTCTCTATCTAGTGTACATTATTCAAGAAAGTAATTTTTTAATATTTGTTCAGCTTATGAGGTGCCTTAAATAAGTTTCCAGGCTTTTTTTTTTTTTTTTTTTTTTTTTTTTTTTTTTTTATAGGCACTGTTCTTTTTCATTTAGAGTGTATTCCAATTCCTGCTGTTCATTTGAACCTAAAATCATAAAATTGGTCAGTCATCTCATAAGATATACAGCAATAATATACTGAATTTTCTAGCATCTACAACAATTTTAAATACCTGTACAAAAAATTCTGAAAACTTATTGAAGGTATCTTGTAAGATTGGATAAGCTTTAGGAACAGAACTGTATTTTTTGTACTAATAAGTCACCCTTAGCAAGGCCCAAAGGTCACTCAAGTATAAAGGTTTATGAGTTTATCAGGTGGACAGCGAGACAAATACTTTTAGGATGATTTTAAGAAATTAACTTCCGAACTAATCTATCTCTGGCTAGGTCTCTTTATCCCTTTTTCTCTCAAATCCATTTTTATCACTTCTTTCCATGTTTTCTTTGCTCCTCCCCTTTGAAGTAAACCTGCTATCTTAATTGTTTTACATCTACTAACCCAACAACTCATTCATTCTTTTGATGTGACCATACTATCAAAGTCTCCTGACCTACACACATCTCCCCAGATTTGATCTTCCTGTCTAGATTTGATCTTTCTCTGGAGGCAGTGGAATGATATTAGTTAATATTTGGTAAAGAATTTCCATTAATAGACCTTCTTTGCCAGTGCTTCCTATCTGTAAAACTTATACTGTTGAACTGCTACACTGCAGATTACAACAGACTTCCTCAAAGCTAATGTAATAAATACATGTCATAAACTGTCCTATGAGTAATCAACCTTAGTTCATTTGATTGATCAATTCTAGTATTCCCTAATGTTCTTTGTCTTTTGACTAACAGTTATTCCATCTCATCAACTCCTTATCTTTAAGTGACTTTTAGCTTTGGCATGTGGTGACCTAATAGTATAAAAAAAAACTGATTTTCTTTTTTAATACAATTGATTTAACTATAAAAGTATAATGAAATGGAAAGGAAACTAAAAATCTAGAGCAGCGTTTCTCGACATTTTTATCCTTACACAATTATTAACATAAATTACATGTTTCAAGGAACCCGTGCACAAAAAAAAAAGAAAAAAATTATAAACCATCTCATTCTCATTTTATTTTCATCATAATTTTAATATTTCATTAATATCTCTAAATATTGGAAAAAAAATTTACTGACTATTGTGGGTGAATGAAGAACTGTACTTGCATGCCAAGAATCAGAGAGACAACTGATGTAGACTATGTATGTGTCTTGTACTAAATGATTCATTTGATACATGAATCATACTCATATGGGTCCTGTTGGCTGAATGGACACATACTAATGAAGTCAGTTTTACACTGGCGCCGTACAGACATTACTAGATATATTCCCATGATAATGATTATTATATTTTTTAATAACATTATAGATTAGATATGACATATATATATATTGTAAGAGATACAGTAACATATTATGCGTGTTTAGTAATAGTATGTTTATGAACTTAAATCAAAACTGTCTTATCTTATCTCACTTGTTCTTGTGGAGAACCCCTAATTAGACTACAAATAGGACACATTTATGCCACTCACTCAGATTTACTGAAAGGAGGAGAAGAACCTTTTTTGCGTAACATGCCAGGAACCCTACACAGTACAGCATATACTGACGGACTTTGTGGTCTTTGAGTAAAACCAAATGAGACTATCAGAAAAATAATTTAAGAGATATTTAGCAAGGTAGACCCACAAAACATTTTTCAATTCCTGAAACAAATGAGTATAATAAAATATAACTAAAACACTAATGACATTCAGCTACCATCTATCATCTTAAAATTAATGTTTCAGCATTAAATGACCCATAAGAGGTTGGTATACTGTAAAACCAAACCAATCCAAAGTTGAGAAATATCTATTTTGAGATTAGAAAGGAATTTAAACCTTCTGAATATTTCAGGATTAATGAAAAATAACTGTATTGCCAACTTAGATAATTCTGCTGCTAGGATGAATGAGAAATTATGCCATAATTATGAGTATGTTCTATTTTATAAATTGGTTTAGAGATATTTCCAGACATGTTTTTCCCTAACCAACAATTACAGAATCATAAAATATTGGTTGTCGATTTAATCAGATTTAAATGTGTGATTTGGTGCATTTTACTTGTCAAATTACTTGTAACTGCATATGGCTACTTGTAGTATCAATAATAGTTGTAGTATTATTATTGACTATTCCTGCTTCTGCTGCTACTGACTTTTATTATGTTCTGTTTATGAGTTAATATTGCAGTTTCAAAGATTTCCTGCAATTCTAGCAACAGTAGCAACAACAGCTACTGTATTAATTTAGTTATAAATACATGGTGGCAGCTATTTACGTTTTATTGCAATGTTAATTTTTCGATAAAACTTTCTTGTCCAGTGGCCTGAAAACTTACTGATTTTGTTTATTGATATTTCATAAATTCTTTTTTCTCAAAATAAATTTGAGATATTTTTTCTGGTTGCTACACTTGAATATTTGAAATGTATATAAACGTTGAAGTTGCTTTTAAGAAAGTGCTGCAGATAGTTAATGAAAATATGTAAAAGTAAATGGATATGTATCTCAATAACCTATGCAGTAGAGACAGATGTGTGCAGAAGAGGAGACTCTGTTAGTTTGGTCACATTGAAAAAATAGATAAAAAGGTTCTTGGGTTGGTAGATGTAGAACAGTTGAGGTAGCAGGATCAGTTACTAAGGGAAGGTCAGAGTAAACATGGGATGAAGTGGTATGGATTTGAGAGGAAGTGGGATAAATAAAGACCTAGTTATAGATAGTTTAGCTTTAAGTCAGTTTCTATAAGATATCTAACCGATTTCAACATGTTAAACAGAATATGATGATAAATAATATGTTCCAGAACTTTGTTTAGATAAAGACTGATAATTTGTATACAGACTGAAAGTTCCTTTTCTTGGATGTTATTCTTAGAGCATTTTAACAAATGTAACTCACAACTTTCTTCAGGTGCAACCTTTGAACTCTGGAATCTTTATGTCCAACTTGGAAATCTGTATAGAATTTCTAGTGGAATAGGCTGCTCTCATTCCATCATGATTGGATAGAAGTCTTTAGTAGTCAACCTCCAGAATATTGTCACTTAAGATTTTATCTGTTGCACCAGAGGTCGATGGCCAGCATATGATGTTCATATTAAACCAAATATAATGATAATAATGAATAACTTGTTCAATTCGTTTTTACTAATATAGTCTAAATTAATCAAATTAACTTTGTAAAGTAATTTTTTCAAAATAAATTACCTGAAAAATATTTTTAAATATTTTCAGACTGTTTATTCATTTCTAAACCATAAAGTTTGTAAAAATGTCAAATATGTGTTAATTATTAGTGATTATTACTGTATATTTTCATACTTACTTCTTATTGGTTGGAATTGTTTTTCATGCTCTTAATTTAAATTTGTATAAATTCTTTTTTATTTAAAAAGCATTTCAGAACAATTTAAACCATTTTGCTCTTTGTTTTTCAGTAATATCAGCGTCAAGTGATACAACTGTAAAAGTATGGAATGCATATAAAGGCTTCTGTATGTCTACTTTAAGAACACACAAAGTAAGTAATTTTTTTTCAGACATACAATGATTATTTTTTCTTAAAACTAAAATGTTTTAATCCATATATTCAATGGAACTTGATAAACAGTTTTGGAATTATTATTTATATAATAAAGTAGAGTAAGTCAGTTTCTCAAATCTTTGTCATTATTTTTTCCTATAAAATCAATGTTTGGATTCTGGTAAATTTCTTTTGTGAAACTCTTGTAAATGTTTTTGTAAAAAAATAATAATATAGGTTAATTCCATTTATTTCATAAAATATTACATCTGCTTAGGAACAAATTTCAAATGGGTGCCATTTGAAATAGATAGTAGCAACAAGAGACGGTTTAGCAAATTTAAAATGCTTAGAATTACAAAAAATATAACTAGTCCAAATAGCTTGGATATTTGTGCATTTAACTGAAAATCTAAAGGTTTCATTTTTACATGTGTTTTCTTTTTTTTTTTTTTTCTTTTTCAATGAGATTTAAAATTCTAAGCAGATCTCTATGTAATGATAGTTTTAAAAGAATTTAGTTTAATTAGTAATTTCATGACCAAGCAATGCTGTAATAATGAAATTTAAAAACATAAAAATGTAGAAAATTAGAAACTGATTGCACCTCTGTGGAAAGGTAAGATTCCTCCACATCCCAAATGAGGCTACTTATTGGCTATAGGTGACAACACATTATGTCTGAGGATGTGATCCTGATGATTGAAGACGCTAAATGATGGGCAATAGATATACTCCTAAACTCTTAACACTACTTTGGCAGAAAGGCAATGTTGTCATTTGATTGATTTCTGGTTTTGTCCTTTGCTTGCCCCATGCAAAGGCAGAATTAATCTGAAGATTAGGGATCCTGATGCCAATTTCTACTAGATTTTTACCAGAAAAGCCAGTTAGCTGAGTTATGGCCTTAATACCACTTGGTGCTAAACCCGTCATGAGTGGCCATGCCAAGAACCAAAATTTCTGACAGCATAGCTAACACATTGCCATTGCCTCTACCACAAAGAGTTGGATTACATGGATCGTTATTGCTGTTGTTGTTGAATGAGTTGAACCTGAATGCAACATCAAACATGGAAATGTTGATATTATCTGCTATTGATCGAGGTCTTTCTTGTAGATATGTAGCATTTTATGTTCTTGACGGATTTCAGATTACCCTTGACATTAAGGTCAACAAGGACCATTGATTGCTCAAAGTCACCGGGAACGCATCATCTATAGGTATTGTATAGCTGTTTCAAATACGGCAATGATAAATGGTTGATTTATATTTGCTTGCCATTGGCTGTCCATAAACACATTAGCAAAAGCAACCTGCTAGATCCTGATATAGACTCCTTTGAATTTCATCACAGCCCTTTTAACTGAGTTATGATCCTAATACTGCTGAGTATCAGACTAATCAGCCTTGGCTGGCTCTGTTATGAATTGGCAGCATAGTTTAGACATTAGTTGATGCAACTAGGCTTTGTTGAGAAGTAGTTGGCCTTTAGGGCTCTGATGATGATGCTGTGGCTGCTCTTTCTAATATGTATTATTGCAAAAATTGTTCATCAAATGTCAAGATTTAGATATAGATGCTTAGCACCAAAAAAAATGCTGACTGTGTGATGAAATCTACAGAGTCAGTTGCTGAGCAAATATCTTTATTCTTTATCTCTATATTTATGATGTTACAAATATTTATATGTTTATATATTTCAATCTACAGGATTCACTCCTAAATTAGCTGATTATTATGAATTTTGGAATACACTTGCTAGACATAAAAGTCCAAATGTGGACTGTATTTAGTTTTTTTTTTTTTTTAAGTAAATGGAGTAAAAAAGGATGGAAGCTCTTCATTAAAATTTGTATACTTCTGATTTTTGTGAAATTTTAACATCAGATTTTTAGATGTCATATAATATTCCCCAAATTTTGTTTTTAGGGGGCCATAATATGAACACAACCTCCTTTTTTAAAATTTTTATTTTTAAGATTTGGATTGAATTTGATTTATTGTCATGAGACACCAATTAAGCAAGATTATCCAAAATTCAGTTTATTAAGATTCATTAAATTTTCTAGAATAATGATTTTAGACATAAAGTTTAATATCAATATCTATTGATTTTGATCTTAATCATAAAGGGACATAAAAAATATTGCAGAACTGTTCTATTCATGGAATTGATATTATCCATCCTGGAACAGGTAATCTTCTACTTGTCTTATATTTATTTGTTTTGATTTCAGGATTATGTGAAAGCACTTGCCTATGCGAAGGATCGAGAACAAGTGGCATCTGCTGGTTTTGATCGAGCAATCTTTCTCTGGGATGTGAACACACTGACTGCCCTCACAGCATCCAATAATACAGTCACCAGTGAGTTGGATTAGTAGCATCAGTTTTCCATTTCTTTCATATTTCACATCACCGTGAACCTTTTTGTTGAATTCAAGTAATAATAAATAGTTCTAATTTCATTATGCATGCTTAAAAAATCTTTCATTCTTATTGATTCAGTTAGACAAAAAATTGGGAAAAGTACAGAGTAGTTATCACTTGAGAACTTGTAACAAAAAAAAAACAAATTATTTATATAAAATGCATTAGAATGAAATTCTAGTGAACCCTGCTAGTTTGAATATGTGGAAAATATTTGTAAGATTTTTTTAAATGGTTTCCACGCTTAAAAAATGGCAGTTTCTGAGTTCCTGAGTTAACTTTTCTGGAATTTTGCTGTCAAAAAAATCTTTCCACATGTTCAAATTAGCCAGGTTCAGTAGAGAATTTCATTATAAAGCATTTTATATAAATTATGTGATGTTTTTTTGTTTTTTTTTATGACTTCTCAAATGTTAACTATTCTAGATATTTAATCATTAATTCTTATACCATCGTAGACTTTTTTATTCATTTTCTTTCACTGTATCACTGTACTAGATTTTTAAATTATTAAAATAAACTTTTAGAAAACGAATTTTTGTTTGGATTAGAACTAAATCCAATCTGTAAATTTGTCTGTTGGATTTAAAATTTTGTGATATCTTTTTATCTAATTCTAATATAAAAATTATCTTGTCTGAGTTTCCATGTTATACTTAAATAGATCTGACAAATGATATTTAATTCTAACTCCCCATTTCTTTCTTATTTTTGCAGCATGTTCGTTATACTATAAGAAAGTGTAATTCACACCAGTTCTTTTCAAAAACAATTATTTAGGCAAGGAAGATTATTACAATGGTGACTTAAAATGCTCAAAATGTAAATTTATTTTTTTTATTTAAAGATAAAAATATGATTTATCTCCCTTTGATTTTGAGCCCCCCCCCCCTCCATCTTTATGTAGCATACATATTATTTTCCAAACATTTAACTAAACTGACAATAATGGATCCTGAACTATATCAAGTAGATATAACTAGTTATGTAATGAAAATGAATACTTCTTCATTTTCTGTTTATTGATGAAGTGTTGTGTTGCAAGTAAAGTGTTTTGATTATCTTTGCAGCCTCAAGTCTGAATGGCAATAAAGATTCCATTTATAGTTTGGCAATGAATCCTCCAGGAACGGTAATTGTATCTGGTTCTACAGAGAAAGTTCTGCGTGTATGGGATCCTCGGACTTGCCAAAAGATGATGAAGCTGAAGGGTCATGGGGATAATGTCAAGGCTTTAGTATTAAACAGAGACGGCACACAGGTAAACATGCATTATAAGTGTAAACTTGTTGAATCACACTTAATCCTATTATAATAATGGAATATAATAATAAAATTACATGTACAAAAACAAATGACTAAGCTACTAAAAGGTGTGAAGTATTTACATTATAAAACATTCGTTGGAATCCTTAGGTTTAACTACTTAACAAGAGAAAAGAATGAAAAGTGATTTCATTGAAGCTATTAAAATAATGTGATTTCTAAATATTGAACATATTTTTTTAATCTCTTTCTTTGAACTAGAAACAACAAAATTAACATATTAACCGGGGTGTCACCTGGGTAAGCCAGTAAACGGATTTTGCTAGTAAATAAATATTATACTTAAATTTTGTTTTATAATCTGTTTGAAGGGACTGCATCTATGAACAACAAGGATAAAATTGATTATTTATATTAATAGAACTATTATTCTCATCTAAATTGTTATTTTCACAATGTTTTGACTGATGTAACCTCCAACCTTCTTCAAGTGCATCTTTTTGAACTTAAGAATCTGGTAATAGTCAGTTAATGTACTTCCTAACTTTCGGTGTGTCTGCTACCGAAAGTAGTGACAAGGCAAATCAGTTTCTTCACTTATATTGTTATTTCGTATTTATATTATGAAACAATTTATTGAAATAAAATATAAGAAAAGGACATTACTGAAAAATATACAATAAAAATTAACAAAATTATACAGATAAAAATAATACAATTAGTCTTTATTTGCACTTTTAATGACAGAATTTAAAAAAATAAGTTTTTAATTTATTTGAAATTTTATAAGAAATGTTTATGAAATTATTAAAAAAAAATTTTTCTAAATTTATCTAATAAATATATGTTTATGAAAGTATAAAAATAAAATTATTGGAATCAAAATAACGAAATTTCAAACATCATAAAAAAATGTATCCAATACATTATATTCCTAAAATAATTGGTTTGGATTCTCCAACATCACAGGAATTCTTGCAAATGACTATCAAAGTTTGCATCGTTAGTTTCTCCCATGGCCCTGAATTTAATTTTACATAGACTACAATTACCTTCCACACGATTTGTGTGAATAGTAGGGTTATTTGGATCAATAAAGGTATATCTATGGTTTACAACAGCATGATTCGGTTGTGCATTAGAGGCACACTAACCATCTGTCACAATTTTGTGCCTGGTCAAGCGTACTATGAATTATTGGCAATAGGGTTCCTCCATCCTTCATTTGAACTGGCATCATCATTGTCGCATTGCTCTTCACAATATCTTCCTGGGTGGTATTTATTGTACATAAATTTATTTTCATTTATTTTCCACTGGGTCAACCAGGACCACCCATGTGCATTAGATTGATTGCCTGTTCTAGTTGAGGACCCATCGCAGTGCACCAGTGGAAGCATCACATGCCTCCCTACATTGTAGTCTACATTGCACTGTAGAGAACTGTTGATTTTATAAAATTATTTTTTATATATAATGGCTTGAATTAAAGTTTAAAATGAAAAAGTTAAATATGCTTCAATTGTGCTCTAAGCAGAAATATTCATTTTAAACATGCCTGTCATATCAAAGAACCTATTGTTGATTCTATATGCCTGACCTTACTGCTTGTGCAGTGATAATGGCTTGCATTTAAGTTTAAAATGCAATGCAAAAGTCAAGTATCATGCTTCAGTTGTTCTCTTAACAGAAACATTCTTTTCGAATGCACCCCTGACATATTGAAGAACCTACTGTTGAATAAAACTTCTCAAATGCACTTGTGATATTAGGCTGTGTAAGGTGTTAACTTTAGTCAAAATCACCTGTTCCTTCTTTCATCAGATTATTTCAATTGTCGATACTTATTGAAGACATTCTGATGCAAAACCTGTATAAGAACACTGCCAGGCACAAAGTATCTTTGTGTGAAATTTCAGAAAAATCAGCCTAGCTTTGTTTGTGTCCATAGGGAATGAACTCACACACACAAAGTTCCTTTTTATATAATAGAGATATTTCTCATTTTGAAATGAAACAATGCACTAATTAAACTGTAAGGTAGCAGCTCATCAAATTGACTTGAACGGTAACAAATCTGTGTCTAATTTGTAGTGTTGAATAAATTATTTCTGTTAAAGTAATCAATGCAGTTAAAAGAAAGAGAAGAATAATGATGTTTGAATTTAGCGTTAATGCCTTTAGCAGTGTTACTAAAAATATACAATTATGGAATGCAGAGTACAAGTTATTTACATTCTAAGTCATGGACAATACCTGCACATTTTATATTTAATGTTTCGGAATTTTTTAGATGAACATAGAAAATTTGGTTTATTCGGACTACTGTTTTCATCTTGGATGTTATTCTCATTATTCTCTCATTTCGGCCAATAACTGATGCATCTTGTCAAACTCAAAGAATCTGTATGGAATTCTGAACAGAACTATATTTAATTCTAAGAGGGGAGATTGTTCTCGTTCTGTCAGCCATGATCGAGTAGAAATCTTGAGTAATTCTTAATTATATTTTTAGTATCGCTTGTATTAAGGATTGAGCTTTCAGAAGACTTTCACTTAGAACTGATTATTATTCAGCATTTTAGCCACATAGTCCAAATAATGTATATAGATGTAAGTTAGTATGTAAATAAAGAACAGATTCTTTAAAATACATTTATAACATAAGCGCATCATGTTTAAAGATTATTCTTTAGCTAGAAATAAATTTTGGAAAAAAGAAAAATTCTTGCACTCAGCATTTACTCAATAAGACAAGTATTTAAACTAGATTAACTCTAAAAATATATAATCACCAGCAGTTCTCATTAGATCACAAAGTTAAGCAATGTTGTGCCTACTGAGTACCAAATGGGTAACCATTTAGAAATAATAGATGTATGTCTGAGGAAGATGAAACCTCTTGCAAAAATAAAATAAAATCCTGGAGATGTTTTTAGCAAGTATTTTTGTATAACCTACTAATCCACAAGTGACTTTACTTAATGGACCAACCACATCTCTAGGTGGAATTTCTTTTATCAAGCATGTGATGAAGTTTGGTAGAGAATATATGCATTTCTTTTTCGTAATCCTACAATTCTACTGTTAAAGAAAATCAGTTTTAATAGATACTAATATCAGAAATTATGTACACTCCATTATTTGTTATACCCTATTAAATGTTACATTTTTTAAATTAAAATTTTTCATTGAAATTCACATAGTTCATGGTATTTTTTACAATATAGTTATTTTAAATTAAAATTTTTCATTGAAATTCACATAGTTCATGGTATTTTTTACAATATAGTTATTTTAAATTAAAATTTTTCATTGAAATTCACATAGTTCATGGTATTTTTTACAATATAGTTATTTTAAATTAAAATTTTTCATTGAAATTCACATAGTTCATGGTATTTTTTATCAGAGCAATGTAGTATCTGTTCTGATGCTGCATTTCACTTTTTTTTTGTTCTTGGTTAGTGGAGGAGAAATTCTTCATGACAGAGACAATTTTTATTTTTGTTCCTATCCAGAGTGCCCTTTTTAGGGAGCTGGGTTTTCCCTACATTAAAAACCAACCTTGTGTCTAACTCTGCCCTCATGGGGAGGCAAGTAAATAGGAACAATTACTTATAATCATTGGAATAGGGTGATAATCAGATGCTCTTAAATCATTCTTGGTAGGCTAGTCCAACAGACACATATGCATAAATTTATATATCAAATTCTTTACATGCTCAAAACTTCTATTATGAACAATAGTGGCCTTAATGGGGCAAATTTGAATATTTTTATTTTTTTAAACCAGGACTGTGGGTTTGGATTTGGCGCAAATTCATTGTTTTAGTGTTTAGAATTGATTAAAATTAGATGTACCCACCCCTCTTCAACAAAAAAATGTGATACATGATGAAAACTGTAAAAAAAAAAAAAAAATTGTCATTATTAGTTTGTTTGGTTTTTTTTTTCTTTTTTTTTTATCTACTACTTAATGATACAAAGATTTTTTAAACATTTAACAAATACAGTTATAGTCACGTTTATACACCATTTCCTGTTAGATCACCAACGATGAGCTCGTCCATTACTAAATGGGTGATCATTTGGAAAGTTTTGCTTTTTTATGTAATAAAAATCTCTTCAAATTTAAATAAATCTACAAATTAATTATATACAAAAAAATATGAGTTTTCCGCATAAAATGATCCAACAATGCTTGACATGCTGTAAAATTCCAAACAAACATTTTTCATGTATCACTTGTTTTCATTGAATTCTTTAGATTTCATTCTTTAAAAAAAATGAAGCTAAATTGACAGGATCTGGAGAAACATATCCATCCTTTTTAGAATCCAAATATTATGAATATAATGCAAAATGATTACTAGTAGAGGATATTTTCCTTGATTAAAGTCAGACCTTTTAACATTTCCACAATCAGAGTCTAATATTTTTGTGCTACAAATTTTACAACCCTCTTTAAAATATTTTAAATAAGGAATTTGTAGGGATGGCAGTAAGTATGTTATTTGCTCAAGGTTAACAATAGTCATCGGATTCTTCTCTTAGGCAGGTAGCTGGGGTTCCTGGAAGAAGAACAACAAAGAAAATTTAATAAAGCGAATTAAAATATATATTTTAGTTACTTAAAAGGCTGAGAAAGCATAAAATCTTGATTGCTATGTTATCCAGAAACTCTTTATGCTTATAACTTGTCTAAGACAAATAAAGATAAAAAAAAAAAGTTCTTTTTAGCCTTGGTTTGCAATCATCTAGAGATAAAAACACTGGTCTTAATCATTTTACTGGGTTGGCATCAAGAACAACATCTAGTTTATCAAAATTTTGTCTTGGTTAATCATGAAACGTCTTCCACAGTAAATGTGTCTAACTTCCGGCTGTACGGTTTGAATGTTGGAAGCTTGCAAGTAAGGTCAGTTTCTGAAAGGTCTATGGCAGCATATAAAACATTAAACTGATGAGGATGATGATGCCTATGGATCAAGTTTTGTAACTGTAAGTTGTGTCTATTTAGCAGGACCTTAGATTTTATGCCTGTAAAAACAAAAACTTACTTACTTGAAAACTAAGATGTTTTGCATGCCAGGAAGCCATTTTTCAGAAAGAAAAATTGTGTTAGTAATTGAATTTTTATAGTTAGTGCTTAATAATTGTCTCCTATGTTTTCCTTGGTTGCATCCTGCCAACTTACCCTGTTACATCAACTGTTCTACATCGATAAACCTAAGCATTCTTATACATTCTTTCATGTGACTAAACTAACAAAGTCTCCTGGTCTGTACACATCTCCCTATACTGTTCAAGTTTAATATTCCTTTAAGGTTATCACTTGACGTTACACATCCATTGTATCATTATCATATGGTTTCTTTCTATGCAACACATGTCCTCAACCCTCATTGGACAGGTTTAAAAACTCCATGATTTGAATAGAAATAACTTCTGATGATTAAAGATCAGAATTTTAATTTAGCATTGGGCAGGAAGATAGACTGACACCGATGAAGAAAGAGTTAAAGAAATAGAGGTAGGGGGAGAGAGTGATAATTTCTTTTATTTTTATTATTAGATTTATAGAAAAGGGCGTGGTTACTATAATGAGTATATAGATCATTACTTTTCTTTGATGTATAAATACTTGCCATTGTTTTGTTGAAGGAGAAACCAATACAAACCAATAACATTAATGAGTTCTATTTGTTATTCTCATTAATTGACGGTTAAATAATTAACATGTACTTTTGGCATTTATTTTTAGCAACATCATGTAATAAAAACAAAGTAGATTTAGAAACTCATACAAGGAATATTCTAAATACCTAAAGTTATTTCGTTTGTATAAAATATTTCATTTTTTAATTTAAATGTATTAATCATTTCTATTTCATACATTCAATAAGTAAGCATAATCAAAATATTTTGTTGGACATATTTTTACAAGCATTGTTAAGTTATAATTTCTGTGGCTAATTTAATTTTTTCTTGAATTCATTTTTTATACCAAATGAAATGTTAAATTTCTCTTAAAAAGAGAATGGATATTTTTATGCATACAATGATACTTAATTATTGAGGATGGAACAGTTTAATTTAAGCATAAAAATAATGAAGACACATACGGTTCGTCCTGTTGAAAGTTTTAAGGGCTTCAATTAGATCATATTCCATTCTGTGTTTGAAAAGTGTACTTAGTGTTGTTTTTTTAAATATTTTTTTTAATTGAAAACCAATGTAAAATGTTAATACTATGGGATCAATGTTGGCTACATCTCAAACTACAAGAATACCTGAGCAAAGAATAACAGATTTCTTTAACCTTTATTGCTCTCTATCTCTTTCTATCTTTCTCCCTCCCTGTCTACTCTTTCAATTCTTTATTTCTTCCACCCTTTTTAATTTCTCCCCCTTTCTCTCTCTCACCTCCTTCTCTCAACCTTTTCTCTCTCATCACATTCTCTTTTTTGTTAGGTTACCTATTTTACTGCAGATATGGACCTATAAAGGATTTGCAAACCCTAAGATTAATTTTCTTTCTTTTGTAACTCTTTTGTATGTTTTAAGTATTATGAAATTAATAATATAACGAGCAGTTGTCTGTGTATATGTATGTATGTATATTCAGTTAAAACTCCAAAACAACAAAATTAGTATTTTCTTGATTACTGTTAAAATAAATTGTCTGTTCTTTAGCTTTAAATTGGAGCAGATTTGGTGGTAGAGGAGAGAGAGGATCCATACAAGGGAAGTAACTCTGACTTTTTCTACAGAGTTAATTCCCTTATGTTGACTCATTCTTCGAGTTGTATTAATGTATGTCCAGAGAGAGGAATGGGCTGAGCAGAGAAGGGGGAAGGTGGGTGATAGAAATATTTTACACTTTTGTTGGGTAGCAGTGCTAGTCAATATATAAAGCAAAGTTCTGTATATGTACAATAAGGCATCTCAATAAAATGCTTGATCTTGCGTCCACAATAACATATAACTAACTACAAATTTGGAATTGAGCCAATGTCCATATTGATGTCAGAAATTCTTGAATCATTTCTAAAACTTGCTATTCAAAATTAAAAGTATGTAAAGATTACATTAAAAACAAGTATTCTTTCATTTTTTGCTTTTATTTGAGAGGAGGGAGCTTACAACTTAAACCTAGAGTTTGAGGTAGTATTGTTGAAATTTATTTTTTAAGCATGGGAGGGAGAGAGGGTTAGTCATAGAGTAAGTAATTTTTTTTTTCAGCAAAAATTAAACAAAATTTATTTCACAAAGCAAAATTTGAGTTAACTTCATTAAAAAATTAAAATGGCTTGAAATGGGGAGGGGGGTCATTTTACATTAAATTTGTGAACTGATCCCCACTTTAAATTCTAATATTTAACACCCAGTTTTCCAAAGTGTATGCATGTAATTGCCTTCAAAAAATAAACAAAAAATTGAATATTATTTTTGAGGGAGGGAGGAGTAATCTACACAGATGTTTTAAGCTTCTACTTTTAGATATAAAATTTAGGACAAGTTGAGAAACCTGCCATGGACAGGTACTTCAGCTGTTTAATATATACAGATTAGACTTTTCGATTATTTTTCTTTTCTCTAAAGCTGTTAAATAATCTTTATTAATAAAAAAAAAAAAAAACTTGGACAAAATCTTCTGTGTTTGTTTCTTTCTTTGATAAATATACATTGAATAAGTTTATTTTATTTGATCTTGATCAAATACATAATGAAATAAAAAATAAATTTTTAAAAAATTTTATTTAAAAAAGAAAATGCGTACATGACTATATTTCAACATTTTCTCTACGTTGTCCATCTGGCAATATGTCTCCACCCAAGTAATGCCAGGTACATAAAACAAATAATGAATATAAATTTAAGAAACATTTTCCCCAATTTAAAGCTATCAAATAATAAAAAATGTCTCCATTAGTTTGCTTTTATTGCATTGTTAACAAAATGCATTATTTAATAAAACTTGTGTTAAATCAAACATTTTTGTAGTAAAGTTAAATATACTTTTTTTATAAATATAAAATCATTTTTAAAAATTTTCATAGGTTGTCAAATATTTAATGAGAAAATTCAACAAGTTTGTTTTTATCTGAATGAAATGATTTTTTCTTATCAATTCAATTTCGTTTTTCCAGTAATAATATCCAATAAAAACATGTAAACATTTTATTTCAGTGTTTATCTGGTAGTTCAGATGGCACAATCCGGTTATGGTCACTTGGGCAGCAAGTGTGTGTGGCTACATTCCGGGTTCATGATGAAGGAGTATGGGCTTTGCAGGTCAGTTTTCTAGCTGCTTTCATTCTTTCCAGTTACACTTTGTTATAATATCCATCAGTTAACACGTTTAGTTGATACTTTTTCTAACAATTCTCATTTTTAATAGTGTTCCTTAATATTATGCCCTTTAATAATTGAATTTTTTAATAGGGAAAATAATCAATTTATCAAATAATTTCTAATTATAGATCTTTGAGATTGCCTTTATTGGCAAATACCTCATAATTAAAATATATGTGCATGATATAACAATATAAAAACAATTTTTTTTTCATAGTTCAGATCAATACTTATAAGAATCAATTTCTAAAGCAAAATATACTCACTATTCATATCTTTTAAAAGTTATTTGAAAAAAATTGAACGTTTTTGAATTTGCTATAAATAGTAAAATAACAGATCAGAGTTACAGTGATTTTAATGTCATATATATGGAGTTATTGAATAAATCCCCTTCTACTAAAGATTATCGATGTTATTATTTTAACTAGTTTGTTAAACCATTGCATTTTACTGGATTTTTTTTTTTTTTTTAACTTCCTCTCTCACATACTCATACATATACTGTATACAATGCTTAGTATGTGAATGTAGTTGATAAGCAAGAAAATAGATTTATTAAAATAATGAGATGAGAAAATATAAACACATTCCAAAACCAGAAGATCTATTTAATTCTCACTCATAATTTATTCATATTTTTTATGAAGTATGTTTTACACCTGTTTCGTTGAAATAATGGAAGCTCACTAAACAACTCATCAAATACAAAAATGTATTCCTCAGAAAATAATTTTTTCTGGGAATGAAAAATGATTTGGTAAGAAAAAAATGTTACTAAAAGGAAATATGGTTATTTACAGTTTGCAGAAACATATGAACAATAAACACTTATTGCAGTGTTTATAAGCATTCACCCTAAATAAAAGCTACATGTGTGGAATCCGTCTTATGTTGCCATCTTTTATTATTGAAAAATTATATTGTTATATTTCTAAAATTTCGTACTTAGGTTCACATTGAAACTAAAATGTTAAACAAAACCCTATGAGGTATTTATTCTAAAATATTTATAAAAATTATACACACACACACACACACACACATTAGCAAAATATGTCTTAGGGTGGATAAATTTGATTTTACCAAACAGAAAATATTTGTATCACTTTAAGTCTCTTATTGATTTTGATTTTAGAAAATGTCTACAATTCAAGATTTAAGCTTAATAGGTATTAGGAAGAAATTTAATACAGAGAATCTTACTTAATTAGTATCTAATGACTGGATAAAATTCAATGTAAATGTTAAATATTTCAATTTTTAAATGGATAATTGTGTTCATATTATGTCCTCTATAAACCCTTTAAAATACACAATAAATTAAGGAATATTTAGTTATCAATGTCTAATATTTAATGCTAAAATTTCATGAAAATCAGAGGTATCTGAATTTTCATGAAGGACTTCCACATTCTCTTTGTTCCTTTGTATGAAACTAAATTAAAATAAATATAGCCCACATTACCGATCTTTATGCCTATCAGCTGTGTTCTAAAATTCATAATGATTGTTTAATTAGTTTAAGAGTGAATCCTGTACATATATATATATATATATATATATATATATATATATCTCAGCATATACATATACTTTATATAGATAGAAATATATTGTTTAATAATATATTGCTCATTTAAAAGCAATTTTAATATTTTATATGACTAAAAGATTTTTTAGTTACTGTTTTTAAGTGTTTCTTTTTATGTTTCAGGCAAACGATTCATTTTCAGTTGTGTACTCTGCTGGAAGGGACAGACGAGTGTGGGCCACAGATATAAGAGACCCAGAGTATCGAACATTAATATGTGAAGAAAAAGCTCCTGTATTAAAGGTATCACAAAAATACAAACTCATTGACTTATTTCACAAACCTGTTTAGTTTTAACATTAAATGTAACCTTTGGTTATACCATTGGTGAAAATATTTTAAAGTATAAACTGGCTATAATGTTAGTTAAGTTAGTTGTAATAGATCAAAGGACTTTCTTGGGACTAAAACTTGATTTTGTTTTTAGTTAAATTTATATCCACAGGCTTTTTAAAGAATTAACATTGTCTTTATACAGCTGCTATGTGAACTTTACTACAGCTTAATCTTCTCAGGATTGTGTTTAGAGTTTCTCATTAGGTCAGTTGCTTCTGCAACAACCGGTGTAATGTTCATTTCTTTCAAAGACCATATTGTTTTCAAGTCATTCTTGAGATCTTGATATTTTTTAATTATTTTTTTCTTTTTTTCACATTTGACTCTATTGAAGCCATAGTCAATCTGTATGCCTGAGTTCTTCTGCAATTTACAGATAAGTTGAAGTCATGACATTATTTAGAAAGCTACTCTTAACATAGGGAGGGCTTTTTAATTATTCTGTATTTTCATCTAACAATTTAATAAACAAAAGATACAAAAATTGAATTTAACTTGGAAAATAGCACGGTCCGTAAACTGTATAAGCAACTTTTTTTATTTGGTTAAAAAACATTTTGATGTCACTTTATGTCAAAGGGTATGGACGACATTTGTTCGTAAGATTACTATCTATGAAAAAATAACAGTGTTTTCATTTTTTAGATTTAGTCATCAAACTTGGTTCTGTTTGTTTTCATGACTTGTTCTTTCAATTTCACTTAATGAACCTACTTTTGGCTTTAATGACAGCCTCGAAACCCGTCACAGGCCTTTGTAACTGTCATGCAACATATTGTTCCAAAGGTTTTGATAACCTTGACTTGTAGTTCACCCTTCATGTTGCTGCCTCGTTCCATCATACCCCACACAAAAAAATAGTTGAAGTGTTTGCAGTTGGGTGAGTTGGAATGTTAGCTAATGGGTGTGATCATTGAAGTTTGTTAACAACTAAGCTTAGACATTCCAATTGATATGGAAGAGTGCTCAGTCTTGCTGCTATATGTACGGCTTGTCTGCAGCTACCTGGTTAATACAGAGTTTTACTGCCTCCCTCAGAATGTGGATGTACTTTTGGTATTTAGCCCAATGATTTCAGAGTAGAATTGAGGTGGTATGATGTCAGATTGTTGGTGATGAATTTATCTCTTCTCTGATATCACCACATAGTGGAATCCTTAATCTTTTAATTCCTTTCTAACATGCTGTTGCTAACACTGAAGAAATCTGAAATCTCTTTATTTATCCTTCTGGCATGGATTCTAAGGAGAACTCTGCGTCTCTATCACAAATATGGAGGTTTAAAATTGCTCATAATGAATTATTATGCAAAAAAGAAAATGGAAATATAGTCACCCTTTTGTATAAACACAAAACTGATAATGAAAGTAAAAAACAAAGAAATTCATAAAGTTAGCAATTGAAAATTGCAGACAAATATCATTTGCGCCCTGTATAGTGTTTGGGGAGGGTGCGATTATTCTGAGGTTATTTCTTTGAAAAATTGCTAGTTGAATAAACTATTAAGAAATACTTATTTTTTAATGAAAAAATTATTAAGTGTAATATATATATTGTTTAACTATGATGATATTGCAGGAAGTTAAAAATTTGGTACCATTAAAATAATTCTTTTTTTTTTAGTTACTGAGTCCAATCTTATGTACTGATCAAGCTCAACATTGCTTAACTTTGGTAATCTAGTCTGTGTTGGTATGATTATGCTGTATATAAGGCATATTGTATAAGTGGGTAAAAATCTTAAATAACATGTAGCACAGTTTACCTGGTGGTAAAAGTGAGTCAGTTCTTCACAATGTGTAATCCATTCAAAACAAATCTTTATGTGGAGAACATATATTCATTTCTTTTTTTCTTTTTTTTTTTAAAATTTAATGTGATGTTAGCTTTTTGATAATTTAACATTTATTGCACTTTAACCAACTGAAATGTTTTTGAAAGACATATTTGATTTAAATAATTTTAATATATATATATATATATTCTATAATGTATTCACATGTTACAAACAGCTTTTTTTATTCTATTTTTAATTTATTCCACTTATTGTGAATATCTTGTACAATTTTAATATTTTTTTTCTTTTATTTTAGATTTGTGATAATAATTTAACATCTGTTGGATTTTAACAAATTGAAATGTATTTGAATGAAATATTTTTCATGTAACCTATTTTTATTTTCTTTCTGTTTAAAGTTAGAACTTTGTCAAGCAGAAAACCAGCAGCCATCTTTGTGGGTAGCAACCACAGATTCTTCCATTCGAAATTGGGTGAGTTTTATGTCACTGTTAGCAAAATAAACAAGGGTTTCTGTTTGTTATTCACCATTAAGGTTAGAATTGAATAAAATAAACAATTTGGATCGTCTATTAATTTTCCCTTCAATTCTGGCCTTCATTTCCATTTAACAGTTCACTTATTATTCGGCTATTTAATAATTACTTTAAGATCTTGATTCATATGAAAATATTGTAAAAGCTTAAACTCTTCATGAGGACAGAGTTAAACAAAAGGTCTGTTTTTAATGTTGAGAAAATTTATCTCCATAGAAAGGGTAAAAATTACCCTTTCTATGGAGATAAATTTTCTCAACATTAAAAACAGACCTTTTGTTTAACTCTAAAAATTAGATTGGGACAAAAATTATCTCCGTCCAGGATGTCCTTCACTGACGTAGTACAGAAAAGATGAAGTATAATATTGGAACAGATATTACACTTTCCTCCTAGCCAAGAAGCTTAAGCTTCAACAGGTCTAATAATATGCCCTTATACAACATTTATCCAGTGCAAGTTTAGGTGGTTTTCTCCTTCAAGGAGGAAGTTTCTAATGAATATTACAGCACCTGGTATTTCAAAATAGTCACCTATCTGATACTGACCCGACTCAACATTGCTTAACTTTGATGATCTAACCAGTGTCTCAGCATGATTATGCTATATATAAGGCACATAGTATGTGAGGAGAACAAAAATTTTAAATAACATGTACAATATGTGGCACAGCTTACCTTTTGGTGAGCCAAGTTCTACACGATGTGCAATCCATTAAAAACAGATTAATGTATGAAGTCATCTAACAATGTTAATCTTATAATTAAGAAACTGACTTTTTATTTCTATAAAGAGAGATGATACGAGAATGATAGATATGTAATGTGAATCTTAAAGACAGAATTAGATCTTGTGACCTCAGGAAGATTAAATTTGGGCAATATAGGGAGATGTGTGCAGAAAAGGAGACATTGATGATAAAGCAGGGTCAATTCATAAGGGAAGGCCAAGGAAAGTATAGGAGGAAGTGATAAGAATGGAAAAAGAGGAATAAAGACTTAACCAGAGATAGGTTAGTTTGGAAGTCTATTTCTAAAAGCCATCCAATGCATAATCGGATTGTGAAACTGATCTTAAACCTGTTGTTGTTGTTGTTGTCGTCTATTGGCATTAATATATCTTTCACTGGTGGAAAATATTTGGTCCATTTTCTTTTATTTTGAGAGTGCATGATTAATGTAATTGATACCATTGCAAACTATGGAATTGTTTATGTTAGGTTCAAAATCTTGAATATTGTTGGAAAAAGTAGGAATGCATAATTTGTCTCCATAATTGATATTATGTTTTGGCATTAAATAATTCCAAAATGGTTTCTTATAATAATATGTTGATGACATCAACCTCAGCTGGTACCACACAAAAATCTTGTGATGGGTCAAGGAGGTTGAAAAGACAGAATGCAGAACACTGACCAAGGACCCCATTGGAAGGGTGTAGAGAATACTGGAACTTTTGGTAGGCATAGTGCCTGTCATATTACAAAGTAGACCAATGACTGTTACTAGTGAGAAATCTATGCTAAGCAACTTGTAATTTACATTGATTATCAAAAACAAATGGAGAGTGTTGAAAATTTGAGAAAACTTGTTGTCCTTCAGACTTTAGGGAATATTAGTAAGCAATCACTAATACTAACCTGTGTGATAAATGCAATTTTTTAATATCCTTCAAGAATATATTTTCAATCTCAATAATTGCTTTGTCGAGTGATTACTTTTATTTATTTATAAACCTATTTTTGACTATTAAAATTTTTTTTTTTTTTTTTTTTTTGCAATTTATATACATATACATATTACAAGATATTTGTCAATCCTGTTTATACGCTTAAAATGCTAACAAAAACGATCTAAGCATTGCAAAAAAAAATTTGACCTTAATACGTTAATTTAATTAAGAAGGTGCAATGAAGTGTTAATGGTTACTGGTCTGGAAAATAGAATTGGTAAACTGGCTTTGAATTTTCATTGAGACATGCATTCACTTTGCACTAATCCTGTTGCGAAAAGCGAGAACTCATTCTGCAGACCCATTCCACCATATTACATGTACACATGAAAATAGCAAGACAGACTCTTGGCTCTTCATTTTTAGCTTTGGAGATGAACAATTCTGATTTTAAAAAAAAAGAAAGAAATTGTACTGCAAATACCAATCTTGGAAAACTATAGTGTTTAACTAAATTTATAAAAAGCATTCTAATATAAGTTAAAACATTATATATATTTAAAAATAATATTTTTTTAACTAATTAACAAAAAGAAACTTGTTGCAAAAATCCTTTTACAATTGTTTTAAAACCAATTTATTCAAGAAATTCATATTATAAATCAAGTAAGGTCCTAATTTGTATTTTTTTCTTTCCTCTTTACAAAAGTTCAAAACTACAAATAAAAGTAAATCGATAACTTCTCTTCATAGAATATTATAAATATAATTATTTTAAATTCATACATTTGTTCATGTGAAAACCTAATTTTTACAATTAAAAATATATAAACAAAATGCAATTATTAATTTAATTAAAGGTGAGTAGTTGATGTAGCAGGAATTGGATTTTTTTTTTTTTTTTTTTCAAACTTACTGAGGAGCTAGATTTACTCACTCCTGGCATTGGCATCATATTATATTACTAGAGTAGAGAATCTGAGTTTGCAAGTTTTGAAAGAGTCAATGTTTTTCAAATTGTTCTGGAATATTTGCGGAAGAGGGGGGATCAGCAATTCACCCCATATCAAAGTAAGTAGTTAGGCAGTTTTGAGTTAGGAGTTGGCAATTTTGTAGCAGTTGTCTTTTTTTGTGTGTGTGTGTTTTTGTTTTTTTAAACTTACTTCCTGTAACATAACAGCTCCTCATTTCTTCTTTACAGACACCAAATAAATGTATGTAATGTGACCCCCTATTTTTTCTCAAGGGTTCCACATTATTTGTAACATAGACATATCTTCAACTTATTACAATGTCAATTCAAATCTTTGTGTATGATGTTGCTTCTTATATTATGTGTTAGCCATTAACTTTGTTGAAAATTGTAAAAAAATATTAGTCTTATATTGATTTTATTGTAAAAAATAATAAATTTTTAACTAAATATAATTTAAATTGTTTCCTATATGATTGATTTAATTATTATTTATCAAGTACATTCAATTAACATGTTTTGTCTTGCTTATAGCCAATTAAATTCCGAAATTCAAGATGCTCGGGAGATTATGATAATGAAAATCCTGTCCCAGCATGCACTCAACCAGATTTTACAATTAAAGGTAAATTGCATTTGTTTTTTCTTTTTTTTTCCATGTTTAATTTTTAGGGTTATTTTTTAATGCTAAAAGTCTTTCTGATTCTTATTTAAAACTTTTACATTTTTTACTGATTCTCCATTCATATTTTATCATAGCTTTTATAATTTACACTTATTAATTTTTATTAATTTAAAATAAACTCATTAAATTTTATGAAATGCAATTTCTAAATTTATATTTATAAGCAAATGTTTTTTTAAAAAATAGATGTAAATTTATGTATTTTTTTTTATATATATATTTTCTAAACATTTTTAAATACAAGATTTACCCCCCACCCCACCCCAAAAAATAAAAATGCCATCCATGTAATCATTCATAAAAATGTTTATCCTTTCTGCAATACAATCATATTTGGTACAAATAAACTTAAGTACATACATGACTTATTCACCCAGTTTCAGTAATAAATGTCCAACAGTTTTTATTTTATTGCTGTTCAATAAGCAAACCTGAATACAATATACAAAATTATCACTAGCACACTCCTCTCTTGGCACTTTCTTGATTTAGTTGTGATGGTCCTCTTTAGTTCAAGAATAATTTTGGTATTGTTTTAATAGACTTTTCCTTTGAGATAATGGTTGAAGTCTGGTGAGTGTGAATCTCATTCAGGATTACACTTCTCACTTCCTTCTGTATTTACCTTGACTTTCCCTGGCAAGTATTTCTACTACTTTAACTGTTCTACCAACAAAGTCTCATGTTCTGTATACATCTTTCTATACCATCCAGATTATTAAGATGCATATTCATTTATTTTTACATAATTTCATTATCTATAGTGTTTAGATACATTTCAAATATTTTCTTTCAAGTGTAGCAACCACAAAAAACATCTCAAATTTATTTTGAGAAAAAAAAGAATTTATACAATATTAATAAAGAATAAACAAAATCAATACGTTTTCAGGCCACTGGACAAGAAAGTTTTTTTTTTATTTTTTATTTATTTTTATTTTTTATTTATTACATTTTCACCCCAAACAAGGCAAATTGCCACTTTGGTGTAGGGGGCTACTATCAGGGGCAACAACTACTGGGGTACTATGCAGGGATATGGGCAGCAAGATGTCGGTTCACGTTACACTTGAACTTCTGCACGTCAGTACTGTTGGGGAAGCAGGGACCTGGAATGGAATTCCAGAGTCTAGCGGTTCTGGGGAAGAAACTATTGGAGTAAAAAGATCTTTTACATCTAGGGATCTCTACAGTGTGGGGGTGGGATTTAGCAGCCTGTCGGGTTTGTCGAGGGTGCTCACGTCGTTGAAAAATGAACACTATAATAAAACGTAAATAGCTGCCATCATGTATTTATATCTAAATTAATACAGTAGCTGTTGCTGCTGCTGCTGAATTGCAGGAAATCTTTGAAACTGCAATATTAACTCATAAACAGAACATGATAAAAGTCAGTAGCAGCAGAAGCAGGAATAGTCAATAATAATACTACAACTATCATTGATACTACAAGTAGCCATATGCAGTTACAAGTAATTTGACAAGTAAAATGCACCAAATCACACATTTAAATCTGATTAAATCAACAACCAATACTTTATGATTCTGTAATTGTTGGTTAGAGAAAAACATTTCTGGAAATATCTCTAAACCAATTTATAAAATAGAACATACTCATAATTATGGCATAATTTCTCATTCATCCTAGCAGCAGAATTATCTAAGTTGGCAATACAGTTATTTTTCATTAATTTTGAAATATTTAAGTTTTTTATTTATATCCCTTATTGTGCTCTAGATCTTTAAAATATTTCCTAGTTTTTAAAAACATTGATTAATTATTTTTATTATAATTTTACTCGTTGGCTGGCCACACCACCATTATCATATCCTAAATATCATTCATGAAATTGTTTATAACATTCAAAATCCTTTCTGCAATCTAATTATATTTGATACAAATAAATTTCAGTCTATGCTTGACTTGTCAGTTTCAGTTTTTATTGTCATTCAAGCACAAGCATGCATAAATACAACTTGCACAATTGTCAATAACTCTGACATGCTCCTCTCTTGGCACTAACTTGATTTTGCTTCTGATATCCCTTTTCAGTTTAGGAATAGTTTGGAGATTGTTTTGATAGACATTATCTTTGAAATGACTCCACGGATAAAAATCTGGAAGGAGAGGTGAATGTAAAGTCCATTCAGGATCACATTAACTAATCAATGCTTTTCCATATCATTAAACAGTGTTAAAGCAAAGACTGTTGAACATTCTTGTCTGAAAGTTGGTGGACAAGGCAAGCAAAGACTGAAGTTTATTTGTACCAAAAATAGTTGGATTTCAGAAAGGATTGTGAATTTTATTAATTATTCCATGAGTGATATCTTTAATGGGTCACGCCATATAAAAACAATATTCATCTGATTAAGTTCTTTATTAATTTATACACTTGACATTTCAGTATATGAAACCTTCATCAGAGTATTATAATTTGTACTGTAAGGCAATTTATAAATAAAAAATTTTTGAAATAAACTGTTTAACTAAAATTTGCATATCTACATTTTTATGCATATTTTAAATTTTTCTTCAAAAATAACATTTTTTTTTTCTAATTTATAAATTGGCAAAAACCACTCAGTATACCCTGAAGTAGGTCTCATTAACTGAAACAGTGATAATATATCAGTAAAAATACTTTCGTTAATGTTTCATTTTTTTTTCATTATTATTAAATGTTTATAAACTGTTAAATGTTTAATTCAATTTAATCTAATAATTGTTTGTGTCATATTATAGGTGGTGCCAGCATACGTCAATATTGTGTTTTGAATGATAAACGACATATTTTAACAAAAGATACAGATGATAATGTCATCTTATGGGATGTTTTAACGGTAAGTGATTATCCATTTCAGTTGATGATTTTACTGATAAACTGACTATGCAAATGCACATGAAAATAAAAAACTGCTGATCTAAAGAAATACATCTTTAATAAAAAACAGATTAATGTTCATCAAACTATTATTATTTACACAGATATGAGAAAAGTAAATAGACACCACTATTATTAATAATAATTAAGAGCGTCCGAATTGACCTAAGCGAGATGATATTAATTTTTAACATTTCTTTTTTTTATTCTTCCTCTCTGATTTCTTGGATAATCACATTATAGAATCTCAAAATTTGCAGCAATTTGACATTGATTAAGTCTGCCTTCAGTTTGATCAATATGGTTCCTCTAAAACTCTGACAATTTTAATGTTTTTGCTTAGTGTCATCATGGTAATATGATTGATACCTAGAACACAAAAAATATCTATTAGTTTAAAATATCTGTGTCAAACTTTTCTTTCAAAAGGAAATTTTGAAAAATGATTTCAAATATCAATTGATGTTTTGGTCTTTAAAATTTTTTTTTTTTAAATGGATAGATTCAATCTTATAATTATTTATATTAAATTGCTAGATTTGTATGAACCAAAGTAATGGTTATAACGTTTATGATAGTACTAATTATTTAAATAATTTTTTTATTTAAAAATTTTGTTTCTTTATTTCAAATTGTGCAACAACCTCCATTTTATTATCCAACTAATTATACTTATCTGGCATTGTCTGAGCTACAGTAAAATCATTTTAGTTTTTAACTTTTGCTTACACATTCTTTTAAACATACAGAAAGGCACATATTTTTATGAGATAAAAAAAATGAGTTACTTCCCCTGTGTGTTTGTTTTTTTTTCTGTCATTGAAAAATATTTTCATATTATCAACTGTCCAGACAGGACTACATCATTGTTTTTTAAACAAACTGTAGTGCAGTACATTATTATAATGCCAATTATATGGTCCAACAATTTAATATGAAAAATTGTTAGTATGAATCAAAGTTTGATATGTCAGTTAAATACTATTTAGCAACTTTTAAAATTGCACAAGATAAACTTATATTTTAAATCCCATGAACCACCCAAGAAGTCAGTATGGACTTGCAGTTGAGAACCAATTACTGAAGTTCAAAATAAAATTCGTATTATTAATATCTATGATATACTAAGGCAATTCTATGTGCGTACATACATTATTACTTTTCACTCCTTTTTAAAAGATGAGATCGCCTGATTGCTGAAGATGTAATGCAAAAAAGTAATTTTTTAAAATTTCATTTGATGTCTTTTGTGTTGAATGTGAAAGTCAAGCTAAAAGAAAATTTTCTTTCGTTTCATCCAAAGATGGTACAACAGTAATATTGTGGGGTCTGAGTTCATGCCAGATATCCATAGAATGGAAATATGTCACAAACACTCACAAGTATATTGGAAATAGATTCCCCATAACCAGATATATTTTGAAACGAAATCAACCACAATACTTAGATATGTATGTTTCAATTTGAACAGTGGTGATACAGTAATATTGTGGGAACTGCATTCATGCCAAACATCCATAGAATGGAAATATTTTAAAACATGACAATAATATAACAATAGATGGAGGATACAACTGTGGAATTTTCACGAATCCCACTAATTAAGCCTATTTAGCAATGTGATTTTTCATTTCAAATTTTATGGTTTTAATTTGTTTGTTTTTTGTTTTGTTTTTTTTTTTTTCAGGCAAGAAAAGTAGAAGAATTAGGAAAAGCAAATTTTGAAGAAGAGATAAAAAAACGATTCAAAATGGTTTATGTGCCAAACTGGTTTTCAGTTGATCTAAAAACAGGGGTAAGCTGTGTTTTGGCTGTTTAGATTGATTGATTGGATGCATGCTGAGTGCTGGTTAACCTCAACCAAAAAAATCTTCAGTATATTTATTTCAAATATAACTTGTCTGAAGATAATTTCCTTGATTTATTAATATCAATTTTTGATAACCTCTTTTACTAATGATTTCCAAGCACTCCACAGACTGATGAGTTCTGTCTTCACATTTAAATAACATTTTTGTTTAAATTTTGAAAAGTTACTTTAATTTTTTTACATTTCCTGAATTCATTTAAGATATGGGTAAAAAATCATATGACACACATCTATGCTTGCTTTATCAACTCAGTACATTTTTATAGAAAAAGTACATAAGTTTGATTTTCGTTTCTTTTCTTTCAAGGAAAGCAATTTTTTAATTCCTTAAAAATATCTCCCCCCCAAAAAAAAAAAATATTATTTATCTTTTAGAAATTTAGATGATTGGTTTTTATTATTTAGATTAGTATTCTCATCTTGGTTGTTATTTTAATAATGTGTCAGACAATGTAATCTCAGACCTTCTTCAGATGCATCTTTTAAAAGTTTGAAATCTTTATGCTGAAATGATTGTTTGGTTTCATGGTATCTAAACACTTGTTGGATCATTTTATGCTCCCAAAACTCATCATCCTATGTATTCTATAGCTGATGAATGCTATACACAGTTGACATATGGTTTAATCAAATCAACATAAATATTCCCAAGTTAAAAAAAAAAACACCTCAACATTGGAGCCTAAATCAGTTGAAACAATGTGAAAATAACAACCAAGGTTAGACTAGAAGTCTAAGTAATGCAAATAATCAAAGAAAAGAATTTTGAATAAATCCCCAATTTAAATTTAAAGTCTATTTTGAGTGATTTAAAATACCGGGTCTGCCATAAGTAATTATATAACTTTATATCAACATAGTAAATGTGTTATATAGTCGTGGAACAGAAGAAAAATTAGCTGTTATTTATCCATCTATCAGTCTAGCTATCTATCTATCTTTGTATCGATTGATCTATCAAACTGGTGAAGTAAACGAGATAAGATGTGAAGCTATGTTTTGATAAAGTTGTCAAAAACATTTTATGGTGTAAACTGGACAAGGTGCACTGGAAGAGATCTGACCAGCTCATTGGAAGTATATGTCTGTCTATCACGTGTTCTGGTTTGCTGGGAAAAATATATAGTTCAGTTGGATTGAGGACATCAACAGAAGATAGTCTGAAAGGTGTCTCCTCCTGACGGGGGGGGGGGGGGGGGGCGGGGGAGTCTCAGGTGTGAGATGTGTAAGAACTAACCACCCAAGCAAAGATCGTTGATCACTCCTTTGCTAATGTCGACTACCTGGGAGAAATAAAAATACACATCGTCTTGGTCTCGCTTTGAAACGTCTGTTTACACAGAATCCTTCTCAAGATTTGCCTGAAGAACTCACAGAGAAACAACAGCAGAAAAACAGGTACATCGTCAAATGGGTGTGTTTATGTAAGTGTCTGACACACGCACACATATCAACACCTAGATGAAATTATCACGGACCATGAAATAGACAGTTATTCATATATATAGATAAGAACATATGGTTCAGATAGTGAAGCAACCCACTATAGACATTAGTAACATGTCATACACAATCACACGACATTGATATGAATACCACCCCACTACATTTAATGTAAGTCTGTTTGATACGATTATATAACATATGCCGATTTAGTGACAACACAACATATGTCACTGGTGCAACCAGATCAGGCTGTCGGAAGATGACTCCCTGACACAAATGCACCTACATTAATATCATCCTGTTTTTGTTTTTTGTTTTGCACAACTATGGCATGTTCTGCAAAGCCCAAAACAAAAACAACCCCCCTCAAACCCCTTAAAAGAAACCATTCCTCTCACTCTGATCTCTCAAGCTCAGATGAGGAACAAAAATCCCAAACTAGGAAAACTGTTCCATCTATAGGTGAAGGAAACTTCCCAAGATTCTTAGTTATAGAATTAATCGAAAATAAAAAAATTGGAAACTTATCACCTTTTCTAATAGAAAAGATATTATCTACAAAAAGTAAACCAAAAATGATTAAAAAAAACAAAAGACGGAAATCTTTTAGTTGAAGCAACCAATCTTAGAGATGCTCAATCTCTACTCAAAATGAAGAATTTCCACAAGTATGTGCAAAGTCTTCCCCCATAAAATATTTCAAAAGGAGTAGTTCGAAGTTATGAGCTATCATTAGCAACAGAAGAAGAGATAAAAACCGAATTAGAAAAACAAGGAGTAATCAACCACATTCGCATCTACACAAAAAGAAACAAAGTAATACCCACAAATACTTATATATCAACATTTAATAAACCAACAATACCAAAAGAAATCAGAATTGGTTACTTGAATGTAAAAGTAGAACAAACATTCCTGCACCATTAAGATGTGCTTCCATTGCCAAAAATATGGACATCATAGAGAAGACTGCAAAGGAATAAAAACATGTGGAAAATGTGGCAACAGAGAGCCTGACCACACCGAAGAAGGATGCATAAATGAGCTTAAATGCACTGCCAAGAAGACCACCCAGTTTTCTCTAAAATATGTAAAACATATAAAAAAGAAACAATGGAAGTAACGTACAAAAAAAACATGACTTTCCCAGAAGCCAGAAAAATAGTTGATACGTACTTGAAAGACAACACATATGCTGAGACGACAAAAAGGACAACTAAACCATGCCAACATAATGAAATAGATGATCAATATAAGGAACTGGTAAACAAACTGATTACATTAAACATTAATGAATGGGTTGAATTTCAAAATAGCCTAAAAGAAAAATACTCAAATCTGGAAAACAAAACAATAGAAATAACAAATCCAAACAAAGTAAGAAAGATCCCATCTACAAAAAAAAAACATTAAAAAAAATTATCACAGAAACCAACAAAACAATCACCAGAAATTAATAAAAACATAAGCAATGATAAAACAGCAAATAAAGAATGCTTCAGAGAAGAAGAAAACCAAACAATAGACACTCAAAATAGATTCCAAATTCTAGAAAAAATGTAAACCGAAAACACCCTGGATAAAAAAGAAAGCAAACACAAGTAATCAAGAGGGGGAAAAAATGAACAAGAAGCCAAAACAGCAACATACCAAGCAAGACTCAGATTGACATCCAGATCCAAACAAAAAAAAAGAAAAAACTCAGCAAAGCACTTCACCAAAGACACTAACTCCAACAAAAGATAAACCGTCCACCTCTAAAGAGGTGGAAATAGAGGAAAAGTTAATAACCTCATGGGTAAAAATAAAACATAACAAATCATCCAATGGAATTTTCGTGGAATAAGATCTAGTTGTAACAAACTTCTTATATTCGTTTCACTCTTCAACCCAGCCACTGTCTGGTTACAAGAAACCTTCCTACAAAACAATAACCATTTCCAAACACCAAACTATGAACAATATAACTATTTCCATAACACAGGCCTTCATGCTAATGGAGGCACCTCAATTCTTGTAAGGAATAACATACCTCAAAGCAATTTCTCTGTCAAAACAAATCTCCAAGCAATCTTAACTCAAGTCACATTACACAAAACAATCACAATTTGCTCAATATACCTTCCCCCTCATGAACCAATAGACGAAAATGAACTAGAAAATTTGATAAAACTACTACCTTCACTGTTCATCCTCTTAGGAGACTTTAACTGCCACAGTACACTATGGGGATGTAAAGTCACAAACTCAAAAGGAAACAAAATTGAACAATTAATTAACAAAAATGACTTATGCCTCCTCAATCAAAAAAATCCCACATACTTAAATCCAACAAACGGATCAACTAGCGGCATTGATCTTACCATGTGCAATCCATCAAGCTTCTTAGATTATACATGGAGCACTTACGAAGAACCATGTAGAAGTGATCACTACCCTATTATAATCAATTACAGTAACCCCATCCAAAACTACATACCCAGATAGAACACAAAGCCAACTGGGCCAAATTCCAAGAATTTTGTTCACTACATCAAATCCAAACAATGGAAGAATTCTCCTCCTGAAAAAAAAAAAAAAAAAAAGAAAACATGGTTCAATCCAGAATGTAAAACGGCTATTAGACAGAGAAAGGCAGCCTTAAGAAAATTTTAGAAACAACCAACAACTAATAACTTAATAGAATACAAGCATCAAAGAGCTAAAACTCAAAAAACAATTAAAGAATCCAAAAGAACCTGTTGGCAACAATTTGTCAACAAAATCAACATCACCACTAAACCCGAAACCATCTGGAAAATGATTAGGAAAATAGCCAGAAAATATAATCTGAACCCAATCAAACACTATACCCGCTATAGAAAAATCCCAGAACTCGGCTGTAGGACCAGATGAAGTGCACTACAGCTTCCTTAAAGAAATTCCGCCTGAATCATTAAAATTCCTTCTCAAAATTTATAATAAGGTATGGGAAACAAAAGATTTCCCAACTTCATGGAAACAAGCAACGGTAATACCGATACCCAAATTGGGAAAAGATACATCAAACCCAGAAAACTACAGACAATAGCTCTCACAAGTTGTCTATGCAAAACGTTTGAAAGAATGATCAACTACCGTCTCATATGGTATTTAGATGACAACAAAATAATTTCTAAAATCCAATGCAAATATCAAAAAAATCGAGGATGTATAAACCACATCACTAACCCCGAAAATTACGTCAGAGAAGCTTTCATCAATAAGGAGCACGTAACATCTGTTTTTTTTTTATCTTGAGAAAAGCATATGAAACCACTTGGAAACACGGTATCATAACACAACATTGGGCTAAGGGGTAGACTACCTGAATTTATTAAAAACTTCCTCACAGATAGATCTTTCCAAGTTCACATAGACTCTACTTTATCAGACCCACAAAATCAAGGAGTGCCCCAAGGCAGCATATTGTCAACAACTCTCTTTAACATCAAAATCAACAACATTATAAAAGAACTCTTTCCTGATACACACAGCTCCTTATACGTAGATGACTGCTCAATCAGCTACAGATCAAAATACATTCTCACTATCGAAAGAAAATTGCAACAAAACATAATTAAAATTAATAAATGGGCAACGGAAAATGGTTTCAAATTTTCAAAAACTAAAACAAAATGCATTCATTTCTGTAACCAACGCAAACTCCACTCTGACCCAACCTTATAGATCGAAGGTGAAAAAATTCCATTCGTAAATGAACACAAGCACCTAGGAATCATTTTTGACAAAAAATTAAACTTCATTCCACACATTAATTATATCAAAACCAAATGTAATAAACCATTACAACTACGAGTCATCGCCCATACAGATTGAGGAGCTGACAAAAACACACTACTTAAACTATATAGAACACTCATCAGATCAAAAGTAGACTATGGCAGTTTTATATATCAATCTATCAGAAAGTCATATCTAAAAACTCTCAACACAATATGCCACTCTGGACTAAGACTGGCACTAGGAGCATTTCCAACATCCCCTATAGAAAGCCTATATGCAGAAGCGCATAAAACCCCTCCAATGCTTAGGTCTAAAGTAATACACAAAACTTACAGCCAACCCCACAAACCCAGCACACAATAGCACTTTAAATCCAAACTGTAAACACCTTTTCGACCAAAAAGAAAATTCAATCAAAACTTTTGGACTTAGAATAAAACCGATCTCCAAAGAAGCAAATCTACCCATAACCAAAATTCATGAAACTGTCCTACTCAAAACCTCTCCCTGGAAAATCATAACCCCTAACATCGACCTAAGTTTAAGTAAACATGAAAAAAAACATACTCATCCAATTACTCTCGATAAAATCAAAGAAAAGTATCCAAACTACACACACATCTATACAGATGGGTCGAAACAAAATAACACAACAGCCAGTGCAGCACAACATTCAATACATCAATCAAAAAACAATAAAACATCCCAAAAGAAACATCAGTCTTCAGTGCTGAAATACATGCTCTAATCCTAGCTCTCAATCTAGCCTCCAATAACAAAAAATCAAAATTTATAATCCTTTCAGACTCCCAATCTACTCTAAAAGCGATTAAAAATAAAAAGATGGACAATCCCCTAATAGCAAAATTACTACAAAAATTAACTGAATTAAACAGTAAAAAAGAAATCATTTTCTGCTGGATACCGAGTCATTCCGGTATTAAAGGTAACGAATTAGCAGATTCAGCAGCAAAAAACACCTTAAACCTCCCAATCGATGCAAATGATAATTTCAAAATACACAACTAAACAGAAAAGAAGTCAAACTAACAGGAATAAAAATAGGCCATACCCACTTAACCCACTCATATCTCCTAAAAAAAAAAGCCAATCCATCTGTATACCTTGTCAAACACCATTCACAATCAAACACATATTAATTGAATGTACTGATTTTGTAACAGCGAGAAATCAATTCTACAAAGAAAACAATATTAAAGAGTTATTCGATAAAAACAATCCCCACACCATACTCTCCAATCTTAAAAAAATTGGCCTTTATAAAAAAATTTAAAAAGAACTCTATATACAACGATCCTGGATATGACCTTAAACTATATCCGATGGTGACGCCCCAGCTTGCGGCCTTTGGGGAGTGTGGAGTCACCCTTTAATTGCCATTGCTCCCAGGTCCACTCTGACCCGGACTGGTAGTACCTGTTAGGGTCCCAACTATGGGTTAAATAGAAACCGACTTTAAAAAAAACAAATATACTCCATTAAAAAATTGTTCTTCAACATCACTGGATTTGGCATTAAATAACCTGAAAAGGGTTGATATGCCGTAAAACAAAAACAATCTACCAACAACATACGTCAGTTTAGTACCACTATACATACATTGATTTAGTACTATATAACAAATGTAACATGGAAGATATATGTAACTGCAACCAAAGCATATGCTTCAGCTTTTTTTGCAGCCTAACACATGAAGTGTTGTTTTCATGAAGATCCATGCATTTTTCAAATCTTTCAAAGACTATACAACATACTTTGGTGCACAGCTCTAACAGTGCTTATGAAATGGCAGCTCTGATTTGTTCAACGATAGTACAAGGCTTTGCTGACTAAACCTTATCTTTGAGAACACCTGACAGGAAAAAGTTGGAATGGTTAAAATCTGACAAACGGAATTGACTACATCTATCAAGCTCTTGTTCACACAGTTCGGCTGTAAAACCTGGCTAATGAGAGCATGCAACCTATAAAAGCTTGAGGTGGTCGATCACTACCGTTTTATGTTGTATTCTTTGTGTTTGTTGGCAACAGTTCATCTCAAATGTTGTTGATTGTTATTGCTGCAATATAGCCTCTCTGCGGCAAGCTTTACTCTTGAGACATTTTCACTGGTTTGGTCATGCTCTTTATTGTCATCCAGATAATTTTATCCATAAACCAACACCCTTGTCGGTTGGAAAAAAATGACACTAAGATTAGCTGAAAATCTAGCTCAGAACAGTGATACAAGATACTGTGCTGATCTTTGGTTCTGGCCTCTATCAGATTTGTCGCGGCCCTGTCGGTGGGGCATTAGAATACACCGACTGCCCCCCTGCAGAGGGTAAAAGTCCCTCAACGGCGATTCTGGATATGACCTTAAACTATATCCAGTGGTGAGGCCCCAGCTTGTGGGCTTTAGGGAGTGTGGAGCCACCCTTTAATTACCATTGCTCCCAGGTCCACTCTGACCCAGAGTGGTAGTACCTGTTTGGGTTCCAACTATGGGTTAAATAGAAACCGACTTGAAAATAACAAATATATTCTATTAAAAAATTTTTCTTCAAAATCTTTGGATTCGCCATTAAATAACCCGAAAAGGGTTGATATGCCGTAAAACAAAAACAACCAATCAACCAACCAGATTTGTCGCTGGAATCATGATTGGCTACCACTTGTATCTGCTGTGAATTATTGTGCCTGATCAGCATTTGTTTAGGACACAGTGTTCTCTGGATGGAGCCAGACCAACTACTCCAGGGTGAATGCCAAAACAAATACAAGTAAATAAGTACATGGAATCTATCAGGCAGATTGTTGTTCAGACAATCTCATACAAATGAATCATAATGGGCTGGTGCCTTGTCCTGCTGCTCAAATAATGGCAAAAGCTGTTGTTGTAGCATAGCTCTATAGTTACTTTTGGTGGACCCTGGATATTTAAAAGGAAAATGTTTCTAGAGTTGATTAAATTATACCAGCTTATTTAAACTGAAAATATCAGCAACTTTTATTTAATGTAAGCATTATTTGCTTTTCTCTTATATGGCATTTGTGTGTTGTATGATGTATTAATTATCTCAATCAAAGTCCTTCCCTGTAAACCCTGCTAACTTTTATCACCATCTTTCATTTTAAAGTCATAAGTTTGTTTTTCTTTTCTATACCTTTTGACTGGGAATTCTGTTATGTAAATCATCTAATATTTTCTCTTAAGAACTTATATGGTGATGTGAATATTAAGAGTATGAAGTTTCCTATTATAAATGCTATTGGGAAATATTAAGTGATAGCTTTTTTTTTTATTTTACAAATTGTTAGCCCAAACTGTATAATTTATTATTTTGTGGGTATATGTGTATAGTCTGTTAAAGTAATGTATGAATTGTTATATATGAATTTTTTATTTTATTTTACTGGTATAATTTTTTTTTAAATTGACTTTATGAAAACATATAAGAGTTAAGCAAAAATATTTTCTAATTAAAAAAATTATAAATATAACCAAAATATTGTTTTTGAACAGCTATTTTCACTTGAAAACTTTTGCAAAAAATAACATCTGAATAATTTGAAGAAAAAAAATGCAGAAAAAATGAAATGTTAAAATGGCAACAGTTTTGCTTGATAAAATCAAATGCTAGTTCAATAATTTCAACACAAAATGTTTTTCTTTGATGCAAAACACTAAGGTGAAAAGATTTGACTATGTTTAATAATTTGGAAACAATTTTTGTTGAAGGCCGTTGCACATTTTGTGTTGTCCAGTAAGTATCAGCCTAAAGCAGGTTTATATTGGCCTGTTTCATATTTAGTAGGGTTTTTACTCCACTCTATGCTGGTATGTTATTTAATCCTACTATCCAATCTCTGAAGTACGGCCTATATACTTGGAATCATACCAACATATGAATTCATTTATTAATACATTTCTTTGATTAATAAGTAATACATCTTTAAAATTTTGTTTAACTCCTATGATGTTTCCACACATAAAGGCAATTAGAAAATATGTGTGCGTGTGCATGTATGATGTGTGTGGACTGCTACAGTAAAGCCTCTTAATTCCGTGTCAGTTGCTGATAATTCACCTGGAAGAATCAGATTGCTTTGCTGCCTGGATGTCTTCAAAAGAGCTCGGGATTGCCACACCCCCTGATGGACCAGATACAAAATGTAAGTGAATCACATAGTTCAACATAGTTGAAATCCTGTCATTTTCCTAGATAGTCGTGCTGGAATGTTCTTGGCTGTATCTTTGTCAGCTTCGAGCTTGCCCGTCTTAGCATTCTTTTGCATAAGTTTACTTTAATATAAAAATAAATGTACTTACTGTTTTTGATCATTTATAAGAATAGGTTGACAATTAACTATTTTGTAAATATTCTTTATTTAATTTGTGCAAAGAAGCACACTAATGTATTTGTTTTAAAGAAAAAAATCAAAATTGTAAACTTTCTTTAGCCTTCAAGAAACACTTATTAAAAGACCAAAGATAGATATTTTTACTTCTCTCTCCTGATTTTTTTCTCTTTTTCTTTTCTTTATTTATTTTTTCTTTATTTTTCCTTTATTTTTTCTTTATTCTTTCTTTATTCTTTATTTTTTATTTTTCTTCTTTTCTTTATTTATTTTCCTTTTCTTTATTCTTTCTTTATTCTCTTTTCTTTTTCTTTTCTCTTATTTCTTTTATTTTTATCTCTTTATTTTCCTCCTTTCTCCTTATTTTTCCTCATTTCTTTTTTTCTTTTTTTTTGTTCATTTTTTTTCTATCTTTATGCTCCTTTTCAACTCAATAAAATTTAAAAAACATTTTTTGTTATTCTATGCTTATAGAAATTAAAGAGCGCACATTAATATTCAATATCAATATGATGCAGCTTGGACTATATATTATATACTTTCCATCCAGAGCATTTTCATTTAATTATTGACTATATAAATTGTGTATATTGGGGCAAACTTAATACTAATGTAATAATTTAAATTATATTTATGTTGTGTGAAAGCGTATGGAGGGATAATTCTAAGAAATTTTTCTTTTTTTTTTTTATTATCATCAATTCATTTGAATTTCTTTTTTGATGTTAAAAAAAATACTAATGAACGTCTGGTTTAAATTCTATTTCTAGTGTTTTAATGTGAATTGTGATTTACTGGATTCAACCCGTTACTAACAATTAATATTTTGCGTTTGTTTGGAATCCTTTTTTATTTGTGTAGTTTGATTTTTATTCTTAGTTTAAAAGCATACATATTAAATTCAATGAAAGTTTTTAACATTGTCTTACCAGGAAAGTACATTGTTACATAAATGGATTAAGAAATTCAAGTTTTGTTTAATTAACTGAATCAAATATTTCTGTGTTTTTCTTTTTATATGTTCATTATAGGTTTGAATTTGTTGATAGAATTACAAATTGCAAATTTATGACTTCATATTGAGAAGAATGGAAATAAATTCATAATGTATTGGAAAATGTCACTTTATCAAATCACAACTCAAATTTTGGAAAGTTTTCCCCTCCTCTCTTTTTATTTGTTTATTTTTTTTGCTGAAAAACAATATTCATTTTTTTTAATACGGTGTTTTATTCAGATTCCCCACCCTCACCACATATTGCTCTTATTATAAATATTGGTAAGAAAATATTGATGGGGTGAAGGGGTAAACATGACAAAAAATGTTTTATAATTTGAATTCATTGTTGTTTATGAATATATCATCCCAGTAAGCTTTTTATTTTTGCATCCATTTTGAATAGTGACCTGAAGAAATTCAGCTGATTTCCAACTAAAACTGAAACCTGTATGTAAATGTGTAACCAAACATTTATGTGTGTGTGTATATATATATATATATATATATATATATATATATATATATATATATATATATTAGCAAATGATTAATAAAACATGTTAAAAGATATCTTGAAAAAGAGTTAAAAACATATGTTTTTAACTCTTTTTCAAGATGTCTTTTAACATGTTTTATTAATCATTTGTTCATATTATAAGCTCTATTTCCTTTTCGGTTTTATTGAGCTTTTACATCTGGTTGAGATTACTTGTAAATATTAACTCTTTAATATTTATAATATATTTTAAGTTTACCATTTTGATTACCTTGGTAAACTTATTGTAATTTTTATTTTTTTATTTTTTATATATATATATATATATATATATATATATATATAATTATATCGGTTTTTCAGGCCGGTTTAGTCTTTTTGTTTTGTATTTGTATACAGTGTCCATTGCCTTTTCAGACAGTTTTACAATACTTTAAAGAATTGTGTGTTTTTTATTATGCTATAACTATGGTTTTATGCTCTTGTGATTATTTGGGTTTAAATTCATGCTTTATTTTTCAATCATTCAATAAGATTTAAGGATAATAACAAATGACTAAAAATCCATTCTTTACACCATCTGATGATTGCAACGTCTCTTCTGTGGGAACAAGGTTGCAGAGAAGAGAAAAGGGCAGCACCTACTTTATTACAAAGTCTGTTTAGAACTCTATCAAGGCAGGATAGGTGCTTTGAGCAACTCCTACCCAGATGTGGCAACAATACTCCATCCTAGGACGTATTTGGCTCTTATACAAATAGAGAATTGTATCAGCAATGAGATATCTGCTGGAGCTGCAGAATAATCCAATGGATTTGATGTATCGATATGCCTTATTCGGTGGGAACAAGAGTAAAAAAAATCATTATGTATATGTAGATAGGGATAAGATTGTTTATTATCTTCTCCCTATCTATCTATGCAATGATAAAATGTTTTATTATAAATTAAACTCTTTATTATTATCATCATCATTATCTCCTATATAATATTTTGACTGCAGAAATTCTCCTCTGGTTCAAAGTATCGTAGGTTTGCAATAACAGATGCCACATACTAATTCATTACGTCTAGGTTATTAGCCACTATCTTATGTAATTTTCGGACACAATTTTAGACATATTAAGGCATTATAATAAAATACTACATTGTATCTTAAGAGCAACACCATCACAATCATGACATCTACAGAGGAAGGAGTCCCTATTTTTTTCTATAAATATTTAGTCCTCCCACTGTTACCAGTTGACACCGGAACCTATTCTACATTTTTCTATGATACTTTCATTGCACCCATCATAACTGGTTATTAGCTCCATACACATAAGATAATCTTTCCATTACTCAATTCAAAAAATAATAAATTCTCCCTTCTCAAAATCTGCCTTACCTGATTGGCTGAGACCAGCCAATTCTATTATTCCAGAATACATTTCTTCATACATAAACGAACGCTCAGGAAATTTTCCAATATGGCAGCACTCTCTACATGAGGCAATCGTGCTGAAAAAAAAATACCAAATATAAACATATACTGTTAACCTTACACTTATCTATGCACAAAGTGCCTACACATCAATACATCCCCCCCAAAAACCCTAACAAAAAAAATAAACAATTTTTCGATTTGGGAGCAGCCGTTCTCAACCCTTACACGATGCTATTTTTTTGTTGTTTTGTTTTCGTTTTGGGGGCATTTTTTTTTTTTTTTTTTAATACTTAAATTTTTGTTTTTTACATTTTCTATTACTATGGACAATTTTAATTATATACTTTCCAACGATTACCTAGGCTTCAACCGTGTTACTTATTGTTTCAACCGCTTCCAACCCTTACCCCATGTTACTTTGTTTTGTTTGATAAAACATTATAAAAACTTTTTATTTTTATATAAAACACCTTATTAGACGCAAAGGCTGAAATAAAACCAGAAAAAATTTCATTTTTATTATTTTTCATCATTTTATATTAGACTAAATTTACAGCAATTTAGGCCGCCATGTTGCTTTTAACAATTGGCCTTTCTAAACTTTGACAGATTGGCCTTTTCAAGGCCAAACTTGGTCTTGTATACACTCTTAATTAAAATATAGTTCCGTGAAAGAGCATAAAAAAGGCCAAATTTGGTATTAAAAAAGGCAATCTGTCAAACCTTAGAAAGGCCAAATTTTAAAAGCAATATGGCAGCCTCAATTGTTTTTGCTGATTTCTCTTTTCCGGACTCATTATCGACATTGCTCAAACATTAACTTTTTTTTTGTTGTTTTTTTTTTTTTTTTTTTTTTTACCTTAGCTCCAACTCACTAATTTTCTTTAAATTGACGACTTTTATACATCTTTGACTATGTTTATTAAGACAATCTCTTTTAACTTAGGCAGAGACAAGTAGTTTTCAAGATATAAAGACATGCATTATGCATTGTACTGCAGTGGCTGCCAGATTTTTCGTACGTGTGATAAAAAATCTACTTCTCTCCAATCAACACTGCCACTCCCCAATTTTTTTTTGGGGGGGGGGCTTATACTCTTTCCGGGTGGATATGCTGACAACGAATATCAATGTCAAATTTTGGGCAAATACTTTGACAATCCCGCTCCCTCATAAAATGAAGTGTCTATTCCAAAAGCCGTTCTTAGCATGAGGAGGCTGGGGGTGTCAATTCTGAAAGCCGTTCTTAACATGAGAAGGTTGAGAGTATCAGTTCCGAAAGCTGTTCTTAACATGGGGAGGTTGGGAGGTGTCTATTCCAAAAGCCTTTCTTAAGATAGTAAGCCATAGTTTAATTTTTTATGAGTGGGGGGGGGGGGGCATGCTTCCACCGGTCAAGGCCGGTTAACGGGTCCTGCTAGTTATTAATATTATTATCATTACCAATATTGTAATCATTAATAACATTACCATTTTATTATTATAATCCTTATTACTACCTTAATTTTTATTGTTAGTATTACTATTATCTATACATTAATACGATAGCATGTGTGTTATTTTCTGTGTGACGCTTACATCCAGCTCATTTAATCGTTATGTGCTTCCATTTCTTGTCATAAATAATTTTACCAAGAATTCTACATAAGCTTTGGTTTCAGTTTCGATTATAGCTGATGGCACTTAAGTCATCTATTTTTTTTTTTTTTTTATAAATAATTTTATCAAGAATTCTTCATAAGTTTTGGTTTTGGTTTCGATTATGGCTGAAGGAACTCAAGATATATATATATATGTATACATATATTTTTTTTCAAAAGTTTTTCAGTTTCGATTCAAGCTAATGCACCCAAGTCATATGGATATATTTTTTTTATTTTTGAAATCGCAACTTTATAACGTATAAAAATCGATAGAACATTAACTCTATAATAATCTATACAAATTCTGCAAGAATTAAAATATATTTAAGTTTACTTTACGACTGGGATTTGCCGAGCGTTCATGCTAGCTTAGATAAATACTTTTGCAGTTTTAACAAAAAAGCTACACTAATATCAGAGCATCTCCATTTACACTGAACATCTACAGAATGCCAACATCAATAAATTACATATGAATGAGTTCCCTGCAGAATTTTCATAATTCCACCTAGTCTATATATTAATACAATAGCGTACGTGTTATTTTCTGTGTGACGCTTACATCCAGGTCGTTTAATTGTTATGTACTTCCATTTCTTGTAATAAATAATTTTACAAAGAATTCTTCATAAGTTTTGGTTTCAGTTTCGATTATAGCTAATGGCACTCAAGCCATTTAATTTTTTTATAAATAATTTTACTAAGAATTCTTCATAATTTTGGTTTTGGTTTCAGCTGATGGCACTTAAGTCATCTATTTTTTTTTTTTTTTTTTTTTTATAAATAATTTTACCAAGAATTCCTCACAAGTTTTGGTTTCGATTATGGCACTCCAATAATCTATTTGTTAAAAATAATTTTATCAGGAATTCTTCAGAGGTTTTGGTTTTGATTTCGATTATATAAATAAGATGATTCCTGAAAGGATGAAACACTAGTGTCTGTAGGTATTTAATAATTATTATAGTAAACAACTAGCAATTCTGCCCAGCTTTGCTCGGACCCTTTGTACTGTTCATTACTTTACGTACCTATGTATATATTAAAAAGTGTGAATATGTACGGTAATGCCTTTCTATATAATAGTCTTCCTTAACTACCATAGAGAAAAGTTGGTAGAGACCGCAGACGTCAATTTTTTCTTTAACTTTGACCCCAATTTTGATCCCTTAGCATTTGTTTTGAGCTCAAATAGAATTATAAAGTTAGATCCCTGTCCAAGTAATCTATCTCTAAAATTTCAAATGTTTAGACTCAAAATTGGCGGAGGAGTTTGGTAGAGTTCTCAAAGGTCAAATCGTTGAACTTTGACCCATTAACAGCAAAATTTGTGGCCAAAAACCGATTAAAAAGATTTTCCCAAACCTCAATACCCCTTATGCCAAATTTCGAATCTGTAGACTGAAAATTAACAGAGTTATTTAGTAGGAAAATGTACACAGACACACACTTTCACTTTTATAGATTATATATATATTCATATGTTTGGGATTCTGTTTCAATTCAAGCTGATTAACCCAAGTCATACAGATATATTTTTTATTTTTGAAATCGCAACTTTATAACATATAAAAATCAATAGATCATTAACTCTATCATAATATACACAAAATCTGCAAGAATTAAAATATCATATTTAAGCGTATTTTACGACCTTACTATGCCAGGCATTCCTGCTAGCTTGGATAAATACTTTTACAGTTTTAACAAAATAGCTATAATAATATCAAAGCATCTCCATTTGTGCTAAATATCTACAGAATGGCAACATCAATATATTACATACTAGCCTAGGTGCCCAGCGTTGCCCAAGTGTTAGGCGATGTGTGTTGAGCAAAAAAAGAAAAAACAAAGTTGTATTAGACAGGCAGGCTCGAACCTATGATGCGAAGGCGGAAAAGAAAGTGGAGATGTGTGTTTATGGGCGAGAGAATCATCAATCACAAAACTATAACATTAAGTCTTGACACAATGATATCTTAGCACATACAAAAGACAATATATACTGATAAAAATTGCTTGAGTTTTTTAAGTAAATACATTCAAGTAATTAAAAATATTTAAAAAAAAAAAAACAGAAAAAGCAAAAGGAAAAAAGAAAGATTATTTTATTCTGATATGACTACTGTTTTAATGAAAGTACTTATTTATAAGTATAATAAAGTTTAAAGTCATTAGACAACACCAAAGAAATAAATGCTGTTTTTTTTTTTTACTTGTGCATTACGAAATAAATTCAGTAGTTATAGTTAAAGTTATGATTTGATGTGATTGTTGTAAAAAGATTATCCAAATTTGATTTGATTGTGTAGTAATGAAATTATTTATGGAAGAAGAAAAGTCTGCTTGAAAGCAATAAACTTATGTTTGAAGGAATGTAGATGTTATTTGAAAATGATCGTTCATTAAAGAAAAACCAATAATATGAAATAGGTATAGAAACTATAGAAAAAAGTTGTTTCTAATGATCAGACTAAGAATTCTGGCATCTTGTATTCTTAGGAAGGAAGTAATTATTGAAATAATTTAAAAAATAATTTCTGTTACATTAAGAAATAACATGGTGTAAAAGAGTTAGTTGGAAGGAGTAAATAATTAATAAATGAAAGTCCTTATGATAAAAAACCACACAACTCAAATTAAAATGTTTACCAAACATAATATCTATCAAAATGTAAAATAATTATTCCTCTTTAAAAAACAAACAAACATGTACTCTACATTAAAGAATAAATTTTCAGTATATCTCCCTCCTTTTTTTCTTGAAATAAATCTTCTGCATTAAAAATCGATCTTATGAAAAATCAAAGAACTCAGTTTTTTTTTTTTATGTTATCTGTTAGTTTACAAATACTACGTGCGTTGAAAATCAACTGGTGTCAATTCAAACAAATCTCTTTTGTTTTTCTTACATTGTGGGGTCTTTGAAACCTAATTGATCCATTATAATTGGTTTAAGAATTTAAAAAGGGTTACTTTCATAAGACTATTTGATTAATAGACTTACGAAAAAAACGTGATATAATGTGCCATTAAAATTCTTACATTCTTATATTTCCTTTATTACTGAGTAAAAATAAAATGTTCACTCAAATTAGATAAATGTCTGATATTTTTATGAACATGTTCAAACATTTTTAAACATTTCTTTTGCACTGAAGTTTTCAAAAGCATGCATGTAATTTTTTTGTCAATGTCATAATAATCTTTTTTGAAAAGTGCTGTTTCAGTAATTATAGCAGTTATTAAATCCCAATAAATAAATTCAATCACAGAAATTGAGTTGGGAGTTTATGATCTCAACTTGTTTTTATTCTTTTCTTTTTTAATTATTTATTTTATTTTATTTTTAGGAATTTTTCAACTTTATTTATTGTGGTGTGGAGGGGCTGCTAACTCTAACCTAACCGTTTCACATATGCTGTAGTATCATTTGGATTTTACATTGTTTGTGAAGTTTTCAAATTGTAAACTACTTTTGCCATTTCTAGTTTATTCCGTAAATCCAATCTGAAACATTTGGCTCAGTATCCTATAGAAGCAATAACTAATTTTTTTTTAAATTGGAGATTTTCTAAATTTACAGAATCAAGAAAAAAAAAAAACTCTATTATACATAATTTGAATTTCCTTATGTTTTTCCCCTATAATTTTCAATTGAATTTATATAGCAGAGAAATTTCATTTTCTTTTGTTCTTGTCTACATATTAAATTATTAGACCTATTACTGATGAATGTAACGTTTGCAAAGAGATTGCCTGCTGCTACTAATTCAGTGAACCGTTATATCATTCTGATAGAAACAAAATACCAATTTCCATTCTTAATAAGTGTTGAATCAACTGGAAACCTATTTCCTTATCAACAGTTTATTTTATAAGAAATGTTGCTTCCCAACAATCTCTCTATCATATATTTTTTAAGGTCAAGTATACTCAAAGATCAAGAAACAAATGAATTTAACAAGGTTTATATAAAAGTGCTCAGTAATAAACAGTGCAAAATATATTTTTTTATTTGTTTATATAAACATTTCATATTACTACACTAGTCATTACTAGATATAAAAATGTATATAAATAAATAAAAGTGTGTGTGCATAAATATTTTATTTATACATATATTTTGCCTTAATAAAACTCATCAAGTGATTAGATAAGACTATATCACCGATCGTTGGGTTCGAATACTGAACTAAAGTCATTTTTAATTGCCATCACATATTTTACCCCCACCCCCACTGATATAAACAAAATAGAAGGGAAATTGACCTATTTAATGTAAAAGGATCAAATGACACAAGATTGTTTTAATTCAGAAGCTTTTCATATTTTCTATATAAAGTGATTTACTTAAATATTTTTATGATAAATACTTTTATCCACACACACATATATAATTGATTAATTAAGTTAGGATATATTGTTAACCTGAACTAAAAACTAATATTTCTTAAATTGCTCATTATGAGTGTAGAGCTTTTATATAAATAAAATTATATAAACATTGTAAAGAGTCTACACAGATCAATCAACATTTCAACATTTTCAGGTTTCACCAGTTAATTTCATAGTTAGAAAATGAAAAAAAATGTTTAAATTCAAGATTTATACAAGATTTAGTGTATTTGTGTATATTTTTTTGTTTTATTTCATTGCATCTTATTTATCTATTTTTGGTTCACTCATTTACATGTATATCTACTATCCAGTTAAAATGAGATTAGTTTGATTTGAAAATACGGATAAATAAACTTAATTTAAAATATAAGTTAAATAACACTTTTCATTTTAAGAAAAAGAGTGAGCATGGATATAAAAAAACACTTTTTATTATTTGCTTTAAAAAAAAATGTGGGATAAAGTTACTATTTGGTTAGGCAAATGAACAGGCCCCGAGCACTTGAAGGGATGAAGGTGAGTGGACGAATGGGAGGGCCATGGAAACATGCAATTGATCCAGACATCCAGATGACCGACAGAGATATGTAAAATCTAAAGTAGATTAGATTAAAAAAGGTTGTCACCTCTTTTGTTTTTCGATGGCCTTCTGGGAAAATTTTATTTTTATTTTCTAACGAGGAAATTCACTTGGACTCTTGACAAAGAAAATGTTGAAATATTGATCGATCCGCATAGGCTCATTACAATGTTTATAAAATATTTTTTATTTATATATATTATTTATTCAGACACATGTTTTGTTGTCTCTATGATTTATAAGTGTGGCTACATCTAGTGATATTCAAAATTAACTGTGCCTGGCACTTTACTGACTGAGCCAAGAACCTCCTAGTGATAGTGGGAGAAATTGTGTTGCATTATAAATGATGTTGATGATTTTTAATTTTATGTACAATATTCATAATTAAAAAATATTCAATTATTTTGATAAGAGAACGTTGTCTCAACCTTTAAGTGGAAATCATTATTTCTTTCACTAAAGTGTTTCACCTATATATATATATATATATATATATATATATATATATATATAAGAAATTTATTACTGTGAGTCCAGAATGAGTTTACATATTGTTTCAACTAGAGGAAGATCCTCAAAGAGAGGAAATATTGATATTTTCTCTCTTTGAGGATCTTTCTCTAGTTGAAACAATATGTAAACTCATTCTGGACTCACAGTAATAAATTTCTTATATACTGCTCTGGCTACACATTGAGCACTCTAGTCCGGTTTTTTCACCACTGGTAAATAAATATATATATATATATATATATATATATATATATATATATATATATATATATATGAGAAAGAAAATTAAAGCTGTAAGTTGAACTTTACAATCAAAATTTATTGTTCGACTGAATGCTCCAAAAAAACAATTTAGAGAGTTCTTATTCCGCAGAGTTTCAAAAAAATGCTATTCTTGTTATTCTTATCATCCCCCCCCCACTTAGCCTGATCTTTCTTTAAAATTTAATCTGAAATCACTTTTTCTAATTAAGCCGATGATGAAGGTTCTCATACTGGTTTTCTCTCTTTTTATTGCTCGGTTCCATTTGACTGGAGACCGACTTTCTTTGGGCTACTGGACTGTCCAGAAAAAAAACAATTTTCATTATTTCAGCTGTTTTGAAGGCTTTCCAATCAGCTTATATGCATCGTTACGCTGGACTTATTTTGGACTCCATTCTCTCTAAAGAACTATTTTCACATTTTGGAACAACTTGAGAGGATTTTCATGCAAGCTGAAATATTATGTGCTATTTGTTTTTATATTTTTTTTTATATATCCAACATTTTTTCACTTTTTTTTTTTTAATTTTTTTATTTGGCAATTTATAATTACAATAAATTGTGGTTTCATTTAATGCCTTAACTAGCAAATTCTAGCATTGCTACAAATATAATTTGCTGATTTCTTTATGTCCTCTGATGAGAAGAATAACAAGAATAGCATTCTTTGAAACTCCACGGAATAAGGACTTTGTAAATTGTTTTTTGTATTCAGTCGAAATTGTGATTGTAAAGTTCAACTTACAGTTTTAATTTTCTTTCTCTTATAATAAGCTCTACTCTCTATTGCATATTGAGCTTTTTTTTCGGTTGGGATTAAATTTTCTATATATAAATACTGTTATTTATATTAGTTTAAAGTTTACCACTGCGTATATCAGGTAAACACTACATCCCTTTGATTTCATTAATAACTACTTCATTTACTCACATAAATTTAATATACGAAAGTATAGATTTATGTGTAAACTTGAAGTATTTACTTCAAAAGTGCTCAATATGTAGGTAGAGCTAGTTAGTAATTTATAAAATATATATGGCGACTCAATCGCCATATATATTTTATAAATTACTAATATATATATATATATATATAGTATAGTCATCCATCAACAAACTTTCGCTCTTCAGTGTGGCTAAACATGCAAGTGTCTCAAGTTGTCATATCTGAAACTCTGTTGACACTTTTAACCATAAGCCATTTGTAAGCTAAATCTCAATTTTTATATAAGTTTACAAGAAAAGCTTATGACAGTACTAAACCCAGGAAACCAAAGAAGTGGCAGGGGGGATATATTGTCAGCTACAAACATGACTCATCACTATATCTAGATGTAGCAAATATATCCATACCAAGATTCGAAACTCAAACAGCCTATTACATCCAAATGTCAATCAAGTATCTACAACCACTGCACCAACAACCCTACTTACAGTAGAAAATGTTCTGGCATTATACTCAGTCTGTTTACATATGTATTTATCATGCTGTGTATATATATATATATATAGTACAAAACTTTGTTGAAATTCAAAGACTTACATTTTTTCTTTTTTATAACTTTTATTTATTTCATCTTTGATTTCTTCATTACAGCTGTTTCGTTAATGGGATGGCAATTTTATGATTTCATGTGTTCATAAAAATCTCCTTTTCCTCACCAACTCATCAAATGCTATTTCCATTCAATGTTACTAACAAAAAGTTAATTTTGTATATGATAGACCTGGTGTTTTCATTTGGGGAAAAGAGATTCCATCCTCCCATTGTTACAAGTCGGCCACAAGAGGCTGAGCAGTTGAGACAAATAGATCATAGAATTTACTAAGAGATTATGTTAATTAGTTTGGTCAGGAATTTCAGCGAGGAAGTTTTAACCAAAAGCAGACTAATTAGGTTGTCGGTGTGAAAATCTATCAAACAGGCACAATTAGAGAAATATTAATGTTATAACTGATATTATGGGTTAGAAAGAATCAAAAGTTGTGGAGGGAAATAAAAGAATGCAAAAGAAAAAACTCACACAACAAAAAAAAGTAACAAACAATAAAACGTTATGAAAACTGTCGAGATTAGCAAGAAACTAACTTTATGATTAGAAGAAAAAATACCGTTTAAGTTTAAGGGAGTTCCCGACACGAGATTATCAAACATCAAAGACTGTTCAACGGAACTCAGATTTGGTCTTGCCTCGATTTAACTGGCTTTGTAAAACCTTATTAACATTGAAAACTTTATTCCTGGTCAACAAATCTGAAATATTTGGACTGATTAAATAATTTTGGAAAGCAAAGAAACATTCTCGCTATTTAAACAGGTAACAGAGTTTTTCTCCCTTTCAACATATTAAAATGTTGTCCTTAAATATTTAGAAAAATATGTTCGAATTTCTTCGGGGGGGGGGGGGTTAATGAATAAAAAAGGAAATTCTGACAGGAGTGGAAAAAGTGGTAAAATAAAAAGGTCAAACAAACCATGCGCTGAGACATTTTATTTGGATTTATTTATAATTTTTTAAAAACTTTTTAGTTGTTTTTTTGTTTTCTTTTATTACCTCGGTGCAGGTTTTAATGAATTCTTGTAAAGAATTTTTGTTTGGCACAGGAAGGTATGTAACAAAGCCACAGAGACGTATGCAGCAGCAGCATATCTTGATGTATGGAAATGACCAAGCTGTGGCATGAGGTAACATCACAGTGAAGGAAGGAAAGAAAAAGTGGAGGGTGATTTGAAGCTGTGTAGCATGTAGCAGCAAAAATGATTTGGAACCACATGACAGTGACAGTGACTTGGAAGCTCATGTCTGTGCAAGAGGAACTTTTAAAACAAGATGCAATCTAAACTGGGAAACAAGTGATTGACCCGAGAGAAAAGGATGTTCCAATATTGTCACTGGCTTGGAAAATTATGTGTCCATGGTTTGGTGATAAAACGACCATTAATAAATGCCTTGTATTTCAACTGAAAATGAAAAATGTGTCAAATTTCTTTCCTTTGTTCCTTTGCGACTGTCTAAGCATTCAGTGTATTCCAAATGAAAATGTAATGACCAAGTTACATTTACATTATTTGGTGCTGTAATGATATGGTCTTTTACGTAAAAAAAGTTCAAAATGAAAATAAGGTTCCTAGTTACTTGCCTCCCCACGAAGGCAGAGTTAGACATAAGGTTGGTTTTTAATGTGGGGAAAATCCAGCTCCCCAAAAAGGGGCACTCTGGATAGGAACAAAAATAAAAATTCTGTCATGAAGGATTTCTCCTCCACTGACTGAGAATGGAAAAAGTTAAGTGTAGCATCAGAACAGATACCACACTGTGATCTTGGCCTGAAAGCCAAGAAGGTTACCACCAGAAAGAATGCAGTCGCAAAGAAAGGAAGAAACAACAAACCAAGTCGAGTGAATATGTAACAACCACGTTACAAGTGTGACCTTGTCCAATCACTTTTAAGTTTTGCCTGCTACCCTTCCTGTGATTTAAAACATTCATGCTCCACATGACTATACCAGCATAATCGATTCATCGTTAGGATAAGCTGATGCTGAACCAATGCAGTGCTTTTAATAAATCCTTTGGCATGATGTGTTTGCACATCTATCTAATTATGAATTTGTCATTGCACTGTAATTGAGCGATAAAGGCCTGAGTGAGGGCCCATCATTCACAACCATACATCATGGCATTCCTTATATGGTTGCTACATAATTTACCTCAGATGTAAAGAGGAGCAACTTGCAACCTTATCCAAGGCAACAAGAAAATTTTGCCCAAGCTGCATTCACTCTTGTGGCTGCACTGAGTTCATATTCATCATTTGCACTCAGTATATCTCCTAGGTAGTAGAAAAAATCTGCTACCTCCAACGTGCTGTCATCTAATACTATTTCTTTGTAGGGAGGACCATCAATAAGATGTGCCTATCCCAGTCATCTCTTACACTTGAAGTTAAAGTCCAAGGCTAACTTACTCTTCAGGTTATTGCAGTTTTTGTGTACCTACAATAGATATGTGTTACATTGTATTGCTAAATCCTACTTATGATAATTATTAATTTACTTTTGAAGTATGCTCATTTAAGCATCTTAGAAAAAGAAAATATAACAACTTTGGATGTTTTATTACTAATGCATGCAGTTCTCATTCATCTCTCTCTTTTTTTAACTAGTTTAATTATTAAAGTGCATCAAACTATAAAATACCAATGCTAATCCTTTCAATATACTTAGCCATGCATATGATCTCATTCACACACATGTATAGGGATATGATTTTTCAATTAACCCATCTTAATTTTCTTTTTCTTTTTTCTTCCATTTTGTTTCCCTTTTTCTATTTTTTACTTTTCTTTTTTCCTTTTTATCTTTCTTTTCTTTTCTCTCTTTACTTCCGTTTTTGATCTTTTTTTTTTTTGTGGTTAGACTCTTTTCTGTAAATTTTAAGTGCTAATTAATTATGCAAATGATATAGTTTCTAAGTTTTAAATATTTAAAAGTTCACACTGACTTAATTGGCTTAGCATCCAGACATGCAGATAGTCCACTGGGAGTGATGGATTCCCAAGCTTTTGTTAAAGAGTTCATAAACGAAGAAGGAAAACTCTTAAGTTAACACTCACTTCAGTACTAAACTAGATATCTCATATTTGTTTCTCTCCCGGCTTCCTTGTAATATCAGTGATAATTATTGCAATGCAGATTTTAGTATATGCATTGCTCATTGCTGGCATATTAAAAGGTTTAAAAATTCGGTAGTCTTCATCATCATCCTATTTGGTTCAACATTCAGTCTACATACTGTCATATGTTGGCCGGCTTTTAGAAATTGACTTCCAAACTAACCTATCTCTAGCCAGGTTTTATACTAAATATTTGAACTCAGCCCCTCAAAAAAGAGACTACTTGACCAAGGAGCCATACATCCAAAGAAACCCGACATACTGTTGAAAATTAATTTCATATATTAAAAACATTAGTAAGACAATTATATTTTACTGTTGCAAGGAGATATGGTTACATTGCTTGTAAAAGTATAAACAAAAGTTTGCTGCAGTGCTTGATGGATTTGTACAGTTTCAGCTTTTTCTCAGCATATAGCTCATTAGTCAGGTGTCCCAATGTTATATGGTCCCTTTTCCTGAGGCACAGGTTCAAATCTTTTTTTTTTTTTTTTTTTTTTTTTTTTTTAACATAGGAATCACCACTTATCAAGGCCCGGAGGGAACTCGAGGATAATGGTTAATGGGTATACATTAGTCAATGTGATTATATCTTTCCCTATTGTGCCACATGCTCAAGATCAGAGGAGAGAGAATCAGAGAGAACTTGATCGTTTACGGTCTTTGATGTGCTACCATAGATTGTAGTGTCATCAGCATAAATGTTTATAAATGATGTAAGGATGTGATTTGGAAGATCATTTATATAGATCAGGAAGAGAGTTGGGCCCAGGATGGACCCTTGAGGGACTCCAGTATTAATACTGAGACCTTCTGATTTCTGCCTATCAACTACTATTCTTATGAACCAATCAGAGAGAAATGATTTAATAATTGAGAAGACATTTCCAGCTATACAATAGCTAGAGATCTTGTGAAGTAGTCCATTGTGCCATACCTTATCATTGATATGTCAAGAGCGATTGCCCTTGAGAGGAAGCCTCTGTCGAGAGATTTGCTAATTCTATGAGATATAACTGTAAGCACGTCTGCTGTAGATCTAGCAGAACGGAAACCATATTGCACACCACTAAGAAGGTTGTGTTTGCTGTGATGGTTGACTACTTCTCTATTTAACATGGATTCCAGCAGCTTACTCATGATGCACAGGAAACTTATTGGTCTGTATTGAGAGGGTGATGATCTATCACCTGAGTTCTTAAATACAGGGCATACTGATGAGATTTTCCAAGGTGTTGAGAAGCATTTCTCCTTAAGACAACACTTAAATAACTTTGTAAGTATGAGTGCTAGTTCTGGTTGAAGCTTTTTGAGCACTAATTGGAATGCCATCAGGACCAGTTGCTTTACTGGAATCAAGGTTGGCAACCTCACGTACAGTTATTTGTATGTTGCATAGCGTGTTTTCAGATACACAAGGAAATACTGGGAGTTGGCGGCCCTGGTCATAAAGGGTAGAATTAGCTGCAAAGATCTTAGCTTTATCTGATGCTGACAAGATTAACTCGGGTCCATTGATGATAGTTGGGATAGAGCACGCACTTCTGTTCAGGATTACTTTTGCTATTTGCCAAAACTGATGGGACCCTAGCCACTGTTCAGCTACTTTGGTCTTGACAGACTGAGCATACAACTCTCTTGCATTTGTTTATATCCAGCCCCACAAATTAAATAGTCTGTTTCGTATTATTAATCACACAAACAATAACATCAACAAAAAAAAAGCAGCTTAATGTAAAACATACTGTCGGAAATAAATTTCCAATATGAAAAACATATCCGAGTGTGTATGTATAGATATGAATGCGGTCATAAGCAAAGAACAAAGTAAGTAGAAAAAATTAACACGGAATTCTGCTTCTGTTGATTCAATATTTCATATCAGTAGTAAAACTTTGTCAAGAATAGCATTTATTGAACAGAAATTAAATAAACAGTAGTTGGAAATTTATTAAAAATGCTGGAAATTATTGCATTTATGATAATAGGAAAATATCTTCTGCTACAATATTCATTTAAAGCATATTTTTTTCAAATTCAAATCCACTTCTATTTGTTGATTTACATCAGTTTTTTTATACTTAACAATTTTTTTTTAAACAAACATAATTTTGACTCATTTTTTTCTCTAATTAAAAAGCATTCCAGTAAGTTGGTTTATTATATTTTATTTTTCTGTTTAAAGCAAATTAATCTGTAATAAAACATGTCCCCCTGCTATCACAATTTGTATTGTAAATAATGTTGCTTTCATTATTTTTTGAGCTAGTATTTTTTTTTTTTTTTTTTTTGCGGGGGGGGATACATAAAATTAATAACTTCCATAATTTAAATTAAATCCAATTTTTTCCCCAACTGTTTTTATCAGACTTATGTAATTATTTTGGATTTCATATCAGGTAAACATTATGATTTTTATTATATAATATGTTTTACTATTTTTTTTTTATATATGTGAGTCTCAAATGAGTCACACTGTATTCTAGACTATTGACAGGCTTGTAAAATTGATTTGATACAGCAAAGAAGTTTATGATAACAATGCTGACGATGATGATAATACTAATAATAATATTGACGTTGTCTTTACTGATCAAAAGCGTCTTTATTCTTTGCTTTTATCATTTTGCATGGCTTCTTCATTCAATGATTTCTATTGCTTTCTCGAATGTTTATCATATCTGTTTTCAGGTAATTATTTCTCTATATATCCTCTCTGCTTCAAATAATTGTACTAATGTTATCAGCTTTGTCGCTACTCTCTCTCTCTCTCGTATATATATATATAATGGTTTAAAGAAAAAATACAACATACTCTTAACCCAAAAACGGGCCTTTTCAAATGAGTTAGGCCACTCAGCTTAGAATCTGACTTACAAAATGGAGAAACTCACAACCGATATTCATATTTTATAGAAAAATGAATAAAAATAGTAAAATGTTGGGAAGAAGAGAGATAATGTCATTGGGGAAGAATAGTTAAGAAGTATAGAAATAAAGCCAGAAGTGTGTGTAATATATATATATATATATATATATATATATATATATATATATATATATATTAGCAGTTCAGCCCAGGTTTGCTCGGGCCCTATGTACTGTTCATAACTTTATGTGCATATGTATATATATTAAATGTTTGACTCATGTCCAGGTAACCTACATCTAAAATTTCAAGTGTTTAGACCCAAAATTGGCGAAGGAGTTTGGTAGAGTCTGCGAAGGTCAACTCTTGGCAGCCAAACTTTCACCTCTTGGCAGCCAAATTTTTGCCCAAAAACTGATTAAAAAGCTTGCTGCATGTCTGGATACCCTTTATGTAAAATTTCAAATGTTTAGACCCAAAATTGGCTGAATAGCTTGCTAGAGACCGCAAAAGTCAAATCTTTTGAACTTTGACCCCTTGGTAGCATAATTTTCGACCAAAAACCGATTAAAAAGCTTACCCATGTCTGATTACACTTTTTATAAAATTTTAAATGTTACGGTTAAATTTTTTTAACTTTGACTCCAATTTTGAACCCTTGACATTTATTGTTTTGGGCTCAAATCAAGTTAAAAAGTTAGATCCATGTCCAAGTAATCTACATCTAAAATTTCAAGTGCTCAAAATTGGCGAAGGAGTTTGGTAGAGTTTTCAGAGGTCAAATCGTTGAACTTTGGCCCCTTGACAGCCAAATTTCTGTCCGAAAACCAATTAAAAAGATTTTCCCCAATCTCAATACCCACTTATGTCAAATCTCACGCCTGTAGACTGAAAATTGTCAGAATAATTTGTCAGAGAAATGTACACACAAAGACAAACATACAGATAATTTCACTTTTATGTATATATATATATATATATATATATATATATATATATATATATATACACTAGCATTTCAGCCCGGCATTGTCCAGGTGTTTGGAGGTGTATGTTGAGCAAAAAAAAAAAAAAAGCGGTCAATTTTTTTAACTTTGACCCCTATTATGACCCTTTAAAATTTATTGTTTTGGGCTCAAATCAAGTTATTAAGTTAGATCCATGTCCAAGGAACCTATATCTAAAATTTCAAGTGGTTAGACCCAAAATTGTCAGGAGTTTGGTAGAGTTCTCAAAGGTCAAATCGTTGAACTTTGAACCCTTAACAGCCAAATTTCTGGCCGAAAACTGATCAAATCGATTTTCCCAAATCTCAGTATCCTGTATATCAAATTTCGAGTCTGTAGACTTAAAATTGACAAAGTTATTGCGTAGGGAAATGTACACAACACACACACACACGTTCACTTTTATATATATATATATATATATATATATATACTAGCATGTGCGCCCGGCATTGCCCGGGTGTTTGGATGTGTATGTTGAGCAAAAAAAAAAAAAAAAAAAAAGTGGTAGTAGGAAAGCAGGCTCGAACCTGTACCGCAAAGGAGGAAAAGAACGAGATAAAACCTAACGTTTATGCTGTTACGACCACCGCCAAACTGGAAGCGACATTTTTTTAAATTAAGGCTAGACAATCTAAAGGAGAGGATAACTTTCAAAAATATTGGCGAAAAAAGTGACCTCCCCCACCCCCTGTAGAAAAGTGCCTAGTTGAAGGGGAAGATATTAATGTTTTTATCCAATTTTTCGATATTTGTCGTATGAAAGATCGAACTTTAAAACGATACTGATCTCGGTAAAATCCGTTGCCTCTATTCAAAGTTTAAGGCAGACATGCAAACATACATACATACATACATACATACATTTATATATTGGTAACTAAAAATTTTCGACCCAAACTGATGAAAAAGCTTGCCCTATCTCTGAATACCCTTTATGTAAAATTTCAAATATTTAGACCAGAAATTGTCTGAGTAATTTGGAAAAGGTTGCAGAAGTTAATTTTTTTTAAACTTTGACCCCTATTATGACCCCTTAAAATTTATTGTTTTGGGCTCAAATCAAGTTAAGTTAGATCCATGTCCAAGGAACATATATCTAAAATTTCAAGTGCATAGACCCAAAATTGTCGGAGGAGTTAGGTAGAGTTCTCAAAGGTCAAATCGTTGAACTTTGACCCCTTAATCGCCAAATTTCTGGCCAAAAACTGATCACATCTATTTTCCCAAATTTCAGTAACCTGTATATCAAATTTTGAGTCTGTAGACTAAATATTGACAGAGTTATTGCGTAGGGAAATGTACACAGATACACAGACACGTTCACTTTTATAGATATATTTTTATATATATATATATATATATATATATATATATATATATATATATATATATATATATATATATATTAGTGTTGGGACGATTAATCAGAAGTGAGAATTTTAAAAATCAGGATTTTTTGAGGTATCAGAATAAGAAAAATTTGTGCCTATTTTCTAATAGCAAAACGATTCCTTTTATAGTTTTATTTGTTTCTTTTTATTTAAAATTTAATTTTACCACATGAAATGATAAATATTTATTGATTTTAAACTATCAGTAAAACTAAGATTTCTATATCACTCCCACAAGTGTATTTTTATGTTTGTGAAAATATATGAACATACCCCCCCCCCCAAAAAAAAAAAAACAGAAAAAACTCTGTTTAGCAATTTAAAAAGAATTGGAATTGGGAATTTAGAACAGAATCGGTAATTGTATCAGAATTGTGGAAAAATATTGAAAATCGTCCCATCATTAATATATGTGTGTTGCTCCAAGATGTCATTTAAGCTAGCTATTGAAGGAATAGAATTTTATTACAACCCATGAGTTTGATTTCTCTACAGATTGCTAAGCAACACATGATTGCATAATACTATAAATAAATATTTTATGCTCTTACTAACATAGTTGAACATTCTGTAATTATTTCTACAGCCCACACAACTGAGCCGATCATGATCAAACCCTGACATGATGATGGGTTCCGATTTAGGGATGGTGTACATAATTTTTCAAGGTCAAAGGTTAAGGTCATATTTAGTGCAGCTCTTCATAAACTCCCCCACCTAGGTATGGTGCGCACCAAGTTGGGGTTCGTCGCCATCCTTGAGTCCACCACAATGACGGTGGCCAACTTCTTTGTGAATTTGATTCAAATCACTCGCTTCCACCCACATTCCCTCTATCAAATTTTAACCATTGTGATTCGTTGTAACTGTTTCAATTTTTATGTGTAGCAACATAAGTGTGAACTTTGATATAATCTATTTGCTTTAAAGTTCATACTTGGATTTCAGTCACTCCATGAGGTAGTTAAACTTTAAACACCTTAATAACAGTTGCTCTTACAACATCCATTTACTGTAAGGGTACCCGCTTCGCAGGCACCCGAGCATACAACAAAGTCCTGCATGAAACATGGGTATATGATAAAAATGCAGATTGAGTCAAGAAATTATCAAGAAAAAATAAAAACAACAAATAATTTAAAGCAAATTAAGAAGAATTAAATTCCCTACTGACCCATATACTTTTTAAGTATGGAAACTAAGTTTGTTCCAGAATTATTTTCCAGGTTCGGATGTCTTATCACACTATAGCCAAAATGGCAGCCCATGTGATAACTTTAATTAATTTTGCTAAACCTAGGCAATTAGTAAGGTTTTATGAGAGTTTCTGTTGGGAGGAGAGCTTGCTACACAGACTTAGAATTAATAGTAGGGCAAGTAATTTTTTTTTTTTTTACACATGAATTCCCTACAGTAGTGACAAGCCAACTTTTTCTTTTTTTTTTATGTTTGTCAGAAAGACACTTTTGAATGAAATAAAATTTCACAATTAAAAAACAAAAAAAAAAAAAAAAAAAAACTTTAACATATTTTCAGCACATTAAAAGTATACAGGTTGGTATAAAACTAAATTTTGCTGCATTTGGTATAAGTCATTTTTTTTAATTTTTTTTTTTTTTTTTTTTTAATGTTTTCTTACAATTTCTCTACATAACTATTGTGCACTTCTACCAAATGCTCTCATTCAAGCTTTCTACACCCTTTGAACTTGCAATGTGATTATAGCTTTTTCTCCATGGCATATTGTTATTGTTGCAACAAGGTTAATGATTACAAATTGTGTACATATTGGCCATGTTTATCTACTAATAATTCAAAGATTTGTTGCTCTTTTTTCGTTTCGCTCTGGATCTCTTTTCTCTTTTGATTCCATCTTCATTTGCTTCATTTTTTTTAATTTTTTTTTTTTATTTTAAACATTTTTGAAAGAATAGAGAAAATGGAGGGAGGGTAAAAAAAAGAATAAATAAAAACATGCTCAGACAAAAAATGATTAACACACAAAAAAGATAATAAAAGACCGGAACAATGGATGGTGCTGCCATGCACAACAACACTGACTTCATCTTTGTGAATGTTTGCAGGTGGCACTACAGACGATTCAACTGATGCCTTAGTGGGATTCCGAAAGCGTGAGTTGTCTGAATGTGTTCTGATGCCTTTTGGATGTGTTCTTGAGTCATTTCCTTCCTTTTTTTTTCCTTTTTCTTATCTCTTTCAACCCTTCTCACAAACCCAACCTTTCTATCCTTCCCTTAAAAGAGAAAAACAAAAACTACATTCATTTTAAGCATTTTTTTATTTATAAAAAGTACAACTTTTTACTTATGAATGGCCAAAAAACTTGTTCAAAATCAGTGTATTAAATGCAGTTCTGAATTTTTAAGATGAGATATGAATGTTTGTATTGTTTTGAAAGGACAATTATTCTCATCTTGAGTGTTATTGGCACAATGGTTTAAAGTCTTCAAAACTATCCTAGTGACCCCTGAAAATTGACTTTTTTTTTTTAATTTATACACGCACCCTCAAACCCAGAGCCCTTTTCCTAAGTTGCAAAAAACATGGAGACGACGGTCGAAAGGTTCATTGACTGAAACATTGTGCCAATAACACTCAAGATGAGACTAATTGTTCAAACAATCAAAATAATACAAACAGTGTATTGTAGTTACAGAAAACAGCAATATTAAAAATTTATAAGCAAAATTTTTTTCTTATTAACGAACAAAAAATTTAAAAGCTCAATCATGTCACATCAAACTTTAATAAATTGTAAGGCTAGTCATCCTAGCACACATTTATTTATGAAAAAATTAGATTTTAATAATGCTGGATAAACCAATTAAGACATAATTTTTATTCATCTCTCTTAAACACTGGCGCAATTTAATAATATATCCATAAGCATTGACGCAAATCACACTATGAATGGTCTAAATAGCAATTTCTCTCCATCTCTCCTCAACACTATCTCAGTCTGAACTTAACTCATATTGTAATCACTCAGGTCTTGCATTGTATGTGACCTTAATTTTTTTAAGTTTAGTTATGGTTGAAATGTTAACAAAATTTCATCTTCCATTTTTTCCAAATTTGCTGGATGGATCTGATGCTCTTTGATAACAGTAAATTACCATGCAACATTTCAGCCTGATCAGATAAATAGTTTTTGAGTTGTCAATGTTTCCATGGCGTAACTTTAGAAATATTTCACACAATATGAAGAAATAAATCCTAGATAATACTTTGGTTCATTCTTACATTGTTAGTCTGATGAAGATAGTCATCTCATGACTGACTTATGTTCTTGTTCTCCATGCATGCATAAATCTTTCTTGCATTGAAAAAAAACGTAGCAGCTGAATACTGTATGAATAACTGATAAATTATATTATTTAAAAAGCTATACAAAACTCGATCACTTTAGAAGGCAATCAAGCTATGAATTGATGTATTCTACAGCTTTGTTTTTTTTCTGTTTATTCTAGAAATTCCAACTCTCATAGATTCCACGAATCCCAGGTTAAGATAGACTTTATATAAAACTAGAAAAATACTCATCCAAAAACGGTTAAAATTCCTCAAACAGAAACAGTTTTGCACCACTTTTATGATAGCTACAAAGATGAAAATAAAGATATAATAAAAGTAAACCTAATTTCTAGAATCCTTATTTTAATTTTGATTAAAAATTATTACATGATTTTGATTCTATAAATGTCAAAAATTTAGGGTATAAACGTAAAGGGTCTTAAGAGAGAAATTGAAATTCAGGGTATCTTGCTTAATTGGTGTCTGATTATTATGAATCAAATTCAGTACAAATCAGAAATATTAGAATTTTTATAGGAGAGGTTGTCTCAGTATACCCCCCCCCCTTTTTAAATACGCCAAAGAAACTTAAATTTTGGGAATATTCTTGTTGTCTATACCTAATAAAATTTCACAAAAATTGGGGGTATCTGAACTTTCACAAAAAGTTTCCACTCACGTTTTACCCCTGTTGCATAAAACTAAGCTAAACATAGCCCACATTACAACTCCTTCTGCCCAGTTGATGTGTTCTAAAATTCATAATTATTGATTAATTATTTTAAGAGCGAATCTTGTATACACAAATAGATATACATATACACATACTTAACTTTATATGAATAAATATTTTGGAAAAAAAAAAGAATTTCTTGCTTCTTCCAAAGATGTTTGCTACATCCATCTCCCACCCCACTTCAGACATTTTCCCCCTTGGGCATGTTAGAATATTATTTGAAATTCAAGTAAATATTTAAAATAATTTTGTAATTTGACTAATCCCATCCTAACAAGAAAAAAACTTATCAAGAACATCTTATTTCATCTCCTGGCTGTTTTTTTTTTTTTTCTTTTTCTCTTTTCCTTCTTTTAATTTTATTTTAGATTTCAGTGAAGCTTTTTTGCTTGTATTTACCAGCTTTTGTATTGTGCTATTTTATCACTTTTTTATTGCTTTAAAGTTGGAAGAAAGAGGGAGAAACCTAAAGCTTATTATTGCATCATATCCCATGCATACACGATTCCAGCTTACAACTTTGGTTGAGGGTTAACCAAAAACCTCCACGCACTTCACCCTTGCATCTAACATTCCTATATATATATATATATATATATATATGTATGTATATTGCATTGATTTCTTTTTATTGGATTTTTTTTTTCAATAAATGTATAATTTTTGTTTTAAAATAAACTAATTCGATTAATTTGATTAGTGGAATGTAAAAATGTTATAACTATATTTGAATAAGTATACATTACTACAACCTTTAAAATAGTTAATGATAAAGGCAACTATGTTTTGCTAAATCTATTATACAAAACTGTGTGTGTTCCCTATCGAAAAAAATCAAAATGTTTGTAACATTTTGAGGGAAGGGCCATGAAAGTGGTCCTGAATTTTTAAGTGCTTTCCTAAGGGAGTTACGGGAACTGAACCTTTTTAAAACTGAAAATATCCTATTTTAATGAAATTTAATTCATATCTCGATAATTTTCCAAAACAATGAAAATGGTCCTGAATCTTTACATAATCTTAATGTGCTGAATTTCTATGAGGCAGAATTCCTTTAAAGATTCAAAGATGTATATCCGATTTTAGTGAAATCTAAACTATATGCTAATTTAGAGTTAGCCAACATTTCAGTTTCCTCTGATTATATTAGAGGGTGGAATGCAACTGTAAAAACAAAAAAAATAAAGTAATATGATATTATATGAGCATAGTGAAAAAGGACAATTCTGAGAGCAACATCGGGTCTTTCTGCTAGTTATCTATATTTATATAATTTATAAAAATTGAAGAGGAAAAAAAAAAAATTGATATAATAACAGAATTTTCAAAAAGTTATATTTTTCAATGAATCCAAAGACACTATTGAAATTCTCCTTTAATTCGATCTGGGGTCATTAGGGAAAATTATCAGTTATGTTCAAAAGTTATTGAAATATATTAGAATGTAAAGAAACAAAAAAAAAATTTTTAATAGATTTTTCTTTGTTTCATAAAACAAAAATAACATTAAAAATATTTCAGTGTGTTGGGAAAAATGATTTAAACATTTAAATAATTCTTTAATTGATATTAAGATTTAAAACAATTAGCAGTTTTTTCTTTTTAATAATTCAAATTCGTTTAGCTTTTTCTTTTTTTTAACCACCATGCTAACAGTTTTTATGACTTGACCTCATATTACAAATGCTATTTTTAACTTTCTTTAAAGAAAATTTTAAAGTTATATTTGAAATTCTATTTTTCCTAAATATCTTCCATCCATCAATATGCATTCACACAAGCAGCATTAGGATCCCACTAGTATCCTAATAAGATCTAACATTCATTAAGAGGATACAATTTGAATTTAACTGCAATTGATTGCAACAATAACATCATATATCTGATATGAGCCAGAGCCATTATAAAATGGATAACTATAGTTTAGAGTTATCTGAAGGCTCCTTTTTCCTTGGCTATTCAAGATATAAGGGGAACATCACTCTTTTCCCTGGATTGATTGCTAGACTTATCTTTAATTTTCACCTTATAATGTTAAATGTTTAATATGTACTATTTTTATGAGTCTTTGTTATGACTCCATTAAGCATGACAAGTTTATCTTAATAAAATTAGTTATAGTTTTATAACAACCTGTTTCAATTAATGATGTAATAATTAAATTTAACTTTAATTTTTTTTTTTTTCTCTCAATAATTTGATTTATATATTTTCTACCAAACAATTCACAAAACAAAAAATTAGGTACAAGGCCAATCAAAAAATTGGGGCAGCGAGTCTATGGTCATCCTCGTCACTGTACATTTGATTAGTCTACTCTAATCCTAGTTAGAATTTTTATTCACCTTAAATACCACAAACACACTAGAGGTCATCCTACTTAACATTCTCAAATCAAATCGTTTTTGTTTTGTTTTTTGTTTGTTTGTTTTTTTAATTAATATATATATATATATATATATATGTAAAAGCAGAATTTTAGAAAATGTCTTTATCTCAATTTAATTTTTAAAAAAACAGTTTATTGTATGTGAAGAGAAAGAATAAACAAAAATTAAAGTTTTAAAAATCCCAGACAACACCGTATAATTACAGGTAGCATAAAATATTTGAATATTGCAAAGAATTGGACAAAAAAGAGTGTCTGTAAATTAGATGGATAAAAAGAGATGCACTTTCATGGTTGATTTGACCCACACTTATCCATTTCAATTTATTTTTGCCCTCCCTCTTTTTTATGTATTTCTTGGGCATTTTCATTTATAGTTTTAATCTTCTATTTTTTTATCCTAGACATACCCTTCTTATTATCTATTTTTATGTTGTAGTGGTTTCCTTTTTTTATTCTTTGTGGCATTCATTTATTTTATATTTTACAGTGAAAGAGACAGGAGAGAGCTTATTTATTATTCATTTACTTTGATTTCTTATATAAATAATAGATACATGGTGATAAAATAATTTTTTGTTTTATTTTTTAGTATGTATGCAGTTATCTTCATATAAGCATCTGCAGTTGAATCCAAAAGATTTTATTTAATTTATTTTTAATTTAATTAATAAAAGTGTAAAGAGATTTTGTAATTATTAATTTATGTATACACAAATGTGAATTTTCAAAAATTACCCCAAAACTTAAAGATAGGAGAGAGTAGAAATTAATTTTTAGAGTATTTCTTGTTGTTAAATTTAGTTGAGTTTCAAGAAATTACGTTTTTTAGAGAAAGAAATTTTTTTAATAGGAGAAAGAAAGATGATTCATTTTATATGATATCAGACACTACAATATGTCCCAAACAGTTTTTACTTATTAAAAAAAAAACAGTTTTTATAACGTTTAAGAAATAATTACTTGATATATATAAACGATAAAAATAGTTTTTTAATAAGTAAAAACTGTTTGGGACATATTGTAGTGACTGATATATAAAATGAATCCTCTTTCTTTCTCCTATTAAAAAAACATATTTCTCTAAAAAATGTACTTTCTTGAAAGTCAATTAAATTTAACAAGAAATACTCTAACAATTAATTTCTACTCTCTCCTCTCTTTTAAATTTTGGGGTAAGTTTTGAAAATTCACATTTGTGTATACATAAATTAATAATTACAAAATCTCTTTACACTTTTATTTATTAAATTAAAAATAATCACAGGATTTCTTTACACCTTTATTTATTACATTAAAACTCAATAAATTTTACTCCATTAATTCTTATAACCTGCTTATTTTCCTCTTTTTTTTATTTTGTTTTAATGTATGATCCACATAGAATTAAAACATAGATTTTTATAAATTAAATTTTTTTTTTTTTTTTAGATTTTATTTGTTCAAGAAAGAAAAATCTAATAATCGTTTAAAAGATATTTCATATTATATAGATGATTATTCTTTAGTTCATTTTTAGATATTTTTATATCACTTGCACTACATAAGCAGACCGAGAAAATTATGACAACTTATTAGGCAAACTCTTGGCTAATGTTGAGCATCCATATCATATATAGTTTGTTTTTCTGTCAATTTGCAATGTTTACGCTGCACAATGCAGCATTCGAGAGGGATATCTTATTCGTTGGAGTTGCTGGTGGAATGGGTCTGATGATTTAAAAATTTGAAGTGGAAATAGTTAATCACTGATGACCGCTCTCAGAACATCTACCAGGTGTATTTTGTACATGATTAAAAGAGCCAGGGTTCTTTTCCAGAATTTCCCCGTATATTAAAAAACAAAAGTAAAGAAAAATCTGTATAATGTACATACATGTAGCCCAACAAAAATATATTCCTAAAATAACATAACTTGATTAAATAGTTTTATTTTTAAATAAGTAAATCAAATTGTCTAGCCTGCCATTTTGAAAAAAAAATCTTAAAAAGAAAAGATAACTAAACAATAATTCATACTTACTAGATTTGTTGTAATGCCTACAAATTTTCATTAATCGCTTAATTTTTTTATAAAAATAAAAGTAATAGACCAATTTACATGAATTTTGGAATGTAATATTTTTGTTTCATGATGGGTACATATATCATAGAGGTTTTTGTTTATCTTTGTTTGTTTTTTTTTAATCTAAGGGGAATTCTCAACAAGAACTGGAGTCTGTTTGGAGTTGGTATTAAAAGTGGTTCTAAAATTAATTAATAATTGCTTTTTTTATAAACCTGAGATGGCTGCAGATTTCCTAATGTCTGATATTCAAGCCAAGATGGTCTCTACTGATGATTTGATGTTACAGGCAAAGGCATGAACTAAAATATATAAAGTAAAAGTAATTCGATTTAATTCCTTTCAAAAAATACTTTAACCAGGTTTGAATTATTTTCATATGGATGCCATGCTTTAAAAATCAAAGGAATATTTTTTTTCCAGGAGAAAATGGCATAATTTAGTTTGAAACTCTTGAGGATAAAATTTTTGATTACTGAAAATGAATTCCATTCAAAATGATTTCATTTTTTTGGTTATGTTAAATAAAACTGTTTCTTGTTGACTTCCTCTTTCTGCTTAGTGAAGTATTGCTGGTGTTTACCAAGAAAAAATCCCTTTTAATTAATACTTAATTTCAGTTTAATTTTTAAAAAGGTCTTTACTTTGAAAATATATTTAAAAGTTTACATTTTAAAAAAACGTCTTTACTTTTAAATGTATTTTTTAAATATCTTGCAATAAAAACAAGATTTTTAATTCTATATTTATTTTCCATGTAAACTTTAAAAAAATTTCAATGTAAAGACTAAATAAAATAGTTTAATTATAACATATCTTTGTTAAAAAACTATTCTGAAAAAGAAGCATTTTAAAGTAAAAATATTTTTTATATAGTTTTAAAATTAAACTGGAATTACATAAGTATTTAATCAAAAGGAACTGGCAGGATTTCCACTAAACAGAAAGTAGAAATAAAAAAGAAACAGTTTTATTTAACATAACCCTTTTTTATATGATTATATAAAGATATTGCCAAATTTAAGAGTTTGTTGTTGTGAAATTATAGTAATTATAAGTTTCTTTCAGGCTTTTATGTACTGGGTATTGGAGAGAGAAAAGAAGTCATTTTTTTTTTTTAGATATTAATGTGTTGATTTTTTTGCAGGCTTATTGTTGTCTGTCTATTAGAAAGTCAAAAATAATGTTGAGAAAATCAGATATTATCACTAAATAAATATAAATTAATAAATTTAAAACTCAACTGATTAGTATCTTTTACAAGAGGGGAAAATTTTGATAACAGTTTTTAGAACTTATTTTTTTTTTACAAATCGGTTAGCTTGTTAAGTCATGGCAAAATAAGACCCAGGCTAAGTTATTGATTAAAATGAAATAATACCAAGATTATTTCACTTAACGAATTAGTCTACTTTTCTTTTTTGTTTCTCAATTTAAAAGTATATATCTTAAAACATTAGCATACTTGCTTTAATTTTGATTCCTGTTTTTATACTTTTATTTTTGTAAATTAATATTTTGTATCTAACATATAGTTAAGCTAATTTACACTCATTTTGTTAATATATTCGTATTATAAATTACAATATGCATCATTATTTTCTGTTTAACATCCATTTTATATGCTGGCATGTGTTGAACGTCTTTAAAAATTGACTTACAAACTAACCTATCTCTGGCCAAGTCTTTATCCCTCTTTCTCTCAAATCCATTCTTATAACTTCTTCCCATGTTTTTTTCCAGAATTAATCCTCCCCTGAGGTCATCAGATCTAAGCCTATTTTTAAAACTCTCATTACTCATCCATTGTATCATTATATTTATAAAACTGCTACTCAGGAAAAGCATGCAACTGTAAAAATAAAAGTTCTTGCCTGCCATAATGATCTTACTTGTAGACAAATGTTATATATAAATCTATTGTCCAAACCCAGAACTCAACAAAACATTACATAGAAGCAACAGAAAAACCTTCAAAGACTACACACACACACACTCATTCAACCATAAAATATACTCCAACACAATATTCACAGAATAGCATTCAGAGCTAAAGAAAAAAAAAAGAAAACGACAACTCCAAAACCAACCAAAAAACAAAAATATACTTAGATATAATTCTACTGCAGAAAACTTTTCTATAAATGATTAGGATTAAAGAACTAATTTGCTTCATATAAAAATTTTTTTTTTTTTTTCACAATTAAAAATACATAATGATTTAAAACAGTTTAAATTATTCAGATTACTATAATACTAGGATTGTCTACATGGACCTGTGCTGCAACAATTAAAATGCTAAGTAATAATCGGTTCCAAATGGCAGTTTCTGGAGGTTGAAGGTCCAATCCTCAGTATAAGCTAGACTAAGAATAAAGAATTACTTAAAACTTCTATCTGATCATAACTGATGAGACAAGAAAAATTTATCCCTGTGGATTAAATGAAAGGTTCCATTTGAAATTCTGTACAGATTCCCAACTATGACATAAAATTTCCCAAATTCAACAAGATACACCTGAAGAAGATCAGAAGTTAAAACTTTAATAACATTGTTAAAATAACATCCAAGATGAGAACAGTAGTCCAAGTAATCCAAATAATACAGATTATTAATCCTCATCTAAAAAATTTTGAAACACAATTAAAAGCTGTTATTTATTCTGTCTTGAATTTTTTATGAATAAAATTCCCTGGAAAAAATGTATTTTTTATTAAAATAACTGATGTTATCACTAAAATACAAGCATGTTTTGGGAACAGTTATGTGTTGATGTGCATGTCCTGGTGCTTATATTTTTCTGAATGAATTATGTGTGTGTTGATGTTTGGTGCAGTTGGCTAAACAAGGAAAATTGGATAGAATTGTCATGTTGGCTTGTGTATGTAATGTTCCTTTGTCTGCATGATCGAATGTTTTATTGTAGGGAAGGAAAGTTGTTTGAGTCTGTTATAATCCTTTTACATATTTTTTATGCCAGTTTAATTTTAAGATTTACGCCTTTGGAACACACAATATTTTCTAGATGAAGAGGATCTTTTTTTTTTTTTTATGAAGTGCTTGCTTACATAAACACCTCATCAATTATCAAATAATTTTATCTAAATTTATCAGTTGCTGATCTATGCAAACTTCTCCTAATTAATGTATCTTAAACAGCAGAAAGACACCTGACAACAGAATTGAATGATAATAGATATAAACCAAAAGTGTTTAACACCATTGAAACTCAATACAGAAAAGGAAGCATTATCTAGTTCAACTGACTTCACAACAAAAAAAAGTACCAACATTTACAAATTTTTCCTGAAACTAGTAAAGAAACAAATAAATTTTCTGTAATGTTTAACAAAAGTAATCTAAAAAATTGGTCACTCCTTTGCACAAAACATATTACAGGAAAAAAAGCAACAATAATAATCTAAAACAGAAAAAAACATGCAACTGTAAAAATAAAAGTTCTTGTCTGCCATAATGATCCTACTTATAGACAAATGTTATATACAAAGCTACAATCAAAACATAGAACTCAACAAAACATTACATAGAAGCAACAGAAGAATCTACAAAGACTATACACACACACACACACACACACACACACACACTCATTCAACCATAAAATATACTCCAACTTCAATATTTATAGGATACGTATGGGAGCTAAAAGAAAAAAAAAAGCAAACAGCAACTCCAAAGCCAACCAAGGAAATCATTAAATCAGCACTAGCTGATAACAAAACATTGAAAAGATACACACCATGTTTACACAAAACGTCACTACAATAAAACATTCATCGCAGAAGACTGTATTAAATAAAGTTTAGAACTAATATCCAAATGCACACATGAAAATAAATACCTCCCAGCTGAACTCTGCTTGAAAGGCTAAATGCAAAACAATCAATACAAAACAAAATTTAAACAAAAAACTGGACAAGGAAAATTTTTTTAAATAAAGTAGATTAAAAGCAAAAATCTACCTAAAAATAATTCTATTACAGAAAAAAACTTATCTATAAATAAAGATTAATGCCAAAATATTTTTTAAAATTAATAATTTTTTAACTCAATAAAGCAAAACCATACTTAGTAATCATTCCAGCACAGAAAAACTGAATGATTAATAACCACAAAGTTAATGCCTATATTAATGCACAGTAAACAAAAATGACAAAAAAGGGACAAATATAAACTTAAGCCAAAACCAATACAAAGTAGTTATGCTTAAAAATTATCAATAAAAAAAAATATCAACATCGGAAAAATCTTAAATGTACAACAAATTGTTGTTTGTCCAAAAAGTCTTAAATCTTAAATTAACTAGCATAAGATTTAAAAAAATAAACATAAAATAAATTATTTAAACAAACTAAACCGCCTCTCTACCTCCCACATTCATAATGGCTATGCAACATTCTATTCTGCAAACAACGAATCTGGTCTTCAAGCAAGGATCAAAGTGCAGTATCTATTTTATCCTGTCAGAGAAGAAATCTTTACAAACTGAGACAGTTATTATTTTTGTCCCAATCCAGAGTTCCATTTTTTGGGAAGCTGGACATCCCTCATTAAAAACTAACCTTGTCTAAATTTGTCCATGTAGGGAGGTGCTGGGGAATAGGGACAAAAATGTATACATACACAAACCCACCTATGAAATAATCTGGAAAATTTTCAAAAGTTCATAAATTCTTGATGACTGGTCACAGACAGGTTTAGAAACATATCTACCTGCTTCATCTCAAAATAATGAGCATTCTCAATCTGATATTACAAACATAATTGCATCCAACATCTACTCTGTATATTGAAAAAATTGAAAACATATATATATATATATATATATATATATATATACAGAGAGAGAGAGATGTATGCAAAAAATAATTTATATAAACATTTTACCTGTACATGTTTAGTAAGTCCAAACATTTTGGAATCATCCCATCTCTGATATATATGAAAGGCACTTTGTCTTTGTGTGTGAATTCATTCCCTATAAACGTTTGGATCGATTTTTTTTAAATTTCACATGCATGTACCTTATATGTCTGGGAGTGTTCTTTGATAGGTTTTGTATTGGAAAACCTCCAATAAATATTGATAATCAAAAAAAAATCCTATTAAATAAGGGCCAGTGCAATTTTGATTGTAGTTAAGGCTTTTATATAGCCTAATATCACAAGTGCATTTCAGAAGTTTTATCACTGCACAAACAAAAGGGCCCAGCATTGAAAATCAACAGTAAGTTCTTTGATAAGACAGGAGCATGTTCTAAATAAATGTTTCTGGTTAGAACACAATTTTGAACCATTGTACTTGACTTTTGCATTTTGAATTTTAATTTATACTATTATATAAAAACAATGTTATAAAATCAATAGTAGGTTTTCTACAGTGCAATGTAGACTGCAATGAATTGTGGACTAAATCAATGTGGGGAGGCAAATGGAGCTCTCTCCTGGTGCACCGCATTAGGCTCATGACTAGAGCAGGCAATTGATTGATCTGATTAACGAATGGGAAATTTCTGATGACAATAAAAGTATTGGAAATGTGGAATATTTGTTGATCCTCATTCAATCTCGAGCAACATCTGGTCTCCCTGCTAGTGTTTGTGTGTGTGTTTACTTTAATAGTATTCACTATATGAGTAGAGTGTAGTAGAAATATAAAAATATTCTTATGACAAGTGAGCCGTGCATAAGTATATTTTAATACTAATCTGTATACATACACATTTATATATGTATGTATTGAGATGAGGATTTGATATTATAAAAACTACATTTTTGTCATTGTTGAAGTCTTTTAGTCAAAATGATCAAATCGGACTAATTGATTTTTGTTTATTCCTGCCAATTGAGTTTGGTGGTTTTTGATGTTTTTTTTTTCTATTCTTTTTGACGGTTATTTTCTAGACTTTTCTAAATAGTTCTTTGTTATAAAGAAAATCATAATCCTTTCATCTTTATAATCTATCACTAAAAAATGATTGAAACCTTCTTCCTATTCATCCCTTTACATAATGCCATTATAAATCATGATTGCTTTTCCATTAATTTCATATATTATGTAATTCATTTTATAAATCATTTTCTTGTTATAGTTCACCTCATTTATTTTGTTTTGTCATTGTGACTCTTTTGTCTCCATTCAAAATATAGAGCACTCAGGATCTGATATGATAGACATACAACCATAATCAAATATTCTTTCCATATATTAATTATAGCTATATAACATTGACAAAAAAATTCCTTAGTCTTATTTTTTCATTAGGTATTCATGCATATTTTTCATATCGTCTTGTTAGGTTTTGTTCTGTATATTTGTAATTCCTTGAAGATGGCCCGTGCAAAAGTTGAAAGCACTAGGGCAAATAGTGAAGCATTAAAATACCAATTGAAAAATGTCTTTTGTTCTATGTTCTATCTGTATTAGTGTGTGTGTGTGTGTGTGATAACAATATCTGACACTTACTTTTAAATCTTTTTTTTTTCTAATAAATAACTCACATCTGAGAAATAGTTTATAATTTTATACTAATTATTATAAGCTGATATTTATTTTATTTTGTCATTACAAAAAATAAGACTTAAAACGAATATTATATTGGGTTTTGAAAAGAATTATCTAAGTTTCTCAGTATTTATAAATTAAAGAGTTTTAAAAAATTGGAAGTATTTATACAATTTTTAAAGAAATAAAACAATACAAAAATTAAGGTAAAAGTAATCCTATGTCATGCCAGATAAATACAGCTAGTTGGGTAGAAAACTATTTTTAAAAACTCATTTCCTTGAGGGGATATCAAGTTTGTGTGTGTGTATGTTCACATTTTTTAAATAAATTTAATTTAAAAAAATTCACATTGTTTATTTGGCTTTCAAAAATTTCTAAAATGCCATATATAGTAAAAGTAATGCCTCTTATTTTTTTATTTCTCTTGAATGGATCAAAGGGGATTGTAAATTGCATTAGTATGATGACTGAACTTATGCATTCATGACCTAAAAGCTTCATCTCTGTTGAAGATATTGGTGGTGTGAGACTCTAAGAAAGCATCCCTGTCATAGACGTGTATTAGAAGCAGAGATATGTTATTGAATTCCTGACAAAAGTGCATTTAGAATGTTGGTGACTATATAGAAAAATAAATTCTGGAGCACAAAAGGTTGCTCATTTTAAGATACCACTCTCATCTTCGTAATTCTTCAACTTTTGGAGTTAAAAAAAAATAGAAGGCTTTACTTTTAGAACTACCTCTGTGTATGTAAACTTGATTTTTTATACCAAACTATCATATGTCAATTTTGCACAAGCTCTTTTTTTTTAATTAGATTTACTATTTTCTACTCCTTATGCACTTCCCGATTCTCCTATTTGATTTCAAAATCTTAGTTGTATTACTTTTTATTCAATTTTTGTTTACATCTTACTTTTTATGTATTTTTTTAACCAAATTCAACAATATTTTATCACTTAAAAACTAGAAAATGTATTTAGTTCATAAAATATTTGATTTCATTTGATATCAGATTATATATTTTGTTTTTGACTGCTTTATTTAAATTAACTTTGGTTTTTCTCTGCATTTCAGTAAATATTGGTGTGATACTATTACAAGCTTTACTGGAATATTGGCCACGAACGCGTTTTGATGATGGGCAAGGTTTGTTTTCACTTATCTTTTATTTTGTATATCATGTTTTACTTTATGCCTGAATACTTCAATCTCATTATCACTATATATATATATATATATATATATATATATATATATATATATATATATATTAGAGGTGGGACGATTAATCGAAATCGTTAATCGTAAGAATCGTGTATTTTGGGGGTTAATCGGAATCGCATCATTAAAAATACCTTAGATTTACGATTCTTTCATATTTTTAAGTTGAACTGTTTGTTTGAAGTAAGATTAATACTGTCAAAAATTTATGATAAAAACGTAATATAACTTTTCATAACATTTAATATACACACAAAAATTTTATTAACTACTTCAAAGGTAATTTTTATTTATCAAAATGAGTTTCGAAATTTCTTTGAATTTTTTCCTTTTTTTAATTATTTGAATTAAAATAATTTTTTTTTTTTTACTTTTAGCTTAACTTGCTTTTATATTTCACCATTTCGTTTTTTAGTAATAAATGCTTCTCTACATTAAAAACCGACTTTGTGTCTAACTCTGCTCTCGTGGGAAATCAAGTAAATAGCAAGTAATATGGTGACTGAAAAACGTTTTTCGACTACTATAAAAGCATTAAATACATTTAAACCCTGAAGGATTTCCGCCATGTGCCCTTGTTGTTCTAAGTTAACTAGCCACTATAGCCACTTTAAAAAAAAAAAAGAAGAAGAAAAGCGCTTTAAAATAGTAAAAACACTAAAGCTTTTTTTCATTTTGGATTGGAGGTTTCAGGCGCCCCTATTATCCCAAAGAACTAGCTATGTAAACACTTTGCAATATTTTTTAATAATTATTTAAAAAAAAGAAATTCTTTATAATCAATTTTTATTTAAAATTAAATTATTTTCTAAAATATTTTGTTTATATATGTTTACATTTTGTTTTTAAGTAAAATTAAGAAATTAATTTTAAAAATATGGTACTTATACAGTTTAATGACGACATTAAAAAATGGAAATATTGAAAAAAAAATTTTTTGTACGTACCTGTTATAGACTGAAGTTCTTTGAAAAAACATTTCACTTCATTTGATCAAGTAGTTTTTTTTTTACAGCGAAAAACAATTATTTATCACGACGACGTCAACGTGCCCATTTTGGAAATGTACCTAGCAGAATACCTCCATTTTAGGCCAGATTTCGCAATCTAGCCTTTTTTTTTTTCGCCAGAATGAGATGCGCACATCACATCTGCAATTTTTTTCCGTTTTTTATTTTTTTTATTTTTAAAGCAGAATACTATTGAATATGCCAAGAAATTGAAGAATGCAAAGAACTGAAGAATTTTTTACGCGATTATTTTCGAAACATGCGCAGTAGTGTTTACCGATGTATTGGAAAATTCAAAATTATGCCCGACACTCTCTTTAACATGGTAAGTTTGGGAAAAGGTGTTATAAATAATAAACTACACAAAATACTATTTAAAAAACACCGAATATATGTCAACTTATGTCACGGTAATATATATTGAGCGAATTTCTAACAGTACTTTGTCTAGTTTATTATTTATAACGTCTTTCCTGAAGTTACTGTGTTAAAGAGAGACTCTGGCGCCATTTTGAATTTTCCAATACATCGGTAAACACTGTATGCTTTTCGAGCTGAATAAACATGTTACATTGAATAAAAACACTAAAAACATATCCATATACAGTAATACAAACCCTAAGTTTTTTTTTTTTAATTCGAAAATTTCGGTTGCATATTTCTAATTTTTCTAATATTTTATTTTTATTTTCTTCTGTTACAAATTAAAAAAAAAAAAAAAAAACACTCCAAAAATGGCATCTGTCTTCAAAAAAAAAAAAAAAAAAAAAAATTCTCATTCTGGTGGGAAAAAAAAAGGGCTAGATTGGCCTAAAATGGAGGTATTCTGCTACGTAGGGCAGTTACCGGCCCTTGGGGAAAGCTACCTGCCCTTGGGGAATTCCTGGGCGCTGCAATAACATTCCCAAAATGGCCACCTTGACGTCGTCGTGATAAATAATTGTTTTTCGCTGTAAAAAAAAAACTACTTGATCAAATGAAGTGAAATTTTTTTTCGAAGAACTTCAGTCTATAACAGGTACGTACAAAAAAATTTTTTTTCAATATTTCCATTTTTTAATGTCGTCATTAAACTGTATAAGTACCAAAAATATTGTTTATGTCCATTCAAAAGGGTTACTTTTCGGTAGCTTCACCGGTTGTTAACCTAAAGTTTCCGAATGTCAGAACGAGGCTCATCTGTGGGACCTACTTATCTAAACTTCATCGATTTTTGTTATGATTTTTGTTGTTTTAGATGGATATTTTTTTTTTTTTTTTTGACGGAGTTTATGTAATTATTAACAGGAAAATTGGTGAAAGTCAAAATGAAATCCGTGCTATTTTTAAATATTATTTTCAAGTTTAATTAAAGTTTTACAATACCCATTTCTTATTATTGTTTTTGTATTCTTTTATTTTTATTTATTTTTTGCCAGATTTAACAAACAAAGTGAAAGCAAAACAAATAAAAAAAATTTGGTGCTTATGCACTTATGTTACCGTTATTTTTTTTTTAATGGTTTAAGTGCCTCGCCCAATGTTTGAAGAGTTTCTAATTGTTCTTTAAAGGAAAATTGGTGGAAGTCAAAATTAAAAAACTTTAGCGTGTACGTACCTCATGGAATGTGGTAGATCAAAACACAGTGAAATGTTATTTGGTGCTAGTGCACTTTACTGCACTTATTAATCCACGCTATTTTTAAATAGTACTTTCAAGTTTAATTAAAGTTTTACGATACCTGTTTTTATTAAATTGTTAGGTAAAAGTACAGAATAGGTACACAACACCCTCCTGTCCCCACGTTAAGAATGGCTTTCTAAATAATGTCATTATTTCAGCACGGCTCAATAAGTGCATGAGTACCTTTTTGTTTTTTTGAATAAAATAAAAACTACTCGACAAGAACACTATTGTTTTTGTTTTAATAATTATTTTTTATTTAAAAATAAAAAATAAAAATTGTTATTGTTCAAAACATGTTTTTTCCCAAAGCTTATTGGGATTTTTTTTAATTACCATATTTTTCATGAACATTTTCTAAACATTTTTCAAAATTATCTAATATTTTTTCACTTTTCATGTTATAAGCCTCTATATATATGGTCTCATCAACATGAGACCATTTCATTTCTCCTACTGATCCCGATATGTATTTCAGTCTTCTTTTAATACGAGACCAGTAGGCTTTAATATTGTTGGTGCAAACACCAGTAAGTGGATCCACAAAATTTTGTGAATTGTTTATAGTCCCGTGAACATAATTAAACTTGAAAATAATATTTAAAAATAGCGTGGGTTCCAGTTTGACTTTCACCAATTTTGCTGTTAATAATTATATAAACTTTGGCAAAAAAAAAATATCCATCAAAAAAAAACAAAAAAAAAAACAGATAAAATCATAACAAAAATCATGTGCAAATTTCAAGACAAAATAAATTTTAAAAAAACTAGGTCACACACGCAAAAATTCTTTCTTTGTAAAAATAACTTCTCCCTCAGTCGAACAACGTACAATATCGGAGCTGATGTGTATTTCGCTACAGAGGTAGCATTTGTGTACATCCGCCCTTTTTCTTTATATTTTTTAATATATAAAATAACTCCTGAAATTGATTGTTATTAATTTCATGGAGCATGCTTAATTCATGGTTAAAATATTTGTTTTGACTTTTATTATCAACTAGCGAGGGGTACCCGGCGTTGCCCGGGTGTTTGGAGGTGTGTGTGGTTTTGGGTAAATCAAAACTGGAGGAGGGGGGGAGGCAAAATAAAAAAAAAATGTTTTGGTAGGTAAGTATGAGGATCGAACCTGAACCCTTGAGGCAAAGTTGGAAATTAAAGTGTGAAAAAAAAAAAGTGTGACGTTAAACATTGCGCCACCGCGAAATGCTAACGGAAACACGTTTGAATTTATTTAATTACTTAAATTAGCAGGTGCACGTTTTAATGACTTAATGAGGTCAACTTTTGACTGCCGGGGTATCATTTAGTGCGGAACGCTTTCTTTTTCTTTTTTTTTTTTTCCAAGATGTTGGGGGTAGGGGGAAACAGCTCCACTTGTCCAAATTGAATAGCAATTGTTTGATATATGGAAAATATTTCCACATTAATCAAAGCTGATTGCTTTCGGACATTTCCAGCAATAAACGGAAAATACCGCCAGAATTAGTGTCGCTTTTATTATAGAAAAAAGACTAATCCACATGCGGCAAGCGATAAATGTTGAATATTTATCTTCCCGAAGTCGAGCAAATTAAATAGACAGGCGAGCTCCGTTGTTAACTCTGAGATATTACGATTTACATGTGATATAAAAAGTTTTAAAAAGTTTTTAGGCGACCGACCACTTTTCTGAAAAAAGCCTTTTGTAGACATACAGAAAAAGCAAACAGACATACACATATACATTTTCGCTTTTATATTTATAGATGAAAGAAATTTTACAAAAAATATCAAATCATTTTCGAAATTCCCTTAATTGTATTTTCACTTTCTCGCTTTACAAAATTTTTCCGCTACACAAAATCTTTCGATTATATAATAGTATATTTCAAAACAACAATTCCACCGGAATAAGAATCATACTTGGTATCGGAATCATTAATCAACATTTTCCTGGAATCTGAATCGGAAAAAATTTAGGAATCATCCCAACACTATATATATATATATATAAAATCTTTTTTTAAAGAATGCCTGGTTGGCAGGGTGGGGCAGCAAATAGACATATCTTAACTGACAACAGAACTCAGTTTGAGATGTTATTTCCTGCTATAATTTGAGATAATCTTTTTCAATTTTTGATCAATTTATGAATATTATTCTAAGTAATGCTTTCACTTTAAATATTCAATTTAAAGCAGGAAAAAAAGATTATTTTAAAATCGGCTTTAAATTGAATAAAAACATTCCTGTGCTCTGAAATTCGTGTTTATTTTTATTTTTTTTTTTTATTTTTTTTTTTTCATTTTCAGATCATTAATTAAGCACCGAATTTTCATATGGCGTTTATTTTCTTTATGCAAAAATAAATGTGTTCAATTTTTAGATTTGAACATCATGTAATAATTTACTATATTAAGTTTAACATAAAATGGATTTGATATTTTCCTAAAGATGTATTCACCATGCTCTAAATTTCTTTCATTTTTTTTTAGTTGAATTTTTTGCTTGCTAAATTTATTAAATACCAAATTCTCAAATTATTGAAAAAAATAATATTATAAGGGATTACTTAACCTAGAGACAGATTGAAAAGAAAATAATGTAGGATTGTTTTACATGAAGCATACAGAGAAGACTAAATTTATCCAATCTTGTAAAAATTGAAGATGTATTTTTTTTTTTAATATTATGTTTCTGAAGTTTTGGAATGAAGATTGGAATTTAAATATAAATCTGGTCCCTAATTCACAGTAGCGCTTTCCGTCTCAGTAGCAGTGTACCTTGTTTAGAGTAAGTAGAAGTAAAATAAATTATAAAAAAACTGAATTCTTAAGAAAAAGATGCAAGTTTTTATCCTTTTAATTATATATTGAACCAGGTCATGCCTCTAACAGGCCAGGTGATTGTGCAATTGTTTTTTGTTTTTTACTGGAGGTGATATGAATTAAATAATTGATATAGCAGTTAAAAATTTGAAGAAAAATTCTCGCTGTGAGATTAGTTTGATGTTTTTATGTGTTTTGCATAGTAAAACACATAAAAATCATTTGGATTATTCAGACTATTATTATTATCTTGGATGTTATCCATACAACATTTCAGATGATGTATAGTTCATCGGTTGAAACGTGGGAATAACATTTAGAATTAGAATGATAATTTAACTTTTGTTGGCTAAAACCTACTTTTATTATGTTGCTGTCCCAGGCATGACACACAAGAAAGACAAATGTGAAAAAGATACCAGCTTGTATAAACTACTCTCTTTCTTTCTCTATTGATTTGGCTTACTCCTTCCTTTTCTTATTTCTTTTGCATTCCTTAATTGAAATACTTGATTTTCTGATTTACTATGTGTTCAAGAAGAATTTTTGATTTGTTTTCTAATTTTGTATGTGTCTTTTTAAAAAATTTATTTTGCAAATATCTTTAATTATGATTATAAAGATTAGTATTTTTCATCGGCATAAAATAATCCCTTAACCCTATCACTAAGCTTAAAACCAGGTGGCAACTTTTCTCCCTCAGAAAAATCTTTTAGCAACTTAAACAAAAAAAAGAAAAACACCCTTCATCCTACCACTAATATTAAGTCTTGGTGAAAACGCCCCCCCCTCCCCAAAAAAAACATCAAACTTACAGAGAACAAAAAAGTATGTTTTTCACATTGGCTCATCTTCATGCCTTAAACATGGTTAAATTCGTCTATTTAACTGTAAACAACAACATATCCGTTTTGAAGTTTGTTTAAAAGAAAAAGACTTTCTGACAAAATACATTGATGTCTTCAGAAATAAGATATTTATCAAAAACCAATACAAGTTAGAAAAGAAAAAAAAAAAATGAACACAATATCATATTCTATCAACTTGTCTTTTTTTTCTTCTTTTTTAAGGGTTTTACTTTAATAATTGTTTATGAATTGTAATTTTTCAAATTTCAGAAATGGAAATGAATGTGAGTGGTGAATGTGTTGAACGAAGAGGAAGTGGACCTTATTTCAGTGTACCTGGACACACACCCGTAATATTTAGGTAATATTTTTTAGTTTTAACCTTTTTTTTTTTTTTTTGCTAATCTCTTTGTCATTTCTTAAAAACAAACGTCAGTTCCTAACTTCACTATTTTTATTAAGTTTACAACTTGAAGTTCATTTTTTTTTTTTTTTTTTTTTTTTTTTTTTTTTCTTTAAACATAAAGCGAAAACAGGAGTATATGGGAGTAGAGTGTCAGAATGTAATATAAAACAATCATACTCCTTCACTGCAGGGTTCCCCAGATGCCGGAAAGATTTCTTCTATAATAGTTTCTTTCCTTAACCTGCTTGCCTTTGAAATTTCCTCTCTGCTCCCTGTTTTTCCAACCATACTAATATGCTGAAATTTACATGTAATGTGAATAAGCATCTTGCAGCACAACTCTTCAGTTAGAATGCTCCAATAAATCTGGTCCCTAATTCATAGTAGCCCTTTTCATCTCAGTAACAGTGTACCTTGTTTAGAGTAAGTAGAAGTTAAAAAAATAAATAAATAAAAACTGAATTCTTAAGAAAAAGATGCAAGTTTCCATCCTTTTAATTATATATTGAACCAGGTCATCCCTCTAACAGGCCAAGTGATTGTGCAATTGTTTTGTTTTGTTTTGTTTGATTTTTTTACTGGAGGTGATATGAATTAGATAATTGATATAGCAGTTAAAAATTTGAAGAAAAATTCTCGCTGTGAGATTAGTTTGATGTTTTTATGTGTTTTACATAGCAAAATAGCAAAACAAATAAGAGACATGATAAGCTAATTGATTAATTTTATAATTATTGACAAATTCCTATAAATGACGAGATGGGTTACTTTGAATAAACAAAAGCATAAAAATAAAATTTCCTGAATAAACAATTTTGTCAATATGAAAAGAAAACCTCAAAGAATGATTATGACATGAAATTTTTACAAAATGTATAAACTAACTGGCAAATTGGACTTGACAAATGAAAATAGTATGTACTAATGTTTTCATTTTTTTTTTTTTTTAATTACTAAAAAGAAAAAATAGTTGTCAGAAAAATTCACGTTTTACAATTTACTTACAAACATATATTTGAAATGTAATTTATGACATAAAGAAACTAAATTGAAATAATTTTTGGTCAATTAGAATCCTCTTTCCAAAGGAAAATTTCTTTGATCAATGAGAGTAAAGTGTTCATAGCTAAAAAAGTGTCTGCAGACTAATTGACAATCTTCCCTCCCATGAAAGAATCCAAATGTAAGATCCTCAGTCTGTTGTATGAATAATCTTAATGTTGAATAATTTATACTGCAAGACAAAAATGTAATTGAGTATGGAAAATCTTCATTTATTGAATTGTTGTTGATTATTTAGGTCAGAGATTGATGACCATTTTGCTTCTGCAGATTAAATCACATATTAAGTGATTCTGGGCAAACAAATGTGAAAAACAAAATCTATATTTATTTGGATTAGATGAGTAGATGTTGCTCAGAGCACTTCTTCTTGCCTTCACATAATACAAAAAATCAACTTTGCAATCTAATGAGAAATGATCTCTTTTAATCTCTACAGTGTTTTTTTTTTTCACAGAAGAGATTTTGCTACTCTTTCTCTTCTCTGTTGTTATTTCTATGGAAAGTTTTCGACTGAGCTTCAATCTTTGGTTCATCTTTGTAAGACACAGTAAGAATGCATCTTTCTACTACAAAAAAACTTTCCTTTATATGTCTAAGAGCAAATGGAGTTTCCATGAGCAGTTTCTTTCCAAGGCCTTCTCATGTGGAATATATTAACGTAGGCTTGTTTTCCTGTAGAGTACAACATGGTCCTCTTCAAATCAACAATACTTGTCATAAACCATTCTCATAAATGATCAGATTTTTATTCATTCCATTGATTTTCAATCTTCTCATTCTTCATTTAACTGAAAATCCATCAATTTTATCAACCTGTATCCTCCAGTTGATTTTAACCTTGATAAGTGATGACACGTTCGTAAATAGAAAATTTAAAAAATCTTCTGCACTGATTAGTTGTTATGGAATGAGCTGATCTACCTATTTCAGGAATGATAGCTTTGCTCAGTAACAATACATAGTTAAATCTAACACATTTTAGGTAACGATTTGGAGCAGTTAAAGCCTTCACACATGACATATACTTCTGTAACATAGTTTTGCTGATACAATTTTTGTTAATTATATCACTGTGTTTGTTTTGATCATTACCGGCCTGTAAGGCCACATCGTTAACTAAAATAAATACACATACATATACGTCATACATATGTATGTGTATATTACATGCTGAATAGTCAAAATGTCACTAAAGAGTAACATCTGCATAACAATTCCATTATATAGTTTTTTCTTTTTTTAATTTCAAATCTAGACTCCATTTATTTAAAAAGAAAATCTAAACATAAGTGACTGAACAGGATTAACTTTAATTTGTTTTTATCGATCCGTTTGTTTAATCTGTACGTTATTAAATTAATTCTAATAAATTGAAGTGCTTTCTCTGTTTTTTCAGTGAGGCTGGCGGACGTACATTGTTTCGGCTGCTATGCCGTGATGCAGGTGGTGAGACTGAACAGATGTTATTAAATGAGACCATTCCTGCATGGGTAGTGGAAGTTGCAGTTAATGTAAGAGTTGTTTCATTTTTTCCCCTCTATTTTGGAAACACTAAGAACAAAATCTGATGAGGTTTTATCCCAATCTCTCATTTTCTTGTCCTATCAATTTGTAAATTTAAGAGTTAAAAATAGAATTGAAAGTATTTATGGGATTTAAATATCAACACTTTATAAAATACCCTATCAATTGTTTTGCAAAATAGTTTTTTTTTAAATAACATATTCTTTCAATTATTGTATATCTAGATCGTGTATAGCAAGAAATCATTTTGACAAAAGCATGCTTCTACGAGAACAATAAATTATCAAATGTATAAAATGGTCATTTGAATAAAAATTATAAATCTGATAAGTACCTGCATGAAGAATTAACAAACTTGATCATCAAAAAGAAAAGCTAGAAGTATGATGTTTGAAAGGTCATTTTCGGCAAAAGGTCACACAGGTGTAATTAGTCAGGTCAATCCAGTGAAACAACAATGGCCATATAACACATCCTTGAGGTGTGGTTGCCATCCTAAAAAGGACGTTTCAAGTGATTAAAAAAGCTTATATAATAACAACCGAAAAGAATATCATAGGTTGACAATTTTGGCCCGAGAAGAATCAACCCGTTCATTCTCATGCCTGCATCTCCCTCCTAACACCCAACAACTATAACCATCACCGAGAATAGAGATATAGTTTTATATATCAGTTTGTTGTCATTCTTTTAAACACAGCAAAAATACAAGATAGGAAAGGCAACAAATGAAACAAAAATAAAAGTGCAAAGACTACTGGGCAACACTGGGTAGGAATAGCTAATATTCTATATATGGTCATATCTACGGAAATTTTGCAGCTTTTCTTTTTCCATAACAAAACTTTAAAGAAACCTCCATTACATCATTATTATTTCTTTAAACCACTTTTATTTTCATTACAAAATGAACAATTTTGTAAGTTTTTTTTTTTTTTATTGACATTTTTCTCTTGGAAACATAGCTATCAAATGTACTATCATTATTATATTCACGTCCTCTCTTAATATTCATGTAGTATAAAAATGTCCTGTATTTACATCTTTTGGACTGTTGTTACTGTTGGTTGTTTCCGTTTCCATAGTCGAACCAGTATACTTTGAGGCATTCTTCAGGTGCCTTTTGTTGTGTTGGCTATCACAAATTAGCTGAGTGTGGAAATGAGTAAATATAGTGTAATCCCTTCAATTTAAACTTGTGATATCGCATTTATTTTTGGGATTATTTTGATAAAATTTCAGTGTAAACAAAATTTAATCTTTTCTCTTGTGAGATTAATAACTTTTTTTAGGCTACCTCAAGTACGAGGGGTGTGCAATAAGTAATGCCCCTGACCCACTTCCAGTTGTCTGATCTAGCTGAAATTTTGCATGCGCCATGATTTATATCTCTATGGGTTATGTGGCAAATTACAGCTCTTAACTAATTGTGGTTTCTGTTTTACAGGTGTTTGAACTGAGTCAGGTGTGAAATGGAGCCTGTTGAATGTCGAGCAGTGATCCGGTTTTTGTATTTGAAAGGACGCACACCACAGGAGACTTTTGATGAAATGAAAGAAACTTATGGTGATAATGCCCCATCGTATGACCTTGTAAAACGCTGGCATCGTGAATTCAAACATGGCCGGAAGTCTGTGGAAACAACTCCCAGACCTAATCGCCCCCCCCCCCCTTCTGCCATTGATGAGGCATCTGCCCGTGAAGCTGAGGCTGCCATTTTGGAAGATCGGCGCATTACTATTCGCCAAATAGCCCAAGATGTCAAGATTAGTACAGCGTCTGTGGAAACTATCATTCATGACCATTTACATATGCATAAGGTGTCTGCCAGATTGATTCCCAGGTTGCTCACACCATTCCAGAAGTGAGAACGCGTCGAGTGCTCGAGGATGAATTTGGAGATGTGCCAAAGTTTTTCAAAAGACTGATTACACAGGATGAAACCTGGGTCCATTACTATGATCCAGAGACCAAAGCCCAGTCAATGCAGTAGAAGCACTTGGACTCACCACCTCCAAAGAAGGCAAGGGTGCAGCCCTCCTCTGGCAAGGTCATGCTCACAGTCTTCTGGGACCAGGACGGAGTAGTGATGACAGATTTCCTGGCAAAGGGTACCACAATTACAGGAGCCTATTATGCTTCACTTTTGAGGAAATTAAGGGAAGCTATCAAAATCAAGAGGCGGGGCAAGATCAACAAAGATACCCTCCTCCTGCAGGACAACGCTTCGGTCTACAACTTGCATGTCGTCAGATCAGAAGCACAGGCGTGTGGTTATGAAATATTTTCCCATCCTCCCTACTCTCCTAACCTTGAACCCTCTGACTTTTACCTCTTCCCAGCCATGAAGTTGTTTTTGAAAGGAAAGCGTTTCCCAGATGATGCAGCCTTGATTTCTGAAGTCATGTCGTGGTTGGAGTACCAACCTGGGGTGTTCTACAATAACGGTCTCCAGAGCTGCATCAAACGATGGGAGAAATGCATAACTCTGGGTGGTTCCTATGTAGAGAAAGACTAATAACTGTGCCAAGTTTTGTTGCTCTACTACTATGGGAAGTGAATCAGGGGCATTACTTATTGCATGCCTCTCGTATGGTTACTATTTTTGGTGACAGACTATTTTTTTTTTTTTTTTTTTTAAATTTGATGTGTTTTATATTGATGCTTATAATATAGTTAGTTTCATCTTAAAGAAAAGAAGCCACTTACTGATTGGTAGGTTTAATATAAGGTTTTATGTTTTTCAAAAAATAAAGTTGAAAACTTCAGTGAATGAAATTTTTACCCTATTATTAAATTGTTTCCATCTGTTATTACATAGTTCAAGTTTGAACTTTTTTTTTATTGATTTACCAATAATAGAAAATTATAACTTCATTTCTAATGTACTATGAATCATATTAAGAAGATTCAATGTGTTAACTGTTAAAATGAATCTTATATGAATAGTCAAAGTTGAACGTCTGTGTCATTTTTGTACGTTTTTTTTTTATGAGAACTAATGCAATTTTACCCAATATTTATGCTGGATAGATTTAATAATTATTGTTTCTATTATAATTAATTTTCATTTACTACAATATGCTCTTACATTTATAAAAATTTTTCACTTGTTTAAAGCCTTCATTTTTAATAATACACTGTAAAAATTGGCTTTTCAGCCAATTTAAGATGACAAATTTTTAAATTTCCAACAAATTTGAATAGTCATAATTTATTGAGTAATTTTGGTAGAAAAAGAAATTTGTATCATTTTCTTTTTTGTAAATATTTATGTGTCTACATTAAAAGTTTTAAATATAATGAAAATGAAATTTTGTTTTGGTTGCCTACTTGTAGTCATTAATCTTCTTGAAATTTTAAATTGTATGTATTTTATTTAATCCACTGAGCAAGATTTTTCTCATTCCATGCCTTTTAAATATCTAGTACCTGTTAATTTGTTAAGTTTTTCATCAGGGATCAAACTCATTCTTCGGGTCATATGGCCAAACCTCAGTGTTGTGGAGTCAAAAGGTATAAGGTGATTCCGGCTCCTAGGATTCCCGAAATTCTGATCTAACTCCTAAAAATTTTGTTTCCGACTTCTAGGATTCTAAAAATTCTGATTCCAAAATTCTAAAATATCAGCTTCAACTCCTTATTTTAAAGTTTTCCCATATTCAGAATGTCTGTTCATTCTTCAGAGATTTTCTTTTAATCCGACTCTGATTCCTAGGATTTTTATGAGTACAAGTCCCTCCAACTCCGCAACATTGTCTACCATTGCAGGTGTATTTAATCTTTGGTGAAAGACAGAAAGCAATTAGAATAACTAAATGACATGAAACATGAAATAAAAGCAATCTCTGTTAATGGATAAAATGAAGAGTTTAGTTTGAAATTCTCAGAAGGTTAAAGACCCAACAAAAAAGAACTGGAAAAGGTTGAAGAGTACAACAACAAAACCATGAGAATGACGACAACTAAGATGAGAATAACATTCTGATACATTTAAATGTATGGTTGATACTTCATTTAAAAAATATTAATAAAATATTCTCCTTTACAGAGAGTGTCTCCAAAATTCAACAAAATTCCATTCTTTCTTCAACCTCATGCGAGTATGGGGATTAAACTACCCAAAAAGTGAGTCTCATTTTTTTTTTTTTTTTTTTTTTTCAACTTAAAAAATTAAATTAAAATATTTTATTTTTTTTATGATTCAAACATGTATATGCTAAATATGTTTTTGAAATCATGATTCATATTTCAGTTTTTAGTAAACGTTGCTATTAATAACCTAAATTATTTTAAAAGAAATATAGTTATGAAATTTATTTTTTTTTATTTGTGACTTATTGTCTAAAAAGATTAATATTAAATAGAAGTTATATGCCTTTAAAGTTTTCCTAAATACCATCTTTGTTTAATAAGTAATGTAAACAAATGGTTACTTTGCTTAGAATCTATATTTAAGCAAATTTAAAATAAGTATTTCTATATATTTTTGTATAGAAGTTAGGTCTTGAAAGTTTGCCTAAATACTGATTCTAAGCAAAATAGCAATTTTATTTACATTACTGACTAAAATATAGCTATTTTTAGAATTAGTATTTAGGCAAACTTTAAAGGTGTATATAATAAAATATATAAATATTTAATAGTATTTTGCATGAATATTAATTCCGAGCAAAGTAGCCATTTTGTTTATATTACTGACTAAAATATGACTATTTTGCTCAGAATCGATATTTGTACAAACTTTTATTAAATATTTATTGTGCAAATAGGTCAGAAATAATTAGAAAAGCAAAATAAATTGTTTTTTGATTAATTTCCTTTAAAATATGTCAGTAATAACCCTAGTTTCGTTTGTTTTTTCAATGTTTGTCATGATAATGCTAATAATAATAATGCATGCTGCTTTACAGAGATCGCTTGTCTGCAAGTGATATGATTCAAGTGCGCAAGGTGATAGAGCATGTCTATGAGAAGGTATTGGGCCAAGGATCGGATGCTGGATCACAGACTGCAAATAGTAATCATGAGAAGAGTGATGGTGAGAAGGATTCTGAAGATGTTACTTCCATAGCGGAAGAAAAAGTAGAAATTCTCTGCAATGACCAAGTAAGTAACAATACAACACTTATAACATACTTTCTTCTTTCTTTTTTTTTTTTTTTTTTTGTCCTGTAAAAAAATGTGAAAAATATAATTCGGGGAGATGTCTCTTTAATCTTTCAACTTCTATGGAGATTATGGATTTCGTTTTTTGGACTCACTTCCTCATCTTTGGTGTTTTTTCCACTACGTTTCGGCCGTATCATCCTTCGGCCTTCTTCAGGTGTATCTCGACTCTAATAGTAATGCGCCGATCTTCCAAAATGGCAGCCTCAACTTGATGGACAGATGCCTCATCAATGGCAGGGGTGGGGGCAGGTCTGGGAGCTGTTTCCACAGACTTTCGGCCATGTTTGAATTCATGATGCCGGCGTTTTACAAGGTCATATAATGGGGCATTATCACCATAAGTTTCTTTTATTTCATCAAAAGTCTCCTGTGGTGTGCGTCCTTTCAAATACAAAAGCCGGATCACTGCTTGACATTCAACAGACTCCAGTTCACACCTGACTCAGTTCAAACACCTGTAAAACAGAAACCACAATTAGTTCAGGAAAAGGGTGACCATCGCCCCCTCTGAGATGAAGTTAAAATAATAAATAGTGAGCCCCACTGGAAAGTGCGAAAACTTAGAAACAGCACACATGCTAGGATATAACAACCTCCTGAGCAAACCGAGTATAGAACTGAACACAATTTGGGAATCTCTAATCATAAGAGAGAACCTATAATAACAACTTAGGTTTAACAGTCCCAAAAATTGATACATCATCATCCTAGTGACACATGGCCGAAGCGACTAAGACATTGGAACAGACATTGCAAGTCTCCAAGGTGCTGAGTTCAATCCTGAGCGAAAGCAGTGGCAGTGACAACACAATGGCAGCGACAGCGATAGACGCAGCAACAACAGCATTAAGCGGTATCAGCAGGGACGGCCTGAATGAACGAGAACATGGTACCCCCGTAACAATAAAGGGTTGGGTTCGAAATTCCCAAAAAACAGTTCCCGAGTTCGAGATACACCTGAAGAAGGCCGAAGGATGATACGGCCAAAACGTAGTGGAAAAAACACTGAAGATTAGGAAGTGAGCCCGAAAAACGAAATCCATAATGAAATCACCTCATCCCAGAACTATAGACAATTCTATGGAGATTTATTAGCAAGGGATATTTTTAAAAATAAATCTACTAAACAATTACATTTTTTTATATAATAGAGTAATAGATTCTTGCAAGAAATTACTTCATCAAGTTTAAAATAGAACCAATGTAGAATATTTTTAACTCTTACATGCAGGACTTTATAGAAATTCTGCATACCTGATCTAGCTTGTTCTGTCACCGCATGCCTTCAAACTGAGTTAACTTCAGAAAATATTCATAACAACTAATAATGGAAGCAAAACATTTTTCTTAATGTCCTTGGCTCTCAGAAAAACAAATATACTTTGTCAACTCACTATTTATGATAATTTGTGACAACTATATTTGTTGCTGTGGAACAACAGAACCCATGAAAGTCTTAAGAATAAATATAGTGAATTCAAGGATGATGGTGAAAAGAATGAATTGAACAATTTTTGGAGTCTATCTGACAAAATAGGAAAATTTGATCCATACATTCCTATTATATATTATATGGTGTTGTAATATTATAGGTATTTGTATACATAGTAAAAGAAAAGAAAAGGTGACTTGTTAAAACATTCATTGAGCTCAGATTCGATTGTTTATGTTGAAAAAAAGCAATTGGCAATAAATCAACCCCTCCTTTCCCCAAAAGCAAAATCCAGTATTGCACTTAAAAAATCTCCTTAAAAGCAGAGCAGCAATCATAACATACATACTTGTATTAGAAGGCAGTAGCAGGGTTTAATCAGAAAATGAGCTAAGCGATCATTAATTACAATTCTATAACTTTCTGCAGGTTAAGAAAGAAAACCTCACAATGAGCACTTCCAGACTGAGTGTACCACCTTTGTATCCTTGAAATGCCTAGTGGAATTGGTCTCCCAACTATCACTCACTTGTGGAGAGCAATGGGGCAAAGAATAAGTTTAATCATATGGCTCACAAAACAAAAAAAAATCCCATTGTAAAGAAGATGGCAGCAATAATTTCCCAGAATTTATTCTAAAAGAATCCAGGTTGAGAGGGCAAAACGAATTTGTGTGCAAAAATGTAAAACAATAGAGATGGATGATAAATCAGGCATGGAGATAGTATATCTGAATGATGAAGCTATTGTGGTTGCCAAGAAGTTGTGTTACCTTGGTGGGTACTTGTACAGTTTAATCAAGACATTAAAAAATGAAAATATTGAAAAAAGTTTAAATTGTACGTATCTATTATGGAATGAAATTCTCTGAAAAAAAATTTGACTTAATTTCATCAAGTAGTTTTTTTTTTTTTTTACAGCGAAAAAACAATTTGTTATGATACCAAGCAAAAGGTTCGATTTTTAGGAAGAAAAGCTAGTATTAAAGATGGGGAGGGAGTGTCGGCACTTTAACTGGAGTTATCTACCGTGATGTTTCTAGACTCCAAACAAAAATTAAGAACAAATCCAAGATGTCTGCCTTCAACGCGCTCTCATAAAAATGTGTTTTTCCACTGTAAAAAAAAAAAAAACTACTCGATCAAATTAAGTTAAATTTTTTTTCGGAGATCTTCAGTTCAAAACTGATACGTACAATATAATCTTTTTTTGATATTTTCATTTTTTAATGTCTTGACTAAACTGTACAAGTACTCCTTGGTGATACCATTGGAATACAGGGTAGAGCAGATTCTAGTGTGATTGAAAGAATTTGGAGTGGATGAAGTTAAGGCAGGAACTTCTATCATTCCTTACTGGCAAAACGTTAACAATGTCAACCAAAAGAAAAGTTTATCAGGTATGTGTACATTGTGTGATTATGGAGCTGAGACCTGACAAATGAGGGTTGAGGACATGCATTGTATGGAGAGAAATATGGGAATATGATTTTCTGACTTTGTATATGTTCATATGCGTTAAGAAACAGGGAAATCAAGGTACTCAGGGTGATTTTGATATATCCAACTAAGATATCTGTAAATTATCTGTTATATATAAGTTTTAATTTCTATGTTTTGTCTGTTTTCTTTTTTGTTTTTATTTTTTCAGAGGGGGATAATATTCTATAGCATCTTATTTTGGTAAATTGGCAGAAAATAACTTTCAAAAATATGCTTTTAAGCTTCTTAAAATTTGTTATGATCCCCCTCCCCTCCATGTCTACCACAACTCTGACACTGTTCATTTTTTTAGCAATTGTACATTATTCTATGTACTATACTGATGAGTTTTAATGTACCTGAACACTGTCTACAATCATTTCATTATTAAAAATGATAAAAAAGACGAACACATATGGATTATTCGAACTACGTTTCTTACCTTGAGTGTTATTCTCACATTTCAGTGATTACTTAAGATTTCTACCTGCTCATGGCTGATGGAACAAGAGCAAACTACTCCCATAAATTAAATAAAGGGTGCCATTCAAAATTTGGTACAAATTCTTCAGTTCGGTAATATGCATCTGATGATCAGAGATTAGATCAGCTGGAACGATGTGAGAATAACATCCAAGATCAGAATAATTTGGTTTTAATAATCCAAATGGTTAACAGTCATGGCCAGAGCAAGAAAAATTCTATTTATGCATTAAAAATGGTTTATGTTGTTTTTCTCATATATTATTAAATGAGAAATTATTTAGATTTAAAATCCAGTTAATATTATATATGTAAGCTTGAGTAAAAGCATGTTCGAAATGTGTCAACATTGCCTGAATAAGCAAAATCATTTGACATTAGATTAAATCTGGTCACTATATTGTTTTGATTTCACTTATTCAAATAATGTTAATACATTTCAAGCACGTTTTTCTCAAGTTTACATGCATAATACTAATTGGATTTTTTTAATTCTATATGAAAAACTATACAAACGTCATTCAAAAATAAAGCCTCCTATTTTTTTACCTCAAAAACTTGAAGAACTACAAAGACAGGAGTGGTCCCATTAAAACAATCAACCTTTTGTGCTCCAGAATTTATCTTTCTACATTGTCACAACCATTTTTAATGCACTTTTTCAAGAACTTAATGATGCATCTCTGATGCGTTTCTGATGCACATCCTTACAAGAGTTGCTTCCTCTTACACCGTTAATATCTGCAACAGAGAGGTGAAACTTTCAGGTCATGAATGAATAAGTTGTCATCATAACAATACAATTTGCAATCCTCTCTGATCCATTTGGGCAGAATAAAAAATAGGAGGCATTAATTTTGGAACGTCGCTCGCAGAATCATTTTTAATGCCTATATGGGATTATTCTCACATTGTTCTCTGGCTGTAACGTTTTCCATCCACATGATAGAAATTATCAATCTTCTCCAAACTTCTGAAGCATCAACAAAGACATCTCCAAATTGATATGCAATGTCAGAATTACTAGAAATATTTATGGGTTTTTATTTATTTGTTTCTCTAAAACAATAAACTGTTTAATCCAGCTTATTTATAAAATAATTTTTTTCTGTTCTTAATTTTCCTATTGCAGATACTTGATCCTAACATGGACCTAAGAACAGTGAAGCATTTCATCTGGAAACAAGGTGGTGACCTCATACTGCAGTATCGACGCATCAAATGATGTTTGATTGTTATACTACGCTGGGTGCGCTTGCACCGATCATGTTAGGTTGCACTCACAGATAAGCAAAGACCTTTGCAACTGTCACCATGGCAACCATGGTCATAGTCGGCAGATGCATTGTTTCATCCCAGATCCACCACCTCCCTCTCCCCCCATCACCACCTACTTACTAGAAGATTGGGAGAATTATTGACAAACTCTGAGGGATGAGAGAAAGAGAGAGAGGAGAAGAAAAAAAAGACAAGAAACGGTCTGAAGAGAAAAAAAAAAGAGATGTCAGTGGACAGTATAGGACATAAATACTGTCCCACCAAAATTTGAGGGTGGGTGGGTGTAGCCACTATCAAATGGGACCTTCCATAGGTGCCAGTATTAATGACTGGACAATCACTTTTTTATTTTTTTTTTGAACATAAAAGTTAAAGACTAATAAAGAAATGAAAGCAAAAACCAAATCCTTAATGACCTTACTGCCAGCAAGTGACTCCCAAATACCAGGATGTTTCCAAATATTTCTAGACACCATTTCTTGGAAAAATCAAATTTTGAATGTTGTTGGCTTTCTGAGACAAATTAATATCGATGCACATATTTGAAATATTAGTGTTGAGAGAAAGTGGATCCAAATCTCCTTACCATTCCATCATTTCTGTTTTGATTCATCTATTTATTTTATTTTTTATTTCACTCTCTAACACACACACATACATGCACACATACACACTTCAGACCTGGTTCAATTTATTTATCAGTTATTTTTATGTTACAGAGTAAATAAGAAAATATTTTCTTTATTGTATTTTATTCCTGTTTCTCATGCATACTAATATATATATGTATATATATATATATATGATGCCAATTTTCTAGTCTGTAAATAATCTTAGATCTGACGTTTCTGGGCATTTAAGCCATATTGATGTCAATTGGCAGTTTCATTTTCTGATATATGAAAAAGGACAAACTGAAAAAAAGTTTATGTATCAAGACTTTGTCAAAATGACTAATTGGAAGAAACCAGAACTCAATATTTGAAAATACATGGTGTGTCTGTCTAATATTGACTTTTTCCAAATCAGTCATTTTGAGAAAGTTTTGAAATATTGATGAACAACATATTTCATTTTTTTTTTTTTTTTCCTTTTTCATCTTCTCTTGTGTTGTATTGTTATTTCCATAATTATTACACACACACACACACACACACACATAGAGAGAGAGAGAGAAAGATTATGTGTAATTCAGTGTTATATAAGAAATAACAAGAGTGCTCAATGATTCGTGTAAGAGCATATATATTCTATTCAGTGAACACTATACATTAATTGGATCTTCCATTGGTACCTCTGATTTCATAGAAACACTGAAAACTCAATCCACTGGTTTAAGGATATAAAATGTGACTGATTCATTAGCTGATGTTTTAGGTGACACTAACAAAATGTTGGCTGATGAATCTGTTGCATTTGATATCTTTAATCCTGCAGGTTGAGTTTCCAGTATTTCCATAAAACCAAAAATACTGATGGAAGATTAAAGTCATGTATATATCCATCGAATAGATATATTTAAATGATATTTGTTTGAAATATTACTGTCGAGAAGAAAATAGCATAGTAGTTGACTTATTCTGTCAATTTCGCTTGGTAAATTCATCTCTGGCTCCGATGTAAGCTTCAGAACCAGCCGCAAATCTTCATTGCTGTCTCCTGTGATGAGGTGAACTGGTAGACCAGATGTCAGTTGAATGTATAGTCAAAATGTTTTCTGACGAGCAGCTAGTATCGAAGGGTGTTGAGTCGTGTTAGCACACGTTCTGCCTATTTACAGCCTTGGTCAGGGTGCAGTTGTAGCCATTGATGTTCAGCTTGAGGCTCCAAAGGAAGAAGTGGAATGCCATAATGTCACTAAAAAACACTGCTGAAAACACTGAAGATTATGGTTGTTGTTGGAAACTCAGTACGACTCTGGGCATATCTTTGCATGAAGTAGCAAGCCACTTATTGTTCTTGGAGTTTATCTTTTGATTTGGGCAGAAATTTTTTTCATTGGAGAAGAATCACATCATATCTGGCTCCAGTGTTTTAACTTGTTGATTAATTTTATAGCATACTTCAGTTTTTCTTTCTTTTTTTTTTGTTTTCATCACTGTTGGCAGATGTCCACTTCATCATCTTTTATGAAATTGTAGCAAATGACCTCATTCATCATCAGCCTAATAAACTTTTTATTTATGCTTTTCTCTCTTGCAATGGCATGCATTGACTTGCTGGATTCATTGTAAATGATCTCCTTAGTGTCAACGATATACCCGAATGTTAGATTGTTGATCATATGTTTTTTTGTTTTGTTTTTTCTCTGATGTCGCCTCATAGTCAAATCCTGAATCTTTCAAATCCTTTCTAATCTTTTCTATCATTTCCTAACTGACACTGACAAAGGCTGAAATATCCTTATTTGTCCTTTTGATGCAGATTGTAAGAACAGTGTGTCTCTTCCACAAATATTGAGGTTCTAAATTGTCCATAATCAATTATTCTGGTAAAATATGGAAATATAATCAGTTTTCATGAAGGTAAAACTGACTATAAAAGTAAAAAATTTTTTTAAAATATGGATAAAATTAGCAGTTGAAAATTGAGAATAAATATTGTCTGCTTTCTCTCTTTCCCTCTCTCTCTCTCTCTCTCTCTCTCTCTCTCTCTCTATATATATATATATATATATATATATATATATATATATATAATGTGTTATAATAATAATTTGTTTAGGCGACATTCTTTCATTTAAGCAAGCATTGTTAAAATAATTCTTTTGATGAATTATACCATTTTTTTTTTTTTCAATTTCCGTAATTATCTTTTTTGCAGAAAAACTTAAAAAAGATCATTAGAAAATTGATAAAATAAAAAGGTATAAGAAAGCAAACGAATTCTGTTGTTTTTAACAATGTTTTCTTTTATACACACACACACACGTTATTTAAGTTCTGAAAACTAATCGTATTGGATGACTATCTGTTTATAAAAATAAAATTATTTTTAAACATTAACAAAAAAGATATATTCATTCTTATATATATTTAATAAATATTCAGAATTTGTTTAAAAAATCATTTTTATTCATACAATTGTTTCTGCCCATTTTCAAAACAATTGTTTTTTTAAAAGGCTTCTTCTTTCAAAACAATTGTTTTTTAAAAGCTTCTTCACTTAAATGTATTTTTTAACGAATATGGAACATTTACTGAATTATATTTTAAGCTCTAGTAATGTATGAACGATTTAGCTATTAATTCAACTTTCGTGTGAATTTAAACAGATATATAAAATGTATTTAAACCTGAAGATTTTTAGTTATTGAGGCCATTATTCAGGGTTAATTAAAATATAGCATAGTTAATAATTATTCTAGTTTCTAATATCGATGATTAACACATCTATAATCTGTTAAATGCGTTTCTTTATTTGTTTAAGATTAAGAGAATCAGAAAGTATTTTGTTTCAAGTGATTAAAAAAAACATTTTCATTATTAATGTTGTGTGCATTGTTAAGTCACGCAACATTTGCTAATTTAGTTTATCTGAGTTTTAAAAAGTTCTCCATTTCTCATCAAAATAATCCCTTTTTTTAGTTACATTTTTTATATTTTATTAATGGCTTTAGTTTTATTTTTTAAGCCTTTTATAAAATTTACATGTTTCAAGCTGTTTTCCTTATCTTTGTTATTGCTATTCTTACAATTCTTCAGTTCTACATGACCAAGTTGATAAAAACGTTGATTAAGAGATATTCTAATGAACCGAGATGATGGAACTTACAGGAAAACTGAACTAATATGTATATATATATATATATGTAAACTAAATAGGCCGATGATTGTCAAGGGTAACTTGAATGCTATATTTTATTAGCTGTGACATCGAGATGTAGGGGAGGATGCCACTCATTCCCTGGATTACTCCACTTACTCTTGATTCACACCTTATAAACTCTAATCATTATACCAAATAGGCTGGTATATAATCAGCTCATTTAATATAATGGTTAGAGTATTTGCAAATTTGGTTCAATCCTTTTCAGAGACCTCAATAAAATGATAGTCAATGCTTCTTTGCTTACAAAACACTCAACATTATAAAAATGTGAAGCAATTCAGAGAAATGAGTAACACCCTCCCTTACATCTCTGTGTAATTGCCAATGAAAAGGGAGCCTTTAGGTATCCTTGACTATAGTCACCATACTACAAAAAGGTGTGAAACATGGATTGAATAACTGATGGAATTGTAAATTACTGGATATTCGTTAAATATAACAAAATGTCATCAGGGAGTACAGTGGTTGAATTATCGTATAAATGACAACAACAAAAATGAGGAAAACGGTCTGGACACAATGTGAAAAATGTAAATAACAATAATACCTCATCGGAGAAATGTTACAAAATTCTTTACGAAAAAAAATGGAAAATTAATTATTGAGAAAAAAAGTTTTTATTTTTCATCTTTAGTTAAATTTGGGAATCTATATTTCAAAGTGCATAAAATGAATCTGTGATAAAATTATTGGCGCCAACAATTTAAATGTTTCGGTTCAAATGTTAAGTAAATTTTTTTTTTTTCTGAATAATATAAATTCTTAATAAAAAAATTTCGGAATATTTGTTTTCTTTTTTTAAATAATAATAATAGTTGAGTTACTATTTGTTATAATATTTAGATATTCCAAAATGTTTTCATAAATATTTGAAAATTCTAAGTTATGACTGCTTAAAAAAAAACATACAAATATTTATGAACTTCACTTATGATGTTCCTTGCTCGCTTTCTCTTTCGATAAAATATAAATAACATTTCCTGCTCCTCCCCCTAAAATTTGCGGATCTATTAACTAATACATCTTTTTTCTTCACTGATTATTTTATGCTACTTTTTTGCATTTTCATTTTGAAAACTGTCCATTTTATTTATTTATTATTTTTTAATTTATTTAAAAACATTTTGACACAAAAAAGGGAGATATTGTACATAAGTTGAAATCTCTTTCATATACAAAGCTTCTTTCTTTCTCTCTCTCTCTCACCTAGTCTTCACTCCCACCTTGCATAATATGCATCTGGTGAAGAATATCTGTATTGCTTTACAGCAATATTTCACTAGCTGGCAGCCATTAATGATGAATTCTAGAAATAAAATTGTCGATGGATCAACCCCAGACAATGGACACCTCATTTCAGTTGCTAAAACCTGGAGTTTGTATGCATAAAAAAAAAGTATATATATATATATATATATATATATATATATATAGTTGCTTGCCTACGTGTATGTGTGTGCGTGTGAATGAATTTGGAATTTTGCAATAAATAGTACAGTTTCTGCGGTACATATTATTAACTGTACTTGGCAGTTTGTATATTTTCTAAACCATTTGAAGAGGATTTTTTTTCTTCTGACGTTTCATCCATCTTTTGCAGAAATGAAAATGGAAAGAAAAAACGAAATTGTAAATTAAAATAATTTCTGACTAAAATCAATTTAATTAAAAAAAACAAAAAAATCTGCTTGCTGCATTGTTTTCTTGTTTGTTTGTTTTTGTTTTTGTTTTTTTTTTTCTCAATTAACTTCTTCTTTGTATCAGTTAAAGATTGGCTCTGTGTCAGCAGATGTCTTTTGACATGAAACTATTCTACACTGTCTCTGATTTGGGGGCAGTTATTTTTTTTTAATTAAAAAAAAAATGTTTCTTTTACCATCCCCATAAAAATCTAACTTTAAAAAAAAAAATGTTATAAATGTTTACTTTCAATTAATTAATTAACCAAAGATCGAGTGCTTCTTAATTTCTCCATATTTTTTTTTTTTTTTTTTCATAGTGGCCTTAATTCCTCTGTTATTTTCCTGTAACCTACAAAGAAGTAATCTCGCTTTCTTTCTCTTTCTCCCTAGTGTGAGATTGGCCTTTTAGATACTGTCACAGATTATGTAATTGCTTCTGCTAAATTCATATGCTCTCATATCTGTTCTATTTCACTCCATACTAACAACTTTAGGGAAAGGCTTGAAACCACAATATCTCTCCAGCTGGGTAAAAAAGCAACTTATTTAATTAATAATGTAAAATTGACAACAGACATAAAATAAAGTATCTCTTCTGATACTATGCTTCATTTTATCTGTTCTTGGTTCGTGGAGGAGAAATTCTTTGAGACTGAAGCAATTTAATTTTTTGTCCCTATCCAGAGTGCCCCTTTTCTGGAGAGCTGGATGGCTGAATTTTCCAAAATCAAAAACCAACCTTGTGACGTCTAACCTTAACCCTTGTGAGGAGACAAGTAAATAGGGACCAACAGGTATTGTTTCAGCATTAACTGATCCAGAAGGAGCTGGTATGCCATAAAACAGGTCCAACCAAACCTCTCTTTCTCTTACTTACACACACATACTCATATGGCGATAGAGGTTATGCCTTAGTGTGACTGCTTTTTCCAGATCATTGTAAAACATTGTTTTTATATATATATATATATATATATATATATATATATATATAAAATGTGTTATAATGATCTGGAAAAGCAGTTGCACTAAGGCATAACATCTATCACCATATGAGTGCGTGTGTTGTAACTAACGATGAAATACACTATTTGTTGCTATCAACCCATTCTTTGAAGTCTTGGTTTTTGTTAAAACAATATATAAATGCTCAATTATGAAATATGGTAATTTTGTAGCTTACAGCTTAAGTCATCTCTTTTTGGCTTAGTATGTGAATGATTATTGAATTATATAAACCTAGTAAAATTTGGAATACTACAAATAAGACTTTATATAAAGATTGAGATGCTTTCAAGGTCTTTGAAATTGTTGAATATCTGTAATCAATTCTCATTTTTTACAGAAATTGAAAAGAAAAAGGGGAAGAAATAAAATTGTAAAATAAGGGCTTATCACAGAAGTAAAAATATAAATATTTAAATAAATAAAATGGCTGATGTATTTTTATTTAATTTTCTTTTTCTTTCATTGTTAGTTAAATATTGTCTGTCATAGGACAGAAAAATTATTTTACACTGTCTGTCATAGGGGAATTTATTTCTTCAACACTTTATCATCCCCTTTCCCCTCCTCGTATTGGTCTTATTGCTATCATCCTTGCTCGTTTCTCTTCTTTCTCTGCCTTTGATATTCTGCCTTAGTGTGATTACTTTACAAATCCAAACTACTTCACAAATTTTTATTTACACAAAAGTAAGATGTTATCGAGGTATTTAAATTATCAATTTCCTGTAATCAAATTTCTAAAGTTTTTCTTTTTCCATATTATTTATATTACTACTAAACCTATCCTAATTAGTAGGGCTGTGACAACAGCATATTCTTTTCATTGTTTTGACTCTCAAATATATATCCAACACAGTTAATCAACCGAGAACCACATCACTCTATATAAAAGCATATAAAATATCAACGGATACACACTCGACAGTCGAAACAATGAAAAGAATATGCTGTTGTCCTAGCCCTACTAATTAGTATATTATTATTTTTTTTTTTTTTTTTAATTGTTGTGTTCATCTTCATAATTGTTGCCATGTTTTCAGTTGATTAAGAAGGAGGACCGGATGAGTTAGCTGAAACATGGTGAAACAACAGCAATTATGAAAATGAGGATAACAGTCTACAAAAAAAAATGAATACATAAATTATGAAGCTTTATCTCAAAGGATTCCAAAAAATAAAAATAAACACCTAAATGAAATAATATATAATACTATCCGAATTACTTATCCTCAGACAGATATACTTGCATCTTTCAGATTATATCATCATAATGAGTTTTTCCCATAAAATTTCAGCCTCTGGTCTTCAAGTGCTTTTTTTGTCACAGTTGATAGAATTTACCAACAATTTTTAAGGTGAGGATTGATAATTTGGATTGTTCAAACTACTATTCATCTTGCATGTTATTCGCACAGTGTTTAGACCAATGTCATCTTCGACCTTTTTCAAGTGTATCTTGTCGAACTCTGGAATCTACACAGAATTTCAAATTAAGCCTATGGAGGTAGCATGCTCTCATTCAGTCATAACCGGTAGAAGTTCATAAGTAATTCGTTGTTGTATTCTTAGTATCGCACACACTGAGAATTGAACCTTCAACCTGGAGGTTCAATTTACAACTAAATTTTACCCAATACTTTATCTGACAAATCTACAGAATTTTGCAGACAATTCCAGTATGAATTTTGCGAGATTCAAAGATTCCCGAGTTTGACAAAGTTTTCCCAAGTTCAGCAAGACACACCTGAAGAAGGTTAGCTGTTACATCGGTCAAAATGTTGTGCGAATAATATGCAAGATGAGATGATTAGTCCGATTAATCGACATATAACAAAAGTCATTTTAAGAAAACCAAAAAGTAAATTAAACGATTTTGAAATGATATCAAAGATGAGGACAAAAAAGATTTAAATAAGAATAGTTCATCTCTCAGAAATTATGTCAAAGCTAACTTTGACACAATTGCAAGCAGTTATTGAATCTTTCTATACTATGCCAAATTTATGAAAAACATTTTATGGAAGATCAGAAACTCATTTGCTTCCATCTAAAATGTTCACTTTAGATTATTTGGATTATTCAAATTACTATTCCTAGCTTGGATGGTATTCTCACGTTTTGGGTTATGTAACCTTCTGCAGGTGTATCGTGTCAAACTCTGGAATCTGTACAGAACTTCAAATAGAACTGATTATTATTTATTACTTCTAAGTGACAGTTTTCTGGAGGTTCAAGGTTCAATCTTCAGTGCGGACAATATTAAGAATGCAATTATAAATTACTTAAGATTTCTATTGATCGAACAAGAGCAAGTTATCCTTATGGATTAAATATTTTGTTGAAAATTCAGTACAGATTCCAGGGTGATATTTAAAAAATAAATAAATAAAATTATATAAATCAGTATGGTACACCTTTGTTGATCAGCTTGATTCTGTTGGTATTCTTGCAGGAAAAACCATGTGAAGGTTGCCAACATCCTTAAGTGAAACAACCTGTACTATGCAACTGATAGGATTCGAACTTTGTATATTCAAGTCATCAGTTCACGTCATTATCCATATGCACACATGATCTCTTTCTCTTAAACTGATTTTAGTTGTTTTCTCCATCCTACACACAAAAATGGGAGCCATGACTTTTCAGGTTGGGAAATGTGTTTTGATTTCAGCTTTTTGTGCTATTAGTTACTTACCTCTCTATTAATGAGTCACTACTTATCAGGGTCAAAAACAACTCGAGGTTAGATTAATGAGATTAATTGATTGACAGCTGAATTATGATGAATGTGATGAGAGGATTGAAAATAACCACATATCACCCATTCAAAACAACAGTCAAACCAAGAAAACAGCAAATAGATATAAAATGAGAGTTCTGCAGCTGCCAAAAATTAACCCATTGTTCACTTTCTACTCTTCGTTTTCATATTCACATTTTTTTTGAATGATGTAATCTTCAAGTCTTTCCAGCTATTGTTAAATTTTCAGTGGGATTCAATAGATTTCTTGGAAAATTTGTTAGGTGAGAATAATCATTGAGGAAAATAATTTAATTTTTAACTTATAAAAAAAAAGATATTTATTTTTAACTTTTATAAAATTAGATATGTATGTACAGGATTCAGCCTTAGACTACATTCGATCATTATGAATTTTGGAACATAGCTGCTAAGTGTAAAATGTTTAACTAAATGTGGGCTATATTTAGGTTAATTTAATTTTGTATAAAAAGATCTTTAAAAATTCAAATAATTCTGGTTTTTGTGAAACTTTAATAATAGCTATTAGATATCAATTAATAAATATTTCTAAAATTTCAATTTCTTTTAAATAGTTCAATGGTTTTTTAGGGGGCATTACTTAAGACTTCCACTGATTGAACAAGACACATGAGGACAACAGTTCAAAAGATCTAAAATCAAAATAAGTTTCAAATATCAGATTTGCATTGAATTTGATCCATAGTCATTAAATGCCAATTTAGCAAGTTGCCCTGAATTTAAATTTCGTAAGTCTTAAGTTAAGCTTTAAATTTTAGACATTTTCTAGAATCAAAATCGTTTAATAGATTTGTTCATAATCGAAGTAAGGATTCTAGACAAGGTTTAGAATCATTGTTTTGATTTTAATCTTTATGAGAGGACATAAAAGTGACAGAAAACTATTCCTGTTGGAGGAATTAATGTTACTTGTTCTGGGAAAGTTAGTCTTCTTGTATTTTGTGATGTTTTGAATGATTCTTGGATTTACTAAAATTTTAAAGAAATTAAATAAACATTACAAAGAAAAACTCTGAGTATGCGTGTGTGTGTGTGTGTATGAGGGGGACTTTGAATCCTTTTTACTGGTGTTTTTAAAACCTAAGGCTAATACTGTCACCATATTCGTTATTTTAATTTACTTAAAAAATTTATTCCTTAAATTTACTTTTAAAAAAAATAAAATAAAAATTGTATATTCTCTCCGGAGAGCTTCAATACATGCTTAATAGAACTTATGCCCACGGTGAGGTTGCTCCATCGCATCAACAAGTGTGGATTATTATTTTATGCTGAATGATTTGCTAAAGACAATTTCTTTCTTTTTTATTTTTGTACATGTGGAAGTTTCAGTGTTTTCCCACATACTCATATCATATTTGAGAAATGATATGTTAGATATGTTGCAAGTCTTAAAGACTGGCTCAGATGAACTCAGAGGAAGATTAAATCTGGACAGTATAAAGAGATGTATGTAGAATAAAAGATTTTGATTGTATGACCACATTGAAAGAATGGATGTGAGTTCAGGGGGGGGTAGTAAATGGAGAACAATTGAGGGAGCAGGGGAAGGCCAAGGTAAATGTGGGAGGAAGTGATAAAATATGGACTTGATAGAAAAAAGAAATAAAAACCTGGTCAGAGATAGGTTAGCTTGAAAGTCAATTTATAAAAGTCGTCCAACAAATGCCAGCATGTAAAATGAGCGTTAAACCGAAGATTATGATATTGGTGATTTTACAAACTATTTTAATTTTTGGTTTTGCCAAATATTCATGAAGGTTGCTAAATATTCGAATATTCCAGTAAAGTTACCCTTTACCTCTCAAATACTGAATTAGTAATGAAGTTGAGAACAATTTTCCGTCTCGGCAATTAACCATGTATGTTATAATATATCTTTCTTGTAGTCTGGGTCTGACTGGATTCCAGAACTATAATTTATCTAGTCTGGTGAAGTATCCAGTTTCATGTTGTTACTTGAAGTAACATCACTTGGAGAAAGTGCATCATTCCTTATATGTTGGCTAGCCATACCAAGATCTTATTTGTGCTGCAAACACTATGTGGTTTTGAATATTTAGTTAGTGTTTACTTGTAGCGAAGAGTATCCTCATGTCAGATTTTCCTGACAAACCCATGTACATAGAGAGACCTTAGACACTCAAGGATAATGTCTAGTAGGCATTCAAGTTCCCTTCTCGTTTAGTATGTAATGAAAACTGTTTCATAAAAGAAAAAATAAAATCTTTTTTATATATATATATATATAACAACGAAAAGGTTTGCTTAAATTATGTACACTATTTGGCATAGGTAGAGGAAAGTTGGACAGTGTCCAAGTGAAGAAATAAAAAGTTAGAAAGTTATTTGGACTCCAAAATGTTTGCCAGCAGTCATCTCGAGGTGAAGATAATCAATGCTTGAACATCTAGTAGTCAAAGACAAAGAGAAAGGCGAGCATCTTTGTTGTTTTTAGGGATCTCTCTGCTAATCAATTGTGATTCCCAAGGGGGTTGAAGTAGTTTTTCAGGAAACGAAATGAAATCAATGTGCCATGTAAGTATGTAACCAAATCATCTAGCCTTCCACTATAGAAAATAAGGCTGTATTCATGACTGTTGCAGGATTATTAACGCACACATGTGTATCGAGTCTAAAAAGAAAACAGGACAGAGAAAGAAAAACATTATGTTCGAGTTTTTATATCATGCACGAATATTCGGAAGTGAATATTTCTTTTGCTGTGATTGATTGAAAGAAATCGCTGATTTGATCTTTTGTCAAACCAAGGATCGACATGTGAAAACAACATCCGATGGTACCGCTGCTAACTGCTTCCAACAGATTAATGCTTACATCAAAATCTTAGCAATAAGAATTGACATTGTTAAGAAGTTAGTTCTTATCGTGTCTGCCATCCAGAGATATTATTTAGGTTTTTATTTAGAAGTATAAATAATGCTGCCCGTCGGCTTGTACGCTTTGATTCTATCCAGAAATTAATTTCAAGTTGGCTTTTTAAAGTCTTCAAAGACACATTCGAATTTCTTTCAGCTACGGTAAACATTGTGTCGAAGTAGTTTTTATTCTTATATACTATTTTAAAAAATGGTAGTATCACTTATTTATTTGTGGCTATGAAAACTCAAAAGTGATTTTAAAGCCTTTAAATTGACGATATGTAATTTCTGACTTGAATTACAATGTTATATTTTAATCTTAAGCCAAAAAATAAATTGTATTTCCCGGATGAATCACTATGCTCCAAAAGAATCATAAAGCCTTTTATATAAGCTAAAACAGAATACATATTTTATCAAATCCGATATGAAGTTTCCTGTATTTTTCAGATAATCATAAAACAAGAGGCATAACCTGTTCAAATTATTTCCCTTTTATTCTAAACATTTTGTTTAACGGATATTTCTAAACAAAAAAAAATAACTTCAAAGTTTTTGGGGGTTTTTTTTAACTTTAAAGTTCTTAACTGTTAAATTCAACACATACTCATTATTGTAGATTTTAAAAATTGCTGAAAATGATTGATTTCTATAAATGCAATTAAAATAAAATAAGCCTGTGTTTATTTATCTACTCATCATTAATTATTTTTTGGTGGCAAAATAAGGGGAAGTAACTACTCTTCAAAATTGCCTCCCTTTAGAGTTAAACATTTTTTTTTTTTAAATTTCTCTTAGATAGGTACGAAAATGTTCATTATAATTAAACTTTTAAATAAAAGTCACTTTAAAGTGCTAATGTTGTGTTTCTTCTAGCAATGATTCATAATGTAAGTTATTAAAGCTATTATTCTCATCTTGGACATTATTTTGATAAGCTTTTGGCCGATGTGATATCCGACCATGTTCACGTGCATCTACGGAATTTTGAACTGAATCCTTCATTTACCCAGGAGTTCAATTGTTTTCGTTCCGGCAACCATAACCGTGTAGAAGTAGAAGTATTATTTATATTATTGGTACTTTAGAATTAAATCATTTTTTTTTCTAATGAATAATAATTGCAGGAAAATTTATTTATATGTACCTTTCACGGAACAGAGATGTCATATTCCAAAACTTATATGAATTGATCAAGTAGTTACACACATATATATATATATATATATATATATATATATATATATATATATATACATATATATATATATATATACATATATATATATATATATATATACATATATATATATATATATATACATATATATATATATATATATACATATATATATATACATATATATATATATACATATATATATATATATATACATATATATATATATACATATATATATATACATATATATATATATATATATACATATATATATATATATATATATATACATACATATATATATATATATATACATACATATATATATATATATATATACATACATATATATATATATATACATACATATATATATATATATATATACATACATATATATATATATATATATATACATACATATATATATATATATATATACATACATATATATATATATATATACATACATATATATATATATATATATATATATATATATATATATTTACTGCTTTTACTAGTTAATTGTATCCAGTACATGGCTGATTTTCATCTCGATATGTTGCATTGAGTTGTCTCCCCTAATCTATTAAACTCCATTATTCTTGAGCACTCTTTTTTTCCAGAAAGATGAAAGTCTGAATTATATCATGTGAAAAGCAGAATAATATTAAAAAAATTCTACTATTTTTAATAGAATTTTAAATTTTACAAAAAAAGACATTCACCGCCATTTTTGTCTCGATGGATAACACATTTAAATATTTTTTAAAAGGTTCTTGAATTAATTAATTTTTTTCTTTTTTTTTTTTTTTTGTCTAAATAAGATTTAGGATGATTTTCTATAAGAATATGCAAAAATATTATAACATAAGTACCTGAATTTCAAATAATTACATCTTTTATCTCACTCTATATAGATTTCATGTGGCAAAATTAAAATGTCCAAAATTTAATGACAGTTTGGAAGAAACTACAGTAGACTTTACATGATTAAATGAAGTTCATTAAGTCCTGTAAATTACCATGTATTTTTAACGTTTGTTTTCAAGATTAAGTGAAGAATCAACTTTGTAAGGGTTTAATTATTTTTTTATAAGCGATACATATATATATATATATATATATATATATATATATATCAATGATGAGACGATTCTAGAAATTTTCCCGATTCCGTTCTAAATTCCTGATTCCAATTCCAATTCTTTTAAATTTTCTCAATATTCAATTAGAGATTTATTGCTTGAAGAAAAAATGTGTTTAATTACTTTAAAACCCTGTGTAATGTCTGTATTTATGTTTGCAAAATGTAAAATGTACACTGAGAAAGGTGGTGGGGGTGGGCATACATTACATGTGTAAATCTCTCTAAATATTTTTCTCAAGTGTTTTCCTTGCAATGGATTGAAAGTTACGAGGCACAAAGATTCATATTTCTTTTAAAATAAAGCTGGTTTACAAGGTTTGTTCTCAATGTTCTTTGGATTTTTTCATAATTGAAAATAGTTGACGATTTGTATGCACAATTAGAGGACGATGTAAAAAGAGAATAGTTTACAAAATTCTTTCTCCCCTATTAAAATAATTTCCTAGAAAATCATTCTTGCCATGGAAATTTCTGGGGTGGGGGGAAACTATTCCGAGACTTCTGTCTCAAAAAATGTTCATATTTCTTCTCCTAATTATTAAATTTAATTGATTATTAGATTCATTTGTTTTACTGTAAAAAGAAAAACATAAGGCAGAAATACTACTACTACTACTACTACTACTACTACCAATAATAATAATAATAATACACAGGTGTAAATTAAGATCGTTAGTTACCATTAGCCCACCCCAAAAAATAAGATTCTATTTTTTTAGGTGATTACTTTGATTATGTGTAAACCGCATGAAAAAATAAATAAAAAAAGAAAGCAACAAAAAGTCGGTTTTGCATATAAAGTTAACAGAAAATGATCGCTCTTTCAGACAAGACAGCATTTTAAAGATGTAGTCAATTTTGTTTGTTTTAAAATCTTAGTCATGTTAATGTTTCTGATCAAAATTTAGTATAAAATATGACATTGCGAATAGTCATACAAAACCCGCCTTTTTTTGTAGTACTAACCCTAAGTCTGGGCACTAATGCGAAAAATAAAGCTGACATAGTCGATCATATTTAAGATTAGTGGTAAAAAATTTCGTTAACCGCCCTAAAAGTTAGAATGGTCCGGAAAAAGGGGGTCATTTTACACTAAATTTATATGTGCAACTCTACCCACTTTAAATTCTACACTAATTATTTCTTTTTCTTTTTCAGTGTGTTCACACATAATTGCCTAAAAAAGTAGAATCTCATTGAGAGGGTGAGTTTAAATGTACATAAAATTTATTTTTTATAATTTGATAAATTTCTAAACGTTCATACTTTTATGTATTTTATCCTCAGTTTTGATTAACTGATCATGAGGTTTTTATATGTGATTTTCACCTGTGGCAAAATAAATAAATAAATGCAATAAAACATAGGATTATTTCAAAGATGACCACTCCAGACAACACAAGATCAGGTCGGCACCAGAAAAGTTAAAAATAAAACTTGTCAAGAGCAGCTTAACTCTGAGGGGTAACGTATTGACTTTTATCAACTAGGTGATAAAAGTGTGAGCATGTCAAAGGGTTTCTTAAGGCAATAAAAATAAGTGAACTCTTGCTTATTTACTTTCTTTGCTATAATTTACCAATAAAATAATTAAATTGGACCCAGAAATCCTGGTTCTGTGTCCCTTACTTTGGTGTTATAAATAAATAAATATTCTTCTGATAAATAAATGCCTCTGACCCACTTCCAGTTGTCTGATCTAGCTGAAATTTTACATGTGCAATGGTTTATATCTCTACAGGTTATATGGAAAATTACAGCTCTGAACTAATTGTGGTTTCTGTTTTACAGGTGTTTTAACTGAGTCAGGTGTGAAATGGAGCCTGTTGAATGTCGAGCAGTGATCCGGTTTTTGTATTTGAAAGGACGCACAACACAGGAGACTTTTGATGAAATGAAAGAAACTTATGGTAATAATGCCCCATCATATGACCTTGTAAAACGCTTGCATCGTGAATTAAAACATGGCCGGAAGTCTGTGGAAACAGCTCTCAAACCTGGTCGCCCCCCTCCTTCTGCCATTGATGAGGCATCTGTTCGTGGAGTTGAGGCTGCCATTTTGGAAGATTGACGCATTACTATTCGCCAAATAGCCCAAGATGTCAAGATTAGTACAGGGTTTGTGGAAACTATCATTCACGACCATTTGCATATGCATAAGGTGTCTGCCAGATTGATTCCCAGGTTTCTCACACCATTCCAAAAGCGAGAACGCGTCGAGTGCTCAAGGATGAATTTGGAGATGTGCCAAGAAGATGAGTCAAAGTTTTTCAAAAGACTGATTACACAGGATGAAATCTGGATCCATCACTATGATCCAGAGACCAAAGCCCAGTCAATGTAGTAGAAGCACTTGGACTCACAACCTCCAAAGAAGGCAAGGGTGCAGCCCTCCGCTGGCAAGGTCATGCTCACAGTCTTCTGGGACCAGGACGGAGTAGTGATGACAGATTTCCTGGCAAAGGGTACCACAATTACAGGAGCCTATTATGCTTCACTTTTGAGGAAATTAAGAGAAGCTATCAAAATCAAGAGGCGGGGCAAGATCAGGAAAGATACCCTCCTCCTGCAGGACAACGTTCCGGTCCACAACTCGCATGTCGCCAGATCAGAAGCACTGGCGTGTGGTTATGAAATCCTACCCCATTCACCCTACTCTCCTGATGTTGCACCCTCTGACTTTTACCTCTTCCCAGCCATGAAGTTGTTTATGAAAGGAAAACGTTTCCCAGATGATGCAGCCTTAATTTCTGAAGTCATGTTGTGGTTGGAGGACCAATCTGGGGTGTTCTACAATAAGTCTCCAGAGCTGCATCCAAGGTATGGAGAAATGCATAACTCTGGGTGGTTCCTATGTAGAGAAAGACTAATACCTGTGCCAAGTTTTGTTGCTCTACTGCTATGGGAAGTGGGTCAGGGACATTACTTATTGCGCGCCCCTCGCAATTTCTACTAAAAAATAAAAGAATCGTTTTGGAATCAAAAATGAGGCTCAAATTATTCGATTCCAAGACCTCCAAAAGTTCTGATTTTTCTGATCCCCGATTCTGATTTTGATTAATCGTCCCAACACATATATATTTGTTGCCTACATAATCCCCAAAGTTAAGCAACGATGAGGCTGGCCAGTACCAAATGGGTGAGCATTTTGGGAATACTAGGTGCCGTATGTATTGGAGACAACTCCTGCGTCTAGTATCATGCTTGGTCATCTTGACCCTGTCTTGTAATCAGGATCAAATGTTTCTGGACGAGAGAGTGTGGTAGATGCAAATCATAGCAAAAAGGAAAAGGAAGAGATAACAACTATTTGTAAATATGAACAACTGTTTGTAAGTTTTATGGTCTACCAAAGGTGAGGTAATATCACATAACAAATTGCCAAAAGAAATTATCATATTTTTAGCAAAATGGGCAGTTATTTATCGATTTTTTTTTCTTTTTTTGGTATCGATTCTTCAAAGCATTTCCTATTTAATGGTATATTAGCAATATTGGGCTCACTAAAAGAAAATTATTAATTTATTTTTCCAAGATTTAAAAGTAGTATTTTTCAAAAAAATAATGAATATATATATATTTGCCAATCTGAAAAAATAATTAACATATTCAACGATTTTCACATTTCAAAATACAAAAAAAGAAAAATTAACACATCCAAAATTCGGATCTTCAACCTTAAAATCTGCACAGTTGTTTTTGTTTTTGCTTTTGTTTTATCTACAATCCTCACCTGTTCCACAATACAAGATATTTTGTTCAGTTTTGGCTGATTATTTTAAGCATATTTGTAACCGCAAATAAAGAAGGGGGTGTTGTAGGCAAAAATATACATTATATATATATATATATATATATATATATATATATATATAATATCCACTTATCTTGTGCTTTCTTTTTTAAAAATTAAATATGTTTTTAACTCTTTTTCAAGATGTCTTTTAACATGTTTTATTAATCATTTGTTCATATATATATATATATATATATATATATATAAATATCGATTATGAAAAAAAGGTACACCATTATAAAGTTCATTCTTCACTTAATAATCGGTGAAAATTGATTGGATAATTACTTGATTTTTTTGTAGATTTATAAAGAGACTCCGTCAAAAAATACTTACTCTCTCCTTCCGTTTTGGCCGTGCCTAGGTTTAATCCTAAATAAACACCAAAATATGAATTCTTATTATATTCTTAGAATGTTGTCACTTAGAACTGTTTGTTACTTAACATTTTTGGAATAATGGAGTAAGGTTTTTTATAACATTTTTATCAGGTTCTTTCTTCTTTTTTTACAAATAAGTTACCGCTTATTAAGGCTCAAAGATTACTGGAGGATAATGAGTTAGTCTAGTGAGTATTTGTAACTGGTCATAATTTAATTATTTAAGAGGACAGCTCAACAAGAATTTGTTACAGTGAACTTGAAAACCATCATGTAGCTAGGAAGCTGCCTTGTAGTACTATGTTCCACAGATTAGCAGTTCTGGGGAAGAAACGTTGCTAATGGAAGTTCCGTTCATTATTTTGGTACACGGAGAAAGAAAGAGAAATTATTGACAGTGGTTGTAACTAGACGAGTGTTTGCTGTGCATGTTTTACAGGCGGGCACCATGAAAATAACGAGAGAACAATTAGCAACGTCTGTTGTGTGAGAAAGAAGCTGCAGGGAAGAGAAGAACAAGAGACAGAAAAAGGGTGCTCTGAGCGGCACCTCCTCAGATGTAGCAACAGTACTCATCTTAGGACTCTTATTCAGGTAGAGGATTGGGTCAAAAGTGAGATAACTTTTTTTATGGAATGGTAAAATGATCCAACCATTTTTCCAGTGAACTTTGCAACCGATTTGATGTAAGTTTTCTATTTCAAGTCTGAGGTGAAGGTCAGTCTCAGAAGCTTTAATAAGGTAGCTTCCTCAAGAAGAGAGTCATTCATTTCAGTTGGGATAAAGTGAGGATTTAAGCATTGGAGTTGAAGGAGAAAAGCTTGTATTAAAAGTAACCAGTAACCTTTTTCCCACCATTGCAACACATGCTCCAAGAGAATCAGAAAGATCCTGATCATTAATGTTCTTCAAAGTGTTGCCATAGATGGTTTTGTCATCTGCATAAATGCTGATGAACGATCTTAGAATGTGATTTGGGAGATCATTGATGAAGAGCATGGAAAGAGTTGGATCCTTAAGGCAACACCATCGTTGATACTATGTTCAATATAAAATAAATTTATTTGCTACATATTTTGCTTTTCTTTTTCTAATATATAAAGAATAGTTTTAAAAACAAGTCGGTGCAACATCGTTTTTATAAACCTCCTTTTTTTTCATTCTCTCTCTCTCTCTCTCTCTCTCTCTCTCTCTCTCTCTCACACACACACACTCACTCAATCAATTACTTTTTAAACACACTTCTCCATCTTTCTATTTCTATTTCATGTGCAAATTTTTGCTACTGCTTGAATTTGATTCAACTGGAACTGAAAGTTGATTAAAAATGTTGGTGTAGGAATTACTTTCCCAGCTTAACTTTCAATGAGGGTCTTACTTTTTCAAACAAAGAAAATATCTCCTGGGTGGTTGGACTCCAGCCAAACATACTTTGAGCATATATCACCTGCAAATCTGCCATTCATATGCACCAACAAAACATGCTGTGCAGTTCATGTTTACAGAGATAGCTTCTTTCCTAGTAGATGGATTTCCAGATAACGCCACACTAGAGTTAACAAACATTGGGTGATTTAATCACATAGTCACAAAAAATGTGACTAAAAAGTTCACTTCTTTTTTCTTTTTGATCTGCCCATCGAGGTAGCAGCATGTTGTCAAATTCCTCCTTGTCTCTCTTTTTATTTTAATCCTCAGACTGACCACATTGTTTGCCCATATCCTCAATTTCGTCTAGATCAGTTTTGTGACGTGTGATCCATCTCTTCAATACTCGACCAGTTGTGTTAAGGTGGGTTTGAGACAATATGCGGGCTTTGTTCCTCCATTCCAGATAAATTCTGTCAACATGCCTCTATCCATATTTAGTAAGCCAGGAGCAAAGTTATTGGCACTGCAATCTTGGTTGATAGTGCAGTACCTATTAAATTGGAGACTCTTTTTTGGACCATCTAAGAGTGAAAGACTAGTAGTAGATGCACAAGCCTAGATGTGGCAACAATACTCTATGTATGGGCAAATTGTGGCTTTGTAAAGATATGATATTCTCTGGTGTGCATAATTTTCTAGCACGGTAGAGGGAGCTCACCTTCTTCACAGCAGCCTTGGCAATATCCTCAATTTTTTTGTTCGAATCCATATTGCCTGTGAAAGTTAAGGCGAGGAGTTTGAAAGATGAACTCTCAGATAGGGTGTTATTTATCATGGCAAAGATGCAGTGTGATCAAAGGACAGTTCAACAGGTTTGGTAATTTTCCCAACGATGTTGATCACATATGTTTTGCTCATGGAGGTTGAAAAACAGCTCGCTGGAATAGCAAAGAAATTGTCCTGAAAAGGGCAGAGTTTTTCCTAAGAATGGCATAGTGTAGAATCAGAAGCTGGATAAACAAAGTTAATTAACAGCTGAACAGAGTTGCGAGAACATGAACAGAAGCAGTTGATCAAGTAAACAGCTGGACTAGTGAATTTAGTCAAATAGGTGAAATTAGTAGTTATCACCATAGCAGTTGATCATGTGAGCAAGAGCCAAACTCAAAAAGTATCCTGCTGCTAATATTTACTTCTTTTCCATCACAGAAAAATGTGACACAAGGCCTGAAAGTGAGGAGAATCAAGTCAGCACTTCTAAAGGAGGAACACTTGGATCTGGTAAAAATTGTCTGGCAGCTCTATCAGCATTCTTCAGGTGGTTAGCAATAAACTAACTCCTCTTTAAAGAGGGAAGACAAAACCTGGAAGGTTGGACCTCCTAGGACTACTTGGAGTGAGTCTTGTGAGCAGAAAGTTGTCACCAAATTTTAAATCCCCAAGTGTCTCTAAAAGTCAGGCTTTTATACTACAATCAGCAGTATCTCATTTGCATAAAGCAATCAGTTGGATTAACATAAAACCGGAAAGCCAGCCATTTTTTCTTTTCTTTTCTTTTTGTCTGCATGGGACCGCACAAGAAACAGGTGTGTACTGATTTTTTAATGCCTTTTAATTGCACACCTCCTTGATCTTGAAGATCAAAAATCGGTCTCATAATTCACCATCCATGCCGGATGTCTTCGTTTGCTCTGCGATCGTTGCACCGGTTCTTCTGACAAGACTTCTTCAACCTCCTCCTCTGCTGGTAAAGAAACTCTTTGTACGTTCAAGATATGATGTGGCATTCCGTATACTGCCACCATGTTCTTGGAGAGTAGATCAGTTATAGTATCTCTTCCCCATCGTGTTATACAAGGATTGGGTGGCTTCACATATTTCTTCACTAACTACGATTTCTGCTTTTGCCTTTTCCATTTTTTCTGTTACAGCCAATAGATGTCTCCATTCGTATGTGAAAATGGATCAATGTGACACTGACATTTAATATTGGCCAGACTTTAGTTCCATATTATACCAAAATACTGCCTCTTGGGGCAAAATTTTACTTCTTGTTGCCACAGCTTTTATAGTACGATGGTGCCTCTCTATAATCTCATTGCCACTCTGCTGGTACGCAGCTTGAAAATATTGCCTAATGTTCCATTTTGCACATAGCTCTCTAAAAACTTCTGAGCAAAAGGATATACCATTATCAACTAGCATTTCTTCTACCAGTCCCCTTTCCATAAACACTTCTTCAACAATTTTCTTAACTTTTTTTGCCATTTCCATTCTCATTATTTGTCATATTATTGACCACCCTTTTTCATATTTAGCCGTCATATTTTATTTATACCCCTAATGCCAGGTTGCAAGTGTCGCTCTGTATCACCCCTTCATGGCTCCTGTTTACATGCCATTCTCTCTTCACCCGGTCCACGTTTTTCACTTCTGCAATGACTTCTTGTATCATGAGCAGCACTCCTCGGTCAATCGCATCCTCCCATTGATCCATACCTATCTACCTCTTAATAAAGCTGCATGCTGTTTGCAACCATCTGACTATGAGGTAATGGCCAACTAACTTTCTGCATATTGAAAAAAGCTCTCTCCCTATCTTCAGGGATCTCGTTTCCTTGTCCAAACATCAACTTTCCTGCCTTATTCTGCTGTAATTTCAATCGTCAATGTAGGAGCTGGTGGCTCCCTTAACAGTATCATCTTTGGCCAGCACAGGCTTAAGAGTTGCTGTCATGATCTTTGGTGCAGAATTCAATCCAAATCTTAGTCTGGTCAAACAATAAATTCGTCCTTTATACTCGACCAATTGATACTGCCATAGTTTTTTGTCCACATGGATTTGTAGGTAGGCTGACTTTAGGTTCACGATTTTAGTTGATTGTACCATTCTCCTCTAATCTCTCATAATTTCTTCACACACATCAATTCCATCTTTTGTGTGACTAACCACACATTTGTTTCTCAGGAATCCAACACTGGCCTGACTTTTTTCTTGGTAGGGTGAACTACAGATAGAATTCCTTCAACCTTCTCTGACCATGGTATCAGAATTTTTTTGTTGATCCACCTCTCCACTTCCTTTTCAAACTGCAATTCTATCTTTCCTTTCAGTGTGCTTTTGTAGCAGTTAACCAGGTTTGTTAACACAGGTGGGTCTGCAGACTATTGTCACTCTACAATCCACTTGTTGCCATTGAAATAGGATCGAAAATCCTCATCCTCAATTTGACATGGCCAAGGTTTTGTTGATTCGACAGTATTGCTATTGGTTTAACTTCTTGGCATTTTCGGTACACACTGACTACCAAATGTCACCCGGCTAAAGGCCGGGTGATGCTTGCTGACTGGGACGAGGTAACTCCTCCCAGTCGGTCTATTACATATAGACCCAATACCACATCGATTCCTGCAATAAGCCTGTTCAGCATAATTATTCTGAGTTATAGCGGTATTTTCCTCACCATGAGCTTGGCATCTGCCTCTCTATAGCACCTTACCTCCATTTTTATTCTTTTTTAAACTCGCCCCGAATGAAAAGAGTTGTATATCTTAAACTCTGTTGACTAGAGAGTTCTCTAAGGGGAGGTAACGGTTATATACTATCACATCCTCCTTCTTTCAATGATTTGATGAGAAGACAAGAAAACGAAAATTTTTATGAAACGATGAGACAAAATAAAAAGTCAATTAGTAACTGTCCCATCTCTAAATCGTTGGGGAGGGGGTCTGATGACACATCCAGACCTGGTGGTTTGAACTGTTGTAGGGTTGTTGTAGGTGTCCATGTCTGGTACTCCACGGGGTGCTTGTTTAAAAGGTGACTGTTTCTTTTGTGTGCTGTTTGTCTCTATATTGGGCGAACAGTCTTTGGTAGGCTTCTGTGCTTCGGCTAAATTTCGTCTTACCTTAGTGACGTAATCTGACATATTATTCGGCATAGGCTCGTTACTGACCCATTGCTCTTTTATCACTTTTAATGGTCCCCACACTTGATGACCGAAGACTAGTTCGAAAGGACTGAATCCTAACGACTCCTGGACTGCATCCCGAGGTGCAAAAAGTAAAAATGGGATCCCCTGATCCCATTTGGCATTGTGCTCCACACAATAACCTTTTAACATGGTCTTCAGGGTGGCAAGAAATCGTCCTAATGCTCCTTGTGATTGAGGATGATGTGCTGGACTTTATGTGGGTGATTCCTAACTACTCTGTAACTTGCTTAAATATCCTCAACATAAAATTAGACCCTTGATCAGTCTGTATGATTCTGGGTAGCCTCATCTTGGTGAAAAAATTTATCAGGGCGTCTACCAATTTCTTTGTAGAGATGTTGTGTAATGGGATTACCTCGGGGAACCTCATGGACACACACATTATAGTTAACATAAATTTGTGGCCTGTCCTGGTTCTGGGTAATGGCTCATGTAGTCTATGATTATTCAACTAAATGGTTCTTCCACTGCTGGTATAGGTTGGAGCGGGGCCGGGGAAATGTTTTGGTTGGGCTTTCCCGTCTTTTGGCATGTTCCACAGGTTCTGCAGAACTTCTTTATATCTCCCACAATTCCTGGCCAGTAAAAGTGTCTGGTCAGCTTTTCCAGGGTCTTATTGACCCCTAGGTGACCTGCCAACAGTACCTCATGCGCAACCTTCATGATATCCTCTCGATATATATTGGGCACCATTACTTGTTCTCGCATCATTTCTTCTGTTCCTTCCCCTGTCCTGGGACCATTTCCTCATTAACACTCCGTTATTGAGGAAGTATTGGCTTTTTGAGTCTCGAGAATGCCTTTCTCCAACTCAACAAAACAGGGGTTTCAAGTCGGTATCATGCTGCTGCTCCTTGATCAGCATTTGCCGTGGTATGGATAAACCAGGTTGGGATACTATCGCTTCTCGCCTCCGGTGTTTTTCATTCAGCGAACCATCGTCTACCTTCTTCCCCTCCATCTCCTACCTTTCATCTTTCTGTCTTGTGCCTTGTCTGGTTTGGCTTTTGTTGTCTAATTTGACTTTTGGCAATGTCATTTCCTAATATCATGGCCACGCCAGTCATTGGAAGGTCGTCATTTACTCCTACTGTGACCTCTCCTGAGCCCCAGTCCGATACTAGGTGGACCTTGAATGATGGGACCGTCTTAGATTTGTTTCCTATGCTCCTAATTGTAACTGATCTATCTGTGGCCCTTATCGCGTTTTCAGGGATATGTTTCCTTTTCACTAGGGACTGGGATGAGCCCATGTCCCTGAGAATGTTAATGGGTTCCTTTCGATTTTCTCTATCTTGGGCAATAGATCCTTTCGATATGAAGGGTTTATCCGTTTCGTCTATCCCTCGAAGTATCGCTCCTTATGGCTTGTCTGGGATACCCTGATTCAGTTCAGTGAATTGCTCCGCCTGACAATTCACAGTTATGTGACCCCTTTTCCCACAGTTGAAGCACGCTATGGGTCTCTCTTCCCTTCCCAGTAATGGTCGGTTAGTTGCACTTGGAGGGATATTGATGGGCACCCGCAGATTTTCAGTTGCCCCTTTTGCCGTGCAGTGCTCCCTGACCTGCAGATGCATGGGTCCTTGGGATTTTGCTCTGTTTCTTTTATGTATTAATGTGTACTCATCTGCCGCTATGGCTATCTCAAGCAGTTTCGACTTTTTGTCAGCTAGGTGCATCCTCATGTCATCGGGTATGCAGTTTTGGAACTCCTCAATTAATATGAGTTGTTTCAACCTGCTAAAGTTACTCTCCATGTTCTTGGAGTTGCACCACCGATCAAAGTATCCCTCTTTCAGCTTGGCGAACTCTACATGTTTGCCTCTGGCTTTTTCTCAAGTTCCTAAACTTTTGTTGATAAGCTTGCAGGACTAATTTGTATCCTTTTAGTATGGCTGCTTTCACTATCTCGTAATCTGTGCAGTCTTCCGCTGGGAGTGGCATGTATGTTTTCTGAGCCTTGCCACTTAATGCTGTCTGCAAAAGCATTGCCCAGCATTCTCTCGGACAGTTCATGTTTAGGGTGGTTCTCTCAAAATGTGCGAAGTAGTCATCAACTTCCTTCTCCACAAACTTCGGGAATAGGCGCACTTGTTTGGTCATATCAAACTTGCTCGGTCTATCTTCCCATGTCTGATGAGCTATACTCAGTTCGCTCATTCTAATCTCTTGCTCGATTCGAGCCTTCTCTATCTCCATCCTAGCCATAATTCTGGTATTTTCAAGTTCAACCTGATCGGATGTCATGGTAGTCATCTCTGCTGGTAATTCTTCTAGTATTTCTTCCTCAAAGATATCATTGTCCACTATGTGCTCGGAGATCACTCTTATCAACCGTTTTTTTCTCATGGCTCCCTTAACTTCTAGGTCTAGTTTATGCCCTATTATTCTTAATTCGTCTTTCTTAAATCCATGCAACCTATCTGGGGATGGGTTTTTCATAAATTCATCTATGTCTGTCATTTTGCCTTACTCGTCTGTGCACAATGTCCAGATATTCCACGAGGATTAGTTACCAAGCAGTGAGATGACACTTACTTGGTGTGTACTGTTCCGGACGTGTCCCCATGTGACGATACGTCCCGGTTGAAAAATCCCAAAAGGGAATTTATCCCCGAAACGTATCGTAAAATAAAAAAAAAATGATGTACGTGCTAGCCGTAGAATTATCACGACTACGTTGCACTTACCCAGATTCTGGACAGTAATTCCGACATGGAATATTCTTATGAGATTCACGGTTAACGAAATACCAGGCGATGAATAATGAAACAACATGGTTATATATCTATGTCATTTATTATGCGTAAAAGTTCAACAACCAAATCAAAACAATCAAACAAAATAAATAAAAAAAAACATGCGGGTCAAAAAAATGGGGGGGGGGCAACGGTAAAGAAAATTGTTCAGAGGAGCATGGCCTCTTTTCTTTCCTTCCTTTTTCTTTTTATCTTTTCTTTTTTTTTTTCACTCACTTGTTTCTCAACCACCAAAATAAGTCGTTTCATTCTTACATATCCGAACCAAGGTGTATCCATAGGCATCTCCAAAAGTAACCACAGAATTACACCACCACCACCCCTATGTAAAATGATGTAACTTTATTACCAATTAATATTGTCAATATAACTTTTGTACCATTTATAAGAAGAAGGGCAAAATAAACTAGTAATAATTTTTTTTTTAATTTTTCATCGAACGAAAATAATGAAATTGTGAGACGAAAATCGTGTTTACATAATTGACGCTTTAAAATAACGTTCCCATGTAGTAAACATTTTGAACGTGAAAACATACCTGTGTTTAATAAATCTAGCAAAAATCAACTAATGGTCAGATTTTCGTGAAATTTTCGATATTTATCCATTTTAGAATGAAATTATATATAAAATGCAGTTTCCGTAAAATATACAAGGGGAAATATTTTTTTTAGTGCTTGTCCCTCCTTCCCCCTATTTATTTTTTCGAAATTTTCATATTTAAATCTATCGAAATTTCTATTTATTATGAAACATAAGAGTTCAAATAAATAAAGCATATTTATTTTTTTTTTAAATTAAATACACGTATTGAACAAAAATTTACTTTGAAGTTGCAATTAAAAAAAATTATATAAATTTGATATTATGTTTTATTAAAAATAGCGTTTCTTCGAATTAATATATACTATAATCAGTTGAATTACCAAGAAAAAGAAACTTCCTAAACGTTAATTAATTTTTAAAAGATTAAAACGATTAAAATTTCATTATTTCAAAATGTTCCGTTACAACATAGATTTTTAATTAATCGTGTTTAAATTTTTTTTTCATATTAAGTTTTAATATAAACATGACTCTTGCCAGCTATTTTATTGCCAGATTAAAACCGATTTGAAAATATTATTGCAGAAATATTAAACATTTTGTGGACCCCCCCCCCTCATATTTTGTTTGTCTCTTTTTACTGAACAAAATATGGAAGCCGGTAGTTACCCAAAATAAACACTCGTAAAACTGTATTTGATATTTAGTATACAAATGTTTATAATATTATTAATCATTAAACTGTGTAAATCTTAAAACCTAACAAAATTATAACAAAGATTAATTATTAATTGCAGTTTGAAGAAGATAACAAAGGTTTTAAAAAATCATTAAGCCGCTTCTGCTTTTCCATAGTTCGTATAGTTAACACAACTCTGATGTCACGGAATCATGCATTTTATTTTTTTTTATTTTTTTATTTTTTTTTTTTTTCACATTCATTTGGCAATACCTATATATCCATAGTTCTTGGTAAAATTTCCTTTTGGCTCCAGGGAGAAGGTTAACATTGAGTGGGCTTCCGATTTATTATGCGAATCATATTCGCTGATAACGTTCGTTTTTTTGGACTAATCAGTTCGATGTCGTTTTCTCAACTAACCCCTTCTTTTGTGTAACGCCCGCCCGCCCGCCCGTAATTCCTGCTAAAAGTTTCTTTTTCTCCTCTTACTTTTTTTTTCTCTCTCTTTCCCCCTGCTGTTTGGGGTGGAGATGATTTCTCGTTGTGACCTTGGCATGTGTCTTGCTGAATGGTGGGAGGGGGAATGGTGATGATGGGGTGTCTAACTCGCTTCCTTTTATGGGTTAACGCGTGGATATTTGGTTGCCGCATGTCTTAATATCAATGGGGTGGAGTGGGAGTGTCTGACCGATAGATATTCAAAATAAAATTAACAGGAAGGGAGGGGACACTTCTGCATTGTGCCTTGTTTTCTTGTAACATATATATATATATATATATATATATATATATATATATATATATATATATATATATATATATATATATAATCTTCTGACAAGAGGCTTACATTTGAAAGATATGTATGACGAACACAATGTTTCCTCACGGTTTGTATTATGGCATCGTGTGTATTATTTCCCCACATGTTTTATTTTGTGTTTGAAATGTCACCCATATATATTTATATTTTGTTTAGTTTTAGTTCAGAAGGGTAGAAACAAAGGGAATCACCGCTGCCACCATGAAATATTCTTTCATTGTTAAAAAGGAAGAACAAGATGCTTGATATAGTCAAGGAATCATGAAATCATCTCCATTTTTATTATTTTTTAAACCCGCCTTAAACAAAAGGGGTTGTATATCTTAAACTCTGTTAATTATAAAGTTCTCTAAGGGGTAAATAACGGTTACATACTATCACAATCAATGGACCTGAGGTGATTTCATCAGCATCTGACAAAGCAAAACTCTTTGCCAAGAACTTTACAATAAATTCTACCCTTTTCAACCATAGCCGCCTACAACCATATTTCCTTCTGTGTCTGAAAATATGCTATCTGTGCATAATCTTGCCAAGCTTATCAAAGACCTTGATTCCAGTAAACCAACTGGCCCCAACGGCGTTTCAATTATAGTGCTCATAAAACTTCAACCAGAACTATCTCTCATACTTATAAAGCTGTTTAAACGTTACCTTAAGAAGAAATGCTTCCCAACACCCTGGAAAACTTCATCAGTCTACCCCATAATTAAAAATTCTAAAGATCAGTCATCTCCCTCTCAGTACAGATCAATCAGTCTCCTGTCTGCCAGTAAGTTACTGGAATCTGTGTTAAATAAAGTTGTCAACCACCTTATCAGAAATAACCTACTCAGTGACATGCAATATGGTTTCCATTCTGCTAGATCTACAGCTGATGTGCTAACTGTAATATCACACAGGATTAGTGAATCTCTTGACAAGGGCTTCGTTTCTAGAGCAATAGCTCTTGATATATTGAAGGCTTTTGATAGGGTATGGCATAAAGGTATACTTCACAAGATTTCTAGCTATGTCCTCTCAATTATTAAAGCTTTTCTCTCTGATAGGCTTATAAGAGTAATTGTCGATGGACAGAAATCAGAAGCTAATAGTATCAATGCTGATGTTCCTCAGGATTTCATCCTGGGCCCAACTCTCTTCTTGATCTTCATCAATGATCTCCCAAATAACATTCTATGTAACAACACAAAAATCTATGGCAACACTCCAAAGGCCAACAATGATCAAGGTCTTTCTGATTGTTTCTCTTCTGATTTTGAGCACGTGATGCAATGGGGAAAAGAGTGGCTGGTTAATTTTAATGCATCTAAAACCAAGCTTCTCTGTTTTCATCATAATTGCTCTAACCCTCATCTGGCCCCTATTGAAATGAATGGATCTCGTCTTGCGGAAACACCATGTCTTGACAAGCTTCTGGAACTGACCTTTACTCCTGGTCTGAAATGGAACACATGCATCAAATCTGTTGCCAAGATCGCTGGAAAAATAGTTGGATCATTTTACTGCTCAAGTAGGTATCTCACTGCTAATCAAATCCTCTATCTGTATAAAAGTCAAATACATCCTAAAATGGGCAGGAGTTGCTCAGCGCGCCTTATCTTACTTTGATAGAGTTCAAAACCGTCTTTGAAACTTAGTAGGTGATGTCCTTTTCTCTTTTCTACAACTTCTTTTCCACAGAAGAGACGTTGCGAGCCTGTCTCTGCTCTATCATTATTTTTATGGCAAGTGCTCGTCTGAGCTCCAATCTATGGTCCTCCCTTGCCAAACTTTCACAAAAACACTTGACTAGCTACAATCATTATCAACAATTCTCTCCTCTCTCCATCTGTGCCTAAATCTAAACACAGATTCCATGAACACAGCTTCTTTCCTAGAACTGCCATATGTGAAACACTGTTCCATTGGCATGCTTTCTGGCGGATTACAATATGATAGCCTCCAAGTCCATTGTAAACAAGTTCTTATTGATATTATTATTAATAATCCAAATTCTACCCAATCTATACCATTAATGATTACTAAACTACCACTTTACGTTCATTAATCCTTATCCGCAAATGACCTCCAGGCCTTGGTAAGTAGTGACTCCCTTATATATAAAAAAAAAAAAAACTGTCGTAAATTTTCATAAAACTCATTGCTTGTCCTAAAACTGCCTATAAGCTAATCATATTGACTTCCATTGTTTGGTCTTTTGTTCCTGTTCCCTGCCACACCTTGATTAACAATCCTTTTAGTTCCCTTTGTGTGTGTTGCTGAACAACTTCCTATACCTTTAATCTGCTGATAAACTTTTATTCACTCTTTTTTGTTATATTTTTTTCTCTTTTCTAAATTTCCTAACACTTTAGAGAGGCGGGGGGGGGTCGATGGTATAAAGGGAATTAGATACAAGCCAACATTTGGAGGAGTTCGCAGAGGCAAGAACAGGTGCTTTTGGCAATTGGCCAAGTAGTCAGCCCGAAGCTATTTTCTGTTCACCTGCTGATGAATTTATATTTAAAAGGCTGACAACATTTGAAGGGCTCAGAAATTAATTCGACATCTGGCTTTGTTCAACCTGAAAAGAAACGTGAAACTTTTTTCAAACTAACAGTGTGTGCTTTGTTACTAATAGAATGGCAGGTGTAAACCACTCACAAGTCTGTTTTTTCATATATTTGCATATTAGGTGCATATTATGTGTCTTATTACGTGCATATTTGATTTGCCTGTATATTTTGATGCATTACATTTGAATAGTCTGGTTCTGTTTTTATAATATTTTTTACTTCATTTTGTTTCTCTGTTTTGTAGAAACAATTAAGAAACAAAGAATTCCTAACTGACTGCATATTGCCTCAAAGCCATCTTGATAGAAATGATCTGGTGGTGGTGAGACAGACAACATACCACAGAACTGGATATTGTTGTTTCATTGAATAAACCACAAATAGAAAAAGTTAAGATTTGGCAACATACTGCCATATTGTCAAGCCAATAAATGAGAAAAAAAGACATGAACTAATGAGTCCCACTTTTTAAATAGTTGATCATATTGACAAATAAACCAACGGTTGTGTTATGTTACACCTTACTATAATTGGTTCTTTGTAGTTCTAGGAGGTTCACACTCCAGGCTTTGCCTTCTCTTTTTAAGAAGAGGTTAGCTTATTGCTAATTGCATGAAGCACCTCTCACGGAGAATGCTGACAGGGCTATCCAAGTATCTTTTGCAGGGTCAGAGTGCTCCTTCTCAGAAACGCTGACTTTTCAATCCTACTTTCCGATCCTAGTGTCACATTTCTTGTGGTGGGAGAAAAAAAGATTTTGGTGTACAAAATATAAATCTACATACGTGTGTTGTCTGTATCAACCATGTTGTTGATAAAATATATGCGAGTCAGTCTTGTCATCATCGCAGCTGTGAAACTCAGGGTTTATTTTTAAAAAAACATATGGACGCTAATATTAATTTTTGTTATAGTATTAAAACAGAAATAGAGAGCAAATTGACTTATATATGATGAGGAGAGAGAGAGAGAGAAACGGGCAATCAGATAAATCGCTTATCTCAATAGCTACATTGTACGAGACTACTCCATCCATCTAGGAACAGACGTTTTGCTTCTGCTTGCTTCAGTTGTCAGCCAGAAAGAGGCCAAGAACCCCCAGCTGGAAGTCAAGTACTTTCATCAACTTCCACTTTATGCCACCTCTCTACTTCAGGGTATCACACAAACTCTTTCATCTAAACACATCTCTTCACTCGACCATCCAGAAGGAGCATTCAGATATAGATTTGAAATAATGTCTAGCCTGTATCCACTTTTATAGATTTATCTGCAGACAATCTATGAACATTCACAAAAAACACTCGACTAGCATTTACAAGAAGATGAAGAAATAATTGATGAAACAAAACAAGCTAGGAAAATATATCATGGTATTGGGGACCAAGACTTAAGATTTTTAAATGCTAATGGTCTCACAGAACAAGCACCTATGCACCTTCTTTGAAAACCAGCTGAGAATGAATGTCAATTTTAGGATTCACAGACAGTATTCAATACTGTCAGAAGTCAAATGAATCATTAGATGACTTCATTACATGAGCCAGAACATTAGAACAAAAATGTGACTTCACAGATGAGGAGATGAGCTCATCATATTTTTAACACCACATAACGCTTACCGGAACGAGCTCTATAGCAAACCAAAAGACTACAGTATAACTAACATACTGACCGAAGACTGGAAGTACAAAGTCTTTATGATCGGAAATGACCAGCTGAACCAGCTCAGAATGTCGAAAGTAGAAAAAATTTATAACATTAACCAAAGCAGGAGGTGTGGCAATTGTGATACAAGCCACAAACTTTGACAGTACCCAACATACAGTGATCAGTGCTCTGCATGTGGAAGGGACATTGGGTGATGTGCTGCAGAAAGATTAAATCAGTGGAACACAGAAAAGCAGAGTATGTGTGTGTGTGGATGAAGCTGGAGTCCTTTTCCTTTTGCATTCTTGGCCATAGAGTGACATTAGATGGTTTGTAGAGAATGAGTCTTTGGGTTCCTTTGCATTGGGCCGGCTGGAGAAGCCTGAATCGTTTCAGCTGCTTGTCTCCTTTTTTAAAGGAGTTTCCAACTTGCTTATTACTTTTACAGATAAGTGTTACTTTATGGAGGTTTGGGAATATTTCTATTGGCATGTTAAACTGTACCCAATTTTCTGAACAGCACATAAACTTTTTTTAAATCGGTTCAATTGACAGTCGATATTATAGATTGTATATTGTCTGAAATATGAAGCTAACATAATTTTGTTTTCAGGATTGTAATTAAAATTATCAATAGCGCCAAATAGCATTTTGTGAAAATACACTTTCATTTGACCTGTATTTGATAATTTGTATATTTTCTGTTCCTATTGAGTATGAATAAACATTTCTCAAATCTTTTCATTAAATTAAAATTCCTATTGTTTTTCCATTTTTTGCAATTTGTTTTTTTTTTTTTTTGCAATTTCTCTTCTATTGCAGATTTTTGTTTTGTTTGGTGCTTATTAATTTCCAACATTTTCAATTCCTCCATTTTTTTCATCACGTAAAATCAACTAACTTCTTTTTTTTTGTGTGTATGTATATATATATATATTCTAACACAGTCATAAGTTTTCTCACTGGAAGATAAATTAACTTAGCAAGAGAAAAAATAAGTTCATTCAACTTATTCTCATGTTTCTGATTAAACAATTAAAACGACAAAGAAAAACCTTTTTGCTGGGGTTTCTTTTTCATTTTTGTGATTGACTTTCAAAACTTCGATCTGAGATCTTTCATCATACTCAAGAATGTGAACCTTTTTTCAATCTTATTTTCTGATGTTAGAATGTTTTTCTTTCGCAGATTTGACAAACCTTGTGTTAAAAATCCAATACAGCTTTTAACTTCGCTATTATTCCTGTAATTAACAATTTTTCTGAGCACATCACCCACGTCTTCTTTTCGAAAAGCCAACATGCCAGTTGTAGCAATGGTTAGGTTGTATCTGACAAAAGTCTGAGTTTTCGTTGCCAGTGTTGTGTGCAAAATAAGTCCAGATTATTTTATATCTGAATAAGTTCAAGTTCTTGTTGCCAGTGTTGTTACCTTGAAGAGACACTAATAAATAAGACAACACAGTAGTATATTTACAGGAATGTGTATTTACAGAAGTACACAATAATATAGTACAGAAAAAAATACTTCAAGATGGCTTTGAGACTTCATTGTAAGCTCCTTTATACATGTGTCTAGAAGTGTCCATATAATCACAAAATAGGTTGAATCATCACACTATAACAATCAGTGACTTTATAAAAGCCAAAATTCAATAAATCTTTTTATTAGCTAATTAAAAAAAGAATTTTTTTTAATTTTAAAAATTCATTATTATTATTTTTCAATCAACATTTATAAAGCTTTAATTTCTTTTTGTCCTCCAAAGAAAAATGAAGGGGGATTTTATATATAGGTTCCCGAGCGGCACTTTGCCTTGTTATGCCACTATCTATATCTATATAAAATTGAATTTTTCATTGCACTTACATTAATATTAAAAGCCTACTTTTTTTAAAATTTAAATGAACTTCTTAATATATTCAGTCATGGGTATGCGAGTAACTAAATAAAGGTTAACTAATTTGCATATTCTTTTGAAAATTGAACTTTAATTATTTATTTCTATGGTTTCATTTAACTCTTATGCTCAGTTCTATTTATGCACAGTTTCTACATTGTGCATAATTACGTAGCATTTAGGATGCAAAAGTTCTAGCATACACAAATGTATTTATATAGTGACTGTGTCTGTGTGTGTAAAGAAGGTCTTTACAAACTCCCCTGTCAATTTTTGGTCTACAAACTTCATCAGGTGGTAACCACGGCGGATAGGAACTCTGAATCTCCTGACTGCATTCACTGCAATTACTGTCTTCCGTGGTTGTTGTCGTCTCACCACGTTTTGGCCAAGTAAGCCTCTGGCCGGCTTTGGGTAGGATTGAAACTGCTATCTTCAGACAATTCTCACCTGGAACCGTAGAGATTCAACGTCTCTATCAAATGCGCCATGGCCCACATGGGGCAATCAAGGTTGAATTTTTTTATCTTATAAATTCATGTTTATTATCTGATCTTCCATAGTCGGGTCCGTACTGAATGGTATATATTATTTTAATTGGAATTCAACTAAGAAAAGATGAGGATAATAGTCCGCAATAAATAAAATTAATAAATAATACTCATCTCAATGAATTCCAATTAAAATAATATATACTATTCAGTACGGACCCGATTATGGAAGATCAGATAATAAACATGAATTTATAAGATCAAAAAATTCAAACTTGATCGCCCTTCGGAGCCCGTGGCACAGTTGATAAAGACGTTGAATCTCTATGGTTCCAGGTGAGAATTGTCTGAAAATAGCAGTTTCAATCCTACACAAAGCCGGCCAGAGGCTTACTTGGCCAAAAACGTGGTGAGACAACAACAAATACGGAAGACAGTAATTGCAGGGGATGCAGTCAGGAGATTCAGAGTTCCTATCCATCGCGGTTACCACCTGACGAAGGCCAGAGGAATAGTTGGCCGAAACATTGTGAAACAACTAAAAAATGATGAGGATAATAGTCCGCAATAAATAAATAAAATTAAGATAATTTTTCTTTGTACTTAAACTTGTTGAATTAAACATGAATTTCCTAATTACTTTGCTTTCAGACATCAAATTTCTTGTCTTTAGTACCTTTATCTCGATATACTACTCCCAATACAAAAAGATAAAAATGGATTTTTTTCCAAAGTTTGTATTTTATATCTTCTCACGGTTTAATTCATTAAGACAAATGTCACATATTTCATTTGTACCTTTTTTTCTCTCCATTGTGTCAACTGACTGCAGGACTAGTCTATTAAAAAACATCTCTATACTTTACAAAAAAATGCATTTATCTTTTTTAATTATTTTTCATAAAATGATAAAATGTGAATTTTAATTTACCTTTCCTCAATTTACCAGTTAACATGGTTATAGTATATATTTCTCATGGGCTCATAGTTTTACAAAAATTAATTTAGTCTGGTGGAGTATTCAGCTTAGTTGTAGTCATTGTAATATTAAGAAAATACGGCACACTCACGTTGACACACCGGTTCTTGTCAGATCACTGAAGTTAAGCAACGTTGAGCCTGGCTAGTACCAGATTGGTGACCATTTGGGAAGACTAGGCGCTGTGTGTGCTTTCCTCTTATCTCAAAATTGTTTCTAGTCATCCTAAACCTCCACTTGCCACTGGTATTTAACAATGTACACTCAGGAGAGGTGTGGTTGGAGATTGCGCAACTCTTGCTACAAAAATTTCATGTGAAGGCACCCTTACAGTGGGTATCCATATTAAGAAAACCGAGGAACTAAAATCGTGATCTGCTGACATCATAGAATTTGGTCTAATGAATCTGGTCACAGGTCTCAAAAAAATTACTAGAAGTAGATAACATCTAATGACAAAACAGAAAGAAGACAGGTAGCTACTTATGGGGATTTAGCAAAGAAGCCAACAAATGAAAAAAAAAAAAGGATAAAAAATTAAAATATATAACAAATAAATGTTACCAACCTGGACAAATTTTGTGTGTTTTAATGGAATCTAAAGCTTTAATTTGGTCTGAAAAAAGAACTAGTGTCAAGCTGCTAAGTAAAACCGGCAGTCAAGGCTAACGAAAACATGTTGTTTTCAGAGCGTCCAAAATGGCTCAAAATTCGAGAAAATAAACAAAATACTGATAGAAATCCACCCAATAAGTGCCAGGAAGTGTTACAGTAACATTTATTGGGTAGATTTCTATCATAATTTTGTTTATTTTTTCGAATTTTTTAAGACAGCGTGTTTTTGCCAGCTGTTACATTCGGACACCTGCAATTAAAAGAGAAAATGTTTTGCCAAGTAAATATAGCAAAGTAAGATTTTTTTGAAAGTTTAACTATTAATAAAATTTGGAATTTCATAGTGATACTTAAAAAGTACCATTGTATATATTAATTATTAATCAAATAAATCATTAAATGAGTTTTCGTTATTATTAGTTTATCATTTTTTTTTATTTAGCTGTGTGTTTGTTAGTGCCAAAAAAAGCGGCATGAATGCAGTCGACAAAATGTTTTTTTAACCTCACAAAGAGAATAACAATCTTAGTAAAGAAAAATTAATCAGAAAAAGAAAAATTCAAACTTTTAATTAAATTGTACAAGAGTTTTGTAATGTTTTAATATTTGATGTTCAAAATATTTTTGCACTAGGAAAAATTTGTCCATGTTAACATTATTTGCTTGAATTTAATTTGTTTTATTTATTTTTGTTCACTTATCATTCATTTTCAGTTAAACTAATTTATTGTTTGTTTTTGTTTTTAAAATTATTTGTTTGGCTTTTGAAAAAATATTGTTCATTCTGATTTAAAAAAAAAATATTGTAGTTCATTTTGATTTCAAAAAATAATTTATTATTGTCTTAATTTTAAAAAAAATTTAGTGTTTGATTTAAAGTGAATTGTTTAATAATTGTTTTTGCCTAAATTCATATTTCATGTTTTGCAACATTGTCTTCTGCTTCAAACATATGTAATTTTACTTGCATAATTTTTACATTTATTTTGATTAAAGTTCAGTTTTGCTATAAATCAAATCGTCTTTGTTATTTTCTTTTTAAATGCAATTTATAAGAAAATAATGAACATATTTTAGTTTTTAAAATCCATGAAACAACAAAATGTTTTAACGCATAAACACGCAACTTTTCCGTCTTGAATTCTTTTTTAAAATTAATATTGAGTGAGTTTTAGTACAAATCATTGTGTTCCTTATTTTTCTCTTTTTAATGCAATTTTAAAGTTTTTTTATGCTTTTTGTAAAAATTCTTGATTTTTCATCAATAATTTGTTCAACAGATTTTGCTTGCTAGAACCTCATTGATGACATCATTTTTCAGTTCATGGGCCTTAATGACATATATTATGAAGCGCACAACTTAGTGCTATCCTAGAGGTAACATCACTTGATGGAATACCACTCTTTGCATGAGCCAGAAAGGGAAATATTCTCATGTCAGATTGTCTTAACAAACCCTTATACAGAGAGACTGAAGGGCACTTGAGGGCAGTGTCTAGGACACATCCTCTCCTATTTAGTACTAGCATGGATACCTGGCATTGCCCAGGTGGACATGAAGTTCAGTTTGGACACGACTGCTATACTAAGGATAATAAGCACCTTCATCAATACCCCCCTCTCCCACAAAAATCCAAATCACCCAAAAAGTGAACAACCACCCCACCAGATATTTCGGCAGAAGGGATACGAAGAGAAGTAGCTATTCTCCGGATCCCCCTCTAAAAAATAAATATATGAATCAAAACAACTTTTCTTTCAAATGAGCTGCGCCAGCTGGGTTCAAACCTGAAACGCGACACAGGAAAAAAGTTACTGGCTAACGTGCTAGCTGTCACGACAACAATGATTTATGACGTCATGATGTTGCAAAATAACATTTTTAAACATATTTTCAGTTTGCCACGCATGCATGACTTGCAAAAATCGCGATACTAAAAGTGACCCCCCTTGCAAGAAATGGTCTAGTTGACCACCACAGAATTAATCTTTTTGTCTAATTTTCACATATTATGCATCTGAGAGATTTCTCTTTTAGATGGTAGAAGTTTCAATCTGGTCCAATGCGGCTGACAAAAGTTTTTAGCGGACATAAGAACACACAAACATACAAACGTTTAAGATTTATATAATAGAAGATGCAAAGACACATGTACAACAAAACTTAGTAACAAACATCACACTTTGCAGGATTACAGCTCGTCTCTTCTTTTTTCTCAATTTCCTTATCTTTGACTACAGATGAAGTATACTAATGAATGCCAGAAATTCACCTGTTATTTCAATTTCAGAGATTCGCCCGTATGCGTTTGCATATGTCTGATTAAACTCGATTTACAAGAACAAGAAAATCCACACACATTACAAGAATATGGTTTTTCTCCTGTATGAGTTCGCATATGTATAACTAGATTGGATTTACAAGAACAAGAATATTCACATCTTTTACAAGAATATGGTTTTTCTCCAGTATGTGTTCGCATATGTGACACTAAATTCGACTTGAGACAACAAGAATAACTGCATATTTTACAAGAATATGGCTTTTCTCCTGTGTGCCTTCGCATATGTATGACTAAACTTGATTTAAGAGAACAAGAGTATTCACATATTTTACAAGAATATGGTTTTTCTCCAGTGTGTTTCCGCACATGCCTGACTAAGTGTAATTTCTTAGAACAAGAATATTCACATACTTCACAAGAATATGGCTTTTCTTCAGTGTGTGTTCGAATGTGTGTCACAAAGGTTGATTCATGCAGGAAAGAATATCCACATATTTCACATTTGTATGGATTGTCTTTGCTGTGTTTTTCCATGTGTTGTACCAATGTTGATTTAGAAGAAAAACAAGCGTCACATATTTTACAAGATGGATTCTCTTTAGCATGCTTTTCCATCACTCCTGTTTCAGAGTTTCTTAGAAATGATGAATCACATTTGTTATAAGAATAATTGTTCCCCTATGGATGTTGAAGACTTTATTATACTCCAAAATTTGTTCACTTATTTCACTTTTTACTTTTATATAAATATGATTACATATTTTTCACAGTAAAGTTCGCTTTTGTGTTTCATATAAGAATATACATAGTAAATCACAAAGAAAATGATCCATCCAAATCCAAATGCTTAAAAGCAGGAACACCTGTAAGCAAAAAAAAAAAAAAAAAAAAGTTTTAATTTTATTTATTACATTTCAATGCATTCATATTGTTTATCCTTATTATTGCATTAAACTCGCAACCTCGTGGTAGAATTCACTCTGGAATGTTATACTGCAAGATATTTCTATGTGACAGCTTTGTGCATAAAAAACGATTAAGAGATATATGCTAGAATGTATTTGTGCCTGCAATTTCTGATGGTCATGTTCAAATTGTAATTTATAAGGTTATATATCTGGTGTCTGAGTGAGAGCTAGAAAAAAAACTTTGGTTTGAACATGAATGATACATATTGAATTTGTTAAATTTTAAATTGTAATGTTAAATATTATAAGTGTCTTGTTAGATTGACAGTTGAAGAAAAACATGTGCTTTGCTTAACTGATTTCAAGAATTCATTTTCGGGTCTAATTATTTAAAAACAATTTTTTTGAGACTAAACTAGCTTTGGCAACTTAATAAAGGTCACATTGGTGATGCTATTCTTGAAATAAAATGAAGCCTACTTATTGTGAACTGAATTGAAGACTCGGATTTGTGGGCGAAACAAAGGTTCTCATTGACTGACTAATTGTAAAATAGAAAAAGATATGAAATAATCTTAAAGTGAATCCTCTCAATAAAAGAACTGAGAGCTTTCCAGAATATAGTAAGCCAGTATTAGAGATTAGTTAATAAATAATTCGATAAAAGAGAGTTTGATTGTCTTGAAATAAAGTAAATTAATTGGGAGGTAAATAAGATTAATGAATTAATATGAGATCATTTACATATGTCAAAGAAATCAAGACAATAACAACCTGGAATAGTGTACGATCGTTTCAGAGATGATATCAAGTTTATTTGAATAGTCATCCCCATCAGCACGGGGAGAGAGAGAGAGAAAGAGAGATAGCAGTCAGCTAAGAATTAAAAGCAAGAACAAAAACGATTACAGAATTCTCTTTAATTTATCATCTTCTAAGAGACAAAAGTGCAAAGAAAATTTCGAAGTATGTTACACACCCGTATTCCAATAAACATTTTGTTCCTAATGAGTTTTTATTTCTGAGTCCCTTTTTTTCCTGGGATTCTTATTTATGACTCTGTTCTCGATGAGATAATCAAATATTTTTTGTTTCTTTTGAACTTAAACTTTCCATCAGATTAATTAAATCTATTTCGAAATTCTTCATTGCCGTTTTTTCTTGAAATCTTATATGATTTCAGTCCATAATATTTTACTATCAACCTTTGAGATTCGTCATTATGTTGAGATCACAGGAAAATGATCCAGAAGTTCTTGAGTTTCTCAATTTTGTTGTCCTATCGTAATGTTGGTCTCTTCAACTCATATACCTCACAAAGGTGTTGATGCTGCCAATGAGGTTTCTTCTGTAAGTGCCTTCAGAGGAAATGGGGATAATTGATAAAAGGCTGAATTTTTTATGAAACATATCTGGGAGTATTTAAATCAGCTCAAAATCATAAAGAAACAATGGCTAGAAGCCAGAACATGAGAACAACATTGAGTAGTTAATTATATACTTAATAAATAATTCAATAAAAGAGAGTTTGTCTTGAAATAAAGTAAATTAATTGGGAGGTAAATAAAATTAATAAATTAATATGAGATCATTTACATATGTCAAAGAAATCAAGACAATAACAACCTGGAATAGTGTACGATCGTTTCAGAGATGATATCAAGTTTATTTGAATAGTCATCCCCATCAGCACAGGGAGGGGGATAGGAGAAGGGTTGACATCAAATTAACTCTCAATTAGCAGCATCAATAGGATTTGGATTCCATATTGAATCAATGGGTAACTGGAAAAAAATAATAAACAATTAATAATATATTAGTTTACTAAAGGACAGGTATATGCTAAAAATCAGAAAATACATAAACAATTTTTTGGAGAGCATATAAAAAGAATGTATAAATAAAGAAATAATAATGGAAAAATAAAATTAAAAAAATAAAATATTAATTGTTAAAACCAATTGTTAAAGGTTTATATGATCCTAGAAAGGTTTGAAAGTGTGTGTGTGTGTGTGTGTCAGGGAGGGGGTCTATAGTATAGTATAAAATTTAAAATGGAGGGATTACTGAATGCATATATAATTATTATAACAATATTAAAAGCAAATTTATGGTTATATCAAAAACTAGCGGGAGTGCCCAGCGTTGCCCGGGTGTTTGGAGGTGTGTGTGTGTGGGGGCGGGGTAAATCTAAACAAAATGGAAACTAAAGAATAAGCAAAGTAATATAAATATTATAAAATAAAAATGATGTTCAAAAAAAAAAAAAAAACAGCGAAGATGATGGAAAAAAACAATGTGTAAGCGAACGATGTTAAAAAAGTCAGAAAAACAAAAAGAAAACAGCGAATGTGATGGAAAAAAAAGAAAAAACAACAGAAATGGCATAAATAACCTTGTTTCAATATTAAAAGTTTAAAAATCGAAAAAAAAACTGATACTTCGGATTGAACCTGCAATCTTAAGATAACGACGCTGCCACTTTGACCATTGTGTCATGACCACGTGAGCAAATTTGTGTTGGTTTTTATAATATTTAAACTAATTCAAGTAAACAACGTCTTTTGCGCATGCGTATTTGGCTAGCTTGTCATGAGGGAATGATTTTTTGCTACCCCTCCCTGTAGAAAAGTGTCCTGTTGAGGGTGAAGGAATTAATGTTTTTAGCCAATTTTTCAATATTTGTCATCCGAAGGGTCGAGCTTCAAAATGATACCAATCTCGTGAAAATTCGTTGCCTCTGTTGAAAGTTTTTGCAAGACATACAAACACACACATTTTGCCTTTTATATATATAGAAGATAAAAATTTATAAAGGTACTAATAATTCTTGTGGTATCGTTTTGAAACTCAACCCTTCGGACGACAAATATCGAAAAATTGGCTAAAAACATTAATTCCTTCACCCTCAACTGGGCACTTTTCTACAGGGAGGGGAGGCTAATCTATATATATAAAAGCGAAAATGTATGTATGTGTGTATGTTTGGATGCCTGCTAAAAACTTTCGACAGACGCGATGAAAATTCACAAACTCGGTATCACATCAAAGCTCCATCCTTTGCTCGAAAAATATCGTAAAATTGGCCAAAAACGTTCATTTTTCACCCCGAAATCGACAATTTTCGACAGGGGAGGGTCAACAAAAATGGTTCTCTCGTGATAATGACCGATTCTACACATGCGTCAGATGACATCGTGACCTGATTTACTTTAAATAGTTGAAAAGCCGAACAAATTTCATGTACGTCTCGTTAGCTCAGTTGGTTAAGGCCTTGGTTCATTATCTAAACGTTTTGGGTTTGAATCGTGGAGTGAGATGGGTTTTTTTTTTTACTTTTAAAATTTAAATATTGAATCAGTGTTATTTAAGCCATTTTTCATGTAACGTTCGTTTTTCTGCTTTTTATTCTTAGCAACACCCAAAAACACCCGGGTACCCACCGATTTTTTAAATTTTAATATCGAAACAGGCTTATTTAAGCCATTTTTCACATGTTCGTTTTTCTGTTTTCATCGTTTGTTTGCCCTACGTTAGTTTTTTTTGTGTTTTTTTTATTGTTTGATCGCCGCGTAGCGGGCAAAAACAGAAACTGGCTTCCGCAACTTGACGTTGTCGCACCTGCTAATTTCGGTTTATAAACGTCAACTTAACACACTTATCAATTCATCTGTTCCCGTGGTCGAGATGGTTAGGTTGCAGGGTTTTTTTTTCCCATTTCCTTTCCACCTCCGCATCAAACGTTCGGGGTTCAAGCCTACCTTTATACTAAAACTATTTTTTTTCTTTTACACCTCCAAACAACCGGACATTTTTTTTTTAACAGGGTTGTTTTAATCTACCCCCACCCACCAACACACACCTCCAAACACCCGGGCAACGCCGGGTACCCCCGCTAGTCTAATATATAAAGGCAAAATGGGCGTGAGCATTTGTGCATGTCCATGAAAGGCTTTTTGCGTTGGTTAGATTCCAAGAAGTTTACTATATTTTAGAACTTTTTATATACTCCCTAGATTTTAATATCTATGATTTATTTGAGCGACTTTTACAAAATTCACGCTATTCTGTTCTGTCATGTGTTCGTTCGGCTTTTTTGTATAAAAGCGAAACTGAATCAAAATAAAATCAATTCGCTGGCCTTTGGGGCCAGCATGTCTTGAAGGCAATCAACTTTGATCACTGTGGAGAATACTCTTCATATCAGACAATTGCTATTCATTAAGACACTGCCAGAGCTCCCCCTCTTATCCGGGAGCTGGTTTCGCACATCATCGTGGGGAAACAAATATGGCAGAAAGCTGAAAGCTTAACAGGCTTACAGCCAAACATAAGTGCGTGATTTCATTTCTTCGCCTGCGTGAGCTCATTCACTTAACTTTCACTTTTTGCATGTCAACTATTTAATCATTAAATTAGAATGCTTTTCACTTCCTGTCACGTTGTGTGGTAAAATGTCACGTTTTCTTTCACTTTCTTTTCAGCCTTTGTTTCAAGGTTTCGAGTTCGAGCCTGCCTGCCTACTGCAACTTTTATTTTTCTCAACACATACCTCCAAACATCTGGGCATCCCTGCTAGTTTAATTATAAATCTAAAAACCATTTTCACTGAAAATGTCTTCCTAAAACTGCTCATCCCAAAAATACCTTTCCCGAATCGGAACCCCTAAAAACAACCCTCCAAAACTTCTACTCGATGATTTGGGTGAGGATACTTATCTTTTGCCTGATAAATAAATGTACCTTTCTGCTGACCATTCTGCTTCACTGTGAATGCCCAGGAAAATCCCCATCAGATTATTTTAAAACTCGTAAACATTAATCAGAATGGGACTTTTCCGTGCCACTCATCATGAAGCAGAACAGTTCGCAGAAACCGGATGTAAACAAAAAACACGCAGAACTTGGGAATAACCGAAAATCATTTATTTTGCAAGCAACCCTGTTGCATTCAAGAACTTATTTTTCTCATATCAAATAAAATAAAAACCAGTAAAACTTGCAGAGAACGCTCTGTTTTGTTTTAAAAATGGAATGGAAATTTAAATTTCGTTCCGTTTTAATCTTTTAATTGGGTCCCCCCCCCCAAATCGAAAGTAATAGAAAGAATTACATTCAACAATCATACTTTTTATATATAAAAAAAAAACAAAAAAACGAAAGATTTTTTTTTTTATAAAAATAAAATTTTATTAACAAAAACGAAATAATTTAATTTTTAAACGAAAAAAGTCAATTTGGTATACTTTTTTGGTATCTTTTTACATAAGTCCAGCTCAGCGTTCACATTTGAAATTTCGACATTTATAGGTTTTTGGGTATGCTTACAACAAATAAACACCCTCAACCTCACCATGTTAAGGACGGCTTTTGGAATAGACCCCCCCCCCAACCTCCCCATGTTAAGAACAACTTTTGGAATAGATACCCCCAAACTTGTCAGCATACCTGAAAACCTACAAAAGTTGACATGTAAAAATGTACTGAATTTAAAATGGAACGAATTTAATGTAAAAATGTACTGAATTCAAAATGGAACGAAATTTAAATTTCTGTTCCATTTTTAAAACAACGGCACTTCTGCAGGGCAGTGACATATTAGCAACAGAAACGAGTTATCGACTCCTGTTCTTCAAAAGAAAAATGATGTCTAGCAGCCATTATGTGAACCTCAAATATAAACAAGTGTTTACGATAACGCAAAAATATATAATAACAAAATAAATAACACAAAATATATGAAAATCGAAACATTTATTGTATAAAAAAATGTATCAAAATATAATTTTAATGTATTAATAGAATTTCTGGCGCTTATGTCAACGGAACCTTAAATCTAAGGGAGGTAACCAGCATAGATATAGCAAAAATAAGCATATTTTGCAAGATATAATTTGGGACGCTGAAATAATCAGTAGAAAAATGAAAGAATGTTCAATGAAAAAGAAAAAAAAAATGATTACACGATTACTGTAGCCAAGTCCAGAAATTGCTAAAGCAGTTTACGATAACGAAACAAGTTAGTGAAGTTAATCAACAAACTTAAAATATAACACTGTTAAGTAACAAAATAAACTTATTAATTAACATACACAAAAATGCAAACTGTTACAATGTAATGGTGTTAATTAATCCACAATAAACATTAAATAAACTTGTTTGAAATGATGGTAATTAATCAAAAACAAAAATTAAGTAAACTTGTTAATTAACGAAAATAACAAAACATTTTGAAGGAGATTTTGATGTATTTAAACCGTCATTTTAATATTTTTTAAATAAAAATAAAAAATTAAAGAATAAGAAATTTATTTTTCTTTATTTTAGGTAATCAGTCAACGTCAGAATGATTAAAACTTTTTAGAAGGAGATTTTGAAGTATTTAAACCGTCAATTTCTGGCTATGATAAAAGTTTAATTTAATTTTTTTTTTTTTTAACTATTCTGTAGTTTCATTTTGCAAGGTATAATTTGGGGCGCATATTAATTAACAAAACAACAAAAATAGAAAACGTTTTTGAAGGAGATTTTGAAGTATTTAAGCCGTCAATGTAATTTTTTTAAACGAAAATAAAAAATTAAAAAATAATTTCTTTTTCTTTATTTTAGATAATCAGTCATTTTTGTCTATGATCAAAGTTTTTTTTTTTTTTTTTTTTACTATTATGTTCAAATGTATTAAATAAAAGGGGGAGAATAACAACGTTAAAAAATTCTGCACAAGATAAAGTGTTCGGGTTGGGGAAAATAAATAAAAATAATAAGGAAAAATAAATAAGGGAAGCATTTTTAAATATCTTTAAATAATAAGGAAAAATAAATAAGGGAAGCATTTTCCATTGGCTAATTTGACTACAACTTCTTGATTGTTGGCTATACAAAAGATAAACAACTTTTTAATTGGGTTTGGAATTTAATTTTTTATTGCTTTTGGCTACAGAATCATTACTAAAATTTCTTAGAACAGATAACATGTCTAATTTAGGATGTCCCAGAGTTTCTAAAGAACATATAGTGGACCATATCTTCACTCCATGAGAAATTAGTGAGTTAAATTGAACATTTAGTTCATTTTTACCCAAAATAACAGAGGATAAGATTCAGTGTACAGCTTCCATTGGATGGATAGGGAATTCTAACCCTTGTTTAGCATGTGAAATCTACTACTAAAAGAAGTAAACTCACAGACAGATGGTATTGGGTATGCTGGAACTGTAGGTCAGTTAGCATGCGAAAGGGGTCATTTTTTAAAAAAAAGCTGTCTGCAAATAAGGAAAATAATTATGATAGCTTTTTGTTGGAGTATGAATGAAGCAAACTGCAATTGAGAAAGAATTCGGCATTACATCCCATGCCATTGTAGATTGGAAACAATTTATTAGAGAAGTTTGTGAGCAGGATATTTTAAGCAAGCCAATATTGCTGGGTGGGTTAGCTTTGGATAACACACCAAAAGAAGTAGAAATTGATGAATCCTACTTCTTTAAAAGAAAATATAACAGAGGTAGATTTAGAGACGGGATCTGGGTCTTTGGGACAATAGAAAGAAATAGGAATAAATGTAATGTAACAACTGTAGAAAGGAGAGATAGAGAAACATTGTTCCTAATAATTCGATCATGGATTTTGCTGAAAACACGTATCATATCTGATAGTTGGGCTGCGTATGATACTTTAGGCGAGTATGAAAACAGCATATATGAACATGTCACAATCATTCATGATACTAACTTCATCAATCCTAATGATAACAGCATCCGCACACAGACAATTGAAGGTAAGATGAAGCCATGTTTAAATATTAATTAACATTTCAATTTGTTTTTAATTATTAAAGAAGATACGTTAAAAATAATTAGCATTGAAATTTATATGCTTTTCATTAGTTTTTACGATTTACTAAAATAAAGAAAAACAAATTTCTTATTTTTAACTGAAGCTTTTTGATCTCATGCCAAGAGACACATCCGAAAATTGTTGGGGACGAGAACTGAGATGTTTCACCTTCATCTCATGGAGTTTCTTTGGCAGAAAAGGGAAAAGGGAGAAGTATTCCCCCATATAATTATTGCCATCAGAGAGCAATATGTGATATGATATTTCATTTCCATTAATTAACAAGTTTATTTCATTTTTGTTGTTGATTAATTAACATTGTTTCATTGTAACAGGTTGTTTACTTTTGTTTTGTGTACGTTAATTAATAAGTTTATTTTGTTACTTAACATTGTTATATTTTAAGTTCGTTTATTAACTTGTTTTCTTTTTGTCGAAATTTCCGGGACTAACTTCAACTTCACCCGGCGTTTGCAGGTATAGTATTCGTGTAATCATATATATATATATATATATATATATATATATATATATATATATATATATATATATATATATATATATATATATATATTCATTTAACATTCTTTTATTGTTCTACTGATTCTTTCAGCGTCACAAATTATATATGACAAAATATGCATATTTTTGCTATATCTATCTATGCTGGTTATCTCCCTTAGATTAAAGGTTCCGTTGACATAAACGTCGAATTTCTTTTCAATGAATGATTCATAACTGAAAATGAAACAATAAAGATAATAAAAACATGAAATATTTATAGATTGTTTTTAGAATTATTTTTTTTTTACTGTAAGGTAAACAAAATATAATTTTAAAAACATGAAACATTTATAGAGGTTCAAAAAAAATATATATATATATACATATATATTTGTACAGAAAGGTTGTATAAAAATGTATCATAAATATAATTTCAATTTGCACGCATTTTTAGAAAAGGAAGAGTTGTCGACCCCTGTTCTTTGACTGACAAGTGACATCTGTCGGCGGTTCTTGCAACTAAAACACACACATTTCGCCTCATGTCACTGACATGCAGAAGTGCCAAAACAACTATAAAACAGGGCGTTCTCTGCAAGTTTTACAAAAAAAAATTATCAGAATTGAAATGGTCGAATAAATGTAAACACGTGGTATAGCAAACGTTAAAGATAGTTCGACACAATAAAAACAAAACTTACATATATTCGTACTGTGATTCGACCTGTTAATACGATTGGTGACTTTTCGAGTGTTTGATTTGATTTTAGATTATTAGTTCTTTTGCGTTTATAACAATCTCAACAATAATGAGATAAATAAAATCTCAACAAAACAAACGGGGTAAAGAAAAAACAACAACAAAAACAATCGGTTACAATAACATCGCTGAGTTTGTAATGTCCGGTCATTACGGACTGAAAAATTGCTGTTCTCTGATTGGATAATATTTTAATGTAGTTTCTAAAATAGAAATTAACTACTCACCCACCCATTTGAAATTGAAAATTAACAGAACATCTCGGTTCCTGGATTTTTTTTTCTCAACTCATAATATTTTTTTTTTTCAAGAATTTATTTAATTATCAACAAATAATAAAATCAAACTTTTTTTTTTTTTTTTTAATAATTAGAAATTTTGGAGATACTTTTTAGGAAACAATCAAATCAAACTTTTATCCGCTGGTGGCATAATTGAAAAAAAAAAAAAAAAAAAAAAGTACTAACGGTGTTTGTTGAGACATGTATGTAAGGGAGATAACTAGCATCAACTAAGCAAAAAATGACAGAGATAATGAAATAATTGTGTTTGTTTTACAATTCACAGAGATTCAAAAAAGTGGCCAAAAATTGAAATATATAACAAATGAATGCTATCAAAGACAAGATAAGTTATTCTTCTACCAATTTGGAAACGTTTTTAGTGGTTTTACTTACTTTAAGCCGTTTATTACGTTTACGTATTCGTATACGTGAGAATAAGAAAAATAACCGCGATTTGAATATTTGAAGTTTTGAGCATTACTTAAAAATAAGAAATTATACAAAATACTGTTAGAAACCCATCCAATATACGTTACTAGTTTGGATAGATTATGTTAGATACGTGCAAAATGAATAGCCAATGCTCAAAATGTATAAACATTTTGACCCCTCCCCCTCTACTTAAAAATTCACTAAAAATCAGGAAATTAACCAATTTTAATGAAATTTTCAGTCTTTATCAATTAATAATTACGGAATATAATAAACCCATTATTTTTATTTAAATTTTAGTGGAAATGTATTATTTTGTTTAAACAAAAAATACCTTGGTACTTGTGCATTTTGTTACTATTTTCTGTGCTTCCACCTAATAATTTAATAAAAAAAAAACAAAACAAAGATATCGTGAAGCCTAAATGTAGCCTGAAAAAACTATTTAAAAATAGCGCGGTGGCAAAAGTGCACAAGCATCAGTACCTTTACTAACGTTATTGCTTTCAGTAGTAAAACAAAAATTAATGAATATACTTTTGCTTTTTTTATGAAAATAAAGCAGCGTAAATTTTAAAAAGAAAAAAGAAAATTTAATTTTTTCAAAGACATTACGAAAAAAATCCCCTAAAGTCCGTATTAATGAGTTACATCCAACAAAAGAAATTTAATTTACACTGCATATCAAATTATTAATGAGTTTACATTTTTTTTACATATTTAAGGAACAAGTGAATAAAAATCCATGAAACTTTGAGAAAGTGCTTACAATACTATTCAGCTACCCCAGTCAGAAAATAAAAGTATTGAAAGCAGTATTAGCGAAACTATGGCAGAAGATAGGAATATCTGTTGATTTCAGTGTGTCAAGTTATTAACGAGGCTGAGAAAAAAACACAATATACCCATAACTTGTTTATTGAAATAATTTTCAAACATTAAATGAACTAGGAAATTGCTTAGAACACAAAAATTACATAGCAATTTTTACGTTGAAATAATTAGTAGGGGATATGCAATCCTTTTTTATGAATGACTTGTAAAAGACGCTTGTCCACAGAATTAGTCAAATTTGTGATTTCGTCAACAGTTAGTCCTTGTGATACCTCTTGGAGAGCATCCCACAACTCATCTTTGCTCTTAAATTGGTGTCCACTTGCATAGAGGCGTCGCTTCATGATACTCCAAAGGTTCTTAATTGGGTTCAAATCTGGTGAATTCGCAGGCCACTCTATCTTCTGTAGCCCAGAGAACCCCAGTTGTTGCAAATACTCTTTGCTTTTGTTTGCTGCATGCAAGGGAGCATTATCCTGCATAAAAATAATGGTTCTTTTGAATGTCAACCTTTGCTTCTTCAGCCATAGTTCAAAGTACTCCTTCAGAAAAGCTATGTAAGCATTTGACATCATTTTTATGCCTTCTGGGACACTCCATGGGCCAAATAAAGTACCTCTGATAATCCCAGCCCAAATCATTATCCCACCACCACCTTGTTGGCGCCTTAAACGCTGATGATGATGTTGTCAACTAGGACCCATCCTTTGCTCCAATCATCTGGGTCATCAAGGGTGATGCGCTCTTCATCCATGAACAAAATTTTGGAAAAATCCGTTTTCATGTTGTCCTCCGCCCATTTCAATTAGTTTTGTATGTGATGTTGCTTTAATGGAGGCTTTGTCACAGGCTTAACAGACTTTGCCACTTCTTTCAGAAGGCAACATCGAGTACTTTTTGAGACATTCTTCAATCCGGCTTGGTCAAAGTCTTTTCGACTTGTTTGCCCCGGGTTCTTAACAACTTCATGTTTAATTTGGAGTAGAGAATGGCGTGAAACAACTCTAGATTTACCTTTATCAGCTCTCTTATGCATCTTTGTAGGGTCCTTGACAAAGTTCTTCACAGTTTGATGGTACCTTCCTATCATTTTCGATATTTCGAGGGTAGGTTTATCTTTTGCTAGCTGTTCTGTATCTTTTCAGAACTACTCAAACCACCTTTACGACCCATTTTTATCGACAAAACAAACTGCCTTGTTAATAATTTGATACACCTCAAATACCGTGGATTCAGCAATTATGATGGCAAGTTGTTTACATTGCGCGGAACAGTGCGAAAATTTCACAATATGCACAGCTCAGCATTGCCAACGTTTCCAAAACTTTTCATATGAAACTACACGTAAGTTTCTGAAACTAGTAAAAAAATGTTATCTCATTAATAATTTGACACGCAGTGTAAAAGCAGGAACACAAAAAAAAAATTAAATTAAAAAAAGGGCAAGATTTTGAAACTCTTGCTTACCATCAATATCAAATCAAGGTTGCTGGATCAGGAAGAATTGTGATGCGGTTCCTGACTTTGGTAGGGGTCATTTTGGACGACAATACTCTCTTTGAACAGCGCCAAGAACCACATAATATTTACTATAAATTGAGTATAAAAGTTATGTATTAGCAAAGAAAGAAAATGAAGGATATGTATATAAATATGCAAAAGTGTTTGGACATTGTAATTTCACATACCCATCTTAGCAACAGCCAAATAGTGTAACAGTGAGAAGCACTGACTGTCACCCAAGGTGGTCGAGTTTCAATCCTGGCTTGAGGTAGTGGCTAGTCTAACCACACTGGATTACTATGAATATATATATATATATACATATATATATATATATATATTGTTACGAGCCCAGAGAGACCAGAATCGCGTAATCCCCTATACAGAATTTTCGACTCTGCATATCAATAGTTCTCCCTACATTGCTTACAACACATGAATAAAGAAAAAATAATAAAGTTATATGTCAGCTGTGAGATTTACGACCTTTATGACACGTTTGGTTTGAGATAAGCTCCCATGATTATACTCTCAAGTGATGCATACAAATGGCAAGAGTAACAAAACACATGGTTGAACACAGATTAATGCATATGAAATAATTTTGTTATGGTCATGGAATTTCCACAAGTCAACTCAATAGTTCGAAGCAGGAGTGACCACAAAAAACATAATTACGATATTACGATAAGAAATGAACAAACAAGTAAAAGAACAAGGAATATATTATGCATGAATATCATTATATCATTACAAAGTCTGATACACTGTCCGACGGAATGGGGGGGGGGGTATATATTGGAGTTGAATAAAAGAAAACGTAAAGTACAATGATCAGAAAATAATACATCCAGTTCAGAAGATTTTTGAATTATCAGAAGGTGATTCTATGGTCCATGTATTATTCAATCTTTTCTCCCTTTTCTTCCCCACTCTCTCTTCTTCTTTTCTTTTGTTTTTCTTTTCATTTTATACTGCTTCCTTTCTCTCATGTAACTGTTCATTTTAGTCTTTTCCTTTGGTAAATTATCCTGTCTGTAAGGCGATATTTTAACTATTCGTTACCTTTCTGCAAACCCTCCAGTCACTTAGTGTAAACTCTGAGTTGATTTTTATCTTGTCCTTATGTTTTATCAAGTTTTATTATGATGAGTTCATGATCTTTCGCCACATCTATTGAAACAAAACATGTTTCACAAAGTCCATTTTTGGTTCCAGTAGTTCAGACAATAGGGGCTGCCAAAAGTCACCACAGAATTACCCCACCCTATATGTAACACAATGTAACTTTATTATAAATTAATATTATCAATATAACTTTTGTACCATTTAAAAGAAGAAGGGCAAAATTAACCAGTAATAATTTTAAAAAAAATTTTTTCATCGAACGAAAATAATGAAATTGCGAGACGAAAATCGTGTTTACATAATTGGCGCTTTAAAATAATGTTCCCATGTAGTAGACATTCCGAACATGAAAACATACCCATATTTAATAAATCTAGCAAAAGTCAACTAATAGTCAAATATTGTGAAATTTTCGATACTTATCCATTTTAGAATGAAATTACATATAAAATGCAGTTTTCATAAAATATACGAGGGGAAATATTTTTTTTAGTGCGTGTCCCCCCCCCCCGTATTTATTTTTTCAAAATTCGAACAAACTATATTTAAATCTATCGAAATTTCTATTTATTATGAAACATAAGAGTTCAAATAAGTAAAAAATATTTATTTTTTAAAAATTTAAATACATATTGATCAAAAATTTACCTTGAAGTTGCAATTAAAAAATTGATATAAGCTTAATATTATTATGTTTTTTTTAAATAGCGTTTTTTCAAATTAATATATACTATGATCAATTGCCAAGAAAAAGAAACTTCGTAAACATTAATTGATTTTTAAAAGATTGAAATGATTAAAATTTCATTATTTCAAAATGTTCTGTTACAACATAGATTTTTAATTAATTGTTTAAATTTTTTTTAACTATTAAGTTTTAATATAAACATGACTCTTGTCAGCTATTTTATCGCCAGATTAAAACTAATTTGAAGTCATTATTGCACAATATAAAGCATTTTGTAGCCCCCCCCATCATATTTTGTTTGTCTCTTTTTACTGAACAAAATATGGAAGCCAGTAGGTAACCAAATGAACATTCAGTAAAACCGTATTTCATATTTAATATACAAATGTTTATAATATTATTAATCATTAAACTGTGTAAATCTTAAAACCTAACAAAGATTAATTATTAATTGCAGTTTGAAGAAGATAAACAAAGGTTTTAAAAAATCATTAAGTCGCTTCTGCTTTTCCATAGTTCGTATAGTACACACAAATCTGATGTCACGGAAACATGCGGTCCAATCTTCATAATCGTTTGGCAGTCACTATCAGACAAATCCATCAAACTGAATTAGGGCAATTTTGTAATCCTTTGCCATGTAATAGACTGAAACAGAACATGTTTCACATTATCCATTTTGATCCGTTCACAGCACAGGAATCATCGTCACCCCTCTTCAGCTATCTCCATATAAATTGACTTATGCGAGTTGATATGCTACAGATTCACAACTATAGCCTAGCTAATAAGACGCTGTGCTTCATCTGTCTTGTAAGTGTTGGCTATGCATAGAATTAATTTTTGGTTGCATGTATTTTTTTGTTTTTCCTGCTAAAAGTGTTTCATTTCCACTTCTTTTAAATTAATTACTTAGTGGCCTTTGCTGTCTTCATCGCCATATTTGACTTTGCTTGTTGCTAGGTGACTTTGAGCTTTTCCCTTTGGAGGAAGAGGGAGGGCATAAGAGAGAGAGGGAGAGCATGAGAGAGAGAGAGAGAGAGAAAAAGATGGGTAGAGGGTTTCCGTGTTTAACCGATTTCTGCTTGCATGGACATGCCAGTGGTTAGATACTTTGCTTGTGAGCGTAGGAGGGGTGGAGGATCGGCTGGCTGTCTGTCTGATAGCTTAACTGAGACGGGGCGGGGCTGGTTATTGATACGTTATGGCCTCATTATGATTTCACATCATAATATATATATATATATATATATTTAAAAAAATTTTTTATTCAATTTTCACCCCAAACAAGGTACAGTGCCACTTTGAAGCAGGGGGCTAGTATCAGGGACTTAATTAGCAGGGGCATTATGGAGAGAGATGCGTAGAAAGATGTTTGTTCACATTACACTTGAACTTCTGCATATCAGTACAGTTGGGAAAGCAGAATCCCGGAAGGGAGTTCCAAAGACCTGCAGTTCTGGGGAAGAAACTATTGGAGTAAAAGGCTTTCTTGCACCTAGGGATCTCTACTGTAAAGGGATGAGACTTAGTAGCTTGTCGGGTTTGTCGGAGGTAGTTACGTCGAGGAGGTACAAGTGTTTGTAGTTCGTCAGAGCATTCACCATTAAAGTATTTGTAGAACAGGCAGAGGGATGCAACATCTCGTCGATGGGACAGAGACTGAAGCCTAGATGACAGTTCAGGACCTATCAGGTTGGCGACTCTCTTTTGAACCCTGTCCAGGAGCAAGAGACAAGCAGCAGATGCACCAGCCCAGATGTGACAACAGTACTCCATACATGGGCGAATGGTGGCCTTATAGAGGTACAGGATACTGTCAGGCGTAAGTAGTTTTCTAGCACGGTAGAGGGAGCCAACCTTCCTTGCAGCAGCCTTGGCAATGCTCTCAATGTATCTATTCCAGTTCATATTCCCTGTAAACATTAGGTCGAGGAGTTTAAAAAAAGTACTTTCAGGCAATATGTTCTTGGCCATTGCTATTGGTGGTAGAGAAGGTTTCTTGTAGTTATTGAAGGAAACAAGCTTAGTTTTAGCAGCATTGAATGTGACCATCCATTTTTGTCCCCATTTCACTACATCCTCTAGTGTTTCTACTATTTCCTTGGATATATGTTCATTTGTTTTCCCTCATATCTGTTATAGAGAGTGGTATCATCGGCAAATATACCCATCTCTGAAACAATTTTATCAGGGAGGTCATTTATGAATATCAGGAATAATAGAGGTCCAAGGATAGACCCCTGAGGTACTCCCGCATTTATGTCATATTGTTTAGATGTACGACCGTCGAGGACAACTTGGATTTTTCTCTTACTTAAGAAGGATTTAATTACATTATGAATTCTTCCAGTGATACCATATGATCTAATTTTCCTTAGAAGACAATCGTGCCATACCCTGTCAAAAGCCTTAGATATATCAAGGGCCACCGCTCTACCCTCCTCTGTTTTGTCCAATGAACGGTATATACATTCAGAAATTACAGTTAAGATATCTGCTGTTGAATGGGCTTGCCTGAATCCATATTGTTTGTCAGTCAGGAGTTTAGCAGCTGTTAGGTGCTGGACTAGCGCTTGATTAACTAAGGACTCAAATATTTTGGCGAAAAGTGGGAGGAGGCTAATGGGGCGATAATTTATTGGGTCAGTTCTTTCACCAGAATTCTTGAAGACTGGTACCACAGAAGCGGTTTTCCAGCAGTCGGGAAAGCAAGATTCGTTAAGGCATTTATTGTAAAGTTTGGAGAGAACTGGAGCAACCTCGGCATATATATAGCTTAATGTAAAAGGAAAAGACAAAGATCAATTCCACAAAAGGAGACTTATCCAGATAATGCCAAGCTCAACAATAATTATTGGAGCTTATACAATAGGACAACAAGAGTATCAAATGAAGACACAAAACTATATATTGGTAGATATAGAATGGATCATTGGGGGATATCCCCCAAATTTTGCCTGTATTCCATTATTCAATAAATGATACATTCTATATCTACCAATATATAGTTTTGTGTCTTCATTTCATACTCTTGTTGTCCTATTAGATTATATATATATATATATATATATATATATATGGAACATAGCATCGATAAATGGAAATAAATAAAACATCAAGTAGATTGGGTTGACCATCATCTGATGGGTTGAGGGTACCGGATAGATAGTTCCTGGCTGCTCTTCCCGACTGGTAGTACAGGAGCTCTAACTCTTTGGTAGCGCTTAGAGCGGCTGCTCCATCAACAATTGTATAATATCGGGTTGTTTGTAGTGCCATGTCGCGCATGGAAAGGGACCCTGCACTCATCCCCGGTGGACTATCCCGAGGCCACACTACTAGTAGATGGAAGGACAACTGATGATATGCTTGTGTTGCATGTGTGGTATTCTGCATAACCACTTGTTCAGCACCCCTTACCTAAACTGAAACTCTTAAAAAAAAATGATGACAGTACAATGAATAATTATGCTAAAACCAGGCCTGAACTCAAACAAAACCAACCTGCCTTCTCCCTTGAGGCTTGCATTTACTAACATCCGACTAATTTAAATGATGTTGAGGCATTTCTCTTAACAAACACCCTGGATATCTTAGCACTAAGTGAGACTAACCTACACTCCTCTATCCCCTCTAACTACTTTAACATGCCTGGATATCTCCCACTCTGCCGTAAGGACTCTGACAGACATATACACGGGCTTTGAGTATATATTCGGAACACCCTCCCCTTGACTAGAGAAATTAAACTAGAATTGGATGATCAAGCCTTTATGTGCTTTAAACTTAACATGCAACATAACATTAGCTACTTTTATTTTCTCTACCGCTCTCCCTCGACCCAGGACTGTACCCTAATAAACAAGGTCTCTGACAGCATAGATACAGCACTTTCTTTCGACACTAGCGCACGAGTGCATGTGTTTGGTGACTTCAATGTCCACCACAGCAACTAGCTTGGATTTTCTACTCACACAGACGCAGCTGGTATCACAATACATAACTTCTGTATATCTCATTCCCTATCACAGATGGTTACGTTTCCAACCCATTTCCCAGACCAGCAAGAACAGCACGCATCACTTCTAGATCTGTTTCTGACCACAGTTCCTGATGATTGTGTAACTAATGCCCACAGCCCACTTGGGAACGCCGATCATACAGTGGTAATGGTTGAAATAGCCCTAAACTTTAGAGCCAAAACTGAAGAGCCAGTGCTCAAAACGAGATATTATAAAAAGGCTGACTGGGAAGCCATCAAGGATCTCATCAGAGTCGCCCCATGGCAAAATATCTTTTCACTTCCTGCTGAACAGTGCGCAAATGAGACTACTGAATGGTTCAAAACAGCAATTGAAGCACATGTTCCCACACAGAAATTTTATAGCAAGCCCAACTCTCTCCAATGGTTTACTTTTACGTGTGCAGCTGGCATCGTGCCAAGGCAGCATGCATACTGCAGATTTAACTGACATTAGTCCAGTTCAAACAGGTAGAAGTATATAGAAGCCAGAAGTAACTGTAAGAAAGAAATAGCGACAGCTAAGAGAGAATTTACTGAAACTACCAAAAAACGCATCAAAGCACAGAAATTAGGAACCCGCGACTTCTGGAAAATCTACAACAGTGTAGTAAATAATGGGCAATCAACAATTCCCCCACTCTCCAACAATCATGAGGTTGTTTGCTCAACAACCGAGAAGGCTAACATGCTTGCCAGTCTGTTTGCCTCCAACTCCACACTGGACCCTTCTAATCACCCCTCCCTGACTTTCCTTTGAGGACAGATGCCACACTAGATGATCTGAAAATCACCCCTGCTGAAGTGCATGCTATCATAAGAAATCTTGACACTGTAAAAATATGTGGACCTGATCTCATCCCGACCGTGCTATTAAAAAAGTGCTCCGCCGAAGTAGTTTCAGTTCTCTCCAAACTTTACAACAAATTCCTTAATGAATCTTGCTTTCCTGCCTGCTGGAAAACTGCTTCTGTAGTACCAGTTTTCAATAATTCTGGTGACAAAAATGACCCAGTAAATTATCACCCCATTAGCCTCCTCCCACTTTTCACCAAAATATTTGAAACCATAATTAACCAAGTTCTAGTCCATCACCTTACAGATGCTAAACTTCTGACTGACCAACAATATGGATTTAGGCAAGCCCGTTTCACAGCAGACATCCTAACTGTAATCTCAGAACATATATACCAGTCACTGGAAAAGCAGAGGAAGGGTAGAACAGTAGCTCTAGATATATCTAAGGCTTTTGACAGGGTATGGCATGAAGGCCTTCTCAGGAAAATCAGATCATATGGTATCACTGTAAGAATCACATGACATAATTAAATCCTTCTTAGATAAGAGAAAAATCCAGGTTGTCCTCGACGGTCGTACATCTAAACAATATGATATAAATGCGGGAGTGCCTCAGAGGTCTATCCTAGGACCTCTGTTATTCCTAATATTCATAAATGACCTCCCTGACAAAATTGCTTTTGAGATGGGTATACATGCTGATGACACCACGCTCTATAACAGACACGACAGGAAAACAAATGAACACATATCCAAAGAAATGGCAGAAACACTAGAGGATGATCTCCGATATGTAGTGGAATAGGGACATAAATGGATGGTCACATTCAATGCTGCCAAGACTAAACTAGTTTCCTTCAATAATTACAAGAAACCTTTCCTACCACCAATAGCAATGGCCAATGACTCTTTATCTGAAAGCACATCTTTTAAACTCCTCGACCTAACACTCTCAGGAAACATGAGTTGGAACAATTACATTGAGAGTATCGGCAGGACCGCTGCGAAGAAGGTAGGCTCTCTCTACCGTGCTAGAAAGCTACTAATGCCTGACAGTATCCTATACCTCTATAAGGCCACCATTCGCCCATGTATTTGGGCTGGTGCATCTGCCACTAGTCTCTCGCTCCTAGACAAGGTTCAAAAGAGAGTCGTCAATCTGATAGGTCCTGAACTGTCATCTAAACTTCAGCCTCTGTCCCATCGAGGAAATGTTGCATCCCTCTGCCTCTTCTACAAGTACTTTAGCGGTGAATGCTCTGACAAACTGCAAACACTTGTACCCCCTCGACGTAAATACCCCCGAAAAACCCGACAAGCAGCTAAATCCCACCCCTTCACAGTAGAGATCCCTAGATGTAAGAAAGCCTTCTACTCCAGTAGTTTCTTCCCCAGGATAGCTAGACTTCCCCAACTGTACTGACATGCAGAAGTTCAAGTGCAATGTGAACCGACATCTTGCTGCCCAAATCCCTACACAGTATCCCTGATGCCTATGCCCCTGATAGTAGCCCCATACAACAAAGTGGCAATGTGCCTTGTTTGGGGTGAAAATGTAAAAAAAAAATCAGCAAGAACGAAAAGCAAGTGCTACCTAAAACATGAACAGAGTTTTATGAATGCAAATTGAGAAAAACAAAATTTTATAACAAAATATTTTTATACAAGAATTGAGAATATAAAAGTTAAAGTTATTTTCAGTTATTTATACAAAGACGTGTTTAGTGAAGAAATTTGGATTAGTAATTACAAGTCAAAATGTTCATAGTGTGAATATATGCATATATAAACAAAGTACATATGTGAGTATTGCATTCTGTATGTGCGTACATTGGTTTACTTTGTTCTTGTTTGTGCATGTATAGTTTTCAGAAGTGATTTGTTTCTGTTTGCCTGACTCTTAACGATGTAGAAATGTGTATGTGAAATGGAAAAAGCGTGTATGCAAGACATTGCATCCTTTCTGCCATACCAGGCGTTAAGCAAGCGTTCTGGAGTCCTGTTCAATGTGCATCTTGAGAATTCTGGAGAAAACTAATTTTATTGATTTTGTCGTATAGGAATTTTTAAGTTTGCACTGACTTTCTGCTTTCACATGTATGTGTTACTTTTTGGGATTTAGAACGATTTTCATTAGTTGAAAATATTTTCAGTTCACACGTTGATGTGAAAACTTTTTGTTTTTGAGAGTAAGGATGAAAAGCGAATTTCAATGAAGTGAGAAAGAAAGAGGGTAAGCAATTGTATCCATTTGCTTTTTAGCATTAATAGGAATCACTTCATGATTAAGTTGTTACAAAATCACTATGAAATTGCAAATTCCTCAAAAAGCTTGAAATGCATACAATCCCATTCCACATTCCTAGAGTTTTGCTGGAATGTCTCAAATCAACATCGTCTAGAGGTGGGAGTGTAGAATCAAACTGATACATAGCAGCAAAATGGGCTTCGTAAAGTTAATAGAAACATTCTTAGCTTGAAGGAAGCCACATTTATATAATAGCCTAGAATATCCGTCCCAGAACTGGTAAAATCAATTCGACAAACAGAACCGCCTTACACATCCCCTTATGTTCTTTTATGATTAATTCAAATCAAGATATAATGGCGCTAGACTTTATGCTTAGAATTCTTATTCCAATTTGGTTAAATCATTTGGATTCTAGAAAATGCATAAAATGTAAGACTTAAACTGAAGAGGTTTTACAAAGAAATTGAAACCAGGGAATCTTGTTTAATTGGTGTCTAATGAGTATGGACCAAATTTAATGCAAATCTGAAATATTTGAATTTTTAAATGGAATATCGTGCACATATTAAGCTCTTTAAAACACTTTACTGTATTTCAATGAAACTGAAATTTGGAAATATAAATTCATTTATGTTTAATAATCTATTGTTAGAATTTCAGAAAAAATTGGCAGTATTTGAATTTTCATGAAGAGATTCCACATACTTTTGCATATAACTAAAACAAGTAAAGACCACATAATGACTCCTTTCATCTATATTTACAAATATAAAATATTTACACATAACTAACTTTATATGAATAAAGATTATCCACTCACGGAACAGCAACTATTCAGAACCCAGTGAATGCACTTGCTCATCGAAGCATAAAGAAATGCTCCAGTGTGCTTAGAAACCACAATTCTAGGCCTCCTAATTGAAGTGAACTTTTCAGAGAGCTGAGTATTGACTACAAAATTCATAAGTTAGTGTTTAGATTTTTCTGTTTGCTGTGTATGTTAATTCTTTTCGTGGACTCACTTTTATAAGACTGTTTTTGTTTTATATATTTTTTATCAGAAAAAAACAAAAAAACAATGGTAAGTGACTGTTGTGAAAGATCAAATTTTACTACGCATTTAAAAACCAAAAGAACTTGTTGCGGGGGGCTGAAAGGTGTGAAAGTGGCAACCGATAATACAACTAATAAAAAGCAGACACAAGACAAAGAAGTCATGGCAATAGCAAAGAAGACTAACAAACACAGATGATCAGTTAAAGACAATGTGTCTCATGTTTTATTTTTACCAAGAAAAAAAGGTAAAAAAAGGTAAAACGTACAGCAATAGATTCAGGCTCAGCCGGAACGAGAACAGGTGTCTCACGAGGTTGAGATTCTTGGATTCCTGAGGTAGACTGATGTCTGATGATGGAAACAGATAGCTGGATATCAGTCGAAGCTGATAGATGGACATCAAGGGGTGCAGGAGCTGGTGGCTGGAAATGCTGGAGTTGCTATCGGAGTGAGCTGTAAGCCATAGGAGTAAGCTGGAGAGCCTATGAAGCTGAAAGTGTCGATCGCTGCAGGAGTAAGCTGGAACTGCTGAAGAGATGAATGCTGCAGGAGTCACTGACTGCAGAAGGGAGTCTCAGAAAGCAAACATTAGCAGAGAGTGAAGTATGGATTGCATTCATGTGGTTTATTGAAGTTAGCCCTGAAAAAGGCTGTTGAATTGCAATTATAGTTTGTGGTAGCACTTAAACAAGCTGTTTAAACTACTGTTGCTTAGTACCGTCGGCTGCTGGGCTCAGATGACTTGACTGGGAGTGCCAAAGTCACATTTCAGGAGGCTCCTTAGCCAGCTTGCTTTTGAATGAGCTTGTTTATTGGAGAGCTGTTCATGCTACAATCGACTGGCTTGATAAACAAATGAATGACTATAATTAATTTCACGCTGTATTACTTACAGTTAAAAGTGTCTTCGGTGTTTATTAACTGTATTTTAATCTATGTTCGAAATAATCGTTATTTGTTTTTGTTTAGTTTGTGAAAAATGAAATTTTTGTGTTTTAAATTTTAAATTTTATGACGAGTTACATGCATATTTAAGTTGAAAAAAATGATTACATTGTAAAGATTTTTACACTCAATTATTTTTACTTCAATTGACGCTAAAATGGTACACTACTTACAGAGATATAAGGGATTGTTTATAGGAGATTCCTAAATGGGGAGTTTTGCATCGAAATGCTTGTTCACATTACATTTAAATTTTGGTACAGTCAGAGAAAGAGAGAGCAGGAAGGGAATTCCAAAGGTAAGCAGTTTGAGGAAAGAAGCAATTGGAATAGAAAATAGAAAGCTTCTGACATACCTTTACAGACAAGATGTGTAATTTTTCTGCTGGTTGAGGAAATTTTATGTTGAAAGAACACAAGTGCAGCCATTTCGTCGACACACAGAGCTACATTGCAGTGATGAAACAAGGGATAGAGCTTGGTGGACAGCATGAGACCTTTTAGGTTACTGATATATTTGTACCCTGTCCAAGAGTGATTGAGGTATCAGACCAAATATGGCAAGAATACTCCATATATGGATAAATGGTGAATTTGTAGAGATATAAGATACTGGCATGTGTAATAAGTTTTCAAGTCTAGTAAAGGCGTTCACCTTCTTTGTAGCAGATCTGGCAGTATCTTCTACCTTTATTTCAATTCTAGTGTTAAATGTGAATGTTAAGTCAAGACGTTTGAATGCTTGACTCTTGGGAAGAGTGCTATCAGCCATGACAATTAGCGGTTGGTATGGTTTCTTATAATTGTTAAAGAAAAAGACTTTTGTCTTGGCAGCATTAACTGCAACTGTCAAGTTTTAGGTTATCCCACTACAGACTCAGCCTTGGATATTTGCATTGTCAATTTGCTCACATATGTGGATGTTCATTTTACGTTAAATTAATATAGAAAAGTGATCCCCCACTTTATAGTTGCTACATATCTGGGAAACTACTTGTTTCCTGGGATTTTTACTGTTATTTTCGTTTTCAGCACCCTTAAAAACCTATAACAGTGGTAACTTTAAAAGATTTTTCATGAGTGGAAAGGTACTGCAACTTTACCAATACTTCAATAATAGTCATTTGTTTTTCTAGTTTTGCATATGAATGACAAAATATCTGATATTTCCCCGAAACCTCTTGCCTTGATGGAGGGGAGACAAAAACTTGCTACCATGGTTTCAAATGATCGGAAATAAAAGCAAGGGGAGACTTGATTCCAAATATTTCTTATAGGTTATATCTCCCCTCTTTGGTTTTCATACATAGTGTAAATTTCACAGTCTATAATAACGATTATTTGATACTATAGATATTCATAATCCAACCCTATTTACAAAAGAGAGAAGATATAACATATGAGAAATATTTGGAATCAAGTCTCCCCTTGCTGTTATTTCAGATCATTTGAAACCATAGCAGCAAGGTTTTGTCTCCCCTCTATTAAGGCCAGGGGTTTTAGGTATATATATATATATATATATATATATATATATAAATAAATGTTTAGAGGTACAGAATTTGTATATGGTTTTAAATAAAATAGTAGGCGGAAGTTTCTCGAGAGCTCTTTCGGCTATCATCTCTTCAGGAGTAAATCGATAGCAATCTAAATAGTATTGTGACGAAAATAAAGAGTTCTATTGGGGAACTTATTTAATGTGCCAACGTACGGGGACATTAATTAAATTTATTTACGTTTAAAAAACGATTAAAAATGTTGGCACAACGAGGAAGAAAAAAAAAAAAAAAAAAAAAAAAGCGGGAGAAAAAATTCAAAGTTCCCCAAAGAGAAACAATGCGTTTGATGTTTCCTTTTGCCGGCACAAAGAAGGTTGACGCACCGCGATAGAGACGGCCTCCAAAATCTTTAAATGGTTTTTGGAGTCCGCTCTATGTAGCACCTCCAACCAATCTATTTTATATCTATCGGCACAGCACGGGTTGTCAACCAAATGCTGGCCAATAGCAGAGTCCAAGGCTATTATCGATTTACTCCTGAAGAGATGATAGCCGAAAGAGCTCTCGAGAAACTTCCGCCTACTATTTTATTTAAAACCATATATATATATATACATTAATGGTGATCTAATCTACTATTTATAATTATTGGTTTTCATATACAATTCTATACTGTTGCTCAGTATATGTGCTGCTTTTTTCCTGTCTATAATCTTTATTTGTTCCACAAGAGTACATGGTGTCCCTTCATGTTGGTCTAGACATACTCGACTTTTCAATCTCTCCATGGGCAACATGTCTCACATGTATATTTTTTCGCACTCGTATAGAATTGCATACACACCATTCTTAGTGATGATGTTTTCTGTAGGAGGCTTGGCTCTGACAAGATCTTTTCAGAAAGTTGAGTCATTCCTGAATACTGTCCTGATGTCATATGGATTACATATCCTCTGGATCTTTTTTAGACAAACCCTTCATATATGGTAGATGGAGTAGACAGGTAGTTAAGTAAGAGTTAAGTCATTAATACAGGGAGCATTTCAAAAGTAATGCCTCCTATTTTTTATTCTGTCCAAATGGATCAAAGGGGGATGACAAATTGCATTGTTATGATGACTGAATTTATGCATTTATAACCTGAAAATTTCATCTCTCTGTTCCAGATATTGACAGTATGAGAAAACAACCCCTGTCATGGACATGCATCAGAAATAGAGATGTGTCATTGAATTTCTAGCAAAAGTGCATCAAAAATGGTGTTGACTATGTAGAAAGATTAATTCTGGAGCACAAACGATAACTTGTTTTAATGGTACCACTCCTGCCTTCACAGCTCTTCAACTTTTTGAGTAAAAAAATAGGCTTTACTTTTGAAACGACTCTCACAGATGAAATGTCTTGTTTACCACAACTTTTTAAACATTTGAATTTTAACTACTTTCCATGTGTGCAGAGCATTTATATAAATTCTTTACCCACGCATTGTTAATCTTGATGAAATTGAATATCAAATGTTCTAATTCTTCAAATTCTTTTAATTTATAACTATTTACATCATAATTTTTCTCTAATAATCTTTGATAATGGAGTTGCTGTAAACATGCAGTCGGCTGCATGTTTAGTTGGGTTGCATATTTGCAATTCATGCTGCTTGCTGCAAATGAGAGATATTTGACTAAGAGAAGAGAAACCACGCAAAAAATTGGAAATATGTCTGATCTGGAGTTATGATCACCCAGAATCCTATTTTCTTTACTTGAAAAAATAAAATTTGTTTTACAGATACAAGCTTCTCTGTTGAGGTTATGATCCACTCAGTGTCGTCTAAATTTAACGACAGTTCACATACATACAAAACACCTACGTGTTTTGTATGTTAACAGATAAGGCTGGCAATTATTTTCAGGTGGATACTGAGTGGTTCACCACAAAGAACCAGTGATATTTATATATATTTCAGCAGATAGGCAGAGGAAAGTTAGTTGGCTATCTGGACACCTCACATTCATTTGACGTTTGTGTACTTCTCAGAAAAACATAGGTCTCAGGATTCTTAACTATTAGATTGTGTTTGATTGGGCATGTGTTCCGGTTTAGAGAGGCTGAGAATTCCCATTTGCAAGTCTGTTGTTGTTCAATAGAAAACGAGAATCATTGTAATCGTCTCCTCTCACCAAATAAATCTTTGTTATTTGTTTTAAACTGGAATTGTAATTTTATTTCGATGGTAAATTCTTCTGTTACAACATCAACTGAGACCACATAATTGACATTGCAACCACTGTCAGAATTGAACGACTTTGGGCCAGCGCAACGAGCAGACGATCAGGAGTGAACACCCGTTTATAAAGTAAATAATAACAAGGTCAAAACATTGAAATAAATTCTGGAGCACAAAAGATTGCTCGTTTTAATGGTACCACTTCAGTCTTCATAACTCTTCAACTTTTTGAATTATTAAAAAAAAAAAAAAAGGAATATTTACTTTTGGAATAACCCTCATACTTATACTTTATTACCCGGCCACCCTGTGTTGCCTGGCCATACAATACACTTAGACATAATATTTTAATTTATGCAGATTGTGTACGTATTATTATAGAATCAATCCTTTATTGATTATTAAATATTACAAAAAATAATTTACCCAGTGTACTAATTTGCAAAAAAAATAAAAAATAAATATGATAATGTCATTTGCCAAATTTCGTCTGTGTTTGTTTACAATATCATGTCAGTTGCTATTTGAGCTTGACAGTCTTAAACATAGTCTTTCTTCTGTTATAGATAAAAAAAGAAGTTTTACAGGGGAATATTTTACGTTACACTGACCAGTGTAACGTAAAATATTCCCCTATAAAAATTGTTCTTCTTTTATCTATAAGAGAAGAAGGACTTTAAGATTGGATTTTTTTCAATTTTCGATACTTTTCAGATGAATTTCTGTACAAAACATATCTAAGAATACTGCCAGACATATAATTACCTTTGCGTGAAATTTGCAAAAGATAGGCTCAGCTATTTCGGAACATATGGGGAAGGAACTCACACACAGTGACTTTTATATAATAGTAGATATAGAGATATCTTCATTTCAGATACTGTGAAATATTGCTTTTGTCAAACAATTTTTTAAAAATAGAGAATGCAAGTTAAAATCTCTACCCAGGTCTTTATTTATCCCTCTTTCTTTCAAGTCCATCCTTATCATTTCCTTCCATATTTTTCGTTGCCTTCCTTTGCCAACTAACTTTGTTACTTTAACTTTTCTACAACTACACTACTTCCTGTTCGTTTTTTCAACAGACAGTAAACAAGTCTACCATCAATAATCAGAAGAAATTTGTGCTCATTTTTGGGCCTAAGGCGGAACTTTTATTGTTACTGATATTCATAAGGTAATTTTAGGTACTGATATTTGCAACCACTACCATCTCCTAATATACCCTAAGTAGCATTAGATTAGAATTCAACATTTTGGACGATTTTGATTTAGAATTCGACAACAGAAAAATCTTTATGACATATGTACTTATCATGGAACAAAGATTTCATATTCCAAAAATCATGTAAATTGATCAAGTATATAGAAAATCCTTTTTTTTTTTACGATTTTTAGAGATTTTAACAGCAAATTGCATCTATTACAGGGTTGATTTTGATCTCGATAAGACAAATCGAGTTGTCTTCTCCTTATTTATAAAGAGTAGCAGATCAAAAAATAGTGTCCTGATTTGTAATAAAATTTGATTTTCTTAGTTAAAAATAAAACTACTTGATCAATTTATGTGATTTTTTGGAATATAACATCTTAGTTCCATGGCAGATACATATATCATAAAGATTTGTCTGTATTTTTAAAATTTTATTTAAAATTAAGTCGAATTCTAAATAAGAACCAAGAATTCAATTTAAAAAAATCTTTGTCATTATAAAGTGGATTATCATGAATGACTTAGCTTTACAAGTACCTCTTCATTGCCATTATTCATGGAAACGCTTTGAGCCTCCTCTTAGCTTGCCAAGCCAGAAGAGAATCTAATGAAACTTCCTTAGTTCTGATAAAATTTCTTATGAATATCATTTTGCTAACTAGCAAAATGATATTTATAGGCTATAAATTTTGCTGGTTAATACATAAATGCATATTGGTTCTAAAAAAGAACATTTTATTGATTAATGATTATTTGTAAATTTGTATTATATAAATACATGCATTTTATATTAAGCAATGTTTGCACAAAAATTTTGATATTTAGTTTTTCTTTGGGTAATTTTTTCATACATGAGCATAACATATTTTTGTTTGCTTTTGCATAAGTCGACCACTTTGATGATCCCAGGGACATTAATCTGAAGAAAAACAATATAAATGATGACTGCGTCTCCCCAAAAATGTATTATTTCTGTTAACCATGTTTTATCAATTACAACTTGCTTATTAAAACCAAAGTAAAACTTCTCTTCAAATAGATAAAATAAGTTTATATGTGCATAGAATCATTTTAAGTACATCGCATTAATTATCAAGGTCACAAAATTGACCCAAGAATTTTAAATTAAAAAAAAAAAAAAAAAAAAAACACCAACTCTAATCCAAAAAGTCTGGCATTTTTCCCCAAAAATAAATAACTTGTAAGATTGTTTCTGAATTTTTGAGATGAGGGTTGATAATTTGTATTAATTAGACTACGGTTTAAATCTTGAGTGTTATTCTCACAAAATTTTGTCCGATGTAAGCTCTGACCCTTTCCAGGTGTATCATGTGAAACTAGAGAATCTGCACAGAATTTTGAACAGAACCCTTTATTTAGGAGTAGCATACTCTCATTCCATCAACCATGACCGAGTAGAAGTCTTAAAAATTAAAAAGTATCTCTCTCTCTCTCTCTCTCTCTCTCATATATATATATATATATATATATATATATATATATATATATATATATATATATATATATATATAAGGAACTCAGTACAGACTCTGTAATATACGGAATTATATAACATTATTCAACAAGGAATACAAAAACTGCGAAATTTTCTTTATTGCATTGAGTTTCACAGAATAGCTCTTATCCTCAGAGGAAAATAGTTAGCAAAATGATATTTACAGGCAGGCTATAAATTTTGCTGGTTAACACACAAATTGAAAACTATAAATTATGCAAGAAGTCATATTTGTATGAAAGTTAATAATAATGCAAAAATGTATGGGTTTTACATTATTTACAGAGTTTATATTGACTTCCTTATATCAATGTTCTACCTTGAATATCTTGAATATTGAGCTTTTTCATCTGGTTATAATTGTTCTATACATATTAGTATTAGAAAATTTTCCGGGGGGTACAGAATTTTATAACGGCTAAATACAGACCAAAAAGCATAATGAATTTAAAAAATAAAAAATGAAAATACAGGTTAGCTAACCAGGTTTCGTTCCTCACTTATCAAAGCTAAATTGAGAAAAATATGATTTAAAACAAACAAAAAAAATCATGAATATGGCGGGGGATAGGAAAAAAACAAAAAAATAACATAAATAAACGGGGGAAAAATTACATAGAGACTAAGTCCTAGAAGATTTTCTTTTTGCTTGCAAAGAGAAGGTCTCAAAGACTTAATAAAAAGAGTCAAATTTCTTTGTCTGTGCAACGGTGTTATTTTGCATCGAACCCGCATGTTGTTTTTTCAACTAGGCCTATGATGCCATCTATTCACAAAGATGTTCTTCCCCCCCACCATAATAATTCTATTATTTATTTATTTAAATGTAGTTGCAGTGCGCACTATGTTGGGCGAACATCGCAAAGATTAGATTTTTGTTTGAAACATCATGTGCCTTCAAAGATTTGTTATGCAAATTTTTCACCCTCAGATGTTCTGAGTAATACGTATGATTCTGCGATTTGCGACCATCTTATAAATAACCATGTGTGTGCTACGAATTTCAATGCTGACATGTTTACGATCCTTAGTAAGTCGCACTCTACCTATCATTTGAAAATTTTAGAGACTCTTTTTATTAAGTCTTTGAGACGTTCTTTTTGCAAGCAAAAAGAAAATCTTCTAGGACTTAATTTAGTCTCTATGTAATTTTGCCCCCATTTATTTCTGTTTTTTTTGGGGGGGGGGGTTCCTTACCCCTCGCCATATTCATGATTTTTTTTTGTTGTTTGTTTTAAATCATATTTTCCTCGATTTAGCTTTGATAAGTGAGGAACAAAACCTGGTTAGCTAACCTGTATTTTAATTTTTTATTTTTTAAATTCATTATGCTTTTTGGTGTGTATTTAGCCAATATTAGTATTAATATTTACACTTGCTTTAAGTTTACAGAATTATTCAATTTGTAAACCTAAAATTAAAAAAAAGTGTCCGTGTCTGATAGAATAAGAGCATGCTACCCCCATGGATTAAATAAAGGGTTCCATTTGAATTTTTGTACAGATTCCTTAGTTCAACAAGATATACTTGTAGGTCAGAGGTTACGTTGGTCAAAACGTTGTGAGAATAACTCAAGATAGAAACAATGATCCAAATAAAACATCTTGTATAATGTTCGTCTTATAATCCAGAATAGACTTTGGACCCAGTCAATTCAGTCCATCTCCCCTGGGAAGTTGATCTGTTTCTGTTCTGTATACTTGTGTCGTGAATAACTAATAATAAACACAGTGGTGATCTGGTTGGCCAGGATCCTGAAATGTAAAAATTAAAACAAACATTTAAAATTGGAAGAAGCTCTTTTGGATAATAATTTTTATTTTATGACTTTGTAAAAAACAAGCGTAACAGTTCAACGGAACAAATTTATCATTGTTAGTAATTATATCTCTGCAAGAAAGAATGTGTGTATGTATATATATGCGTGTATATATTTATATATATATATATACTAGCAGAAGTATCCGTTGTTGACTGGGTTCAAAAACAGTCTACAGAAAATGGACTGTAATTGATGAAAGTATGATAGGTTATGAAAAGGAGGGGGTTGTAGAGAGAGGGGTAAAATTTTTGAGTATCAAAACCTAAGCAAAATATGATGAAAGTAAAGATAATTTTTACGAAAATATATTTTTTTATATCAACTTTGTTTCCATTCATAGCCAAGAGTGAGCAACAAAATGATGTTTCCTTACAAAGAGAAAATGTTATATATACAATAATATAAATATACAAGAAATAAATGTTACCATCTATATATATAAAAGGCAAAATTTGTGTGACCATTTCGTGTATGTCTCGCAAAGGCTTCTTTTGCACACACTCCTGGGGTCGTTACGATCGCTTACAACTGTTTATATAGCCCCTAGATAATAATATCTATGATTTGGGAACGCGGGTCGCCTCTACATTTATTTACGTCGACTTTTATGAGATTCGTGCTATTTCGCTCTGTCCCCTGTTTGTCCTGCTTTTTAGTATAAACTAGCGAGGGGTACCCGGCGTTGCCTAGGTGTTTGGAGATGTGGGGGGGGGGAGTTAAAAAAAAAAAGTAAGTATGAAGATCGAACCCGAACCGTTGAGGCAAATTTGTAAATTAAAGTGTGAAAAAAAAAACGTGTGACGTTAACCATTGCCCCACCGCGAGATGCTAATGGAAACACATTTGAATTTATTTAATTACTTGGATTTAGCAGGTGCCCGTTTTAATGAGTAAATGAGGTCAAGTTTGACTGCGGGGTAGTATTTACTGCTGAATGCTTTTTTTCCCCCCCAAGATGTTATAGAAAAAAGACTAACCCACATGCGGCGAGCGACAAATGTTGAATATTTATCTTCCCGAAATGGAGAAAATTAAATAGACAGGCGAGCTTCGTTGTTAACTCTGAGATATTATGATTTATATGTGATATAAAAAGTTTGGAACCAAAGTTGTGAACCGAACAACCGCTTCTCTGAAAGAAGCCTTTTGTAGACACACAGAAAAAGCGAACACACACATACATTTTCGCTTTTATATTTATAGATAAAGTGAAACTAAATTCAAACGGAGGTGTTCTCGGCATCACGCCGGGAAACGTCCAGAAGCAATCAGCTTTGATCAATGTGAGGACAAACTCCTCTTATATCAGACAATTTCTATTCAATCTGGACAATGGGGAGCTCCCCCTTCCCCAACATCTGTTGGGGAAAAATCAGTCAAAGTTGGGTAAACAAACCCAAGTTAACTGCGAGACTTCTATTTGACCTCATTAATTAGGTCAAATAGAAGCAGGAGAGTTAACTTTTATCGCGGCCACCTGTCAATACTTAAATAAATTCAAACGTTTTCCGTTGTATGTTGCCGTGATCCAGTGGTTAACATCCCACGTTTTTTTTTTTTCACACTTTAATTTCCAACTTTGCCTCAAGGGTTCGGGTTTGATCCTCATACTCACCTATCAAAACTTTTTTTTTTTATTTTAACCCCCACCCACCCCCGGAGTTTTGATTTACCCAAAACCACACACACCTCAAAACACCCGGGCATTGCCGGGTACCCCCCGCTAGTAGTCAATAAAAGTAACTTTTATGGTAGAAAAGTTCATTGGTTTGTATTTTTAAGTAGTTTATAAAAAAAATTTTGTTTTTTTAATTCACGAACCGGTTTAAAAAAAATCAAAATGGAAATGGAGAGCCCCGTTTTCAATTTGAAGGAGGGGCATCTGAGCATTCTGTATTAACAATTTAAGAGAGTTCTGTCAACGTAAGGAGTATTTATAAACATATTTTAATGTTTTCCGTTATTTTGTGCTTGAGGAATATTCGATTATGGCATATGTAGTTTATATAAAAATTCATTTAAGTAGTTATCGCCTCAAATTTCATTTTAATTTTGGTTCGCTGAAATTACTTCAAGTAAAGAGCATTAAAAACTATTTCAAAACAAAAAAAAACATGAACTGAACTTTTATTGACTATGGTAATATTTATTTCTTGTATATTTATTTTTTCGGGTAGTCGTTTGTTGGCTTTTCTGCTAAACACTCTTACTAAATAATATTGACGAAATATCGAAAAACAAAGAAACAAAAATAGTTTTGAAAAATAATGAAGCTTTACTTACTTTAGTAAAATAATCCGAAACAGCAAAATGGGATATTAAAAAAGTAAACACGTAATTACTTTAGTTTTTTAAAGCAAAGAATTGATATAAATATGAATAAGGAGAAAATGGCGCCCTTTTCAAGCAGAACAGCTTCGTTTCAGTTTTACAGTATTTAACGGTGTAGTATTGCGCCGTCGGATTCAGGGTTGTACTATTATAATGTAAAGAACATGCAGAAAGGGTTGTAATCAACTGAATTTCTTCTAGTACACTCACTAAAGGAAGCTTAAACAGATATATAAATAAAAATAAAAAGGTTATGTAAATGTTTTTAAAACGACACGTAATCACGTGAGCAGGATTTTTTCCTTCTTTTGACATGATAACAAGTAACGTTCTTATTTTTTATTATTTATCTATTTTCGAAAGAGTGCCACGTGCAAGTGGAGAAGTAAAAAAACAGAGTTATGCAAAATTTGTGTCGAGAATTGTCTAAAGTTCTGACTTTTTTTTTTGGCTTTCAAAACGTGAATTTATAAGGTGAATTTATTCGACACAATATGATTCAACTAAAAAAAATAAATAAAAGCTAACATGAATTAAGATTAAAGTTAAGGTGTTATTGTGGACCCTCACCCCTTTTAAAAACCCTTGTTAAACTTTGTGACATATTTCCATTCTATGGAGGTCTGGCACGAACGAACACCCAATAATTTTATTATACCATATTTCTTAAAACTGAAACATAATTATCAAAGTATACTTATGCAAATAGATATGAAAAGTCTTTGTTAAAGTTTGTGCCATATTTCCATGGAGTAAAGGCATGAATGCAGACCCCACAGTTTTATTATACCATCCCTATTTAAGTTGAAACATACTTATCAAAGTATTCTTATGTACATCTATATCAAAAACTCTTGTAAACGTTTTTTTTTCATTTTTTATTTCCATACTTTGGGGGTTAGGTGTGAACGCAGACCCCACAATTTTTATGCCAGATCAAACATACGCATTCCTGATCCTCAATACATCTTCTATCATTATATGTAATCAGTTTTTTTAAAATAGTCAACCATATAGGAGCCTATTCATGACCAGACACACACACACACACACACACACACACACACACACACACACACACACACACACACACACAGACGTTTAGCTTTTTATTATAGATATGCATAAGCCTGATGAATCCTACCATGGATGAAACCCGGAATATTCTGTGTAGCTTAAGTGCCATATATATATATAGTAAATGTAATGCACAAAAAAGGGGAAATTCAAGCAAATAAAATTTTAAACATTTAGGTGCTTCTACACTATTGGGATGAGAAATCGTAATACACATGAAAACAACGGTATCTACGTATTCCTTGTATTTTTAATGCAAAAATTACGAACATCGATAAGGTAGAAAATTATTTATTAAAGAAAATAAAAATTAGAATTTGATGAAAATGATCATAAAACACAGGAGAATTTGAAAGAGAGGTAATTTCCCGTTTTGATTTAAACAAAATGTCAGAAAAAAAACATATCAACTGTGATGGTACTCTACTAGGCACAATAAATTATGAATCTCTGTAAAGGCTAGAGATTCTTTATTTTAGGAGCCACGTGGAATTATGTACTGCCATGGTAAACTCAAATCTCTCTCTCCTTTTCTTGGGTATAACCAAGTGGAGTAATCCACCAGTTTCTTTAGATACCAATGTCATTCTCTCTTGTTCCTCTACAATATCCCCCACCCCAAATAGAGAGTATTACATTTATATAGAAACAAAATTCTTCAAATACCTAGGCCATCTCATATATCTGCCTGAATGTGTTCTTTTTTTCTACGGATTGTTTTTCAGATGCCATGCTTACAGTCACCAAATTGTATAGTTTTTTTGCAGAAGTCGTCTATTTTGAAAAAAAAAATCTTGCAGAAATGACAGACTGAATTATTTTCCCTATTTTCAGAGAATTTTTAAAAATTACTTAATATAATAGAACTGCAATTTATAATAAAATTAACTTTTATATTTAATTAAACTTTTATTTGATAAATTTTCCTAATTTTTGATGAGGATAAATGTTTTTGCCTAATACTTAATTTTTTTTTTCCTAATACTCAATTTTTCACCAACACTTTAGCAAGTTATCATCACTGTTGGATTGACTTCAATTAATTTCAATGCTTTTGACTTCCAGTCGCGTTATGGAGATATCGGCTAAGATGTCATATTTTCTTTCACTTCTTTTCTATCTTTGCGTCACGGGTTCGAGCCTGCCTGCCTACTACAGTTTTTTTTTTAACACCTCTCTTCACCCTGGCTGCCTACTGTTGTTTTGATTCCCTCCCCACGCTACTACTATTTTTTTTTTTTTTTTTTTTACACCTCTCTCCACATTCACAGGTTCGAGCCTGCCTGCCTATTACCACTTTTTTCTTTTGCTCCACACACACCTCCAAACACCTGGGCAATGCCGAGCACCCACACTAGTCTATATATAAACTAGCCTGGGTGCCGTGTTGCCCGGGTGTTTGGAGGTGTGTGTGAAGCAAAAAAAAAAAAAAAGTTGTAGTAGGCAGGCAGGCTCAAACCCATACCATGAAGAAGGAAAAGAACATAAAAAAAATGTGAAGCCTTTGCTGTTGCACCTATCACCAAAACGGAAGTGGCAAAGGTTTAAATTAACACTAGTCAATCGAAAAGAAGGGATGACTTTTGAAAATTTTGGCGAAAAAAGCTGCCCCCCCCCCCTTGTAGAAAAGTGCCCAGTTGAGGGTAAAGGAATTAATGTTTTTAGCCAAGTTTTCGATATCTGTCATCCGAAGGGTCAAGCTTCAAAACGATATCTATCTTGTGCAAATCCATCGCCTCTGTCGAAAGTTTTAGGCAGACATACAAACATACATACATACATTTATAAGGTGACACTGAGAAATAGCGCGAATCTCATAAAAGTCGATGTAAATAAATCTAGACGCGACCCGCGATCCCAAATCTTCGATATTATTATCTAACAATTTAATAAAAAAAAAGATATTGTGAAAATTGAATTTAATCTTAAAAATAGCACCATGTCAAAAGTGCATAGACATCATATTTTTCTCCCCATTTTTGTAAACATGGAAGTAGTATTTTTTCAAGTGTGCTGAAAACGAATATCAGTTTTTGCAAAGTCATTCACACCTCGCGATCTCAACGTACATCTTAAAGTCGTTATTTCGAAGGCCTGTAACGTCGTAAGTGCACCATGGGTCAAAGCGTTACAGGTTCGAGCCTGGCTGCTGCAGCTAATTTTTTTTTTTTTTCTCGCATGGGTACTCGCTGCGATTTTCATTTTTTTTTAGGGGGTTGGTTATTTATTTTTTTGTTTTTCTTAAGGCTGGGTTGCTCAATAGCCTTACTATACCACCTCTCCACACCCAGGCAACGCTGAGTACACCCGCTAGTTATTAATAAACATTGTTAAAAGAGGAATTATTTCGAGTTAAAATTCAAGTTTTGTTTTATATAAACACAACATCAGTTCAAATTTGTTGCTCATTTTGTTTTGATCTGGCTTCTTTCACATAATGTTGGCATTTTTCAAGCATGATTTTCTCAATTTTAGATGCATAATAATAACTGGATCTTTAATGATTCCTCATTTAGTAATATATAACGAAAATAATAGCATAAACATTATTAATGTCTATACAGATGTGTTTCTTGCATTTTTCTACAGTCATGATCTTAATAGATTACTCTCTTTTTTTTTTCTTTTTTTTTACTGATAGGTCACCACTTATCAAAGCTAGGGGGCCACTCGAGGATACAGGTTAAAGAGATTATCAGTAGCACGATGATTGCCACTGCAAGAGAAACAGAAATAATTGGTGGGATGTGCAAATGATTACTTAAGAGGAATTGACTATGCTCCATGGTGGTTCATCTTAACAGATTACAAAAAAAAAAAAAAAGAGAGAGGGAAGTGACAATGGTTTAATGGTTAACAGCACAGACTGATGACCTGGGTGTCCCAAATTCGAATGCAGTTCATTCCACAAAAATCACTTTCAATTAGGATGTTGGCAACCTTCACTTGGTCCCTCCTGTAGGTATTTGATGTTTTTCTAGAAAGAATTCTGACTAGAGAAATATCAGGGAAACCAATGCCAACAATAGAATCTTTCGATTCATACAATATGATGATGATCAAAAAAAGACACATCTATCATGTTTCTATAGATAAATAAAAAAGATTATACATTTTATATATTACAAATACTTTTGCTTACCATAAGATATGTTCTTTGGTCATGGGAAAATGAAATACTGGCACAGACATGACACTTGCTACAATCTAAAAAAACAAAAAAAACAAAGATAATTGACATATTAAATAATTAGCAGACATATCAGCATATATTGGGTAATAGATAATAACTATCTAATTTTTATGCTTTTTGGGGGAGTATTTCTTATTTTAATCAACAATTTCATTTCAATTTTTAATTGAAAAAAAAAAGTTAAAAAATTAAAAGCTTTCTGTAATTTGTATGCACTATCTACAGTGCTCAGCAGTTAACAGCTCCACAATCGAATCCACAATTAACAGGGAAAACCACACCACAATTTTTAACTTCGACATCTCTACTGCATCTCTGGTGCTCCCCCCCCCTTCTCATCAAGAGGTCATATTTATTAATTTACTTGTATCATAGACACCTGGACTTAACTAAACCTCCATCTTGGGTTTTCAGTTAAATAAAACTACAACAATAACAAGCAAGGGCGATCACTCTAAATAGAATTCTTGTTATCTAGAGACAACTTAAAGTCTTACTCAGCTTAACAGTACTGGTACTGGTGTAAGCTTCTTTTCTGTCCAGTACTTATTGTGTCTTTTTAACCAGATCCAAGTATGATGCTTTTTCTGTTGCTTCTTGTATATTTGTCATAAAGCTTTTAATTCTATGTACATATAACAAGAACGATTTCATAGCATGTTAAATAGTCAATATTTGAACTTTCCCGGTATTATCAATTATCTTTCCTTTGTCTGCTACTGTCACTTAATGTATACACACTAGATGTACCGAGGTGTCACCAAACTATAGCATACCCACTTCCCAAGGAAGGAAAAACATTAAAATTTAAAACTAATGCTATATTTATTGCTTATATTCGTTCTGGCACCAGTATTTTTCAAGTTATTATAATACAGAAGTAAGAGACTTAATATTTTATTTTTGCAAGAAGATATATCACAACTAATGAATTTTCGATTGAATACGATTTATTCTTTAAATTCAATGACACCTCCTTAAATGGTAAAGTTTACAAAAAAAATTAATATGCCCACATTACTCATCCTGTTGCCTAGAATACATATTTAACAAATCATAATAAGAAATTTAATATTTTGGGATTTTACGAAATACATACACCAATCTTTTTAAAAGAAACATTATTTACATTATTTAATATAACTAAGAGTATGATGTAGAACAATTCTTTTCTCTAAATTTTTTGTATGCAACTTATTTTAAAAGTTAGGGGTAATCTCTTAAATGGTAAAGTTTACCAAAAAAAAAAAAAAAAGAATGTGCCTATGTTACTCATTGGGTTAATGAGAATATATATTCCAAAATTAGTGCAGGCGACACTCAAAATATAATTGCAAATTACTTAGGACTTCTACACTCATGGATGGAACGAGAACATGCTATCCCTGTGGATTAAATAAAGGATTCTGTTCAAAATTATGTGCAGATTCTTGAGTTTAAACAGAAAGATTCCTGAGTTTGGTAAAACACATCTGAAAAAATGATTACATTGACGTTGTGAAAATAACACACAAGATGAGGACAGTAGTCTGAAGAATCCAAATAATATGAATAATCAATCCTCACCTCATGTCTAACCAGCTGTGCTAACAAAGTTGCTACTTGGATTGGAAGAAATTATATTTATATAATCAAAATAAAAATAGGCAACAAAAATTTTATATAGATAGATTCCAACAGCAATTCTTCTTCCTTTGTCAGAAACATCGCTCATGAAATGTGAAAACTAAAGGACAAAATAAAGGAAGAGTTCTTTCTTTTTTAATGAATTTATTCATTGTCTTTAGAAATTTTTATGATATTGATAACTGAGAGGACTCAATTGTTTTTAAGGAAAAGTATTGTGAAGCCTGCCTTTTTTTTTTTTTAACTTAATTTTGAAAGAAATACACAAAAATGTATATGCTATTCCTCTTCCTTTTTATTTATTGTTGATTTAGTTTGAAGGAAAATGTTTGCTTTATAATTTTGGGAAGGGGATAGGGCAGTTAAATTTTACATAAATATGAACAAGTGTCTTTTTTGTTTTTTTTTAATATAGTTCAAATATTTATACATTTATGATCATCAGTGACAATTAACTTTAAACCTGACTATTAGAAACAGAAATCCTTGATTTTAACCAGAACAATGATATAGATAGATATCACAACTAAATGGTCAAATAAAAAGAAATAACAGAAAAAAAACGATGTTTTGTCTGTTGTTTCTCATTCAAGATAACTAACCTTTGCAATATGAACAGATTCGTCATAAGTCGATAATTTGGATTCTTCAAGTTTAATATGCTGAAGATTAAGTAAAACTCCAAATACACCACTGTAAGAAAAAGAAAAATTTAAATGCAGAGTTATCTCCCTTGGATTACACACAAAAAAAAGCTTCAAATATTCATGAATTATAGGAGACGAAAAATTTGCAACCAAAGCAGGAATATTAAATTTTAGAAGTTTAATCTGGGAAAGACATATTTGAGAACAGATTTATACATACACAAAAGTGACTCTTAGAAACAAATAATAATGCCCCCCTCTCTTTTTTTTTTTTTAATTGTAAAACGGTTTTTGGATAAGATTAAGTGATGCTCTTACTAATTATGTACAACAAATTAAGGCATGACAAATGGCTTGTGCTAATTCTCTATTCGTATAATAACCAGGTATGTCATTTGAGCAACCTCAGATTCTTATGTCAAGAACAATAAGAAGAAATCGATTTCAATTTAGACAGACAGGTTTGCTGTTCTTTTTCCACTAAAAATCTTTGTAAAAAAAACAAAAAAAAAAACAACTTTTTTTTCAGACTCAGGGGAAATATTAAAAATAAAATACAAGTTAAATATAAAAAGAAAAAAAAATGTTCCCCTAAGTTAAAAGAAAAAATATTTGTTTACTTTTTAAAAAATGTGAATGCTTTTTGTTTTTATAGTAAGTATTGTTTTCTGTTTGAGTTTTGAATAGTAAATTTTTACTGGACATTCTTTTCATATTTGACATATTTTTTATATATTAGCCCAAATCTGACCTCTTCCCCGCCCTCAAAAAAAAAAAAAAAAAAAAAATCTTGTTCATTTTTTTACAAAGATTTCCAGTAGAATTGGTTGCTTTTTGTTGTTCTTGATGTAAGAATCACAGGTTACTTGAATGATGTACCTAAATACTACACAAATAGAAAATCAGCAGGAGCCACTTATTATGCCTTAATTTGTTATACATAAATGGTAAAACTGCAGTTTAGCAACCTGAACAGAACGCAATAAGAGATTTTTAAGGGTCGTGGCATTATGAATCTTTTGGAATTAAGATCTATTTAGTATTATCCATAAAATCTGTCAAAGAAAAAAAAACAAAAAAAAAGAAGTTTTTTAAGTCTGTAAACATGCTAATATTTCCAAGATGGTGGCATATCATGCTTCCAGTTTGGAAATACATTGACTATACTAACATACTTACTTATTTCAAAAGTGATTTTTTTCAAATTTCATGCATAATAATAAAAAAAAATTTTAACTTCAAAAGATTCATCATGTCATAATCTTAAAAAAAAAACATAACATAAAACCACTTTTATTACCTGTATACAATTTTTCATCACATTCTGTTCAGGTCATTAAACTGCGGTTTTACCAAATAAATATATTGTTTTATAATTGTATTCATTGAAGTCTCATTCATAGCTTTTATGTGCGGTATTAATCACCTACATGTTAAGATCAGGTAATCCATGTTCATATTAGATATTTAACTATAAAGACTTTTAGTGTTCTGAGGTTACTTATTAACCTTTTTCTCAAATATGTTACATGGATTGAGATTTAGGAGCTAGGTGTCATGTAATTATAAAAATTTTCTGTTCTTCATTTCTGCATTCCATAATGTTTTTGTGACGGTTTCTTTGCTTTTTCTGGTACAAAATTACTTTTACTTATAACATAAGATTTGTATTCTGATGTATTTGTGAATAACTTTTCAGATCGTTCCTTTGGACATATGGTGTTCTTTTGCAATTGATCCCATGGATCTTTTTGGATTACCACCAATGGTGTGCTGTACTCACCAAATGAATTCAAGTGCATTAATGCTACCACGCTCTTTTTCTCTCTCTAACACACACACACGCCTATCATAGTTTCAAATACAAATGTATATAACTGTTAACATTCACTACACAGACTATGGTCATACATTTGTCTTTGTTTGAAGTCCGTGTTTGATTCCAACACCGGTCAGTGTCAACCACATGGTTTTGGTTAGTGCTGCAACAAAACAATTCACTCTCCAAACAAAGTTACAATTCCAGTCCAAAAACAAATAAAATTTAATTTTTCGATGTTACAATGATACTTTCCCCACCAAATGACAAACTTGCAAACTGAACTCTGAGCTCTTATTGAAACAAAACTCAAGTCGAACTAAACATAATCAGATTAAAGGGCTTCCTGTTCTGAGAAGCACAGAAACTCAACTGACCTCCCTCTGTACTTCTATTGGACTATACACAGATATCATTTGAACCACAGAGAGACTACTCAAATTTATCAGCTATTAATCTATAGACATAAAGAAACTGATCATCTGATATGAATATTAATTTGGAAAAAAATCATGTGGGTCATAATAACAGCATGGAACCTTGTATCTTAAGAAACATTACTTTTTGTAAGACTTTGATTAGTGGTTTCATTTCTCAACACAAAATATCATTTAAAGAGACAAGTTTCCAAGTAGAAAAATCAAATATTTTGGAGTGGTGTAACCATTTATTGGGTAGTCTCTCTTCTTGGGAAAACCAATGCCAACAATAATAGAATCATCTGATTCATCTTCTATTATATCAAGGAGAGTCATGTGTGTGTGTGTGTATGTCTGCTAAAAACTTTTGTTATCCACATCTGACCGGGTTAAAACTGGTACCATCTGAAAGGCAATGCTCCAGATGCATAATATGTGAAAATGAGAAAAAAAAATTTATTCTGTGGTGGTCAACTGGACCACTTTTTGGAAGGTGGGTCCTTTTTTGCGTTGCTTTTTTCGCAAGTCATGCATGCCTATTAAACTGAAAACATGTTTAAAACGCTCATTTTGCAATATCATGACATCATATTCACTCGTGGCTGTGTGAGCAAAAGCATTTGTCCATAAGTTTTTGCCTTCTTCCCCTTTTTTGCGTTTCATGTTCGAGCCCCGACACAGCAGCTTATTTTTTTTTTTTTTCGGTCGCATGGGCACACCGTGCTATTTTGATTGAAAGAAAAATTGTTTTTATTTATTTTTTTTTTTTGTGTTGGGGGAGTTTTTTTTCCAGTACATAGGCAACAAAAAGTGCTCAATATCTTCGTATCCCTTCTGCCAAAATATCTGGTGGAGAGGTTGTCACATATTTCTTTTGTTTGGGTGATTACATTTTTTTTTTTTTTTTCAATTGTTGTGGGGGTATCGACGTTGCTCATGATGGAATTGACATATAATAATGAAAAACTGTTCAATATCCTTAGTTTAGCAGGTGTGTCCAAATGGAACTTCATGTAGACTTGGGTAACGCCGGGTATCCATGCTAGTATCATATAAATGAGTGAATCTGACATAATATGTTGATGTCATTGTCCCTAATGATGTTAAACAAAGCCGAAAGAGAGAAAATAACTGAATACCATCCCACATAAGGGGAAAGGATCAGCTCTCGGCAAACCACAATCACTCTCTTCTGTGATTCAGTTACATGTCACTAAATGAAACATTTTTTTTTTATAATTGGAAAGAATTTTTATTACCAATAATCAAATAAAACATTTTTATTATTAGAATATTTTCTTTTGTTTTGAATATAATTTTTAAATAGTTTATTTTGAAAATATTTCAAAAATAGTTTCTTTACTATTTTTTATAATTACAATGATTTTTTTTTTGTTTGAAAATACTTTTTAAATAGTTTATATCAAAAATATTTCTTAAATACTTGATTTTATTTCAATTCTGCCAAAATCTAAGTGGTGAGGGACTATTTTTTGATAAAAACACTGCTTGTCAATTTCAAAATTGGAAACCTTCATCAAGTAGACTGTTTCTCTTTTACCTGAATTAACAGTTTACAAAACAACTGCTGCCCTTAGATCTCATTTCAAATTATACAATTATTGGAAAACAACAACCAAACAAAAAAATCATTTATACTAATAGACCATAATTTCTGGCATAAAATTACATGGTTAAACAATTTAAAATAGGGAAGATATTTTTTCAAAAAGTCTTTGGATCACAAAGTGAGAAGATGTAAATTATTTTGGGGAAGCACTGTTGCATTAAAGTTTGTATGTTTGTCATGAAACATCATTTCTCATTGGATGTTTGTCATGAAACATCATTTCTCATTGGATGTTTACTAAATTTCAACTCAGCAGAGCCAATTCCATACTCATGCCATATTCATGTTACATCGTTTCATAACATACACACCATAGTCTGATAGTCTTAACATAAAGATACCCACTAACAAGGCTCAGCGGATGAAAGCTTACCTCAAGATACATCCAACATAGAAACGATACAAATAAAAGTGTTTAAAGTTTACAGCCGCGGCAGCATCACCTGCAAATGAAAAAGGAGGGAAAAAAAGACAATGTTTTTATTTTTTCATGTTTTTTTCATATTTGTATTTAATACCAAGGCAGTAACACAAGACTCTAACTCTTCAAATTTTAAATGGTCCAACTTCAGAAATTTCCCACTAAAAATAATTGTCTATATTAATGCCTCATTATCATCTGACATAATGGGAGGTGACAGTAGTTAAGTGGTTAATGACACACACAGCCAAAAACTAATAAAAAAAAAAAATAAAATAAAAAAAAAATGAAAAGCCAAACAAAAAAAACATACAAAAGAAAAAGCCCCCCCCCCAAAAAAAAATACAAAGCAAGAAAAAAGTGTGCGTGCGGGTGTATCATAGGCTAACTATGCTGTCTCAACCCTCTCTCCCTACCTCTTCCTCCTAGCTCACCTTTATTAGCTGCTCATCCCTAGGTAGGTTGGTTAAAATTTTATTCTTTATTTTTTAATTCATCTTTTCTGTTACATTAAAACTTAAATATTAAGCATTTAGTAAGTTCATTCAACATTCTTAATTGTGTATAATCTTGCCTCTTTTTAGTTACCATATCTTGTGTGTGTGTGCAAAGTAGCCTTGCTTCCCTCCCTCCTCCTTGCATACATCCCATACGCTAGCACTTGCCTAGATGGTGAGTACAACTCTATTTTTTATTATTTTTATTAACATTTATTACTATATGTCAATGTCCATGTCATTACTGTCATAGTTATCTTTCTTTAGTGATTGTTGAGTATAATTTTAGCATAATTTGAGTTGTTTTGGATTAATTTTTTACCTTTGGAACAGATTAATTCTGTTTCTTTTAATACAAATGGGAATAATTATTTTGAGATACGATTTTTTCAAGATAAGTTGGCAGTCATGGAAAAAATTAAATTTGTATCTCAAGGTATTACGATAATAATCTGTAGTAATAAGTAATGGTCTTTAGAGATAATTCATAAAATTGTACATTTAAAAAGAAAAATAGGTTTAAAGCTCACAAAATTCATACTAGAATTGTCTGCACAACCCATGGTATAATGGATAGTGCTAGGCAAAAATGCATTTTGCTCTCTGTTCAGCAAGCTTTTATATCATTGCCAAGGCCGGTGGAGAAATGGTGGGATCATTCTACCACTCCAGTAGATATCTCACTGCTGATGCAATTCTCTACCTGTATAATAACCAAGTACATCCAAGGATGGAGTACTGTTGCCACATCTGGGCAGAAGCTGCTAGAAGTACCCTATCCTGCCTTGACAGAGTTCAAAATTGACTTCGTGGCTTAGTGGGGGATGCCTTTTTCTCTTCCCTGCAACCTCTTTTCCACAGAAGAGACATTGCGAGCTTGTCTCTGCTTTATCGTTATTTTCATAACAGGTGCTCGTCTGAGCTCCAATCTATGCTTCCTTCTTGCCAAACTTTTTTTTTTTTTTACATAGGCGTCACCATTTATCAAGGCCGATCGGCCACTCAAGGATAAGGGTTAAAGAGTGTAGAGTAGTCAAAAGGACAATATAGTAATCAATAGTAATGGAAGTTCGGTAAATTTGTTAACTTAAGTGGAACGGCTCATCAGAAATTTGTTCACGTTGGACTTGAAGACAACCATATTATAGACAGCTGGAAAGCAGGAAAATGGAAGACAATTCCACAGGCGTGCAGTTCTAAGAAAGAAGCTTTGATCATGGAATCTATGTTTAGGTTTAGGCACAGATAAAGAGTGGGGAAAATTATTGATAATGTTTTCAGTTAGTCTAGTGTTTCTTGTGAAAGTTTGGCAAGGGGGGACCATAGATTGAAGCTCAGTCGAACACTTTCCATGAAAATAACGATAAAGCAGAGACAAACTCGCAACATCTCTTCTGTAAGATAGAGGTTGCAGCGAAGAGAAAAGGACATCTTACAAAAAAATACTTATCTAGCTGAAACCACTATCAAAAATTTCTCCCACTCTTTATCTGTGCCTAAACCTAAACATAGATTCCATGAACAAAACTTCTTTCTTACAACTGCACACCTGTGGAACTCTCTTCTGTTACCCTGTTTTCCATATGATCATCTTCAAGTCCACCATGAACAAGTTCTTGATGATAAGTAATCCAAAAACCTAACAGCCAGCCATGGTTCTCCCTAGAATGTGCTGCTGCCATCGCGCACAGAAATCACTTTTTCCATAGCTACTAACGTAATAGATGTACTGAGACTAAAGCTGCTTTCAGGAATGCCAGCAACCACTGTAAAAGAGTAATAAAAAATGCAAGAGAGCTATATGCTCAGTCCGTTAAATCCAAAGTACCTGAGCAGCGGCTTGGTTCCCACCAGTTTGGGCAAATAGCAAACATGATCCTGAACAGAAGCGTGCGTTCTATCCCAACCATCATCAATGGACCTGAGGTCATCTCGTCAGCATCAGACAAGGCCAAACTCTTTTCTAAGAACTTGCAGTTAATTCTACTCTATGTGACAAAGGCCATCAACTCCCCGTATTTCCCCCTATAACGGACAACACGCTATGCAACATACAAATATTTGTGCATGATGTCGCCAAGCTAATCAAGAACCTTAATTCCAGTAAAGCAACTGGCCCTGACGGCATTCCAGTTATAGTGCTGAAAAAGCTCCAACTAGAACTTGCCCCCATACTTACAAAACTGTTTAAGCGTTACCTTAAGGAGAAGTGCTTTCCAACACCCTGGAAAACCTCATCAGTATGCCCTGTATTTAAGAATTCAGGTGAAAAGTCATCTCCCTCTCAGTACAGACCAATAAGTCTCCTATGTGTCATGAGTAAGCTGCTGGAATCCATATTAAATAAAGAAGTAGTCAACCACCTCAACAGAAACAACCTCCTTAGTGACATGCAATATGGTTTCCGCTCTGCAAGATCTACAGCAGATGTGCTAATGGTTATATCTCATAGGATTAGTGAATCTCTTGACAAAGGCTTCCTTTCCAGGGCAATTGCTCTTAACATATCGAAGGCCTTCGATAAGTTATGGCATAAGGGCCTACTTCACAAGATTTCCAGCTACGGTATCACTGGAAATGTTTTTTCAATCATTAAATCATTTCTTTCCGATAGGTTCATAAGAGTAGTGGTTGATGGGCAAAAATCAGAAGCCCACAGTATTAATGCTGGAGTTCCTCAGGGGTTCATCCTGGGCCCAACTCTCTTTCTGATCTACATCAATGATCTCCCAAAACACATACTTAAATCATTCGTTGACATCTATGCTGATGACACAACCATCTATGGCAACAGATCAAAGGCTGTAAATGACAAAATTCTCTCTGATTCTCTCTCCTCTGATCTTGAGCGCATGGTACAGTGGGGGAAGAGGTGGCTGGTCACTTTTAATGCATTCAAAATCAAGCTTCTATCTTTACATCATCAACGCTCTGATCCCAATCTGGCATCAATTGAAATGGATAGCTCTCGTCTTGGTAAGGCTCCATGTTTTGACAAGCTTCTGGGTTTGACTTTTACTCCTGTTTTGAAATGGAACATGTACATCAGGTCTGTTGCCAAGGACGCTGGGAAAATGGTGGGATCCTTCTACCGCTCCAGAAGATATCTCACTACTGATGCAATTCTTTATCTGTATAAAAGCCAAGTACGTCCAAGGATGGAGTACTGCTGCCACATCTGGGCAGGAGCTGCTAAAAACAGCCTATCCTGCCTTGACAGAGTACAAAATAGACTTTTTGGTTTAGTGAGGGATGCCCTTTTCTCTTCCCTGCAATCTCTCTCCCACAGAAGAGACGTTGCGAGCCTGTCTTTGTTTTATCATTATTTCCATGGCAGGTGCTCGTCTGAGCTCCAATCTCTCGTCCCTCCTCACCAATCTTTCACAAGAAACACCCGTCTGGCTGAAACTACTGTCAATAATTTTCCCCACTCTTTATCTGTGCCTAAATCCAAACGTAGATTCCATGAACAAAGTTTCTTTCTTAGAACTGCACGCCAGTGTGGAACTCTCTGCCGCTTGCCGGTTTCCCACCTGACTACAACTTGGATGTCTTCAAGTCCAACATAAACAAACTTCTGACAAACCGCCCCCTTAAGTAAGACACTCTATCAAACCTCCAATACTAATGATTACTACAATACTATCTCATTGATTACTGTACACGCAATAACCCTTATCTCTGAGTGGCCTTCGGGCCTTGATAAGTGGTGACCCCCATGTAAAAAAAAAAAAAAAGAAATTAACCAAAATTTCCACTACTAATAGTTACTATGATATTGTCCCATTGACTACTGTACACTCATTAACCCTTATCCTCAAGTGGCCTCTGGGCCTTGATAAGTGGTGACTCTTTTGTTAAAAAAAAAAAAAAATGCCAAGATTCAGAACAGACTTCGGAGTCTCAATCAATAGTAGTAATAAGTAATGTAAACATCAAAATCCTTTGGATAGCCATTCATTATAAGAACAAAGTTGATTAAATTGTCTACAACATAAAAGAAAAACAAATTTTGGATTTGAAACGGTGAATATATCTACATAAAGAATTATCAAAAACAAATTGAATTAAAAATACTAGTAAAATTAAAGTACACATAAACAAAACTCACCAAGTAAATAACTGCAAGGAGCAAACACAAAAATGCTAAGAAGAAAAAGAAAAAAAGAAATGTACATAAAGATCTATATTGTGTGAAATGATAGAAGCATTACTTCTCAAAGCAAATAAACAAGTTTTATTTGACAAGTGCCTTTTTATTATTAACTTGCTGTTCCGACCTAGCAGTGCCCAAGGGAATTCATACTGCCATTTCTGCTGCGTTTTTCTTTTTAAAGTCTGTTGTTGTCATTGTTTTTACCAAAATATTATTCTTATAACCTATCTTAGCATGAACTGTAAGACAAACGCAAAGGAAAAAAAAGCACCTCTTAAATAACAATGATGTGTTTATTTGAGTTACCAACAGAGTTCATTTTTAATGGAAATTGCTTCAGACAAGGCATGAAGCAACTTGATGCAAGGAGCTTAAAAAAAACTATACCAAAATAAAAAAAATAAAAACAGCCAATGATTAGTGCGAGATGGATAGATACTGACCCAGAAAACAGCAATTCTTCCCCCTTTGTCAGAAACATCACCCATTTTTTCCTTCATGTCTATTATAGAGTATGGTGCCATCAGCAAATATACCCATCTCAAACACAATTTTATCCGGGAGATCATTTATGAACATCAGCAACAATAAAAATTCAAAGATCAACCCCTGAAGCACTGAGGCACACCTGCATTATTGTCATGTTCTTTAGATGTATGGCCATCAAGGACATTTTTGTATTTTCTCTTATTTAGGAAGGATCTGATTATGTTGAATATTCAACCAGAAATACCCTAAGATTTAATTTTCATGGGAAGCCCTTCATGCTAAACCTTGTCAAAGGTTTCGGATATATCAAGGGCTACAGCTTTAGCTTCCCCGGCCATATCCAGTGCATGGCATATGCATTCAGAGATAACTGCTAAAATATCAGCAGTAGAACAGGCTTGCTTAAATCCATATTTTCTATCAGAAAGAAGCTTAGCATTTAAAAGATGGTGGACTAGCGCTTGATTGATTGAAGACTCAAAAATTTTACAGAGAAAACGAAATGCATTCTGATACATTTAATTTTGTGATAAAATTATTTTTTTATTTATATTTTCAAAAATAAACTTTATTTTATGCATGTTAGTAATAATAAATAAATAAAGTATTAATGTGCTAGTTACATAGTCACAAGAAAAATGCAGGTAAAATTTTCTTATAATTTTATTCATATAAAAACAAATAAATTTGATTTACCTGAATACATAGTTGTAGAAGAGCAATTTCGTTTTACTGAAAAATGAAAAAATAAAAACCAATAAATAACTCTAAATGAATAAATGCAAAAGTTGGGATTTTTTTTTTTTGCATTAACGGTAAAGTCAAAACTCCTTATTTCAAGTTAATTCAAGTTTATATCAACACCTTGCTTTATATACTGTGTATGTGAATGCAGTAGTAAAATGAACTATTTTGCATATTGCTGTAAAAAATGATATTTTATTAATTAACTATACTTTGTTGGTTTTTTAAATTCAACAATTGATTTAATTTGAATACAACAAATAGTTCTGTTTAGGAATATAGTTTTATTTCATGGACAAATGTTTAGCAAGTCAATAGAATTCAGAAATGCCAAACATGGTGGGTCCTCTTTCTTGGTTATGATGTGTAGGACAGTTGTTTAGGCACCACTTTTGTGTTTCTTTCTAAATTATTCTTAGGAAGAACTGACTTGATGTTCAACATGGTACAATCCATTTATAAACTAAGTTAAAAACAAAACCTCATAGCTGGACACCCACACAATTGTTCAGACAAATTGAGTTAAAAACTGAAAAATAAAAAATAAATTAGATTTTCATTTTTTTCATTTTTCTCCAAAACTGGAAATTAAGAGAGGGCAGCATACTGTCCAAATTCATTATTCAAAGAAAAAAGAAAAAAACATTTTTTTCTCATTTGACCAATGTACATATCAGCAAAATTGTTGGTAGAAATCTAATATTAAAAATAAGATTACAAGAATGAAATTAAGATTGAGGATTCAAATGTAATATAAACAATGATTGAAGAGAGTCCGAGATAGACAACTGACTACAGGTCTCATTTTTGGGGATTTGGAGCTGATGGTACCGATGTTGTTCTGATTTTCTGTAACACACGAATGCCTACCAGACACTATCCTCGAATGTTTCTCTGTACAAGGGTTTGTCAGAAAAAACTGGCATGAGGATATTTTTTCCTAGAAGTAAACCCTGACCAAATATTCAAGATCACATGGCATTCGCAGCCCAAGTAAGATCTCCTTGGTATAGCTAACTCACACTAGCTTTTACAAGGAATGGTTCACTTTCTCCAAGTGATATTACTTCAAGTAATAGCACGAAGTTGGATACTCCACCAGACTAGATAAATTCTTGTCCTGGAATCCAGATGAAAATGGTTAATAGAGGAGAGGAAAATTATATTCTCAATTTTTTACTAACTCAGTGCTTGAGAGATAAAGACTTTAATGGAACATTCGAATATCTATGTATCTCATATAGAGTTCAAGTGTAAGCCCCATGTAGTGGGCCCCTTTATTTCTGAGAACTTTGATTGAAGTAAAATAAAACAAAAAAGCGAAAATATATATATATTATATTTATTTATTAAAATCAGTGTCATGACTGAAAATAGTCAAAGTGATTTCTTTATAAGTATAAACAAACACAATGAAATATTAATTTTCGACCTGGGCTTGAAACCTCTTCTAAAGTTTCTCCTTGAAAAATGGGTGCATCAGGTACCTAATATTTATAAATTTCATCCTTTTGGACTGACTTTTAAATTTCAACATTTTATTAATAACAAGATTATTTGATTGTAGTCTGACAAAATGTAAACAATATATTAATATTGTATGGCATGTATAAAATGTTATTTGCCAAATAAGTTCAAGGCTTAACTAATAATACAACTTTTAGGCAAAATTTGACTTTATTTAACAACAGTTTCCTTCCAGGATGACACATTAATTTCAACATTTCTCTTAACAATTTGATGCTTTTTTTTTTTTTTTTTTTTTTAACAAAGATTTGTCTTTGGCCTCAAAATGTGCTTTTGGAGCCTAATTCTGGAACATTTTTTTTGAATAGGCAAACAACCAGACATCATTGGGGGTCAGATCTGGAGAATAGGATGGGTGTGGTAGCAATTCAAAGTGCAATTCATGTACTTCTTGCCATTTTTGCGATTGACTTGTGACATGAGCGATTGTTTTCTCTTTCATTTGTGAGCATTTTTTTGTGGTTTCTTCTTTTAATTGGCACCAATAATATTTAATAATTTTCGCTGTTGATGCTTCTTCTTTTCTTGGGATAATCAATTAATAAAATACCTTGTGAGTTACAAAATATGAAGGCCAAAACATTACCTGCTGACATTTGAATCTTTAGTCATTTTTGGACAGTTTTTATCTGCTGCTGTCCAATCAGCTGACTCAGCCAATTTGATTCCGGAGTGAAATGGTGGATCCATGTTTCATCCATAGTCACTTATTTTCAAAAATTATGTTTTGTTGTGTTGAAACAATGAAAAAAAAAACACTATGAATCATTTAGGCATCGTTATGATCGACTGTAAGTAAACAGAGCACCCACTTTGAACATAACTTTCTCATCCAAATATGTTCATACAAAATGGCGAATACACTGTTTCCTAATATTTTTAACTCCTTTGCTATCTAACACAATTTCAATTTATGATTGGCCAAAACGAGTTCATAGACATTTTTAAAAGTTTTTTGGGACAACTGCTGAATTTAGGTGATTCGAACCTTCAGCATCATTTATGTCTGTACAGCCGCATTTAAAACCAGCATATTACTTCTTGACCATTGTTTCTAATAGACCAGAGTCTGAATCATACTTATCCAACCATTGCTGGACTTGAACAGTTTTTTTCTTTCATCATAAAGCAATTCTTTATAAATACACAAAATTCAGATTTTTCCATTTTTTTTTTTAAATTTGCAAAAGTAGCTTAAATTAAATAACTATAATTTGTAAACTAATAATCAGATTGGGTTCAAATTTTGATATGTCATGTAATGGTTAGTACTTTATATAAAAAAAATCATTACATTTTTTATTAGTGTCACCATCTATATGTCAAGCCTGAGACGTATTAAGTGTTAATTATTAGACTAGAAATTGTTATTAAGTGTTAATTATTAGAATAGAAAGCTTTAACTAGTGTGTTAAATAAAATAAAGAAATTAAACCCCAAACTTCCGAATTTTAGTCAAAATCATTTAATGAATTTTTATCAAAACTGGATAAAAAAAAGTCAAGCACCTGCCATATTATATATTAACTAATAGAATACCTTTTACTTACTTCAATCTAATAATATCTTTATTAATTTCAGTGAAAAGAAATATTGCACCTGAAAAATAAAAAATAATTTTTCATTCATGTTATTATTACTGGCAATAAAATAAAAACAAAATGCAGGGATCTATGTACAACTGCTACTAAAGTGAACAAGAGAGGCAAACAACTCCGCATACAGTAGATGTCATGTCTCACACTCATCACTACAAATTACTCTTAACAATACAGCTATTTACACACACCATGCACATGTGATGTGGCCGAAGAAGAATTGAGACATGCTAAACAATTAAAAGAATTATTTTTTGTTTTGTTTTGTTTTTTTTTAAATAGGATTGGTTGCATATCAACCCTTTTCAGGTTATTTCATGCCAAACCCAGTAATTTTGGAAAAAAGTTTTTATACTCCAAGTTGTTCATATCTTTAAATATTTATTTATGGTGTTTGGTTTGGTTGTTTTATGGTATATAAACCCTTTTCAAGCACAATCATTTTGGCAAAAAAAATTATGCTCTCTCTAGGGAGTTAGATTTTAAAAGATAAAAAGAAAGAAAGAATATACTCTTTGCAATGAATAAGTTAAAGTCGAAGTATACTTGAAGCACTATTCAGGGATCGAATCGCTACAAGAACAATGATTGTCTAAAAAGAAGGAATGAACAAGGGGAAGTAATTAATTACCAGAAAGCATAAAAAGAGATTGAAGAGTTCTATTTTTCATCACAACTATTAAAAAGTTATGGTGTTTAGGGAGTTTGTTCATATGACAATAGAAAAATTTGATTTGTTGACAAAAAACATTAGCCAGAATACACATTACTAAGGCAGTAGTTTTTACAATGCCTAAGTTTGAATTTCACGAGTCTAAAGAAGATTTTTTAAAGTGGATTTTTTATTTATAAATTGAAAGAAATTAACACAACATCAAAAATTAAATATTTTTTTAACCAAGTGAATTTTGTCTGATAATCTACAAAATAAATAAATACACATAAATGGCATTCAGCATTATTTTAAAGCGAATTATTTTTGCTTAAAAAAGCATAACATTGCCAATAAAAAACAATGTGTAAATACATTAATCTTAATTACTTACTCTCTCATGCATATACAAAGTATCATATTTTTTCTATAAAATTTCACAAACATTTTTCTTCATGCTAGCTATTAAGTGGTAGAAGCTAGGTAAAGATGGAAATTGACATACCCAGGTATTGCACCAACACCACTTAAGAAGCAGGTATAAACTAATTTATTTTAAATAAAAATTAAAATTCTAAGTAAAAAATAAACAAAGGTAACCCAGTTGAGTTCAAGAACAATAAATGTTTTTTTTTTGTATAAATCATTGTTTTTCAAGTTAATTTGTTTCCATTGGTTTATACTTGTATATGCTGTATACTTGATGCTGCCAAGTTATTTGATGAAATATTTAGTTTTCGTAATAAATGATGTACAGACTACAAATTATATTTTATGGGTATTTAATTAGATAAAATTGAATATGTGACAAACACTTTATTTTAGAATTACATGTTGAAGAAACAAAAAAAGCAAAAATATCAAGAAATTTAACATTTAAAGACTTACCTAAGCAAGCGATGTGGACATACACCCAGAAGTAACCATCATAATGGTACTAAAATAAAAAAAAAAAAAACATACAAAGAATTCCTATCATTAGTTGCAAAGAAACAAAAGTATAAAAATTCAATATACAAAATATTAGTCATCTAGAATGTTACGATGATTATAATTTTAGCATTGTCACTATTTGCCTACCTTTCACATCGGACATAAAGAGATGATAGGGCATGCACATTGTGATACAGGAAATGATAAAAACCACTTAGTGAAAATTAAGGCATCTTGACGTTGATACTGATTGAAACCCCACGTCTATTTTTTCATCTTTGTTTATTCTCTCCTTTTGTTTTTTGTTTCAATGTTGGATTCTGGGCTGGGCAACACCTAACATCTCCCACCTCTACTCTCCATGCTGTTTGATCAAAATGGTTACAAGCAATCAAGTCACTCAAGCCAGGTTTTCCTTAATCTTCCATGCATCCCTGGTTTTGAGGTATCCATGTGTGTTATCGAGTTGAAATTTTTTCTCCCTTTACTCTTCCTTATTGTTCTGATTGTATTTTATTATTGTTATATACATAGAAACAAAGTTATTAGTCCAGAACCCTCACCCCAAGATAAAACAAATATAAAGAAAACTCTTTATGATCTCCATGATGGAAATAAAATATTGTACACCAAAAATTATGTAAATTGATCAAGTGGTTTTATTTTTATAAAGAAAATCAGTTTTAAGAGATTAATGGGAATTCATAGGTGATTAATGGGAATTGTGTGATAATTTACAAGGCTGATTTAAAACTATTTCTGAAAGTGTATTAAGGGGGAGTTAACCAGTGATGAATTTGAGTTTTTCCAATGCTGCCTCTCCTCCAAATGTTAAGAATGGCTTTCTAAAATCTCACAAGTTTAAATTATTTGGAAGTATCTCTCTTGTCCTTCAAACTATTTTCAAAATGGTGTTGAGAGATCACTGACCATCATTTAGCTATAAAATTTGATTTTTTTTTTACAATAAAACTACCTGATCAATTTAGATTATTTTTAGTGTACGATATTTTCTTTCTGTCACAGATATGTAAAAAAATTTTCACTATTTTACTTTGTGATGGGAGAGAGTATGAACTTGCACAAAAAGAAAAAAAAAAAATGCGGACTATTATATATCAAAAACAGTATGCAAGGAAGGAGTCATTCATTTCATAATCTAGGATCACTTCTTTTTAATGACATTAATGAACATATCTCTAATAAGGACCAAGAAATAAGAAATCAACATGTTTTACCATTGGATCAGTTTTCAAAACGCCTAATACCGTGATAACCAGGGTACCATGAGTAAGCCAACCAATAGGATCAGAAAGCTGAAAATAGACAAGTATTTTGGTGTGAGTGTACTGAAAAATCTTGTCATTAAAAACATTAAACATTGTATAATTTATATAGAAAGCCATCTGGATGGCATATCTAGAGAATGAAGATTGCCTAACATGACTCATTTCTCTCCAAAACAACTTGATTACTCTGCATGGCAAAAGTATCAGATAAGTAACTGTGGAACTGTTTGATTTTACTTACTATTTATGTACAAAAAAATTAAGGCACAACAAATGTAAGACAAGGCATGACAAATTGCTCCTGTGTGTAAGTATATATATATATATATATATATACACACACACACACACACACACACACACACACACACACACACACACACACACACACACACACAAAGAAAGAGATTGAGATATATATATAAGTATTACCATGAATGTTCTATGCAGAAAGCAGTTGCTGATTCTCTTCATTAACAAACATCCATTACAAACTGCAAGAAATGCAGGAATCGTCTGTAAAAAAGAAAGAAATGTTTTTAACTCTCTATAAATAATGTTACACATAAAAGCTTATCAATACAAACTGTTGAAAAGGGAGTTAACTCAGTTTCGGTTTGTTTGACAGCAATACCCTGTACAGGTTATTTAGTGCAATAGCATAATACCAATTGTAAACAATTAATTAAGCAGAAATTGCTGTTTTAACTATATCTGCAGAGAAGTGCTGGTTAATACCTTTCCCAAGAGTATAACTACTTAAATAAGCACTTTGAGTCGACTGGATTTGAATACAGCTGTGAGTGATATTGGACTAGGCATGTAAAATAAAATAAAAAATTTTTTATTTCTATTAGGATCAACCTAAAAAAACAAGAGAGTTACTTCCCTTGAACTGACAAGGGAGTTTAGTAGAAAAGGAGAGGATTTCAAACATGACATCTTGACGACGAAACACTCACAGCTGCCAATGAGAGATTTATCATTCTTGCACAACTATTATAACCTCACTTATAAGTTTTTGAATAAATTTGTTAAATGTTCTCTTTTGTTCTCATTTTTACATGGTTATTTCACAGACAACACACATTTTAAAACCCGTAACAATCTTCCTCCCACAGCAGGAAGATGTATGACAAGGTCAGAAAAGTGGAGACTGAAAATCCAGCACTCAAGAGGTTCAGCACTCTGGCCTTCAAAAATGCCTAGACAACCAGTCTGCCTTTCCCAGTAGAGACACCTCAGGTGATTAGCAATAAACTAACTCTTTCGCAAAACATGAGAAGGTAAAGCTGGAGAGGATAAACTTAGAACTGCACAAAACTAGAGACATACGTCAGTCATCAGAGAACAAATCATCTCAGTCTACATTATGTTGTCTTTGGTGCTTAGGAAAGCCACTTGATGTAAGGAGCTAAAAAAACAAATACTACTTCACGGTGGAAAACCAGCAAGCGATAAGTGTGAGGTGGATAGATTCCAGCTCAGAAAACAACAATTCTTTCCTTTTTTTCAGAAACAGTGTTCATGGAATGTGATAACTAAAGTATAAAATGAGAAACAGTAAAAAAAAGGTTGAGACACATTGCATTAGAACAATCATGTACCCCTTACGTTATGTTTAATTATGGTTAATTAAGTTTTACGAAAACTGTTGAGAATGAATGCCTTTATTTATCTAAGGTTTGATTTCTTTTTATATTTAACTTTTAAAGAAGTGTGGCATGGTCCCTGGCTTGAGTCGAGGCCATCTTTGTGTATAGCCAAGAACCACACCAACAATATAATTTGGAGTAAAAAGTTATTGTTTCAGCAAAGGAATAAAATGAACATGCATGAAATAAAATGAAATTATAGAAGATCACCAGGTGGCAAGTGCTATCTAAAACAGAGTTTTATTAATGAAAAATGAGAAATATGAAAATTTATAAGAAAAACATTTTTTTATAAGGAATACAAATATAAAATTTATTTTCATGTTAGTAAATGTCTAACATGTGTTTGGGCAAAGAAGTTGAGTGAATATAAATTACATATCAAAATGATCATTGTGTGAATATGTACACATTTGAATATTTGGCAGCATGGCATTGTGTATGTGTTATTGTAGTGCACATACATATATTTATTTATTTAAAACTGTACAGAAGTTCAGAAAAACATTGGTACCGTCGGTTTCAAGCCTAACATAAGGAGGACCAGGTAAATAATGTTAGGCTCTCGTCCATTTACCATTCTGGCCCCCCTTATGTTAGGCTTGAAACTGACGGTACCAATGTTTTTCTGACCTGTACAGTTTTAAATAAATAATTATTAAGCTCTTATATTGAAAATATTTTTCTTTGTAATCAAGCACTTTGTTGGAATTCTTTCCCATAAAACAGTAAACAAATATATATGCGTGAGATGAAGTTGGCATGTAAGTCACTGGGTTCTTTCACTTTGTTATCCCAGCCAAAGGTTGATATAGAATATTTATTTTATTTTTTTTTTTTTACTTATGTTCACCCCTTACAAAGCATATCGTCACTTGCACGTAAGGGGCTACTATTTGGGGCCATGTCAATTCTCAGGTAGAGTGCTATTTCTCATAGATATAGGCGGTTGGAGAGGTGTCTTGTAATTGTTAAAGGAGGGCAGCTTAGTTTTACTAGCATTAAATGTTACCATCCATTTGCGGCCCCATTCCACTATAGTCTGGAGATGTGGCTGGTAAAATCTGAATAGTTTCAGTTGCCTGTCTCTTCACTTCATAGGAGTTCCTAACTTTGTACTGGTTTATTACTTTCGAATGTACATGTTACTTTGTTTTTTTAGTTTGAAAATATTTCCATTGGCTGAAAATTATTTAATTTAACAAATTCATATTAAAAGTTATTAGCTTTAGGAAGTGAGGAGGAAAGTTTAATTCCAACAAATCAGAGAAGGAAAGAGTGTAAGCAATTATAGTTATTTGTATTGTAGCATTTGTAGGAATCACTTTGCCATTCAATCACAACACAACCATAATGTTGCAAAAAAAAAAAAAACAAAAAAAAAATTTGATAAAAAAAAAAAAAAATCCAACTTACAATATTTGCTAATGCTTTCGAACCTGAGTAGATAGATATTGCAAACAGAACAAGTTCAGGAAGACAAAGAATCAAGGTTTGTCTAAAAAAGAAAAAAAAAAAAAATTTATTCATACAAGGAACATTTACAATATCAACCATACTAACTGTATTTACCCGGTGTTGGCTGGAAGGTATTGAAGATATTTTTGTTTTAAATTTTTATATGTTTGCCTAATTAAGGAAGGCCACTCCTATTATATTCTGTAATTTAAAATTAATTTTTATTTTTAGGTGGTTATTAAAAAAATTCATATTAACAATAGTCGAATAATTCAAAGAATGTAAAAAAAAATAAATATGTTCACTTTTGTCGTCCGAACATTTAGTAAGAATGAAAAGACACAGATTTGTTTTCTTTTACTTCTCGTTGTATTTGCAAATTTGTTTACAAATTTTGTCTTGTAAACTTTAAGGAAACAAAAAATGTATACACAAATGAAACAATATTTTAAAAAATGCATCATTTTGTTTATGAAATTTTTATAATAAACAAACGAAAGAAACAAATATTAAAAAAAAAAAACATTGCTATTTATGTGTCTCCCTATAAGGGCAAAGTTAGACACAAGGTCGGTTTTTAATGTGGGGAAATTTATTTTAAGAAAAAGCAAAGGGGTACATTAAAGATTAATTTCCAAGCATAACAAAATAAAATCTTAAAAACACAAAGTTTTATTTACAAAACCTTTTATAATAAACAAACGATAAAATATAAATATTAAAAAAATAAAATTACAGAAAGTGTAGTATCTATTCTAATACAACCACTTTATCTTTTCTCTCTTCAGTCATTGAAGAACAAATCCTTCTAGATTGAGACAATTTTAATGTTCATCCCAATTTAGAGTTTTATGGACGATGGATTTCTTTAGATTTAAAACCAACGTAATTCTCAACCCATCTCTCAGATCGTCAGGATCAGCAAGCCTCACTTCTGGATCTATTTTTGACAACAGTTCATGAGGATTATGTTACAAATGCTCATTACCCACTCGGGAATGCTGATCATGCTGTGATAATGATAAACATCACTAAATTCTTGACCCCAAGTTGAAGAGCCATTGCTCAAAAGGACAAGGTACTACAATAAGGCTGACTGGGATGCTATTAGAAATCACATCAGAGATGCCTCATGAGGAAATATCTTTTCTCTTTATGTGGAACAGTGCACAAATGAGGCTACTGAATGGTTTAAAGTAGCATTTGAAGCACATCTTCCCACACAGAAGTCTATAGCAAACCTCATTCTCCCCAATGGTTTACTTCTAATTACGCAGCTGCCATTGCTTAGAGGCAACATGCATACCGCAGATTTATCCAGCATTAGTCTAGTACAAACAGACAAAAGTTTCTAGAAGCTAAAAGTAATTGTAAGAAAAAAAAAAACAGCAGCAGCTAAGAGAGAATACACCGAAACCACCAGAAAAAGCGTTGAAGCGCAGGAATTAGGAACTCGTGATTTCTGGAAAATCTACAATAGTGTTGTAAATAATGAACAATCAACAATTCCCCCACTGTCCAACAATCATCAGATTGTTTGCATGAGAAAAGCTAACATGCTTGCTTGTCATTTTGCCTCAAATTCTACTTTGGAACCAGTAAACCACTGATTTTCCTTTGTGGACAGAAACCACACTAGATGATCTGAAAATCACCCCTTCTCAAGTACATGATATCATAAAAACTTAGACACCTCAAAAGCATGTGGACCTGATCTCATCCCAGCTGTACAATTAAAAAAATGCTTTGCTGTTCCAGTTCTTTCCAAACTCTTCAACAAATGCCTTAACAAATCATGCTTTCCTGACTGCTGGAAAACTGCTTCTGTGGTACCAGTTCATGAGAATTCTGGCGAAATTATCAACTAGCCTCCTTACTCTTTTTGCCAAAATATGAGTCTATAATTATTCAAGCTCTATTCCACCACCTTACAGTTGCTAAACTTCTGTCTGACCATCAATATGGACTTATGCAAGCCCGTTCTACTGCAGATATTCTAACTGTAATCTCTGAACGTATATACCATGCACTGAATAAGGCAAGGGGAGGGCAGTAGCCTTAGATATATTTAAGGCTTTTGTCAGGGTATGGCACGATGGTCTTTTCATGAAAATCAGATCCTATAGTATTACTGGATGAATGCTTAACATAATTAAATCCATCTTAAATGAGAGAAGAATCCAGGTTATCCTTGATGGCCGTACATCTAAACAATATGATATAAATGTGGGTGTACTTCAGGGGTCGATCCTTGGACCTTTATTATTCCTGATATTCATAAATGACCTCCCTGAAAAGATAGTCTCTGAGATGAGTATATTTGCTGATGACACCACGTTCTATAACAGGAACAGGGGAAAACACATATCAAAGGCAATGGCAGAAACCCTAGAAGATCTGTAGTGGAATGGGGTCAAAAATGGATGGTAACGTTCAATACTGCCAAGACTAAGCTTGTTTCCTTTAATAATTACATGAAACCTTCTCAACCACTAATAGCTATAACTAAAGATACACTACCTGAAAGTACTTCTTTCAAACTCCTCAGCTTAACATTCACAGGGAACAGGAGTTGGAACAGGTACATCGAGGTTGCTGAAGGTGGGCTCTCTCTCTCTCTACCATGGTACAAAATTATTTATGCCTGAAAGTATCCTGTACCTCTACAAGGCCACCATTCGCCCACGTATGGAGTATTGTTGTCACGTCTGGGCAGGTGCATTTGCTACTAGTCTCTCACTCCTGGATAGGGTTCAAAGAGAGTCGCCAACCTGATAGGTCCTGAACTGCCATCTAAGCTTCAACCTCTGTTTCATAGACGAAATGTTGCATTCCTCTGCCTGTTTTACAAGGATTTTAATGGTGAACGCTCTGACGAACTACAAGCCCTTATACCTCCAATGTAAATACCCCCCTGACAAACAGCAAAGTCCTGCCCCTACACAGTAGAGATCTCCAGATGTAAGAAAGCCTTCTACTTTAATAGTTTCTTCCCCAGAACTGCTCGACTTTAGAATTCCCTTCCGGGTTCCTGCTTCCCCGACTGTACTGACATGCAGAAGTTCCAGTGTAATGTGAACAGACATCTTGCTGCTCAACTCCCTACATAGTATCCCTGCAACTTATGTCCTTGATAGTAGCCCCCTATATGAAAGTAGCAATGTGTCTTGTTTGGGGTGAAATAATAAAAAAATTTTTAAATTCTGCCCTCATAGGAAGGCAAGTATATAGGGGTGCCGTGCCTGCAATGCTTTTCTTTTATATATTTGTTTGTCTCGTTTGTTTATTATAAAAAGTTTTGCAAATAAAATTATACATTTTTTCATTTATTTTGTAAATAAATATTTAAATTACTCACCAACCATTTTTGGTAAATGTGGCCTGGTAGACCAACACACGGCCTACTGTTAAAAACTTGTTTTATAGGGTTTTTTTTTGGTGTGTTGAAAACGAATATCGCATTTAAAAATAGGAATGGCAACTAGTGTTCCCGATATGGCAAACACACTTTCCCACATGTTTTACGTAGTACTTTATCATGGCTGCTATATTTCTTTATGCCACACACAGAAATGGGGTAAGGGGGAGAATGACCTAATGAAATTAATAGATAATGAGGATTTAATAAATTTTTTTTTTAAATAACCGAACAAAAGGAAAATAATAAATAAATAAATAAAACTTTTTTTTTCTTGAAGAAAAGAATAAATAATTAAATTTTAAAAAAAGTGTGTACAATTTTTTTGCCAAGCGCGCAGCAAAAATATGCACATGCTTGCACGTACAACAATGGCCATCACTTATAACCTAAAGAATTACATTTCTTAATATCTGGAAAACTATTTATTTGTGGAAACTTTAAATGCGATATTTGTTTTCAGCATACCCCAAAACCCTAGAAAACAAGTTTAAAGTAGATTTTGTGTTGGTCTACCAGGCCACAATTACCTCCTTTGCCTTTTGTTTATCTGTTTTTTTTTTTTTCCAATTGTAATTTTCTTTCCTTCAAAAAAGAAAAACAACACACATACACACACACAAAAAAAACAAAAGAAAACACTTTTATTTATTTTACTTATTTATTTATTCTTTACCCGAATTTGTTTGTTGTTCATTTTCTTTCCTTAAAAAAAAAGAAACATCTTTTTTTTTTATTATTTAATTATTTATTCTTTCCTTCCAGAAAAAAAACTAAAAAAAAACATTTTTATTTATTTATTTATTATTTTCCTTTTTTGTTTGGTTATTTTTAATAAAAAAAAGATTAACTCCTCATTATCTAGTAATTTCATTACGTCGCCCCCCCCCCTCCTCGTTTCTGCACATGGAATGCGTGCATCATAATCAAATATGGCCGCCACATTATATTACTACATGAAACATGTGGGAAAGTATGTTTGCAATACCACAAAAACTAGTTGTTGGCCCCAATTTTAAATGTGATATGACTTTTCAGCACACCCAAAAACCTTTACAAAAAAAAGTTTTTAAAGGTAGGTTGTGTGTTGGTCTACCAGGCCAGATTTACTCATTTTTTTTTTTTTATATAACTCAGCAAAGTTTAAATATTATTTGCTTAAGCTTGTTTTTTTGTTTATACATTTTGTAAAAAAAAAAGAAAAAAAAAGAAAAAGAAAGTTTATAACTTCATTTAATTAAAAATGTATTTTATTTTTACAAATTATTAAAGTTGTCAAAACAATATATTTTGTAAAAAAATCTGTGTATATTTTGTTTATATTTTATTTTAAAAAGAGAAAAGAAAAGCAGTGTCGACCCTATGTCTTTTTGGTAATTTCTGATTTGGGGGCGTGCCTCGGGTATAACTGAGCAAGATTAAAAAATTTTTTTTTTAATAAACTTAATTCAATTTAAATTTTTCAAAGATAAATTTACAATTGAGAGGTTTCAAAAAGTTAGGTATAATTGTACTTACCTGTTGTTTACATCAAAAACAGGATCGATGTAACCCTGCATTATTTGGATTTGAATGAACACAGCACCCACTAACGTCTGCCATCTAAAAACAAGATTTATTCAAATAAATTATTAACAAAAAAAAAAGGTTAGATTTCTAAAATTTAAAAATCTAGTGTGTTACTGTTTTATTGCTTTTACAATTATTAGTTTATTATAAAAGATTATCTTAATTATCGATAGTAATCTTTATTAACACAGACAAAAATTATTTTATACAAAATATAGCTGGAAAAAGTACCTATTTTTGTTTACGTTACTAATTTCCTCAGATCCGATATTTACGGAACTTTAAAAACTTATAACTTGCATTAAATATTTATTTTTAACACAAATAGATCACAAATGAGTTGGAAAAGTTAAAAAAAATTGTTTTGACTAATTTCCCAGCTGTATTTCCTTTAAAATAATTTATGTCGGTAACGATTATTCAGTCGATACAACATTGTAATAGCTATAAATTTAAATAAAAAAATTAAGGCAGAAGTCCCACCCTTCATCTCCGAAAGTATTGTTAAAAGAAAAGCATTATCGTTGTATCGACAAAGTCTTAGTGTTAAAACTTATGGAAATATGAATCAAGGGAAGTAATTCATAGATTTAAATTGTTAGAGTTGTTTCCCCTGGACTGTAAAAATTAGATTAAATTAAATGAGATTGGGAGGGGCTAATGTAATGTATGTTCGTATGTCATAAGAACAACCTCCCAGGCATTACATTCTCATATATAGTAGTGGTACTACTACTCGAAGGTTTGATTTAGTTGAATACCTGGTGGCATTATCTTTTCTTTATTTTTAGATGAGGTAGTATAGTATTTATTCTGTGGTCATGATTTCATCCTCCCAGGCAATACCTCTTATTTTCTCTTTTGGTACTAGGGGAGATAGTGTAGTAGTTGTTCTGTTATCATGAACTGATCCTCCCAGATATTATCTCCTTCCTTAGAGGATAGAGTAGTATCTGTTCTGGTGTTATGTCATAAAACCTCCTCCTTTGTTGCGGTCATGTAGTTAGTATCTGTTCTTTAGTTGTCCCAGAAATTACATTTTCCTTATGCTGGAAGGGGGTAATGTAGTATCTCTTCTGTGGTCATGACACCATTCTCCCAGGCATTACCTCCTTTTTTTTCAAAGGTGGGGGAGGGGGTAGTGCAGTAGTTTTTCTGTTGTCATGTTCATTCACTCCAACTCCCTTAGTATCTATTCTGTTGTTAGCTGTCATCCCCCCAGGCCTTACCTCCTCCTTTTTGAGGGAAGGAGTAGCGTACATCAACAAGAAATGTTCACAATCGTCTGTCCATTACAAAACCCAATACTTACATTATATATACTCGCAAAAATGTGCAACTGAAAATGATTTTGCCGATACCTCAATACTGCCTTTCTTTTAACAATAATCAGGTGTGATATTTTGTCTAAAAAATAATGAGAAAAAACTAAGTTTTCTTTAGAGCAAGTGAGGGAAGAATTTGGAAAACTTGAAACAATAAAAAGATAGAGTTTTCTTTCACAAAATAAAACAAAACCATGAAAAACTATTCGCAAAGAAAAAAAGAAAAGAAAAACAAAGAAATGGGTATTTATTGAAATATTAATTTTTACTATTTTTTTTTTCTGGCACTTTCAGTGAAATTTACCCTAATCGTAATTTTTTTTTTTTTTTTTTTGAGTGGTGAGGTTAAGCGCATGGGTGTTTGTCTCTAGAAGAGACTTTGATACAACCATCAACAAAATCTGACATTCAATTTTCTCTTCTAGAGACAATCATCCATGGACTTAACATCACTAACGAAATAAGAAAATAAATACGATTAGAGTAGATTCTACTGTGATGCCTCCATTCAATCTCAAAAGACAATGGATACCCCCTGTAAGGGTAGCTGCGCATGAAATTGTGAAGCAAGAGTTGCACAATCCCAAACTACACTTCTCATCAGCATTGCTTGAGTTCAGTGGCAATGAGAAGTCCCGGGCGACTGAAAGCAATGCAGAGATAAGCAGAGAGCACATACAGCATCTGGAATTCCCAAATGATCACCCATTTTAGTACTGACTAGTTGTTGCTTGATTTCAGTGATCAAATGGGGTGTGGTAATGTGATTATTCCGTACTGGATTCTATTGAAAGTCTCAGTAAAAAAATGATTTTCGGTTTTCATTTAATAAAAATATATATAATCTAACAGCATTACTTAGTTTTCTAAAGTTTTCATTTTTAAAGTTATTTATTTATTTATATCTGTGTCGCGCTATTTATTCCACTGACTGTGGGATTAAAACGTCATTCATATTCATAATAGAAAACATAATAGCTTTCTAATAAACTAATCAAGTGCAAGCAATCCATGTCCTAAGTGTAACTAATTTGCATATTGATTTGCAAAAAGGCATCTCACCAATTCACTCTTCATTTTAGTTATTTATTTTTTTTCTAACAATTCTTTTCATTTTATTATAATACATATTTCTATTTTTTTTATATCATGGCTAGAAAGTGAGCATTTACGGAGAAAGGGTCTTTTCTAGTCAATTTCCTTGGGGAGAGGTCGACTCTTTATTTTCACAAACAATAGTAAAATATGAGTCCTGCTACATTTTTTTTTAATGAAAAAAATTTGATTTGTTGTTTGATTTTGTATTTTTTCTCAGTGTTGTGATTATTTTAGTTGTTTCCTTTTCCATACAAAATTCTAATTATTTTTAGATTTCTTAAGAAATAAATCAAGACAATGGTAAATCATTTCATTATTAAATGTCATCATCGGTTTAACATCTATTTTACATGCAGGCATGTGTTGCATGACTTTTAGAAAGTAATTTTAATACTAACATATCTACAGCCAGGTATTTATTTATCCTCTTTTTCTAAATTCCATCATCTGGTGCTCAGACTGTCTGAAGATATTGGCTTCCTGAGGTAAAATGCACCAAACATTGATGCTATTGTTTTTTTTTGTTTTTTTTTTAATTTTCCCTTTGTAAAACTCAATCATGTTCTGCAAAGTCAAAAAAATAAAGAAAACAATTTTCCTCTACAAAACAACCAAACCAAACACCATCATTTTCATTCAGTCTCGAAAGACAATGGAAGGGTAGTTGCATGTATGATTGTGCGACAAGAATTGCGCAATCATCAACCACAACCTGAATCAGCATTGCATGAGTCCAGTGCCAACGAGAAGTCCAGGATGACTGGACACAATGCCGAGATAAACAGAGAGCACATACAGCACCTAGAATTACCAAATGGTTACCCATTTTAGTACTGGCCAGACTCAATGTTGCTTAACCTTAGTGATCTAATGGGAACCGGTGTGTCAATGTGATTATGCTATATATAAACAAAAGATCATGAATAAATATTTGAAGATATAAAGAACTAAAAGCATAAACAGTTTTACCAAAATGATCGGATTTGGCATTAAATAACCGAAAATGGTTGATATGCCATTAAAACAAAACAACGAAACCAAACATCATGAATAAATATTTAAAAACAAACTTAAAACATAAAGAACACATAACTTAAAAAAAGTAAAAACGAACCTTTTCTTGGCATTAATCCACAGAAGTTGAAATGCTGTTAAACTAAACAAATGCACTCCATTCCATCCTTATCACTTCCCCTGCCAAATACCTTTGCTACCTAAACTCTTCTATATCTACTCACTCAATCCATTCTTTTACATGACCAGACTAACAAAATCTCCAACCCAGAACGGTTTATATCTTTAGTTCTTTTCCATAATCACACAAAAAGATTTACCTGTCCATCGTCAAGTTCATTCGAGCGTGTTTCAAGAAACCCAACAATCTTGCCAAGTCTTCTACGCAAACTACCAACATATAAATTACACACTTGAAATGCACCCAATTTACTTTGGAAGTAATTTTATTTAATGAAGCAAGATTTTTAGAGCCAGATACGCTTCCAATATTTATCTTTCTCTCTGACAGCGGGATGATGTGACACAAGGGTTGGAAAGTGGAATTGAAGAGTCCAAAAGGAAGAGAGCTCTGGCATGCAAAAAATGCTGAGGCAGTCCCATCAGCATTCCCTGGTAGGGGCACCTCAAGCGATTAACAATAAACTAACCATTCTCAACAGAGGGTGGACCTCATAGATACCCTTCCTAATATGAATAGATAAATTATTATTTATCTTACATTCATATTGTTTAAATTGCATAGCAGCTTTTCTTCAGAATTCCAATTCTTTGAGTGTGGCTCTTCTTTGAATAATAAAGATACTCATGTCACCAGGAACTTGTTGATGATAAAGGAATGAAATAAATGGGATGATTAATCGAAATCAGAATTGTAAAAATCAGAACTTTTGGGGGATATCAGAATCTGAAAATTTTGTGCCTATTTTCCAATGCCAAAAACGATTGTTTTATTTATTTTTTTGGTTTGTTTTTGCTTAAAACATAATTTTCCATTACTGGTACTCATGACAAAATGATGAATATTTATTGATTTTAAACTACCAACAAAATTAAAATCTATAGTTTACCCCCACCCCTGTGTATTTTTATATTTGCAAAAAATAGATGCATATTTTACATGGGTCTTTATGGAAATCTGAAAAATGATAATAAAAAAATAACTCTGCAACTAAATATTTAAAAATTTTTAAAGAATTGGAATCGGAAATTGTATCAGAAACAGAAAAAATATTGGATTTGTCCGGTCACCAGAAATGAAGGAAAACTTTTTGCTGAACAAACCATATTTAGCTATTTTTATTTTCACTTTGCATAATATTTTTATTTTCCCTTTGCATAATAATACGCTAAAGCAATTTCATGTTTGTGCACATGTTATCTGTCATCTATTTTTTTAAAAGATAGGATAAGCCGGTAAGATGCAATGCAAAAAAGTCATTTTTTAAATTTCATTTGATGACATTGTCACGTCAAACATAAAACGCAAATTAGAATAAGGCTTAGATCAAAGTGTAAAACTTCTAGCAAATTTTTGCTTATCTAAAAGTAGGACAACTTGTAAAGTAAATGCGGTATTGTGGTGACTGAGATGATTCTAGTTAAAGGTAGGATAAACGTTTTTATCACTATAACTCAATGATGACCAAAGATATCATTTTTACCTCACACTCTTGTTGGCCTTTATATTTTCTGCAAATAAATATTTCAAAGTGTAGTATCTGTTCTGGCCAAAGACGATGCAACAATCTTGTGAGATTTGTATTCGTACCATAGAATTGAAATATATCACAAAATTCTAGTAAGGTTTTTGGAGATTGATCCTCATATATATATATATATATATATATATATATATATATATATATATATATATATATATATATATATATAATGAAACTACATTAACTAGAGTACTTAGATAAGTATGTTTCAGTTTAAACAATAATGATATAATAATATTGTAGAGTCTGCTTTGCACTGGGGATTCAAAGAATGGAAATATTTTTAAGCATGGTAACAATATATGTCCAACTGGTTATTACGATTGTTTTTTTAAATTCAATTTTCACCCCAAACAAGGCACAGTGCCACTTTGAAGTAGGGGGCTACTATCGGGGACATAAGTTGCAGGGATATTATGAAGGGAGATGGGCAGCAAGATGTCTGTTCGCATTACACTTGAACTTCTGCGTGTCAGTACAGTTGGGAAAGTGAAATCCCAAAAGGGAATTCCAAAGTCTTGCAGTACTGGGGAAGAAACTATTGGAGTAGAAGGCTTTCTTACACCTAGGGATCTCTACTGTGAAGGGGTGGGATTTAGCTGCTTGTCAGGTTTGTCGGGGAGCATTCACCATTAAAGTACTTGTAGAACAAGCAGAGGAACCCAACATTTTATCAATGGGGCAGAGGCTGAAGCCTAGATGACAGTTCAGGACCTATCAGGTTGGCGACTCTTTTGAACACTGTCTAGGAGTGAGAGACAATTAGCAGATGCACCAGCCCAAATGTGACAACAGTACTCCATACATGGGTGAATGGTGGCCTTATAGAGGTACAGGATACTTTCAGGCAAAAGTAGTTTTCTAGCACATTAGAGAGAGCCTACCTTCTTTGCAACAGCCTTCGCAATGCTCTCAATGTATCTATTCTAGTTGCTGAATAATCCATCAAATCGATCATGTGATTAAAATATCTTTTTGTTTTTAGATTTTATCCAGGAACTTTCCAATAAAACTTTTCTCTTTTTTTATTAAAACAATTTAAAAAAGCACAAAAAACACCTAATTTCTACATAACTTTGATGGCTTTGTGCCTAATTTGTTTTAAATGTAAATTTTAAATATTTTTTTGCAATCTATTCTGTCCAAATATGATGAAATAACCTTCGTTGGGTTTGTGTCTGTACCAGATATCCATAGAATGGAAATATGTCAAAAACTTCTTGTAAGGTTTTGCCGACCACCACAACCAGCTATATTGTAAACCTACATTAACCAGAGTACTTAGATAAATATGTTTCAGCTTAAACAAAGGTGATATGATATTGTGGCTTCAGCATTCATGCTAGACATGCATAGAATGGAGATATTTTTAAATGTGACAACAATTATAAACTTATCCAAGCTGCAACCTCTCTCATTAGGATATGTCAGAGGTGGAACTCTGATAGTTATAATGTTCTTGGCAACCTTTAAAGGTCGCTGAGTTTTAATAAGACTCAAAGTTCACAACTCGGGCAATTCCGAGTGAAATCTTGTCAATGTCTAGTGTCCCATGGTTTGCCTCTGCTGTACAAAAGAGTCGATAACTTCTGGGTTGGTCAATTCAGGCCTATTGCTGTGAAATAGACTTCCTTCCAAACTTTCAAAAAAAAAAAAAAAAAAAAAAAATCACGACATGACATGACAAGTGATTAATGTATACAAAATAAATATACTTTGGGGACTTAAAAGAAATTTACATGAATAAAATTTAAAAAAAAAAAAAGGAAAATATTTGGGTAAAATAAACGTAGTCATACACAATAATCTGTACATTATTGGTATCTTTCTTTCTTTTTGGGGAGGATGTCAGCATGCTAACAGTCTTTTTTTCATAGCAGTCACTGCTGTCGCTTTTAGGAAGAATGGGGAGAAAAAATAATAGGTAATACTCTAATGTTCGTATGCAGTAATGTTCACATCCTCGCATCTAAGTTGCAGGTTGGGCTGGCGGCTTAACTTCAGTAAGCTCTTTCTTTTTTAAAAAAAGAAATCATAGCAAGAGAAATCTTTCTCTCTGGAATACAATCGTAATTTCGTTTCAACAAAGTTTAATTACCTGGCCGTAATATTCGGATGTGCTGAGTATCTTCAGTAACGGGTTCCCAATTAAATGCTACAAGCATTTGGCTCATTCTCTTGTTCAGCATCTTATTCTGTTCTAGTGATTTTTGGCTGAGTTGTGTCCTTTTGTAGTAAAATAAGTGGGGTGATTTGGGCAAAATCACCCTTATCAAAAACCAGTCAGAGAATTCCACCTCATCTCTGGTCCTCAAACACTGGTCAATCCCAATCGAACAGGTGCATTCACCTTCGCTGTGAGATTCCCCGTTTCTCACAGAAACAGAACATGGTTAAACTTGGGATCATTCTTGACACAACCCTTTGACATACCATATATTTCGGCGTAGAAGACGACCCTTAAAGTTAAAAAATCATTTTGAGGGGGCAGCATATTATTGTTTTAAAGATAATTAAATTGCTACAATTTTAAATAAATAAGTGATACATTCATTTTATTTATTTAACAAATATTTTGCTGATAATGACAATTATTTTTATGGAAGAAAAAAAAATAAGAGTCATTTCTTTTTAACAGTATTGATCTTGACGGACATTTATTGGCCCTTTTTTACTTTAGAGTGACAAATTCTCATATAAAGGGAGATAACTTATCTTTTAAATTTTTATTTTATTTAAAAAATTGTCTATATTTTGTCTACATTTTACATTTATTTCTTTTAGAAAGTGAGAAAGAGCAAACACCTTTTTTACAATAGCTCTTTCAGATGCACGTTTATTTTAAATATAGGTAAATAAAGCATGAATAATTCATTTAGTTAAGCTTTTTAAAAATTAATGAATCCATTGCCATTTAAATTATAGAGGATTCATCACCATCTGTTGATCCATTCATTGTAAAATGATGTGAAACGAAATGAAATGCAATATTTAAATCAAGTAAAGGAAAAATATAAAACACATTTGAAGCTTTCAGATTTATTTTTGGAATTAACAACAAAAAAACATATTCCCACATACCAAGAACAACTTCATATTATTTGGATTATTCAGACTACTTGAGGGTTATTTTCACGTTTCATTTGATGTAACCTCCAACCGTTTTCAGGTATATCTTGTCAAACTTAGATCTGTGGCATAATGGATTAAGTACTAAGTAAAAAATTCAGTTCTAAATCAAATTCTTCTGGAGATTGAAGGTTCAATCCTCAGTCAGAGCAGTACTAAGAATACAATTGTGAATTACCTAAGACTTCTACACCTCGTCACAACTAATGGAATGAGAGCATGCTACCCCCATGGATTAAAATAAAGGGTTATGTTCGAAATTCCGTGCAGATTTCTGAGTTTGACAAGATACACCTGAAGAAGGTCAGGGCTTACAGTGTCCAAACCGTGAAAATAATACTACAGATGAGAACAGCAGTCTCAATAATCCAAATAATTCAAATTATCAATCCTCATCTTAAAACTTCAGAAACATAACAACTTCACACAGATGTTGTTGCTGCAACTCCTTACTACTAGTAATAAATGTCATCGTATACACATCAACATATGTTATATATTAACAGTTTTCTAGAATATGTTTGTAAATCGTAAAAATTGAACTCACCCTTGAAATATTGTTGGGTACATAAATCTTAGCACTGATAACACATACTGAAAAAACAATACAAGTGACACTTTGATGTAAGTGAAAGTTGTGGTTAAATAATCATATCATATTACTGAAAAAATAAAAGAATTTGAGGGTGAAACAAAGGTTTCTATTCAGCTTACTTGCCATAAGCATATTTTTATAGTCTACTCATGCATTGACCATTGTTTATGGAAATACTGAAACAAAAATGCATGTATAATATATTATGCATAGATTACATATAATCATACAAGTACAAGGGTTGCTTCAAAAGTAATACCTCCTATTTTTATTCCACCCGAATGGATCAGAGGGGATTGCAAATTGCATTGTTATGATGACTGAAATCATGCACTCATAACTTGAAAGTTTCATCTCTCTGTTGCAGATATTGACAGTATGAGACTCTGAGAAAGCCACTACTGTCACGGACATGCATCAGAAGCAAAGATGCGTCATTGAATTCCTGGCAAAAGTACATTTGAGAGTGGTGGTGATTATGAACAAAAATAAATTCTGTGGCACAAAAGGTTACTCATTTTAATGGTACCACTCCCATTTTCATAGCTCTTCAACTTCTTTAGCTAAAAAAAAAAAAGGAGACTTAACGTAAACAAATTCTTGATGAACCGTCCCATTAAATAATCCAATTTACCAAATTTCTACTACTAACGATTACTAAGAAATTATCCCATTGACTACTGTGCATTAACCTCCAAACTTCTCTCTTGGTATGCAATCAAAACCTTCCTGGGTTTCACTTCAACAAGATGATACAAGAATTCATCATGGCTACCACTGGATGTATGTGGACTTAATATAGCACGCACACAGCCACGTACCTACTTCCATAACAATTTACACACAACATGACTGGTATTTTTTCTTTTTTTACTCACCTTCAACCCAAACAAGGCATATCACCACTTGGGCATAAGAGGCTACTAATTGGGACCATCTTAAGAAAGATTAACAAGATGTTGGTTTACATTACATTTAAACTTCTGCATATCAGTACATTTAGGGAAGCAGGTACCAGAAAGGGGATTTCAAAGTCTAGCTGTTCAAGGAAAGAAACTATTAGAATAGAAAGCTTTCTGGCATTTAGGGACCTCAACAGTGAAGGGATGTGATCTTGTTGCTAAGCAGGTTTGTTGGGGATATGTACGTCAAGGGGGGGGGGCACAAGTGCAATGAGTTCATCAGAGCACGTTCCATTAAAATACTTTTAAAACAGACAAAAGTATGCAACATTGCGAAACGTTCTTATATATGAACTCTTTTTCCTTTCTGTACGAACAGGACATTCATCCTATCCTTCACATATGAACTTTTCTCTCTTTCCTGCTAATGGAGCATTCCTTTAATACCAGGTGAACTTTTTAACCTTTTGTCTTATGAACTTAACCTTTACTAACATTCTCTTTCATTTCTCCTTTTATTCACTTGCTTGTTTAGTAATAATATCCGCGCATACAATGGCATCAACCAAAATAACAAAGTTTAATGCATAACATATTGTATGCTGTTAGAAATAAAATTTCCAATATTATAAACATACACAAATTATTTACAGATATGAAATGCTATTAATAAAACGTAATAAATGAGGGGAAATATAGTAAATCGTTTCTCACCTTATTCACAAAACATGTTACAGTAAAGAGGAAGCACAAATTTAAAAGGTCCAAATGGTTGTAGGCGTTTTGGAAAAAGGGAAACAAAGTCATAGTCAAGGTGGAACATTGGTCAGGTGTCAAACCTGAAAAGATAAAAAAAATTAATCCATCAAATTTACTAATTATCATTTACCCTAATGATGCATTTTAGGACAATTGTCCTTCTCATTATGTTTCTGATTTCTGTATATGCAAATGTCAACATACATTGTGTATGCATTCTATATAGAAAGAAAAGGTTATAGAATCTAGATAAAAACTAAAAACGCATTTATATGTCAAATTTTCAGAAAGCCGTTCTTAACATGGGTAGATTGGAGTGTTTATTCGTTGTAAACGTATCCGACAACCTATAAATGTCGACATTTCCAATGTGAATGGTAAGCTGGACTTATGTAAAAAATAACAAAAAGATATACCAAACTGACTTTTTCGTTTAAAGATGGAATTATTTCCCTTTCGTTATTAACTTTTTTTTTTTTTTTTTTAATATTTTGTGTTTTATATACATAAAGTACAATTGTTGAATGTTACTGCTTTGATTATATTCGTTTGGGGGGGGGGGAGCACAATTAAAAAATTAAAAAAGATTAAAACGGAGCGCAATTTAAGTTTCCGTTCCATTTTTACAACAACCGTAAAACAGCGCATACTCAGCAAGTTTTATCGTAATTTATAAGCATAATGTTGAAACACTAAATCAACATTTTATTTTTTTTTTTTTTGCATAATTAATGATGGTAGTATTTTTCTGTTTATTTTCTGAACATCTGTTAAAAAAAAATAATTTGTACATTCTCCTGAAAAAAAGAATCAAACTTTTCTCTACTTTCACCTAACTATTTACAGTGTTCATGTAAAGAATTCATCTGTTCTTTTTATAATAAAAATTTCGTTTTCAAAGAGAAACGTTTACTGCAAAATTTCTTTAAAACAAAAAAAAAAGTTTTCCTGGAAAAAAACTTTCACCTAACAATTTATGGTAAAAAATGAATCTTTTTTTTGGGGAAAAAAATAACTTTTATTGATTAAAAAAATTGCAAAAAAATAAAAGTAAATAAACGAACAAAATGCAATTTTTCTTGAGTTCTTTGTGTTCCATTTTAACAAACTGAACCACAGCAACGCGTGGCCGGGTACAGCTAGTAATATATATATATATAATTCCATATAAATAATATATATAATTCCATATAAATAATATATATATATATATATATATATATATATATATATATATATATACAGGGTGACCCCAAAAAACAGAGGACATTCAATTATTTTTCTGAGCATTTTTACAGTCAACAGAGAAAAAAAGGTCGAAGACCCTAGTAATTTGATGTCATGTTTTGAATATAATAAACTAGTTACGACCAAAGTTTCATTTCATTCGGACAAAACACTAAGAAACGGGGCCTAATTAGAGTTGGGCCCGTTTTTTTTTGGGGGGGGGGTCACCCCGTATATATATATATATATATATATAATTTCATATAAATAATATATATATAATTTCCTATAAATAATATATGTATATATAATTTCCTATAAATAATATATGTATATATAATTTCATATAAATAATATATAATTTCACATAAATAATATATAATTTCATATAAATAATAATTTCATATAAATAATATATATATAATTTCCTATAAATAATATATGTATATATAATTTCCTATAAATAATATATGTATATATAATTTCATATAAATAATATATAATTTCACATAAATAATATATAATTTCACATAAATAATATATAATTTCATATAAATAATATATAATTTCATATAAATAATATATATATATATAATTTCACATAAATAATGTATATAATTTCATTAAAAAAAATATATATATTTCATATAAATAATATAAATATATATATCTTATATATATAATATATATATATATAATGATGATTTATTCATATAAATGATATAAATATATATTTCATATAAATAATAAAGATATATATTTCATATAAATAATAAAGATATATATTTCATATAAATAATAAAGATATATATTTCATATAAATAATAAAGATATATATTTCATATAAATAATAAAGATATATATTTCATATAAATAATAAAAATATATATTTCATATAAACAATAAAGATATAATATTTCATATAAACAATAAAGATATATATTTCATATAAATAATAAAAATATATATAATAGAATTATCAAGTTTCCTTTCATGAATGATTTTATCTGGAAAATCAGTGTTGAATCTATATTTCATGACCTTTAAGCTAGGATGAAAGCGTAGTATTTGTTTTGTTCTCAGTGAGAAGAGAAGGAAAAATATTTTCAGACTGAGGCATTTTTCCCCTCTTCCAATCCAGAATAGCCTTTTTAGAGAGCTGGATTTTCTTCACATTAATAAACTGGCTTTGTGTCTAACGTTGATCTTGTGGAGATGCACAGGTAAACAGGTCCATCACAGCCATAATCAGTTGCATCCAGGTGTGCTGGCAACACAGAGGTGCAGATTATTTGGTCATGGTCCAAGCATTTTCCTTCTCCAAATGTCTGTGGTTTTAACCTTTCATGAAATTGTCTTCACTTCATACGTTTGATGTATACAAAAAAGATAATATGAAAAATTGAAAGAATAAAAAAAAGGTATTACTAAACAGAAGCTTTGTTATTTTTTTTTTAAACAATGTTTGCCTGAATATATATATATATATATATATATATATATATATGCACACACACACACACACGCACATATACAGTATGTTGCCCTTTTTGTTGATACTACTGCTTGCACAGATAATATGACTAAACAAGTGTAAATAAGCAAAGTATACCACTAAGTGGAAAATGACAGGATTTGAACCTGTTCTTCATAAGATGGTCCACTTAACATGGGCATCATCTTGGACCATTTGGCTGACAAGCCATTCATTCAGATAAAGCCAAAATTGTACAAATGCAGCAGTAGCGTAGCTACCAATATGATTTCGAATCTATGCTTAATTTCTAAAACTTGCACTGATTGGTGCAAGTATTTAACTTCCTTTCCGACTTGCCCAATCAGAAGCCATTTCTGAAGCAAATTATGTACATTGTGGAAGTTGATAAAAGGGAAGTGCTAACTAGACTTTTTCTCTTTCCGGCCAGCAGACCTTACAGCAAGCTGACTCATCCACAGTGTTTCTACACCTCCAAACTTCTCTCTTGGTATGCAATCAAAACCCTCCTGAGTTTCTGGTACTAGGTTTGACTTCAACAAGATGACACAAGAATTCATCATTAGGTTCTTAAATAAAACGCTATATAACTTTCAGAAACGACTTTTAAATAGTAGAAATTACAAAAAGTTCTCAACCATATCTTAAGTTTCTCGAGACAACCTTTAAAAATAATCTTGATACGAGACTATAATAAAAATATCAATATGCAATAATACACATAAATATTGATAATAATTATGAGTAATAATAATAAAAGAACATAAAATAATAACGTATACACAGATGTAAAGGTAGATGAATGGTCTTTATAACACATGATATATATGAATTTTTATGTCCATATATGTGTGTATATATATATTACTGTAGATACCTAAGCATACTAAAAGCTAAAATTACCATCATTTAATAAGCTTTAATATTTCAACTTATTAAAATACAAATTAGAATAAAATCAAAATACAAATCAATAATTGATTTAGTTATACCAGTAAATATGTGGTAGAACCATAACCCCACTGAGAAAAAAGTGCCTTGTATGTGATATTTGTGTTTTTCCATATTAGTCCTCGCGCGAACGAGCAAGACACAAAATGTTTTACATAATAATAACAAAGACTTTCACTGGCGAGGACTACTATTGAGCGTAACCAGTTATACAGTCCTTTTGAAATTTTCATCTCTATTTTTCTCGTTATCAACTGAATATTTGTTAATGAAACCTATATGAAATATGTTCCTTATTAAATTGTAAAGATTTTCTATTCTGAAAGAAGTTTAAAAAAATTTAATATAAAAAAGTTATTTTAAAGTTTTTGTTAAAAAAATTCAGATTTTCTCATTATTCAGACATGTATGACAAAGAGGGAGTTGCAAAAAAGAGTTGTGGTGTGAGGAGAAATACAAACTGAAACAGAGAGAATATTCAGACCTGTAATAATACAAAGAGGAGGTTGCAAAAATGAGTTGTAGTGTGAGAAGAAATACAAACTGAAATAGATAGTAGGAGAGTTTTTATAAGTACATGCAAAACCACATTCATTTTTTTAAAGTCCAAATTAATAAATTAAATAAAATATAATCTTAAAAAGACATGATACAAGTTAGAAAAGCATTTCATCCAAGGCATGAAAATTGTTAAACAAAATCTTTTTACTTATAGGCTTTAAAAATAAAGGTACAAGATTCAATTTGAAATTTATTTATCTTCAAAGTGCACTTTTATATATTTTACAAAGTAAGGTATTAAATTTTTATACCTTACTTTGTAAAATGTATAAAAGTGCACTTTGAAGATAAATAAATTTCAAATTGAATCTTGTACCTTTATTTTTAAAGCCTATAAGTAAAAACATTTTGTTTAACAATTTTCATGCCTTCGATGAAATGCTTTTCTAACTTATACATTTATGTACAAGTATATGTCTGTCTGCGCATATATAGGCTTATAATATTTGTACTCGTTTTTATGTATGTGTGCATATGTACATGTATGTATACGCACATAAGGAAACAAAATAAAAGAAATTTCAAAACAATAGACACAAATAAAAATAATAAGAAAAAAAAAATAAATAAAAAATTGAGCTAATAGACATCAAATTTTTATTGATGGACCCAATTTAGTTAAATTTGTCAATAGCTGAAACACCTCTGAATGACCTGAAATTTGATCCTCACTATCAGTAACCATGAGAGGTGTTCACTCAGCTTCCATTCCTCTTTCCCCTACAGTCTTCACACACCTCCTCTATATTATTATATTACCTCACCTCCTTACTACTCCCCCCCCCCGCAACCTTAAACTACCCTTTCAACTCTCTCTTTTTAACCTCTCTTCCTTTTCTTAACAGAAACCAGATCTTCAGAATCAACCCATAAGAACTTTAATTTTTGACCATCGCCACTCATGACAAATTTTCTCTCCTCAAAATTTGAAAAGGTCTGGAACCTTTTTAGTTTTTGTACCTTAATCTTTCTTGCCTGATAATATCTAATATGATTGAAACGGTCTGCACATCGTAGCAAGATATAACTGCATTTATATATATATATATATATATATATATATATATATATATATATATATATATACTAGCAGTTCAGCCCGGCTTTGCTTGGGCCCTATGTACTGTTCATAACTTTATGTGCATATGTATATATATTTTTAAAAGTTTGACTCATGTCCAGGTAACCTACATCTAAAATTTCAAATGTTTAGACCCAAAATTTGCGTAGGAGTTTGGTAGAGTCTGCAAAGGTCAAGTCTATCAACTTTGACCTCTTGACAGCCAAATTTTCGCCCAAAATGATTAAAAAGCTTGCTGCATGTTTGAATACTCTTTATGTAAATTTTCAAATGTTTAGACACAAAATTGGCTGAATAGTTTGCTAGAGAACACAAAAGTCTAATCTTTTGAACTTTGACTGAAATTTTGACCCTCTTAACATTTATTGTTTTGGGCTCAACTCAAATAAAAAAAAGGTTGATCCATGTCCAAGAAGCCTACATCTAAAATTTCAAGTGCTTAGACCCCAAATTAGCAGAGGAGTTTGGTAGAGATTTCAAAGGTCACATTGTTGAACTTTGACCCCTTGACAGCCAAACTTCTGGCTGAAAACTGATTAAAAAGGTTTTCCCAAAACTCAATACCCAAAATCGAGTCTGTAGACTGAAAATTGACAGAGTAGTTTGGTAGGGAAATATACACACACAGATGTACAATTTCACTTATATATATATATATATATATATATATATATTGCAGACAAATTGAGTATGAATTCTTGTTTTTAGATATACAGATACAGTCTTACTTATCAGTAAAGATCACTACCTATTACTATATATATATATATATATATATATATATATATAGTAATAGGTAGTGATCTTTACTGATAAGTAAGACTGTACATCTAAAAACAAGAATTCATACTCAATTTGTCTGCAAGAACCCAACCCATGGCATAACGGATATAGTACTAGGTAAAATTCAATTGCAGGTTGAATCTTCAGTAGGTGATTGCAAATTACTTAAGATTTCTATCTGGTCATGGCTGATGGAATGAGAGCATGCTACCCCTGTAGATTAAATTGTTCCATTTTAAATTCCATGCAGATTCCCAAGTTCAACAGAAAGATTCTTGAGTTTGACAAGACACACCTGAAGAAGGTTGTAGGTTACATTGTCCAAAACGTACTGCGAATCACACTCAAGATGAGAACAGTAATCCAACTTATTAATGATCATCTCAAAAATTCAGAAACTCATACACCTTGTGTGATTCTTTACCTTTAATGATTAACACTTACCAGATCTGAAACGCCTGCCATGTCTTGCTTGTCGAATGTTCATTTGCAAGAGGTCAAAACCGCATGCTCAGTGTTGTGAGTTTTTATAGGTGTTAGTAATTTCTATGTGTAGACAATGACCTGTTTTAAAAGATGAGATATGGTAGTGAGACAGAAGGAAACCAATAGTGGATGATAAAGACATACATGACTTTTGGAAGAAGGAAAATCTTCCTCTTTATGTGCTGACAACTCAAGCAGGTATGTACGAACTGTAGCCATTCCCCAAAGAGCTCTCGCAAAAAGAGGAAAGTCATATTGCAATTATCTACCTTTAACTCGCCATTGTAAACATGCTGCATGTTTAGTGAGGTTGCATAGATGCATGCTACAAACTGCAGGTCTGCAATAGAAAAAATTTTATGGATAATCTCCTAAACTACTGAAGAGGTAATTATAAATTCTGGAATATGTATTCCAAGCAACACCGTGTGTAACATGGGTACATTAATTTTCTTTCCATAAATTTTAACATAGGGAATGTATGTGTATAAAGTTAGATATATATATGTAAATAGGATGAACTCCTAAACTTATACACCAATTATTATGAATTTTGGAACACAGCTGCTTGCTAGGTGTAAGGGTGAGTAATACTGGTTATATTTAATTTAATTTTACATATGTTTAACTGTAGTTAGTCGGAGCAGGAGTCGGAGTCGAAAGGAGTCGGAGGTTTTAGCTGGAGTCGTAGTCGGATTTCTAAGAGTACTAGTGTTACATGATAAGGGCTGTCCCCTTTTCATGTAAGTATAAAAATAGAGAGATTTAGTTAAAATGAAAATGAAATAGAATAGACGAAATTCGAACCTCGTAATTTAGGTTTAGAAATAGATTACGAGAGAGAATTAGCAAATGGAATGTAAAAACAAACCATTGTTTAGCTTAGAGATAAAATAGTTTTAAGAAAAGAATGTGCATTGTCAATTCTGTTATGAAATTCAATTGAAGAATGCAACTATAAGATAATTTAATAAACATGTTTTTAACATATTGGAAATATAGGTTACTGGGAATATAGGTTAAAATTCCTTTTGTAAACAAAGGAAAAAGTTTTGGACACGCATTTCCAGAATACGTGAAAGAAGACACATGTTTTAACATGTGTATGACGTCATGGAAAATGGGAAGTTCTCGATATAGTTAGAAACTTTAGAGTTAAGCGTAGGGAGTCTGAGAGAGAGCCTGAGGACGAGAGACGACAGTCTGGAGTCGAAAGATGGGAGTCGAACGGTCACCTTTGAAACATAGAATGTAAAACTTTGAATTCTTGACTAAGAAAACCACGACCGGTTGGAGAAGAAATAAACCCATCATGTGTTTTTATAAATGTCATCTTTGTGTTGTAATTCTACCAAAAGGTAAAGTGATTATATGTCTTATATATCATGTGTTTTAAAATGTCTTTACATACACAATGTCTCAACACTCAAAGAGCTTCTACACTTCTAAGTATGAACATTTTATATATATGAATCTGCTCATAACACGAACACAGAACGCAACATCTCTCTTAATAAGACTCTCTAAGACTCACTTTTAATAAGACTTCCTAACAAATAACAATAACAACAACAAAAGAATAATCATAATAATAATAATGAAACTACATATAACACTAGGATTCGGAGACGGAGTCAGAATTTTTTTATCCGACTCCTTAAGTCCAATAAATTTATTTTTTGACATGGTTTTTCTGTTTGGCTTTACCAGTTTTTTAATTACATTTTCACACCAAAAATAAGTTGTTTAATTGTTATATGTTTTGTTTTATTCCAGGCAAATGTTAATTATTTTTATATTTATTGCAGTTCTTTAATTGATATATTTATTATTTTACTTGTTTTATTTAGTAACAGATTCTCTCGTCCATGCCTGTATTCATTAAAATCTAGCAAATTGATTTGAAATATAGCATAAATGGATTTGAAAATTCTATTTATTTTCAGTTAGAGGGTATCCTAATCACCATACTTTCCCCAAAACACGTAAATTGAAATTATATTAAGTACATTACTTAATATTATCCTTTTTTTTTTTTTTTTTTTTTTCAAATGGAGAGTGGACAATGCATTGTGAATGCATCATCGGCAGCTCCTGTTACTCTCGCTTCTCCTAATTTGTCACTCAGTCCTCATTTTTAATGAGTGATTTTTCGGACAAACGGAAAAGAAAATGCTGTATTGTAGGTTTGCAGTATTTGTCGTGAACAGTTGCCAGAAATGTCGGAAATTTTCTATGTTTATCCTGGTGCCCATGTCACTAGTAAGAGTGCTGGAAGTAAACGCTTTATTTGGGCTGATGTTATCCGCCTAATAGTCAGGGACCGGAACCTTGGTTTAACCACTAAGGAGGCTGTCCTATCAGCAGGTGCAAAGTACTGGGACTACTGTATTGCCATTTTGTAAATGGATTTTGCCATTTCGTAAATGGATTCTGGACCATGCAGTAGCTTCTGGTGGGAGTTCTCGATGCCGTATTAGTGGGTAATTGGTACGGCTTTACCTTATCATGTGCTACAAAAAATATATTTCTTTGTTTCTTTTTCTCTCTTACTTTCCCTTTCTGCCCTGCTCTAAGCAAGTCTGTCGACCTATTTCAAAAATCCCGAAATAAACATCATGAAAAGTTTCCAGAAAAAACTCACGATTAAACCCAGATCTTCAACTTCCAACGTAGACCTCTACTAACATGTCTCCTTCTCGAACATCAGGGGTCAACTTCCAACTTTCCAGATGTTGAAACCCAATTACAGGAGACTAAACCAGGCCTATTATTCCTAAATAAAACTGGCATTGGACCAACTATTTTCTTAGAAGAGTTTGGAATTAAAGGATATTCTAACTTAACATCTAAATCTGACCCCCAAGATCGCCATAGGCATGGAATATGTGCTTACATTAAAGATGAATTTCCATGTGGTAGGGATATCTCCAGAGAAGATCCTAATTTACCCTATATGTGCTTCCAGGGTGCACTTGCTCACACGACTGCATTTAAATTTGCCCTCTATCGCCCCCAAACAGCGGAGTCACTATCTTTAAGAACATATCTGAGAAAATTGACCAAATCCTATCTGCTCATACTTCGGCTAACATTACCGTATGTGAAGACTTTAATGTTTACAATGTGGAATGGTAAAGGCACTCAAACAAGACAGATGATGATGGGAGGTTCTGTCACGATTTCTCAATTGCTTATGACCTTACTCAGATTGTTCGCGAACCCACCCGTATGCCCAATACTGACAGTCAGTATGCAAGCCTTCTCGATTTTTTCCCCACAACTTGCTCTGAGCTATGTTCATCTACTGTTCTGTCTACACTAGGATCTTCCAACCACTCTGTTGTATCAGTTAAAATAAAAATTAAATATAATAAATCCTCAGACATACCTCTCCATCGTACAGTATATCAATGCTCTTTGGCTGACTGGGATAGCTTCTGTTCATTTATATCTGATCTACCTCTGTGTTCCACATTTAAAAAGGATGTGTCCTCTATAGTAACAGGCCTGTTTGAATGGCTAAGTGTATGTATAGACAATTTCATACCCTCAAAAAAATTCCAGCAAAAACCTAATAGCCAGCCGTGGGTCTTTCTGGAATGTGCTGCTGCCATCACTTTAACTAAACCTGCTTTCAGGACTGCCAGCAACCACTGTAAAAGAGTAATGAAGAACGTGAGAGAGTTGTATACTCATCCCGTAAAGTCCAAAGTAGCTGAGCAGCAGCTTGATTCCCACCAGTTTTAGCAAATAGAATCCTGAACAGAAGTGTGTGCTCTATCCCAACCATCATTAATGGACCTGAGGTAATCTTGTCAGCATCAGACAATGCCAAACGATTTGCCAAGAACTTTGCAGCTAATTCTACTCTATGCGACCAAGGCCACCAACACCCCTTTATTTCATCCTGTACCAGAAAACATGATATGCAACATACAAATATACATGATGTTGCCAAGTTAATCAAAAACCTTGATTCCAGTAAAGCAACTAGCCCCGACGGCATCCAATCATAGTGCTGAAAAAACTTCTTCCAGAACAAGCTCCCATACTTACAAAGCTGTTTGAAAGTTGCATGCTCAGTCCGTTAAGTCCAAAGTAGTTGAGCAGTGGCTTGGTTCCCACCAGTTTTGGAAAATAGCAAACAGGATCCTGAACAGAAGCGTGTGCTCTATCCCAACTATCATCAATGGACCTGAGGTAATCTCGTCAGCATCAGACAAAGCCAAACTCTTTGCCAAGAACTTTGCATCTAATTCTACCCCATTCGATCATATTTTCTCCTGAATTTCCTGTATTTCATCCTGTATCTAAAAACATGCTATGTGACATACAAATATCTGTGTGTGATGTTTCCAAGTTAATCAAAAACCTTGATTCCAGTAAACCTGACGGCATCCAATTATAGTACTGAAAAAACTTCTTCCATATCTAGCTCCCATACTTACAAAGCTGTTTAAGTGTTGTTTTATGGAGAATTGCTTCCCAACACCCTGGAAAACCTCATCAGTATGCCCCATATTTAAGAATTAAGGTGATCGGTCATCTCCCTCTCAGTACAGACCAATACGTCTCATGTGCGTCATGAGTAAATTCCTGGAATCTGTGTTAAATAGAGAAGTAGTCAACCACCTCAGCAGAAATAACCTTCTTAGTGACATGCAATATGGTTTCCGTTTTGCTAGCTCTACAGTGGATGTGCTAATGGTTATTTCTCATAGGATTAATGAAACTCAACGGAGACTTCCTTTCTAGGGTAGCTGCTCCTGACATATCAAAAGCCTTTGATAAAGTATGGCATGAAGGTCTACTTCACAAGACCTCCAGCTATGGTATAGCTGGAAATGTTTTTTCAATAATTAAATTATTTCTCTCTGATAGGTTCATAAGAGAGAACGTTGATGAGTAGAAATCAGAAGCTCATAGTATTAATGCTGGAGTCCCTCAGAGGTCCGTCCTGAGTCCAACTCTCTTCCTGATCTACATCAATGATCTTCCAAATCACATCCTTAGATCATTCGTAGACATTTTTGCTGATGACACTACCAGCTATGGTAGCACATCCAAGGCCGTAAACAACCTCTGATCTTGAGCATGTGGTACAATGGGGAAAAAGTGTCTGGTTACTTTTAATGCATCTAAAACCAAGCTTCTATCTTTAAATCGTCAACATTCTGATCCCCATCTGGCATCAATTGAAATGAATGGCTCTTGTCTTGGGGAGGATCCATGTTTTGACAAGCTTCTGGGGTTGACCTTTACTCCTGATCTAAAATCATTAAATCTGTTGCCAAGGTCGCTGGAAAAATGATGGGATCCTTCTATTGATCCAGTAGATATCTACTTGCTGATGCAATTCTCTACCTATATAAGAGCCATGTATGTCCAAGGATGGAGTATTGCTGTCACATCTAGGCAGGAGCTGCTAGGAAGACTAATCCTGCCTTGACAGAGTTCAAAATAGACTTTCTAGCCTAGTGGGGGATGTTTTTTTTTCCTGCAAACTCTTTCTCACAGAAGAGACATTGCGAGCCTGTCTCTCTTTTATCGTTATTTTCATGGCAAGGGCTCGTCTGAGCTCCAATCTATGGTATACCCTCGCCAAACATTCACTGGAAACATTCGTTTGGCTGTAAACACTATCAATAATTTCACACACTCTTTATCTGTGCCTAAACCTAAACGTAGATTCCATGAACAAAACTTCTTTCTAAGAACTGCACACCTGTGAATCTGTCTTCCGTTTACCTGCTTTCCAGCTGACTACAATATGGCTGTCTTCAAGTCCAATGTAAACAAGTTCTTGATGAGCCGTTCCCCTTATGTAATCCAATTTAACAAATTTACATTTCTAACGATTACTATGATATTGTACTTTTGACCAATGGGAACAAATTAAAGAAACATTAAACACAAATATTTTTTGGCCTTCAGAACAAGATCAAAGTGTAGTATCTGTTTTGATGCTACATTTCACCTTTTCTGTCCTCGTTCGGTCAAGGAGAAATCTTTCATGACTGAGATTATTTTTGTTCCTATCCAGAGTGCCCCTTATTGGGAAGCTGGATTTTCCCCACAAGATTATATGTTGAAATATTTAAATAACTATTACATTAAATACAGAAATTATATTTAAAGTTTTGTTTTTTTGTTCTTTTATGTCCATTTTTTCCCCATGTTTTTCATCAAAATGTGTAGCATATTTTCATCAGTTACATGGATAGAAATCCTATACTCCGCTATAGTCTTCATCTTCATATCAGTGCAGAATACATGAATACGGACATGAAGTTCATATAACTACTAAAAGACAATCATACCATAATGTGAACATTTGTTAAAAACTAAGAAAATATAGTAAACATTTACGATATTGTATTACAAAATAATATTAGAAACACACTCAATATATGTTAGCCTATGTCATGGTAACATATGTTGAGTTTCTAACAGTATTTTGTATAATTTTTTAGTTTGAACTTAACGTATTCAACAGCAAGCTCGCCGCCATTTGTCTTTTTCAAATATATCGATAAACACTATGATTTTCGAACTGAATAAACATTTTACATTAAATAAAAACACTAAAAACTTATCCAGTTAGATAGAAAAGTAATTTTTTTTGCGTTTGATAACATTTATTTGTTACACATTTGATTTTTGACAACTTTTTCGAATCTATGTGTATAGTAAAACAACCCTCCCCTTTTTGCTCAATAAACTGTTAGGTGAAAGTGCAGAATAGAAAGCCCCCCCCCCGCTCTCATTAAAAATAGCTTTCTAAATAATATTTCAGTACGGTGTAAACAACATCTATTTATAAGATAAAATAAGAAAATATTTATTTTTGTTTAATGTACTCTTTATTATTAAAACTAATTAGTTAATGAATTTTTAATTAATTTGGGTTGTTCATATATCTCAGGAGAGATTAAAAAATTTCCTATTTCATTTCTTATTTCAGTCATGTAAATTATTTAAAGTTAAAATGTTATAAAAAAACAAAAACTTGAAGTTTTAAATATATTTCAAAGAAATAAATTACGCCTGGTGCTAAAATATTGAAAATTCATCAATCGTAAAAAAAAAAAAAAAAAATTGTCCTGAAAAATGCTAACTTTAAAATATTTGGAAATACTCAGTGAAAAAGTTTTATTTATTATTAAAAGAACTGACTGAAAAATATATAAAAATTGTTTGTTTTGCAGTAAAAAAAAAAAAAAAAAAATGAAATATTCGACTTTCTCCAATAGAAATAAAAGTTCAAAAATGAGTTCACTTACTATATTTTATTAGATTAAAATTTATCCCAATGTGCAATTATAATAATTATCCAAATGGAGAATTGTTCTTTCTCTTTAGAAGAACATACATGGACGTTCCATAAGACATCCATATTTTTTATGCCTGTTAGCGTGATCACGTGGTTGAACACCAGAAACTTTTTATAACTACAAGTTGATCAGGAAAATTTGCGGAGAAGTTTGGGAGAGTTCTCAAAGGTCAAATTGTTGAATTTTGACCCTTTAACAGCAAAATTTCTGACCGAAAACCGAATAAAGAGATTTTCCCCAAATCTCAACACCCCTTATGTCAAATCTCGAGTCTGTAGACAGAAAATTGACAGAGTTATTAGGTAGGGAAATGTATACAGACAGACAGACATTTTTACTTTTATAGATATATAGATTGGACTCAATATATAGTAATGATTTAAAAAGTAAAAAAAAAAAATACTTGTGCGCCACCACCAAGAATTGAAACTAAAACGTTTAGCTTACAATTTACTTTTTCCTTTGATGTTAATGCCTGAGCTATGAAGACATGTTTACTACAAGGCTAAAAATTAAAACATGAATTAATAGCTATTATGTTACGCATGTATATTCGTAATACTGTCATTCAACTTTCACTTGGAAAATTCCATTTTTTAATTTTCACACCATTGCACTGATTTTCCCTGGCTAAAACCTAAATATAAAGTTTTGCATGGGTTTGAGTACCCTATATATTAAGTTTCATGTCTGTAGATCAAAAACTGACAAAGGAGTTTGGTTAGCAAAATTTTTAAACAAATGTATATATGTATACATAAATATATATAGAAAGAGATTTGTGTTTACTAAGTATAAATCATGTAGAATATCTGCATGAATATAATTACATGTAATGATTAACTAAAAATGATCATCCAATAAGAAAACTGAGAAAACTAATAGGGAATTAATTAAAACGAATGTTTAAAAGAATATGTAAATTAGCTAGATCTTTTGCAGATCAATGTAATTTCACGACCCATATATAACAAAGTTGTATTTTCTTTTTAAATAAATCGAAGAAAAGGTTTTCAATATGAATATCAATACACAAAAAAAAAAAAAAATTATTGATCACCTATTCCAGACCAGAAAGTTGCCAGGTAAAAACAGTCATTATTAACCTTTGTTTGAATTTTGTATTTAAAAAATATTTTTATGATAAAATATTGTTTTTTTTGTTTTCTTTTTTTTTTTTCTTTTTTTTTTTTTACACAGTGATCACCACTTATCAAGGCCCGGAAGCCACTCAGGGATAAGGGTTACTGCAAGTACATTACGTTAGTATGGAGATTTGATGAAGTGTTTACTTAAGGGGGCGGTTCATTAGGAATTTGTTAACGTTGGATTTGAAGACATCCAAGTTGTAGTCCGGTGGGAAGCAGACAGACGGAACAGAGTTCCACAGGCATGCAGTTCTAAGAAAGAAGCTTTGTTCATGGAATCCACGTTTTGATTTAGGCACAGATAAAGAGTGGGGGAAATTTTTCACAGTGGATTCAGCTAGACGGGTGTTTTTCGTGAAAGATTGGCGAGGGGGGACCAGAGATTGGAGTTCAGACGAGCACCTGCCATGGAAATAACGATAAAACAAGGATAGGCTCGCAATGTCTCTTCTGTGGGAGAGAGGTTGCAGGGTAGAGAAAAGGGCATCCACCCATATTGTTTAACTCTGATGACATCGTATCTTTTTTTTTTTTTCAAGTCACCACTTATCAAGGCCTAGGATAAGGGTCTTATGGCAGTTGAACAATTTTTTTAAAAAAATCAATAAACTGTTAATAAAATAACGAAATTGAATAAAATCACAGTCATAGGAAGCTACAATAAAATTAATTACTCAATCTCTCTGGATTAATAGTGTGACTTTTTTCACATTATAAAATCAAGTAACAGCTGTTGACCTCTGTTTTCCTGACTTTGTGTATCATTTTACTGTAAAGTAGAAGTCAAATCTCTTTTTGTAATTTTGTGGAGGTGGGAGTTTAAATTATAAAGAAAAAAAGAATTTGTTAGGAAAGTTTTATTTTGAGGAAAATCTGCCTGAGAAAATGGTGCAAAAAAATTGTTAAATCTTTTCTTTTATTGAAAGGAAGTTGGAGTCAAATAAATGCGTTGCTTTAAAAGTATTTGCCAGCATGACTTTTTTGAAGGTGGAGTGGGGGACTTTGCTTAAAGAGTAACGTTAAAAAAAATGGAAAAAGTTGCTACACAATTTTCTTTTTCTATTATTGCAATGAGGAGTGTAGGTCAGACAAATGTATTACTTTAGAAGCAGAAGTCAGACAAATGTATTGCTTTAGAAGCAGAAGTCAGACAAATGTATTGCTTTAGAAGCAGAAGTCAGACAAATGTATTGCTTTAGAAGCAGAAGTCAGACAAATGTATTGCTTTAGAAGCAGAAGTCAGACAAATGTATTGCTTTAGAAGCAGAAGTCAGACAAATGTATTGCTTTAGAAGCAGAAGTCAGACAAATGTATTGCTTTAAAAGCAGGAGTCAGACAAATGTATTGCTTTAAAAGCAGGAGTCAGACAAATGTATTGCTTTAAAAGCAGAAGTCAGACTATGACAATGGTCATGGAAACAAGTATCCAAGCATGGCATGCATGCATATTGTAAAAAGTCACCGACATGCGAACTTGAAACCCGACCAATAGGAAACAAAAAGGTGACAGATTCAAATTACGACACGGTTTAATATGAGCATATAAAAAGCCGGTAATTCTTTTATTGGCGAGAACATTCTTTTTGTTGACTCGAAGTTGTTTGAATGTGCAGTTAATTTGCATGTCAGTGGAAAGAAAGAAATATGAATTTTTTATGGACGTTCACACAGAGAAAAAAAAAAAAGATTGTTGTTTTTGCATGTGTCGAGAACTTTGCAAGGTGAAGAAGAACTTTTTTTTTTGCACGAACATTAAACAATATTTGGCAGTTAAAAGGCAACTTTAACTTCAGCACTTCAAACTATTTCAGCTGTTATCATGGTGAAGATACAACTTATCAGCGATATGGTGAAGCCATTTACCGGCAGGGGCGACGGAATGGCATGGCTGAAGAAGTTAAGGTTGGTAGCGAAACTTCAAAATAGATGATGTGGCAAGCCTACTGCCATTGTATCTGGAGGGGGATGCATTGATGCTCTACTTGAAGATGAGCGAGAGTGAGCAATTGCACATCAAGCAGATAGAGAGTCAATTAAAGGAGGCATTCACGGATGGTGCATTCACAACTTATATGAAGTTAACTATGATGAAATGGGTTAGTGAGCAGGTGGATGTTCATGCAAACAATATCAGACAATTGGTTGGACTGGCTGGTTTCAAGGGAGTCAGACTAGAAAGACTTGCTAAACTGAGAAAAATTGAGATCCTAACCATGGGAGACTTAATTACAAGAGCAAGGGTGTTGATGTCAACTAGGGACCAAAGCTATCACATCATTGCAGCCGTGAGTCCATGCAATGGTAAATCTGTGTTCCTACTGGGAATAGCCCTGGCACAAGAATAAACTGCTACAGCCGTTAGGGTCACATAGTGAGAGATTGCCAAAGATGTGGAACCCATTGCTACCGATGCAGCAAGGGCCCAGGACGGTTTGGGAAATGAACAAGGGGATGAAGTATCAGTGCCAGCTTACTCCCCCACCAAGATGTAAATGCAATGCTTTCGGAGATTGTCGTCTAGGTTGATAGAATGTGGTGTTTGGCATTAATTGACACAGAATGCTCGCATACAATAATAGATGCGAATCAACGTCGACCCTGAAAGACAGCAAAAGTGAACATCCTGATTATTGGAGGCTCGTCCCACGCATGCTGCGGAAGAGGAGTAGTCACTATTTCAACAAAAACAGTGACTATGTTAGGATCGATGCTTTGGTAGTGCATGGTAAACCACTGGGATTTAATCTGTAGTTAGGGATGAATGTGATAAAATCATTGGGAGGCATCATTGTTGGATCTATGGGTATAGTCTGTATTGGCCTTGGAAAAATCCCCACATGTGCAGCTATCTCCATTAATGAACCAGACTTTACTGCTGAATTTGACCATCAGAAACGAGCATGGATAGTGGCATGGAAATAAGACAAGGACTGCGTAATGGAGTAACAGAATATTGAGTCACTGCGGAATTTCGACTAAATTATGATCATGAACTCCAAGCATAAATGGACATGGTTTAGCTTGTACCATACCTGGAAGAAAGACTTGGATCTCCCAAGGGATTCATTTTGTTGATGGCTGTGATGTGGCGGAATAAGGCAAAAGTTCGGCTAGCGATGAACTACCACAGACTTAATAATCATGTAGATGTATTCATGGTGAATGCAGATGTTTGCACTGCTAAGATGCGTGAGTGGTGCCAAAAGGGGTAAACGTGTCACTGCTTGATCTCCGGAGAGCGTATCTCCTGGAACGAGGTCCAGGTGAAAGGAATCAATGTTATGCCACCAGTGGCAGGCCTCAAGCATAGTCCCCACCAAATTGGAGACTGGTCAGGTGAAGGCACCAGAGAATTGTTGAAGCATGAGATTTGGCAGCATCGGGTGATCAAGATAAATAGTCTACAATCCGTCTTGATGGATGGGATATCTCAGCATATGAAGGACCTGCGCCCCTGATACATTGTACTCTTGTTAGAAGATTCTGACAGCATAATATCTTCGGAGAGCGGGTCAGAAAGTCTGATAACCGATGATGACAAAACAGAGTTGGAAGATGGTCATGAAGCAGAAGTAGAAAAAGCACATGCTCCTAATGTAGCTCACAGTTTTGAAGAAGCCTCACAATTGTGAAGAAGCATCCAACAAAGATGACCACTGTCGAGATGCTGCCTGTGTGATCATGAGATCAGGGAGGGATGTGACAACAGTGATAGAAACAAGTGTCCAAGGGTGGCATGTGTGTATTGTAAAATGTCACTAACACTTGAACTCGAAACCCGACCGATAGGAAATGAAAATGTGGCATATGCAAATTAAGACACGGTTTAATTTGAGCATATAAAAAGCCGGCATTTCTTTCATTGGTGAACACATTATTTTTGTTGACTCAGAGTCGTTTGAACATATGGTTAATTTGGATGACAGTTGGAAGAAAGAAATACAGATTTTCTCCGAACGTCGAAACAGAAAAGGAAAAAAGACTATCGTTTTTGCATGTGCCGAGAACATTGCAAGCTGATGAAGAACTTTTTTTTTGCATGGATATTTAACGGTATTCGGCAGTTCAAAGGAAAATTTAATTTCAATAATTCACAGACAAATGTATTGCTTTAGAAGCAGGAGTCAAACAAATGTATTACTTTTGAAACTGAAACCAGACAAACAGAATTTTTAAAAACATTTATTTCAAACGCTTAAATTATTTAGAATGAAATGGATTTCTGCATAGTTTAGGCATTATTGGCAAACAACTCATTTTTTCTTAAAACCATCGTTTCAGTAAAAGAAAGAATATTAAAACACAAAGTCGTAACAAGATTTATTATACACATTAAACAATGAAAAGAAAACTAGATTGGAAAGATATGGTAATGCTCGTTATGAAAAAAGGTCAATGAAGAGAGGGAGTTATGTTGGAACAAATATCTTGCTGAAGATTTTCCTCAACATAAGGAAAATGAATGGGTCCAGCAACAAACATTAGATCCGAAGTTAGTTGGCTGTCTGGATTGTTGGTAAATATCTCAGTTAAAGGACATAGTCAGTTCCTGTATGTATTTCTTAGAGAATGGGCGGGGTTTTATATCTCTCCTTCTTCCAAACATGGACTCATTAATTTAAGATCGATTAGAGCCCTCTCTTCCTCTCCTCAGTGAGACTATTCTACCTCACTAATTAAGTTTCATTCCTTGACGTAATATCGTCTCCTTTAAATCAGCTAAAAATGTTGATATTGAAATTCCTATTCGGCTGAACCAACCGCCTACTCTATTGGAATCATGAATAAATGGATCCTTTATCAAGAAAATTCAAACTCTACTCAGTAGATTTAACTAATGCTCCTTGCGAAGCATTACCTACCAAACTCAGCTGAGATGCAAAATAACGCATTGATTTTTGCAACTGAAAAGAAAGACATCTGGTTTTTATCATACCAGGTTAAGTTTGCCTTTCATTCGTTGTGTCAATTTTCTCCCTGCCAGTTAGTTCTAAATTATGGGAGATTAATTTTCTCACAATATCTGACAAACTCATTAACCCTCATTTCCGAATGACCTTTGGATCTTGATAAGCAGTGACTCATTAGTATATATACATATATATATATATATATAATTAACATCTTAAACTAATCCCTCACCTCCAAAATTAGAGTCTACTTTTTATTTATCAAAAGAGAAAAAATTTTTTATTTTAAATGAATAGGGGAAGGAAAGAGGGTAGTTCATCCACCTGAACTTAGAGTCAGTGGAAGGATTAAGTAATTTTTTTTCTTGTTTTTTAAGTTGTTGACAGAAACGCTAATTTCTAATTATAATTCGGGATATTTGTATAATAAAAATTTTAAAAAATAAAATAAAAAGAGAAATCCGTAAAAAATCAGAAAACAAAATAAAACTTCTCCTTGAATACTCAATAAACTGAGCATTTTAATCATGAGAAAAGAAAAGAAGAGGAAGGGGATACGCCAAACAAATGAAAATAAAAGATAACGTTGATATGTCACCGCTTCGAAAATTTGTAATAAAAGAGAAAGAAAATGTCCACTTCATTTAGAAGTTAACATCTTCTATATCTATATATATAAAAGGCAAAATGTGTGTGATCATTTTGTGTATGTCTCGCAAAGGCTTCTTTCGCACACGCTCCCGGGTTCGTTACGATCGCTTACAACTGTTTATATAGGTCCTATATAATAATATCTAGGATTTAGGAAAGCGCGTAGCGTATAGATTTATTTACATCGACTTTTACAAAATTATTGCTATTTTGGCTCCTCGCATGTTAATTGGGCTTTTTCGTATAAAAAGCGAAACTAATTCAAAGTTAACAACGAACAACGTTCTCGGCATCACGCCGGGAAACGTCCAGAAGCAATCAGCTTTGATCAATGTGGGGACAAAGTCCTCTCATATCAGACAGTTGCTAATCAGTCTGGAAAATGGGGAGCTCGTTTCCCCCTCCCCAACATATGTTGGGGAAAAAATCAGTCAAACCCAAGTTAACTGTTCTATTTGACCTCAATAATTAGGTTAAATAGAAACAACAGAGTTACCTTTTATTGCTGCCACCTGTCAATAGTTAAATATATAAATTCAAACATGTTCCTTTGTATGTCGCGGTGGCCCAGTGGTTAGCGTCGCATATTTTTCTTTTAACACTTTAATTTCCAATTTTGCCTCAAGAGTTCGATCCTCATACTCACCTAACAAAACTTTTTTTTTTATTTTAAACCCCCCCCCCCATGAGTTTGGATTTACCCAAAACCATACACACCTCAAAACACCCGGGTATCGCCAGGTACCCCCGCTAGTATATATAAAAAAGGCAAAACGGCCATATGAAATTTTGTATGTCCATGAAAGACTATTTTCGCTGGTCTACTCGATGAGGTTACATTTATTTAGAAGTTTCCTTATGCTTCCTAGATTATAATATCTACGATTTGCAAACAAACATTGTCCATCCTTTCGCATGTTTGTCTTTGTCATATAAACTAGCGGGGATGCCCAGCATTGCCCGAGTGTTTGGAGGTGTGTGCGTTGGGTGGGTGGGGGGTGAGGGAGTACATAAAAAAAAAAGTTTTGGTAGATAGGTAGGATCGAACCAGAAGCTTTGAGGCGAAGGTGCAAAATAAAGTTTGAAAAAAAGCCTGACATGTTACTACTTGGCCAGCAAGGAAAAGTAACAGAAAAACATTCGAATTTATTTAAGCATTAAAACTGAACTGAATTGACAGGTGCGTGAATTTAATGAGGTCAAATAGAAATCCCGCAGTTAACTTTTACTGCAAGGCAGTTTTTTGTGTTTATTTACCCAACTTTGGCTGGTTTTGTTTCCCCAAGATGTTGGAGTGAAAAACCAGCTCTCCATTGTCCAAATTGAATAGCGATTGTCTGATATAAGGGGTTTCCCCCGCATTGATCAAAGGTTTATTGCTTTCTGGACGTTCCTGGCATGAAAGCCGGGAACCACACCTTCGCTTCAGATTAGTTTCGCTTTTATACGAAAAAGTCAAACACACACGAGGGGAGCCGAAATAGTAAGAATTCTGTAAAAGTCGATGTAAATAAATCTAGATGCGATGTTTGTTCGCAAATCCTAGATATTACAATGGTATTTAAAAAGTTCTAAGAAATAGTAACCTCCTCCCCCGAGAACCCCCGGAAAAAAGCTTTGCTGAACATACAAAAAATGTGCACACAAATTTTGCCTTTTATATATATAGATTAAGCGAAACTAATTGAAGCAAAGTCATTCGCTGGCCTCCTCGGCAGCTTTGATCAATGTGGGGGAACCATTCATATCAGACAATTGCTATTCATTTCGACTGCCAGAGCTCCCCCTTTTAGAGGGGTATTGGTTTTCCCCAACATCAATGGGGAAACAGATACAGCAGAAATTGGCCTAGAGCCAGAGTTAAGTGTGTGATTCTTAACTTAAGCCAGACATTCATTACTATGCCTGTGTGAACTCATTCACTTAACTATTCATTTCTGTAAGTCAACTTTTTGATTGACATCGCTACACTTAGTGTAGCGGTAAGACATCAGGGTTTCTTTCACTTTCTTTTCCACCTTCACACTACGGGTTCTAGCCTGTCTGACTACTACCACTTTTTTTTTTTTTTTTTGCTCTAAACATCCGGGCAACACCGGGCACTATGCTAGTCTGTATATATAAAAAGCAAATGTGGTGCGCGCATTTTTGTATATCCAGCAAAGGCTTTTTTCACCGGGCTTTTCGGGGGGGGGGGGTTACTATTTCTTAAAGCTGTTTATATACCCCTAGATCATAATATGTACGATTTGCGAAGAGACGTGTGTCTAGATTTATTTTGATCGACTTTTATAAAATTTGTGCTGTTGTGTTGTGTGTTTGTTTGGCTTTTTGGTGTGTGTTCTTCAGCTTTCATGCCGGGAATCTCCAGAAAGCAAATCAGCTTTAATCAATGTGGTGAAAACCATCATATCAGACAATTGCTATTCATTTGGACACTCCCCTTTTTTATGGGGAGCTGGTTTTCCCTGAACAACTTGGGGAAACAAAACCAAAAAAACTACCGCACAGCTAAAGTTGAGAAAAACTGCCTCGCAGCAAAAGTGCAGGATTTCATTCTCTCTGTGATGTTTAATCTCATTAAATTCACACACTTGTCATTTAGCTTCTTAATCATTAAATAAAAATGCTTTTCATTCCTCTCCCTTCGTGGCCGAGCGGTAAGATGTCAGGTTGTTTTCACACTTTCTTTTCCACCTTCGCCTCAAGGCTTCAGGTTCGAGCCTGCCTTTCTACCAAAACTATTTTTTCTTTTTACACCGACAAACACACGGACAAGACCGGGCACCCCCCGGTTGGTTGGTTGTTTTTGTTTTACGGTATATCAAACCTTTTCAGGTTATTTAATGCCGAATACAAAGATGTTGAAGAAAATTTTTTTAATAGAATATATTTGCTGTTTTCAAGTTGGTTTCTATTTAACCCATAGTTGGGACCCTAACAGGTACTACCACTCCGGGTCAGAGTGGACCTGGGAGCAATGGCAATTAAAGGGTGGCTCCACACTCCCCAAAGCCCGCAAGCTGGGGCCTCACAACTGGATATAGTTTAAGGTCATATCCAGGACTGGCACCCCCGGTAGTCTATATATATAAAAGCGAAAATGTGTGTATGTATGTATGCTTGCTTCTTGTGTATGTCCGCAAAGGGATTTTTTCGGTGGCTTCTCGAGGCCGTTGCTCATTTTTAAAACTTTTTATATCATGTTGAAATCATAATATCTACGAGTTACGAACGGAGGTCGCGTGTGTATTTAATTTGCCGGACTTTCAAAAGCTAAATATTCAACATTTTTCGATCGGCGCATGTAGATTCGCTTTTTTTCATATAATAAAAGCGAAACTAATACGAAGGTTGTTGCATCGTTCCCAGCGCGATTCGCTGGAATGTCCAAAAGCAATCAGCTTTGATCAATGCGTTTTTTTCCTTATATCAGACAATTGCTATTCAATTTGGACAATCCCCTTTCAATGGGGAACTGGTTTCCCCCCTCCCATCATCTTGGGGAAGCCCAAACGGCTCTGCGGTAAGTGAAAAAATGATCCCGCAGTGAAACAAAGTAAACAAATACCAAAAAACTGCCCCGTCATCATAACGCTCCCGCGATGACCTCAATAAAGCGTCCACCTGTCAATCAAACCTCCTTGACTTGACTCACTTTAATTGCTCTTACATTAACATTATCGCCGTAGCGCAGGTGTTCAGGCTCAGTCTATAAGGCCTCAAGGCTCCTGGTTCGAGCTCACATGCCACCAACCCCCCATCTTTTTTTTTTTAAATCGCTATCGTTAAGTTTCCTTTTTGTTCTGATTTACCCCCCCCCCAAACACACACACACCTACAAATACCCGGGCAATGCCCCCCCCTAGTCTATATATATAAAAGGCAAAATGTGTGTGATCATTTTATGTATGTCTCGCAAAGGCTTTTTTCGCCGACGGTCCGGGGGGGGGGGTTACTATCGCTTACAACTCTTTATATACCCCCTAGATAATAATATCTAGGATTTGGGAATGCGGGTCGCCTCTAGATTTATTTATGTCGATTTTTACAAAATTATTGCTATTTTAGCCCGTCTTGTGTTTGTTCAGCTTTTTCGTATAAAAAGCGAAACTAATTTAAAGGTAAGGCATTGTTCCCGGGGCCCCCCTGCGGGGCTGGACATCAAAGTTCAAGCAAAGACCATATGTGGGAGAAACTCCACATATAAGACCATTGCTCTTGTAGCAATCAGTTATTGGTCAATGTAGGGGAAACCCTTCATACCAATTGTCACTATCCAGTTCCCCTACTCCCTGGGAAGCTGGTCCCCATTTTCCCCTTCACTCTCCACATTAAAAAAACGGCCTTGTGCCTAATTTGTTCAGTGGGGAAGCAAATAAATACCGGCACTGTTCCCAGCAATCACACCGGGAAACATCCAGAAGCAATCAGCTTTGATCAATGTGGGGCCAAACTCCTTATATCAGACAATTGCTGTTCAATCTGGACAATGGGGAGCTGGTTTCCCAATCTTGGGGAAAAAGCCAGTCAAAGTTGGGTAAACAAACCCAAACGCTGCCCCGCAGCAAAAGTTAACTCCGTAACTTCTATTTGACCTCATTAATGAGGTCAAATAGAAGCAGCAGACTTAACTTTTATTGCGGACATGTGTCAATTCTGTTTTTAATTCTTAAATAGATAAATTCAAATATGTTTCCGTTAGTATTTCGCGGTGGCCCAATGGTTAACGACACATTTTTTTTCACACTTTAATTTCCAACTGTGCCTCAAGGGTTCCAGTTCGATCCTCATACTTACCTACCAAAACTTTTTATTTTATTTTACCCCCCCCCCCAGTTTTGATTTACCCAAAACCACACACACCTCCAAACACCCGGGCAATGCCGGGTACCCCCCCCGCTAGTCTTCTAATACAAAATGCAAAACAGCCGCATGTGTTTTTGTATGTTCAAGAAAGGGTTTTTTCGTGGAGGTTCTTGACCAGGTTACATTTATTTAAAAGTTTCCTTATACTTCCTAGATTATAATATCTCCAATTTCCAAATGGACGTCTTCTCCACATTTATTTTGATTGACTTTTAAAAAATTCCCTTATTTCCGTCCTTTCGCGTGTTTGTTTCTCTTTTTCATAAAATAAAGCAGAAATAATCGAAGTGAACGTCATTCTCGGCCGGACGTCCAGAAAGGCAATTAACTTTGATCAATGTTGAGGAAACCCTTCATATCAGACAACTGCTATTCATTTAAACACTGCCAGAGTTCCCCCTATTTGGGGGGAGCTGGTTTTCCCCAACATTGTGAAGAAACAAGTACTGGGCAGAAAGCTGACAGCTTAACTGACCTCAAGCAAGATTAATTTCTGCGCCTGCGTGAACCCATTCACTTCTGCAAGTCAACTTTTGGATTGTGATCATTAAATTTGAATGCTTTTCACTTCCTATCGCATCGTAGCGTAACGGTAAGATGTCAGCTTTTCTTTCATTTTCTTTTCTGCCTTCGCATCATGGGTTCAAGCCTGCCTGCCTGCCTACTAATACTTTTTTTTTCTTTCCAAACACCCGAGCAATGCCGGTCACCCCCCCCCCTAGTTTTTAATATAACCGAAAAAGCTGACTGAACCAGTATCGAATATTAAAAACATTGGTACTGGTGGAGCAACCGGACAAAAACCGAATTTCTTTTTACCCCTAACCCAGCCTAAAAGTAACCATAACCTAACCCTAAACTAGTCGCCTTTTATCCGGTTCAAAAACTTTATTAGTAACCCCCGTCCTTCTCCACCAAAATAAATTTAAAAAAATCAAGCGATATTATTGTTCCACAAACACGATATTAGTAACAAGTTAAAGTTATGCTATTTATTTTGTAAAAGGGTCAAATAAATTTATTTAAGATCGTTATCCTTTTATTTGATGTAACATTTTAAATTGAACTAGATTTAGGCTGTTTTTTTTTTTTTTTTACTTATTTTATTTTGTTTAACTAATAATTCGGAATTTTTTAGGCGAGGATTGATAATTTTGTCCACACGGACACGTGGCGAAACTGATAAGGAAGTTGGTCAACGATCTGTTCGAAATGACAGTTTTCTGGGGGTTGAAGGGTCACTCCTTATTACAGATATAGAAAAGAAGTACTTGTTTAGTTTAATGAAGACATTAAAAAATGAAAGTCTAAAAAAAATAAAATAAAATATTTTGTACGTACCTGTTTTGGAATTAAGTTCTTATAAAAAAAAAATCACTTAATTTGATCAAGTATTTTTTCTTTTTTTTAAACAAGAAAATCAAATGGTTTTCGTTCAGCTCAATCATGACTGGCAGAACGAAAACCATCTACCCCCGTAGATTAAATAAATGGTTCAGTTCGAAGTTTTGTCTAAGTTCCTAAGTTAGACATATAGATTAAAAAATTTGATCGGAAGTTTTATAAGTTTGGCTAAGCGTACCTGAAGAAAATCGGAAGCTATATCGGCTGAAACGTTGTAAATATAGCAATCAAGATGAGAATAGTAATCATTTTTTTTTTTTTTTTTACTTTTATTTATTTATATACTTTTTTCTGTATTCCTTGCACTTATTGATCCGTGCTGAAATAACGTTATTATTTAAAAAGCCATTCTTAACATGGGGAGTGGAAGGTGTTTTGTACCTATTCTGTACTTTAACCTTACAATTGAATAAAAAAAAAACATATCATAAAACTTTAATTAAACTTAGAAATACGATTTAAAAAAAATAGCGCGGATCAATAAGTGCATTACTGCATTAGCACCATTTTTTCATTGAAAAATAAAAAAACGTGTTTTTTAGGATCACTTCACTTCCGTCTACAATCTGATGTTTTTCTTTTTGTTGTTTATTTTATTTTATTATTTTTTTGTGCGTGTGTGCCCCCTCCCCCTTTTATGGGTTTCAGAACACTAAGTAAAAAACAAAGCACCAAAAACACCGATTGAAGGTGGAAGTGATTTGTCGGACCTGAACAAGCTTTCCCCTGCCGTAAAATTAATTTCACGCTTTCTTAGTTTTTCTGCGGATTATCGTCGATAACAGAACTTTCATATTAGCAGGAAATTTTTTATAAAAACTTTATTTAATGACTTTTAACGTGGGGGATCACTTTTAAATTATGACGTTTTATTAAATTGATCCCCCATTTTTCGGTCAATTAGTAAAACTCTCCTTATTAAGCTATTTTTGTGGTGTAAAAGAAAAATGTAATAACACGTTATAATTTAGTGATCCCCCGCGTTAAAAGTCATTAATAAAAAAACATTCTTGCTCATATGAAAGTTACGTCTGTTATCGACGAAAATAATTTTACGGTGGGGGGGGGGGTCTCGTTCAGGTCCGCCGCCAGTGGTTTTATAAAATTACTTTTCGTATTATTATAAATGATCAGTACTCAGCTAAAATATTTAAAAAATCAGATTCTACCTTTTTTTAGGCGATTACGCGTGAACACTCTGAAGAATGTTGGCGGAAAGAAAAAAGGCTTAATTTACAGGAGTCCGTTTGGCGTTTCACGTATAAATTTAACATAAAATGATCTATTTATTTATAATTGTTCTAGCGTTTTAGGGTAGTTAATCATGTTTGATTGTTTTGTTTTTTTTTCTGTTTGTTTTTTTTTTGTGTGTGGAAGACAAATCCTGCGCGTTATCTTTGGAGAAGCGGGGGGGGGGGTTCTTAGAGTTAGTGGTGAAAAGAATTTGGTTAAATTCCTTTAAAAGTAAACCAGAACGCCCGGAAATGGGAGATCATCATATGTTGAATTTAAAGTAACTGACCTCCCACTCTAAATTTTAAATTAGTTTTTCCTTCTTTCGCCTAATTTTTCTGGTATTATTCACACGTAATCGCCTAAAAATAAGTAGAATCTCATTTGTTGTGTGGGTGAGACTAACCGAGTATGCTAATTTACAAATTTGCCCCCTTTTTTTTTTAAAGAATTTAATTTAATTTATTTATTTTATTTGTTGTAAATAAGTCTTCTTCATTAAATTTAAAACTAAAAAAAAAAAAATAAACAAATCACTCTGTGCCAACTCAACAACGTATCAGTATCACACATTTTCAGAATAGTTACCTTTTATGCTCGTCCTAAAACTTTCTGCCTCATAAAAAGGGTCATTTGAAACAATTTCAAATATTGTAAAAATCTAAAAGGTAGAATAGATCTTTTCGTTTATGTCTGGGCATCGAAGAAGCTGAAGAACTTGTCAAATCGTCCATCCATGAAATCAAACCAGCAACATAAAACGGTGAGGTTTTCGTTTTGAATATACCGGGCTGAGTCTTTTGTACCACGTCAACAGAAAATATGGTAAATACAAACACCTAAGTGTTATTGTTTTGTTTGGCACAGAAAAAAAAAAAAAAAGAAGAAGAAGAAACCCGGCTGTTTTTCGTTTGTTTTTGTTTTGTTTTTGATAAACAAGCTGACTTCTTGGAGCACGTTTTTCTGGCGTGCTGAGAAAAGGGAAGATAACTCCACTTAACTAGAAAAATATGACAATTCAGCAGTTGGAAACCTGGTCAGTGGTTACTTCCGATTGTCGCCTCGGTTAGGGCCACCTAAATCTACACATTTCAACTGAACATAATGTCATACACATAGTTCAAGATGACTTAGGTTATGAATGATAGTAAATGTACCGGCTTTTGAAAATGATAGGCAAATTCGTAGTTTTATACCTACCCTTTGCTAAGTACGGGCAATAATGGCGGGAAAAAGATAGGGGGACATAATTTTGAAAGCCGGTTTATCATCATTTTTTTTTGTAGTTTCCGACTACTTTTTGATTGTATTTGAAAGATTAAAGCCTAAAGTTAATTTTCAAAAGGAAAAATATATTTGTACACAAGAAAAAAAAAATTATAATGGAAAATGTGTTCACGGCGATATTCGGAAACTGACAAGTAGGTACCTCCAAGGCGCGCCACAGTTTTACCCCCACCCCCGTATGTAACACGATGTAACTGTAATTTAATTTAATATTATCATCCTAACTTTTTTACCATTCAAAAGAAGAAGCTTCAAATAAACTGCTAATACTTTTTTTAAATTTTTTTACAGCATACGAAAATAATGAAAAAGCGAGACAAAAATCGTGTTTACATTATCGACGCTTTAAAACAACATTCCTATGTAGTACCGTTTTTTTAAGCCGTAGACACACCCATGTTTTAAAAATTTATCAAAAATCAAATAATTGTTATATTTTCCAGAAATTTTCAATATTTATTCATTATTAAATAAACTTACATAATAAAAGTAGATTTCGTTAAATATAT
>NC_136488.1:94639306-94879306 GCF_053919585.1 Euprymna scolopes | reverse complement strand
TTTGCTCATGGGAGATCTCAAGAAGGCCTTTTTGCAAGTTCATCTAGGGACTGAAAAAGACAAAAATCGATTTGTTTTTTTCCTGAAGGATGGCTTTGGAACTTTTAGCGATATTCTTGGCCTATAAGATACTTCCCAATATTTTGAGATCAATGGCTCCAGCTCTAATTAAGTCACTGTATCTTGTTACTGATGCTCAGGTTGTTTTATCTTGGGTCTTTAACGAGAAATCATCTAAAGGCAATATATTTGTCAAAAACTGTATTAAGGATATTAAAAAAAAATGGTGGTGGTGTTGAAGAATTAATTTAACACTCTAATCCTTTACAAATATGTTTTTACATCCGAGAATCCTGTAGATTTACTTACTTGAGATATTCCCTATTCTAAGTTCTGCAAATCTCATGATTTATGGGTCTGCGACCCTGATTGGGTACAGTGGGAAACATGCCCCCGTTCCATGTCTTAACGACACTATCAAGAGAATTATCTCATGTTTATATACAGATGATACCTTTGCTGACAGAAACCTGGCTTTGGAGATATCTAAATTTTCATGATTAACTAAAGTGATTTAAGTTTTAAAGAAAATTTTGGAATTCATTGACAAATTGCAGCATCGACAAACGAACACATCCAATAAGTCTAAATTGTTATTATTGACAAATATGCAAAGAGAAGATTTTTTAGAGGAGCTTCAATATTTAAATAAAACGTCTGTAAAAAAAGTGTCGCCAAGTCATAAGTCTTGCTTTGTACTTGGATAACAAAGGTTTGATTCGATCTTCAGGTCATATTCAGAGTTTGGATATCCATCCTTATTAAGTGGAACACTCAGTCCTATTGGGAAAGTGTCATCATCTGGTAAAACTAATCATTAATGAAGCATATCGGAGTTGTTATCATTTGGGCATTAACTCAACCATGACCAAGTTGAGGTTAATGGGGTTCTGGGTTCCCGAAGGAAGATAGTTTGTAAAGGCTGCAATCCAACCTTGTTCTGTATGTAAAAGGGCAAATTTTTTACCCTTTGAAGCACCAACAGGCTCTCAGTTGCCTGCACACAGAGTTAATTTTGCTTGTTCTTTCTTGCAGGTTTTACCGGTCATTTTTGAATAAAGGCTATTGGAGAAAAAGTCAAAATGTACATTTTGTTGTTTACTTGTATTAGTCTCCAAGCAGTGTACTTGGAATTGCTGCCCAATATGAGTACTCTGTCATTTTTACTGGCATTTATCAGGTTCACAAATTTATTTGATATGCCTACACATGTCTATTCGGATAATACCAACATTTTCTTGATGGTAGGAATAATATGATCGAAAGTATTTGTTTATGATGAATTCAAGGAACACTTCAGATTGACATTAATAGTTACGTCACCATTCCTCTTTATTTCATCTGACACAGAGGTGCATGGGAACGAATGATCCAGACGGTTAAACAATGTTTGAACAAATTAATTGGAAGGAAGAAATTAGAATATTTCGATTTCCTAACAATCATTTCAGATATTGAGAAAACTGTTAACGACAGACTACTCACTTATATTGCTTCTTCTGACAACACTCTAGATATTTCGACTCCAAACCATTTTTTGAAAATTAATTATAACCCACGTTTATTGCTGGGAAGTCATAGGGTTGATAACCTCTGTCCTGATCCTCCAAGTTGGATCGAATTGTTAGAAACTTTCCGATTAAGAAAGAACTTTGTGGAGAAATTCCTTAAAGTCTGGCAAAACAATTATCTCTTTCAAAGAAAAAGACAGGAATATGATGAGTCATTATACTGAGAAAATATCAATTGATGATGTTATTTTGGTGAAGTCGCCAAACAAGATCAGACCATTCTGGAGTCATGGTAGAGTTGTCTCATTTGTGGGAAGGATGAACGAGTATGTTCCAGCTGTATATTACGGGAAGGTTGTGGATAGATCCATTCCCTAAAGCATTTGTATCCTTCAGAAATTAGGGAAGTTTCTTCTGCAAATCATGCAAAGACTGAATTGGAAGAAAAGGGGGAACCTCATTTTTGTCGTACTTGTTCTGTTAGAAATGACGGTTCTTTTCCAATAATATGTTATGATTGCTGCAACAGATGGTACCACTTTGACTGTGTGGGAGTTTCTGAGGAAGAGATTGTGGAGAGTGTTTTTTTCCAGATTCTAAGGCTCAAAGCTCTTCTGTTAATCTTAATATGTAAAATATCTGTAAATAAAACTTCTCTTGTCTCATTTAGGATAAAGAGAAGATATAGCTTGAGATTAAAAAAAAAAATTCTTTGATTCTTATATAACCTTGAGTTTAAACATAATAAAACAATTAATTATTCATAACTTGTTGTAAAAGTTGAAAAATTATTCTTTATTGTAAAAAAAAAATGTTTAACATTTCTTCTGCAAGGTGGAACAATAAAATTGTCACCCTCAAGAAAACAATACTACAGATTTATTTTAAAACTTTTATTAAAAAATCAATTCAGGCAACTTGATTATGTAGTAGAGCTGACATCTATTCAATGTAACCGCCTTCAGCCTCAATCACCACCTCAATACAGGTCCAGAACTGGGAGCATGCCTTTTCCACAAGTGCCAGCAGAAGCTCTGTGAATACTTGGTGGATGATGGCGATCAGGCTGTCTTTGGTGTTGTGGGAGGTCATGTTGGTGGTGTTCTCAACATATGACCAAACGAAGTAGTCCGGCAGGTTCAGGTTGAGGTAGCAGAGGGGCCAGTGAGAGAAGGGTACAAAGTTGCAGCACTCCTGAAGCCAAACCTGAGTCTCTTTGGACTTGTAGGCCGGTGCCGAGTCCTGCTGCTACATCCAGCGTCTGCCAGTAGCCACCTGATTGCACCAAGGGATCATCACACTCTTCAACACTTCTAGATACAATTTGGTATTGACTTTCAAACCGACTTCGAAGATATGAGGTGGCATGATTGACCCTCACTTGAAACCACACTAAAGACCATAACTGTGGCCGGAAACTTTGTTTTTATCACCGTTATTTGTGGCAATCCAGCAATGCATTTTAAGGGTGCTGGCAATGGTCCTGTCATAACTTGGATTAGTAGAGAGCATGAGTTGTACAGTGGCGCACTTTTGATCTTGCTCGTTGAACATTGTGTCACTTTCAGACATGATAGAAGGCTCCCATCGCTCTTGGGATTTGTACACAATTGGTCAACTAGTAGATGGTCTGCAACAAAAAAAGAAAATCGGTTTTCATCAAACAGAAATACAAACGTCTTTTCTATGGCGACAATTTTATCGTTCCACGCTATATAAAACATGTAGTATTCTTTCTCTAGGAGCACTTCTGCTGGTGCATTTCAAGAGTTGCCTTTGAATGTTTTTTTTTTTCTGTAAATTGTAAAAGAAATTACTGTTTTGTCTCAATTTCTGTCATGAACTTTTCAACTATATGGTGGTACATATCATCACTATTCTTCTACGTTCTTAATTTGCTTCGGTGAAGAAGAATGGACTACTTAGATTGGCCACTACCAGTTCTGAATCGAGAAATTTGTTCAAGGTAGGTGTTATAGTTCTGTGAATTTCCTGTCTTCAAGGGTCTTTCACCTCTGTGAATTTTCTTCACAGTACTATCGGTTGCAAGTCCAAACAATGGAGGGGGAGGGGGGGGCTATAATTGGTTTCCTTTACCGAACTCTCGTCAGTCTCTGTTTATCTCTACTTCCCAGGAAAATTGTGGTTTGCATGTTGTGGAGGCAGACACAATTAAAAGCCAGAGAGTCTGGTAATGGAGATCAACTATATGTCCTCTTTGTTTGGATTTGAAAATGACTGTACCGATGTTATTCTGATTTTCTAAATAAACATTATGCTTTTATTTATTTTATTTTTCCTGATAATTGAGCACCCTGCTGAAATTTTCTCTTATTGTCACCGTGACATTTATTGGTGGAGATTGGACTAGTATTTTGTCTCATTTTCGATTTTTGAACAATTATCAATATTCCGAAGATGACTGGTTCATGTCCACCATTCTTTCTTGTTCTAACATAACACTCAACATTACTTGTGTTTCAAAGTAAATAAATGCTTTAAAATAAGTAAAAACCACAAACTTATCCAGGTAGGTAGAAGAGTAACTGATCTTGCATTTGGTATCATTTAGTTGCTATATATTTGATTCTTGATCACTTTTTCATTTTGTTGTCTATACGACAAAATACCCAAAATTTCTATCATCTCAGAAACGATTGTACATAGATTGATTGTTGATGTTGAATTCTTGGAGCCTACATAAATAATTTTCCCATAAATCACATTTTCTCTATCTCTCTCTCTCTCTCTCTCTCTGTATGTATGTGTGTATATAGGAATGTCATATGTTGAACCAAATATCTTGGTTGATGGTAAGAAATGAAATGTCACGGACAATTTTGTTTATCTGGGTAATACGCTGAGTAAGGACTGTATGCTTAATGCTGAGATAGATCAAAGAATAACCAAAGCCAGTTTTGCTTTTGGCAAACTGGAGAAACAGGTGTTGTCAGATCAGAAATCACATCAAAAACAAAAGCGAAGTGTTTAAGAAGTATGCGTCGTCACTATGCTGCTATATGGGTCAGAGATTTGGACAACATATAGAAGGGCTCTCAAGTTATTGGAAAGGTTTCATCAAAGTTGTATTTGGAGATTACTTAATATTAACTGGAGGACTCTAATGCCTGACATTGTAGTTCTTGAACGATCACTAGTACTAGTATAGAAATGAAAATCATTCAAAATCAGATGCGATGGACTGGACACTTGGTTAAGATGGACCACAAAAGACTTCCTGAACAACTGTTTTATGACGAGATAGATAAGGGTAAAAGACCACAATATAAACCAAGAAAAAGATTTAAGGATTCTCTGAAAAACAACAAGAAAAATATTTGAGATGGATGTACATTACTGGGAAGCCCAAGCAAAAGATTGATCACTGTGGAGAAAAACCATCAGAGAAAGATGTAAGATTTTTGAAGAGCAGCGTGTAGATCTTGTTGTTTTAAAACATGTTTTAAGAAAGCAGAACAAAAATATAATGTCAGAGAAATTACAACAAAAACTGAAGTGCACTGTATGTGGCAGATACCTTTTGTCAAAGCTGGTTTTGTAAGTCATCTGAAATCAAACAATCAAAGAAAGGAACAACAGTCTTATGAGGAGGCTTTTACAGCACATCCGGCAATGCTAAGTTGTAATATTTGTGGTCTAATCTTCAAATCTAAAAGTGGCCTGACACAACATTCGAGGGTTCACAATATTATCATGCGATCACCTTTATAAGAAGCAAAGTTTTTATGTTTTTTTTTTAATTTTCTTCCTTTGAAGATTGTAACGTTGGGTATGGGGCAGCCAAACCAGCTGCCAACATTGCACTGCTTTTTATTGAAACCAACCGAGAGCTCTTTTTAGTATCCTCATTGTTCCCTTAAGTGCAATTGTCTGGATCTCTTTTGCACTTGGTTCACTAGGAATATTAGTTAGGTAGGACTTCAGGTCACGTATGTGTACTTTCATGTAGGACTAAAGTGGTATTAAAAAGTCACGTGCGTGCACACATCTACGCAACACTTAACTGAAAAGATGGCAAACTTCTTTCAAGAAATAGCAATCATCATAATCTCTTCCAATGTTTGGATTTTAATCATGTCAAAACATACTTTATTTCCTTTGGACAGATTGATTGTTGCTATTTCTTCTGATGAGTTAAGGGCATAATAGATTCACTGATTGATATAATAATTAAGTGATTGGTTTGGCACTACAAAACAGATACTGTCAACTGAATTAAAGGAATAAATTATAAGATGGTCAACATCATGAATTTTGGAATATAGTTTTTTGTCATTTATTCACTATATTGCTCTGTAATTACATTGAGCTTCTTAAATAAGGATTGGTATATATAAGAATATACATTTCTACAGAAATATATATATATATATATATATATTCTTATGATTATGCATTACTATTAAGGTGCATATTCTATTTTAAACTGTCACATTTAAGTAAGCTTGATAAAAATGGATTTTCATTTTCAGAGCATGTATTATTATGTTAGCAGTTATCCTGCACCAGTGGGAGTTGCCTCCCTTTGTTTAATGTGTTTAATGTAAACTTTCGCCCAACATGAATAAAACAAGACTAAGCAGTCATCCATCTTGGTCTCAGTCAATATACTTCATTATTGTTCTATTTTCCTGATAAAAATATAGCAGAACATGGTGTCAGAACAAGGGATTTATGAATGAACATTAACAAAATACAAAGAAGGAATCAAACCAAGTATCGCACCCAAAAGTTGTACAAAAAAAAAAAAGTAAATAAATAAGTAAAATTTCATAAAAACCCAATATGACTGGTCATATGAGCCCACCAGAACCCTTTCCATTTGACCAACTCGAGTTATGGGAAAGATGGATCCAACAGTTCAGATATTACCAGACAGTATCCAGACTTTGAGAAACCAAGTCCTTGTCAGGTAGACACTTTGATATATTGCATGAGTGACAAAGCTGAAAACATTTTCACCACATTTAAGCGAGGAAGCACAAAATTTTGATATAATGGTATCAAAGTTCAATGACCACAAAGGCAACACAAATATAGTCTATGAACAGATTCAATCAGAGACATCAAGAGGAAGGTGAGTTGACTGATTCTTTAACCACAGATCTCCACACACTGGCTAAAAATTGCAATTTTCAGGACTTGCATGAGGAATTTGTGATAGAATTTTAGTCAGGTGCACGGATTCTAAGCTATCACTGAGTCTGCAAATGATTCCAGACCTCACCTTGAATAGGGCCATGAAACGTGCACGACAGTGAGACAAGTCACAACAATGATCACCAGAACATATCAGTGATGAAGGAATATTGCTGTCTATTCCGTTAGTCACAACAGAATTCGCAGACAAGATCAGAGCAAATACAAGACCAAATCCAGACAAATATCTCACTACGAGGATCAACAAAAGAAAGAGCGTACACAGCAGCATGAACTGGAGGCCGGGTGCCACCACTATGGTAACAAAACCCACCATCTGAAACGTGTATGCCTCATCATTTCGGTTACCTGCCACAATTGTGGTATAACTGGCCACTATGCTCAGTGCTGCCACACGGGAAAGCTACATGAAGTTAAACATGACTCAGATGACAGTGAAAGCGACCAGAATGCATACCTTGGTGTCCTGACAGTATCAGAAATCAGCCTGAGTAAACTATGGTGAACTGACATCATCATCAATTGAATACTGCTATAATTTAAGTTGGACTGGGGCAGGCAGATGTAACCACAGTCCCTGAACACATCTACAGGAGGGACCTATAAGCTCTCTCAGACACCCACAAAACCCTGCATGGTCTGAAACGTATTCCACACAAAGTGACTTGAATGGTTACTACAAACGTCTCACATAAAGAACTTGCAACAGATCAGTGGATATTTATTATCTTTAATCTTGAGAATCTGCTGTTAGGTAAACCAGCCATCAAAGCACTTGAGCTTGTAACGGTCCACCCAAACTTACATACTATCAGGAGCAAAATATTTCATCCTAAAAAGGAAATGCCAGCTCGTATTCACAGGCCTAGGCACGTTTGGGAAAGAATATAACATACATTTACACCCAAATGCGAGTCCATACTCAGTACCCTCCCCACGATGTGTACCAGTACTCTTGTTGAAGACAACGCAAGCAGAATTCCAGAAATTTACAAACCCACTGAATGGTGTTCTCCCATGGTGGTAGTACCAAAAGCAAAGAGGAAGGTTAGAATATGTGTAGATCTCAAAAAACTCAACAAGTGTGTAAAACATGAACTCAACATGTTCACCATAGCTGACCACCTTTTGGCTCAGTTAGAGCAAGTGAGAATTATGAGTAGGGCTGTGACAACAGCATATTCTTTTCTTTGTGTTGACTCTCGAGTATATATCTATTAATATCTTATATGTTTTTGCATTGACGGATGTGGTTTTTGATTGATTAAGTGTGTCTAACTGTGTTGGATATATACCTGGGAGTTAAAAGAATATTCTATTGTCACAGCCCTAATTATGAACAAACAGAACTCAGTGTTGACAGTTTGTGACAAAATCTGGAAAAACTTACTGATGTCTTCAAAATTCCCAACACTAACAAACAATAGAAACCTCCCGGTTCCAAGGCATGGTGAGCTAATTGGGAAAATTCATTCCACACCTGGTAGACATGACTAAGCCACTAAAGGACTTATTATACCAGAAATATGCACTTGTTTGAGACAATGTACAACAAAACACATTCAGCTCCATCAAAAAAGCACCGTGTTCAGCACTTATGCTATGCCTGTATATCCGATCAAATGAGACAGTGCTTTCTGCCAACACTTCATCTAACTGGGATGACACGAAATTGAATCGCATTGCCTATGCTTCATGAGTCATGTCAAAGACTGAAACTCGTTATGCCTGAATAGAAAAGCAATAACATGAGCTTGTGAATACTTTTCTGACTATCTTGTTGGACTACACTTCACAATGGACACAGATCCCAAACCACTGGTGCCACTACTAAGCAGCAAGGACCTCGGCGAACTACTGACAAGGATATAGAGATTTTGGATATGTTTAATGAGGTATGTATACACAAATCACTGTCTCTAGTAGGGAATTATATATAGCTGATGCTCTACCAATGACCCCACCAAACAAGGCAGGGACCTAGAAGAAGTAACAGCATTTGTCCATACCATGATGGAATCCTTACCTACCACAGAAAAACGTCTAAATGAGTTGGAGAGATCCATCAAAACTGCCAAAACCAGCAACTACATATCACAATATGTAAGAAACAGCTGGCCATCAAACGACCATGTTCCAGCACTGATCAAACCCTATTGGGTCTACCATAGCAGTATCACACACAAGAATGGACTACCATAGCAGTATCACACGCAAGAATGGACTACCATAGCAGTATCACACGCAAGAATGGACTACCATAGCAGTATCACACGCAAGAATAGACTACCATAACAGTATCACACGCAAGAATGGACTACTGATGTATGACACATGGATCATAATCCCATCACTGCTAAGACCGACTATGATTGCCAAAATCTACTCTGGTCATCAGGGAATTACTAAGTGTAGACAAAGAACTTGCCAATCCATATGGTGGCCAGGACTATCTGACCAAGTCAAAAGGACCATAGAAAACTGCCCAAAATGTACTGAGCTAAGATACCAACTGCCTAAACTTCTCATGACAACTGAGTTTACGAGACCATGGCACACTCTAGCCTCTGATCTATTTGAATGAAAGGAAACAGCTATCATAGTTATCAACTACTTCTCTCGATATGCAGAGGTTTCCATGCTTACATCAGTAACCTCCAGAACTTATATAAGTAGCCTGAAAGCTGTTTTTGCCAGACATGGAATATCTGTAATCTTAAGAACAGACTCAGAAAGTCAATACACCTCAAAAGATTTTACCAAATTCGTAGATGACTGAAGATTTCAGCATATTACAAACAGTTCTCGCTACTCTCAAAGCAACGGAGTGGCAGAGACTTGCGTAATAAAAAAAAAAAAGAAAAAAAAAAGAAAATAAAAGGATTGCTAAAAAAAGGCAAAAGACCCATATCTTTCTTTGCTTGCACACAGAGCAACACTAATGGACTGTGGGTTTAGCCTCAGTGAACTGTTAATGGACTAATTTACTAAACCCCAAATGGCCTGATCTTGAGGGCCTCAGGCAGAGGGAAAAGAACCAAAAGGCCCAATAATGACTCACACACTGCCTATCACATAAAGCTAAAAAGCTACAACCACTTGAAAATGGTATACCAGTATGGATCAAAAGTTCCAACCTTCCAAACCAAAAAGGCATCATTGTTGGAACAGCATCCACATCATTCCTATATTCTACAGACCAAAGATGAAGAGACAATAATCCAATGCAAGCGACGACATATTGTACCCAAATCTCCCAAAATAGTCGAAGCTTACAAATCTGAGTACCATAAAGGTGGTCATCCACCAAGAGAGGATACCTTGAGGACAGCATGTCCAACCATCATCTCTCAAGATTATACAACAACCAGATTTGGACATCAGTCATGACCACCTATTAAGCTAGATCCCTAAAAATAAATAAATAATAATAAATCAATTAGTTAAAGAATAAATAAATAAAAAAGATCACATAGCTTGAACACTGAAGAAGAACGTTAAAGACTATTAAATAAGAGGGAGATATTAGCAGTCATCTTGCACCAGTGGGAGTTGCCTCCCTTTATTTAACATGTTTAATTATCCAATGTGAATAAAACCTTATCCAATGTGAATAAAACAAGATTAAGACAATCATCCATCTTGGTCTCAACCAATATACTTTGTCTTGTCTTCGTCTTTCCCGATAAAAATATAAAACATGTATATCGTTAGTTATCATTCCAAAACCAGAAGACATTTAATTTATTTATATTTTATTCATATTTTTATGAAGTATGTCTTATGCGTGTTTCGTTAAATAACAGTTGAAAAGTTTTTGTTTTCCATCTTGAAATTAAAAAGGATTTAGTAAAGAAAAAATATTCATAAGAGGATATGGAAATATTTAAAATTTGCTAAATATAAGAATAAAAAAAAAACCACACACACTTATTTATTGCAGTGTTTATAAGCATCCACCCTAAAAAAATTCAAAGCACGTGTCCGTGGATGCTGTCTTATGCCCCCAATGCCTTTTCAAAATCAAATATTATGAATGTGAAATAAATTCACCTTCTGGTTTCGTAATTATAACTAATGATATACATGCTCTGAAAGTCAAAATTCATTTTCATTGCGCTTAATTGTGACAATATGAAAAACCTATAGAATTAATGGTAAATATTTCTTTGTAATCGCAACTATGTATATATCTATATGGTAATGTCGACTTATAGTCTCTGATGGCCGCTGATGGGTCACGTAACTCGTGTTTATGTAAAACTCAAACTAACGAACTAAATGAAACTGAAATGAAATAAATACACGTGGATCACCGTCAAGATTACTGCAGGACATTTTAATACTTGGGTCGTCTTACTTCAATGTTGACTTATTCTTTAATTTTTTAATGGTTTCATTCTTTGTTATTAATGTTATCAAGAATTTATTACAATTACATTTTCTTTGGTGCTTGTTAAGATAAAGTCGACAGATCGATTTTTTTTAATATGTAATTTTAAGCAAAAACGTTGCTTACTTGCTGAAAATAGTAATATATCCAAAAATTACGAAAATTCATCAGCACCTTTACTTTAAAAAAAAAAACAACAACAAAAAAAGCACAACAAAATTGTTGTTGCATTTTCTTTAATAAGAATTCCATTTCCCCAGCAACTATCGTCATGGTGGCTGGAAGATTTGTCCACAAAAAATTCGTCCATTTTTGCTAGTAAGAAAAATTGGGCCATTATTGAATAAATATCAACACATTTTATTGCCATTCTTGATTTTCAGTTAGCTACTGTCACTTCTTGACAGGGGCGGACATTGGTGGGAACTGGCAGACAAATCGTCTGCCTTCACTTGTCAGGATTGTCATAGAATAGGTTAAAATATTTAAAAGCACTACTGCAATGTTTTTTTTTGTAAGGTTAGTTTTAAAAAAGTAGATCTGATTAGGTTCAAGTTCTGTAGAAGCACCTCCCTCCTTTTTAATCTATTCTGAAAAGGGATACTTGTTAATAGGTATCCCAAACTAAAATTTTATTCTCATTACATCTAAAAAAAATTAATGTGGTCATATAGATTTTTGTAAACCATAAACAAAAGTACCAAATTTATTTTGGTAGCTCAATTAGCCATCAAGTTATGATCATTCAAAGTTTGTCGGAAAGTTGAAAATTTGCTATCATGGTCCAAAAGCCAAATTTCATAGTATATAACTAAAAATGTAAACTACTAACAAGTGAAAAATCCTTATAAATGTAATGTCATCTAGTGGTAAATGAAAATTAATACTAATGAAAGCAATAGTTATTAGATGAAACCAACCTAAATGCTAAGCAAAATCCCACTACCAATGGGAAAAAAGCGCAATTATGACAAGGAAATTATAACTTTGACTGTTCATATCAATTTCATTTCAATAGCTAATGTATTGAATCTTCTTAGTATGATTCATAACAAATTAGAGATCAAAATTTTTTCTTTTAATTATAAATTGATAAAACCACTGAATTATGGACCATGTAAAACAGACAATTTGGTGGAAAGGGCAAAAAAAAAAAAAAAAAAAAAAAAAAAAAAAAAAAAATGAGTCAAAAGTATACGTTACTGAAATTGCTGTAAAAATGTAACCATTGGAGGTAGAAGCTTGAAACTTTGCAACTTTACTAATTTTTGGGTGAGGAATAAAAAAAAAAAAAAAAAAAAAAATGTTTGCCTTGTTCCTATTTACAGTGCCTCCCCACGGGACAGAGTTAAATACCAGGGTCGTTTTTTAACGTGGAGAAAAGGAAAATGTTTGCCTTGTTTCTGATAACAAAACTTGGCCACAGAAATATTTTTACTTTGGGGAATTTAAACTCGCCAAAAAAGGGCCGAAAACAATAAGATTTAGAAATTTGTTATACAAAAAGTCACAACTCATTTTTTTCAAGCATTGAAAAACTTTCAACTTAAAAGACAAGTCAACAAGTAAGATATTTTATAGGCAGAGGTCTTACTAAAATTTCTTTCTTTATTGATTTTCTCACAGAATTTTTTCATAGGCTTCTGCTATGGTAGATATATCAAGAACACTCCAAATCCTACCATCACTTGAAACTGGCATTACCTCAAAACCCCATCTGTAAACAAAGGCTGACTCTACCTGTGCAATGTCATCTGACAAAGGCCACCAAAAAAAAATCTTTTCTAACTTTGGTTTGCGATAAAAATTTTATTACAGTGCTGGATGCAGACATAACCTCAATGACTTGGCCAATGTAAAAGTTGGTGTCATAGTAGACAGCAACTCATTGTCCTTGATGCTCATAACTGAAGATATCCTGAGATGGTTCTTCATCACAATTACAGGAGTTATCTGAATGTTCAGCAGATTCACTAAGGGACTTTTTTTTGTTGCTTTGGAGGTGGAAATGAATCAACTGGATTTCTTAAGTAGTCAGAGAGAGCAGCTTCCAGTTGAACTTTATTTCCAATGGTGTTGATTTTGACACCTAACACAACCTTGAGATATCTCAGTTCAAGTTTATCAAAAACACTTGATAGAACATATACGTCTTGGGGATACTTCTACAGTTTATTGCTGAAAATGGAGATACCATTTTCTTCGCACACCTGTCGTTAAAATCTGAGGGAGAAATCAGTATTTTAAACTATGGCCAAAGCATAAAATAAATAACAAAAAAATTAAACTAGATGATTTTTCGGTTTCATTTAAATTAATTTGTTGTTGACTTTTTAAAGTTGCCTTAATTTAAAAAAATGTTTCATTAAAATTATATTTTATTACGTAAACTTTTCAATAAATGTTTTTACAATTATATTTTGATACAGTAAATGTTTTGGTTTTTGAATGGCACGCGCCCAGTTTAGACAATTATGAATATGTCATTTTCATTTTCTGTTTTTAATAATAAAAATATATATACGTTTCATGAAAAACTCCCGTTTTCAGTAATTAAATAGAAACATTTTCAATTAAACAAGTACCCGGATATATGTTCTCTTTTACTTTCTTTTCATAGTTATTTCCGCAAGTAATTAATATCTAATTTAATTTTTTTGTTATTTATTTCTAACTTTGGCCATAGTTTAAAATACTGATTTCTCCCTCGGATTTTAACGACAGGTGCGCAAAAAAAAAAAAAAAAAAAAATGGCATCTCCATTTTCAGTGCTAAACTGTAGAAGAATTGGGAATTATTAAATAAACAAAAAGAAAAAATTATTTTTATAGTGAAATTAATTTTTTCATTTATACACCACATGCACATAACTCAACTATATTTTCGGTTATTATTTTTTAAGTAATGTACAGTGTAATAAAAAAATAATTTTAAAAAATCTTCAAATTTATCAAAAACGCCCAATAGAACATAAAAAAAAAATATGGACATTTTTATGTGAAATTAATTTTTTTTATTTACACATGGCTTGTTGCACATAACTTAAAAGTTAGCTATATTTTATTTTTTTTTTAAGTAATGTAAGTGTACAGTCTAATAAAAAATAATTTAATAAAATGTTAGATATATTAAAAACGCCCGACAGAACATAGAATTAAATAAGTAAACAAAAAAATGAGGCACATTTTATAAAATGAAAAAAAAAAAAAAAACCGTCAGAGTCACACGCAACTAAATGTTTTTTTTTTGGTTTAAAATGTACCCAATTTAATTTTTAAAAGATAATTTAACAATGCTGAAGTTTATCCAACCAAAAGAAGATAAAGCAAAGAACATGAAAGTTTGAAAGAAGATATCGAAAATAAACTGATATTTTTTAAATTGTAAATTTTCATTTCTTTCATTGATGCACTAAAAATATTATTTTAAACTTTCTATAACTTTTAAATAAACAAAAACTCGCCTAAGAACTTTGATATTAGTGAAACAAGTTTATTTTCGTTTGGTTGTGCGGCTTGTTCATGCTGACAGTTGATTTTCGTAATGATACTTCTTACTACGGTCACTTGGCATTAAGTTGTAAATCTTGATGTGTAGGTACACTAAACAGATTATTAAAGAGGAGATATTTCTCTACAAAATGGTGCCATTTTTTGAAATTTTGCAATTGAATTTCTTTCATATTTCTTTCACTGAAATTTTCAAGTTGGATTTTTTAAAATGAAAAACAACTTAAAACCCTTTTTTAAGCTCACCATATTGATAAGTGACCTTTTTTCTTTAAATGGTACTATTTTTTTATACATAGAGACTCACAATATCGCGCGCACCAAATTTGAAAAACACCAACATTTTTTTTGTGTGTAAAAAATAAAGCGACGTTCACCAAAATTAGCGATATAAATTAAAGTAGCCTTGAAAAAAAAATTATTAAAGACACAAGAAAAAGAATTATATATCTATAAAGTAAAAAGATTAAATTTTATTTAAATCAAAACTTTATCAAAATAACCACAAAAATAAATGAGATATTGCAAGTTGAAGTTAAGGGAAATTTAACTTTATTTACTAGTTTTTGCATCTTGAAGTAGGCTAGTTTGGGATACCTATTGTTAACTGTAAGCGTAAATTAATTTAAAGTGAAGTTTAGGTTTATTTGGGAAAAAAATCAATCTTGTTAGGTTCAAATTATCTGCTTATTTTGGATGATACCATTTTGTTTAGTAAGCGAGAGATATTTTTAACTATTTGAAATTCCCTCATTCCGATATTCATTTAATCTGATAAACATATGCAAGCAGCCAATGAAATTGGCTGGAATTTATGAAGGGAAGGGTCTTTGTTTTAAGCATTGTAAGCAAAAGAACTAATATTAAGCATATAAGAATAAAAGTATATATGAACAGTGCTGCAGTAAAAAAAAAAAAAAAATTGTAACAAGTCTAGCAAAGTTCCAGTCTTGTTGGAGAGAGAGAGAGAGAGAGAGAGAGAGAGGAGAAAATAATTAATGAGTAAATATTATGCTACCACCAGTAAGTATGACTTATTTTGAAATGTGACTCTCCTAGGAATAAGAATTTATGATAATGAATGAAAGCAACTGATAATATATGCATAATCTACATCAGATATTGGGCAGTAGTCTGACCATATTAAATTTATATGTGGCGTCAGCAAAGCTATGTTTTTTTGTAGATGAGAATAATCGATTTTGTTTTATTATACATAGAGAAGAAAATTAAATTTATGATGAGCTGGATCAGAGAGCTGGTAGGTGCCATATGTATTTAGGATGCATTAAAATTCAAGAACATAGAAATCACAAGGGTGGACAATTCAATTTGACTACCAAGATTTATACATTTCTCTAGAAGTAAGAGATCAATGGCTGCCAAAAATTATGCACCAAAAATAGTTGCATGCATTTTTGTTTATGCTCCATCGGCAGCCATTGGATAGGATAAGGCAAGACGCAGAAAATATCAAAATGTCTTGCAGTAATCTTAACAGTGACTCACCAGCATTTTAGTTTCATTACGGTGGGTAAGAGAGAAAGATGTGACTACATTTTTTTCTTTTTTTCAAATGAATGTAATAAAGTTTATAACATTGATAACACAAAAATGTAGTCTTAAAAAAGGAAGGAAATATAACAATAGTTGCAGAGGAATTGGAATTTTGGTGCCAGTCTATGGATGCGGTTCCCAAATGTTCGCATCGTTTTTACTTTGGAAAAATTAGATGACATAGTAGCAGCTGACTAGTGTCACATTAATTAACATAGCCTCCTCTTTTTTAATCCGTTACTTAATTGATTACTTTTATTGATTTTAATGAATAAAAAAAACAACAAAAAACCCCCTGAAAAATCAAAGAGCAGTTCAAAGAATTTTCCAGCATCTATTACTATAGACAACAAACCCAAAATATGCTTTTGTATCATTGTACATTCTGCAAATGTGACTCGTGTTGTTTATATCTGTTTCTATTTACTTGCTTCCCCATGAGGTCAGAGTTAGAGATAAGGTCAGTTTTTAATGTGGGTAAAATCCAGCTCCCCAAAAAAGGGCATTCTGGATAGGAACAAAAATAAAAATTGTCTCAGTCACAAAGGATTTCTCCTCCACTAACCGGACATAAAAGGTGAAGTGTAGTATCAGAACAGATACAACACTTTGTTCTTAGCCAAAAGGCCAAAGAGTTGATGTGACACTTGTCAGCTACATGTATATTATATGGCATTATCACATTGACCCACCGGTCCCCGTTAGTTCACCAAAGTTAAGCAACGTTGATTCTGGTCAATACTAAAATGGGTAACTATTTGGGAATTTCAAGTATTGTATGTGCTCTCTGCTTATCTCAGCATTGTTTTCAGTCATTTAGCACTTCTTGCCACCAGACTGAAGCAGTCAATTCAGGAGAGGTGTGGTTGCAGCTTGCACAACTCTTGCTTCACAATTATACATGAAGAGTTTGAGTTTGGTCACAGAAGTGAACAGACATGCTTCAAGTCAGCAATGAAAATGGGACTCTTGGAGAAGCATATATTATTCTTCTTATAAAAAATACCTTTATGTAAATATGAATTGTAATATATACCTGTGTGATAACTCTGATACAACAGGACTCAGTTTATATGTCGATATCATATCCTCTGGCTAAACAACAATACATACAATTTATACATTTATCTGGTGCCGTTTGGAGAACAATATATATCATCCTTCTATTCTAACTATGTAATATAACTGTTTTGGTGCGCCATTATAAGAATAATACCTCTCAATACAACATATGACTTCTTTGGTGCCATGAGGATTTTTTTTTTTTTTATTCATTAGAAATATTGTTAAAATATAATTAACATTGAAAATAATAATTGTGAGACGTCCCCTTACAAAGTGTTAAGAATCAAGAGGAAAATCTATAACAAAAAAATAGGAAATAAGTTTATCAGCAGAAAATAGATATAGGAAGTGGGGTTGGTGGGAAGGCATTTGAAAAGAAGTTGTTTACCAAGGCACACAGGCAACTAAAATAGTATTGTTAATCAAGGTGTGGCAGTAATGGAGAGAAAATAAAGAACAATAAAAGTCAATATATTTAGAGTTAATTTACAAACAGCTTTAAGAGTAGCAGTGAATTTTGTGACAGAGATAGTCTCGAGTTAATGACAGTTATCAGGTTGGAACAGTTGATGGTTCAGAGGTTCCTCTGAGAAATCAAAAACGGGTAAGAATAGATTGGGCTGAGAAGAAAATCACTGGGGACTGGTGCAATGCGACAACATTTAGGGTTTATTTTTCTATGCTACATGACGGTATCACACACAGAGCTCAACTGATTTACATCAAATATTCGTCTTGTGTTGTTTTATCATAGGTTGATCATGAAGGCGATTATCATGTCACATAATAAATGAATAAAAATAACTGCTTTGCCATTTCATTCACACATACAAATTATAGTCTAACCATACGATGAATATCAGTTGAGAGAAAGATCATGAATCCATAGTCATCTTTTAAAAAATGAATCTGTAGGATGTCCATAAAGTTTTCATACAATTTAAATAATTCATTACAAAGACAATTGATGAGATATTCTGACCAGATTTTTTTTTTTGTTTTAATCAGTATTTATTGAATTTTTTTATTGGCAATAAAATTTTGCATTGCACATATTTTGTTAAGGACAGCTGCTAAGTAAACACTTATAAGATGGTTACTTCTCAGGAAAAGGCACAAAAATGAAAATATTTTTAAATTGTAAAGAAACTTTATGGACACCCTGTATATTAAAATTATAGTAACCAAGATTTATTCAGTCATGGACTTTTTGTAAAAAAATGAATAAGAAGATTAATATAAAACACATTTTCTTTTTAATAATTCAAAAAATAATTTTTTTTAAAATTAAGACAAGAAAAACATTTGAAAAAAAAAAAAAAAAATTCAAAAAGGAAAAATATGGACAGATTTTTCAGACAAAGAAGACACACATTTTCATTTTTTTTCCAAATTTCCAGATATTTGATTATTTCTATTGTCTTAAAAATTGAGTAAGGCTTCTGTAAAGTCTCATATGCTGTTTTGACAATGTCACACTTGGTAGAATTCAATCTTTTAACCTCCTTCCCATCATTTTTTTTTTCTTTTGTTTTTAAGGAAGCAAGTTCGTTTTTTTTTTCTTTTTTGTTTTTCATAAATAGATAAATAGAAAAAAGGTGTTGATAAAGTCGTATTTAGACATAAAAATTGCTCTGAGAACTCCAACCCGCCCCCTTCCCACCCTTCAGAAACATTTTTTATTTGGAAGAAAATTGGGGATGTTTCTTGTATTTTCACTTATTTGGTTTTTATTTTTTGGGTAATTATTTGCAATCACCCCACTACGGAAAAAAGACCCCCATCTTCACTCTTAATAGTTTTATTTATTGTGCATATAAACTTTGGTTCATTTCAATAATAAATAGTTTTTATTTACATTTTACTTGTATGCCAGCCATGTTGTTCGTGTTGATATTAGATTGCAAAAAATAAATAAATAAAATACTATTTTGCCGCCTGGGCAATTTATGAACCTATTTTGGGGGCAAGTGATAAAATTATCATATAAACAAATAAATAAAATTTAAATAAGTTATTTGAAAATTAACGAAAAAGCTTAAAATAAGTTAAAAATTATATTATAATAAATTAAGGAATTTGAGGATATAAAATTGAATAATCGAATTTTTAACAAAATCTGCAAAAATAGGTTCATGAAGCAATCCAATGTTAAAATAGCAAATCGTTTTTTTTTTTTTTAAATGTTAAAGAACATGGTTGAAAGTGTAATGTAATCCTATTAAATATAATCTACAATTAAAAGAAATTAAATAACATTTGTCTATTATCGAAATTCATTGCTATTCCAGGAGTTTCTGACTATTTGAGTACTTACACCAAATGTTGGACTATTTAAAAAAAAAAAAAAAAAAGAAAAAAAAGGCATTTTTTCGTGATGAGGTGATTGTAAATAAAACACAATTCTTTATAATATTCATATTACAAATAAAAGACAAATAAATAAATAAATAAAAATAATGTTTGCAGGTAACAAACAAAATTAGTTTTGTCTTAATGATTAAAAAAAAAATGTTTAAATGTTTTTTTTTTATTCCAATATACAAAACAGTCAAATTTACGAATAATATTTTTCACATTAAATATTTTTTTTTTAAATTAAAAGCATTTTTTTTTTGTTTTTCAACGCATAAAAAAGTATTAATATTTTGCACCATTCACTGATGGTTTTTTTTTTGGTTTTTTTTTTTTATATATAAGAAGTTGGTTTTACAAATATTGAAAAAAAAAAAAAAAAAAAAATCAGAAAATAGCTTTTTGCTTCTTTATATAAATGTTAATTTTACTTTATTTAAGCTAATTCATATATATATATATATATATATATATATATATATATATTAGTAGCATGGTCAAACTCACATGCTTTAATAAACTCGATGAATATTCCACTTTTTTTATCCAAAGGTTCTACTATGTTATTCCAGAGCAATTATAAATTGATTTCGATTCCAGCAATACCATTGATGAAACAATCATAGAAAATTGAAAATAAACCACTTTACTTCATACATTTTTTTGGCATAGTCGGAACTGAAATTAAAAATATAATATATTTAAAGAAGTGACATGTTCTGACAAAAATTGTTTTTAATGAATGTAAATTTTAATTAATTTAGGAAAATAAAAAATAATTTTTTTATTTTAATTAAATTAATATTTTTTCTCTAAGTTAACTACACAATGAAATAATATTAATCAAATATTCTATCAATGCCCCCCCCCCCAAAAAAAAATAAACAGTCAAAGCAAGCAAGATACTGATTAAGTAGAGTCATGCATTTTTATTATTGCACCGACTGAACTCTTGTTTTGAGCCATGGAACCTTTATATAACAAAACAAAAAAAAAGAAAGAAAAATAGTTGGAATTAGACATTGCATCTTAAGATATCAGACATTCATCAGATATTACATGTCCATATGATATACTTTTGAGATCATTTTATTTACACATTCATAAAAAAGCAATAATTCGATTTATACACTTACTACTTAAACTAAAATATTTGAGCAGAATTTTGGTACTGCTATTAATGGGACATAGGTGGCAATTGATTTTTTTTATTAGTATAAAAAAAATTAATTAAAACTGAAAAAATGCATTTAACAAAAAGTCAAAAATAGTTTGAAATAAAAATGAATGAATGCTGCAGAAAAAATTTTTTAAATAAAAATTTGAAATGAATTATTTAGTAGTTTTTTTTTTTTATCACTAAAATAGAAACTTTAGAGAGGAGGAGGGGATGTCAATGTATTTCCTTTTGTATTAATTTTCCATTTTAGGCACAAATATTTCTTATGAAAAGAAATAGAAAGAAAAGTTTTAAAAAATCTTTGTACTCCAATTTTCTGTTTCAAGTACAAAACTTTGTGGAAAAAAAGAAAATACGATTACACACACACACACACACACACATATATATATAATTGTATGATTTATATTTAAATAATTTGCAGTAAAAATATAGAATTTTTAAACAAAAATTTATTATTTGAAGCAATGAATACATGAAATTTAAAGTTATTTCCTAGGAAACAACTTTAAATTTTGTGTATTCCTTGCTTTAAAAACATTTTTTGTTTAAAAATTCTATATTTTCTTGCAAAAAATTTAAATATAAATCATACAATTCTTCCTATGCTCTATCTTATATATTGAGCTATTCTATTTGGCTAAGGTTGTCTTATATAAAAATATTTGCTTCCACAATATTTTGTAAGACTGTAAACCACAAGATTAATTAATCTGTGATTTAACTCATCTCATTGTTCGGATATATATATATATTATATATATATATATATATATATATAAAAACACACTGTTTTGTATTTACATCTGCTAAATAGTTTTCATGGTAGACAACAGATGATCTTGACCATAATATTAGAACTAATGTAAATTTTGGGCAACAAACTAATGCAGTGATTGTAAAAGATTAACTGACTTACAAAGTTGTTTTTTTTTTTTTATTTCATATAGTTTTAAAAGTCGAAAAACTTTCAAGACGCATATATAATTTTATTTTAATTTACACTTTATATTAGTTTGATCTTCCATCGATATCTTCGGTTTCATGGAAATATTGGAAACTCAGCTCGCAGATGTCCTGATAGTGTAACACTTTTATCAGTGTGTTACTCTATCAAAACATCAACTGAAGAATTGGTTACATTCGGTATCTTTAGCCCTATGGATTGAGTTTTCAGTATTTTCATGAAACTGAAGTTATCGATGGAAGATAAAACTAATATTTAGTGCCAATTAAAAAAAAAAGAACATGCACATGTATTCTTATACAAATAATAGAGCACTCTGCAATAACACTAAATCACACACTCACATATATTTCCTATCTATATAAAGGAGTAAGTTTATTTGTTTATCATAAAAAACTAATATGTTAACAAATATTAAATTAAGGTTAAATTTTGCATGGAATATCATGACAGTATTCAAATTTTCCTCCAATTCATCTGAGCCCACCAAGGAGCAAATCAGATAAAAAAAAAAAAAAAAAAAAAATTAAGCCTCTTCGCCCCCCCCCCCACCCATTCACATAAATAACAAGAACAATGTTTAAGTTCATTCTATTCATAACAAAGCCCTGTAACAAGATTAAGCACAGCTTCACTTGAGTAGGATTTTACAAGAAGTTCAATGATGGAAGTTATGATTCAGTCTAAGTGCTAGATCATCTGAAATTTTCAATAAAATCTACTATGACAAAAAATGAACTGTTTTTGAGTGTTAAGGAGTATAAAAAAAAGTTAAAATAAATTGATATGCTTTGTTTTCATCTAATATATAAAGACGATTTTCATTTCTAGGTAACACCAGATATCTCTGCTAATAATATATATGTGTGTATGTGTGTGCATGTATCCTAATTTAGTCTAATAAAATCATAAGAAATTATTTTCATTCTGCTTACAATGATCTTTTACTCTTAATCTCTTTTCCCTATCAATTATTTTTCCTTTATTCATTTATAATATTATCATCCTCAATATGAAGACATCTTCCATTTCTCTTGGCATTTTCATATCTTAAGACGGTATATAATATACCAAAACAGCTCTGTTCACAGAAGATTTTCCAGTCATCTATATATATATTTCTTAAAGATCCTACATTAAAAGGAATAGACACACAAGTATTTACGCATTTTCAAAATGTTGGTCTTTTATTGGTAACATCTTGTTACCATTGTTTCATCCCCTGGTGGTAGATTTTTTTCCCCCCAGGTGGTGGCATACGAGTATACAACAATTTATCAATTATAATTTTGTGCAATTGGGCTTCATCAGCGTGTAGAAAAAAAAACAAAACAAAACATTTTTCAAAAGTTTTGCAGCCCACAAGTAGAATCTCTTTTATTAACACAGCAGGTATTCATTTTTATTTTATCCACAACATATAAACTATAAAACGGGGTTGCTCAGCATTTAAATTAAACACACTAGCCTTGCAATATAATAATCCCATAAATTCTTTTTACTGAACATGATTAATTTTTTCAAACTTCTGGTAATCACAGGCTAAAATTGTTGGGTTCATAGCAAGTTTTTTTTATTTGAAAAATTAATGAATAGAATTATTAAAAAAATTTGCTGCAAACCCAACAATTTAAGCTTGTGATTACCAAAAATCTGAAAAACTGAAACACATGCGATCGAAGGAAAAGAAATGCCAGCTACCTACTACTACAGAACTTGAGAATTATATTGCAAGGCAAAAATGTTTAATTTAAAATGCCGATTAAGTTCATTTGATACTTTATATATATGTTATGGATAAAAAATTTTTTTTAATGAATACCTGCTGGTTAATAAGAAAGGTCCTATTCATTGGCTGTGAAACTTTGGAAAATTGTTTTTTCTATACGCTGATAAAGCCCAATTATGCAAACTTATAATTGATGAACTGTTATATACTTGTATGCCAATACTGAGGGTTGAAACAATTGTACACAAGGTGTTACCAATAAAAGACCAACATTTTGGAAATGGGTAAATACTTCTGTGCCTATTCCTTTTAACATGGCATCGTGGAGAAAATATTTATAGCTATATTATCACACTATTGAGCTATCTAAAAGATAACTTTATAATATTTATTCACATATAATTATTATCCCAAGTAGTTAAATTATATATAAACATATATATATATATATATATATATATATATATATATATATATATATATATATATATATTGACGTTTTTTAAAGTAGAGTTTTGTATTTAACAGGTATATATATAACTTACAACCTGAGTCAACTACAAAAAGAAGAAAAACTTTAATCTGGCAGGATTTGAACCTGCATCTAAAACTGAGTTATAAGCAAGACTTGATTACTGATCAAGAAACTACACCATACACAATTGTTGAGGTTATATATATGTGTGTGTGTGTGTGTGTGTGTGTTTTTCAAGTGTTATAAAATAAATTTTATATTAATTCCCAATACAAAAGAAGTATGCTCAATATTGGGAACAGAGCATTATCACAAAAGAAAAAAAAATGATAAAGGATTTGAACCTGCATCTAAAACTGAGTTATAAGCAAGACTTGATTGCTGATCAAGAAACTACACCATACACAATTGTTGAGGTTATATATATGTGTGTGTGTGTGTGTTTTTCAAGTGTTATAAAATAAATTTTATATTAATTCTCAATACAAAAGAAGTATGCTCAATATTGGGAACAGAGCATTATCACAAAAGAAAAAAAAATGATAAAACAAATATACAGTTACATACTTTACAAGTTTTTTTTTTCAGATTCAAATAGTACAACAGACAAGGTTATAATAAAGTCCTTTAAATTATGTTTTTTCTTCCATTTGGAAAAACATGATTTAAAGGATGTTTTTATAAACTAATCCCCATTGTACTATTTAAGTATGTGAGTTTACATTTGTTTTATTATCATTCTTTTTCTTTCTCTCTCTCACTCTCTCTCTCTCTCTATATATATATATATATATATATATAGAGAGAGAGAGAGAGAGAGAGACGTAAGGTTAGTGGGAGGACGTTATTAGATGAGACTAGGATATGTGCACACTATTTATTTTTATGTACATAAAGTATGTATCTTCGACATATATATATATATATACTAATTAACTTAGGTGAAATATGCTGAAGATAGATTTTCATGTAAGTAAAATGAGTTATCTGTACAAATTCAGCCTTTGCTTGATCATAAGACTTGTTAATCAAGTAGTTAAATGAATGTCTGTAAGATGGTCCCTCTCCAAAGGCACAGGTTAAAAATCCTGTTCAACTCTTTGTGAATTTTTTATGTTTTCCATGTGAATAAGATAGAATAACCAATTATTTCAAAGATATTAAACATGCAAACACAAATATCAATCAAAATACTGTGTGATACATGTGCCAGGCAGAGGTACAACTGATGCTATCTCCATTGTGTGACAGCTGCAGGAGAAATACCTGTCAGTTAAGAAACCTCTTTCAATGGCTTTTGTGAATCTTGAAATTGTGTACCTCGACATGATATTTAGTGGATAATGAGGAAGCTTAGAAGGGATGATACATCTTGTTCAAGGAATGTACACTGATGCTTGGAGCAGAGGTCATGTTGGAGATACTATAGTAATGGGCATCCTGTGAATATTGGCGTTCATTTGGGTTCCATACTTAGCCCCTAGCTTTACATTTGGAAAATTCCTGGTAGATGAAGAAGAGGCTGACCTAAGTTACTTTGGAAGGAACTTTTGCAGAGAGGTTGTATGGCATCAAAGCTCTCTAAAATCGTTTCTCATGATAGTTTCTTGGAAGTATGAAGTGTGATCTATCATTTGTGCAGCTAGATCTAGACGGGAGTGTGTATATATAATTGTAAAACTGATAAATTTGCTCTTCAAGCTATCTATATATTACTAACACATAATTATGGCTGGTTTGCTTGTATATTGATTATGTTAGATAGTTAGAAGAAGAGTGAATAAGAAGAGAAATGAGAGAAACAGAAGGATTATATAAATAATGGCTGAATTAGACGAAAAGTGATAGGCATTTCATAAATAAATGAGGTAAATAAAAAATGGCATTTTGAAAAAAACTTTTGATTGGACATGTCATTATAAATTCATCTGGTCCATTGATTCTGTTACAGTTGCTTAAAACATTGGTACTCTTTCGATAGCTGAACCTCTCTGACCATTACACTTTTCCTTTTTATCTATTTAATGTATAATGTACCAATGTTGAACTAATATGTCACAACTCATACAGTAACCCGATTAAAAAAAAGAAAAGAAAAAAGACTTCCGGCTAAATAAATATCTTCTCCCAAAAATGTTTCATAAAAAAAAAATGTTGGGTTGGAGAAATGTTACTGCTGGTGAAAAATTATTTTGTAAGAAATACAGTTAGGAAATTAGTCAAAAACAATTTATTTTAGTTTACCTACTCATTTGTGAATTATTTGCATTGAAAAAAGTTTAATATAACTTTGTTAAGTTACCATAGATATTAGTTGTAAATAAAGTAATTAATGACAGTCATTTTGCTTTTTTTTCAGGAAGTAAGGTACCAGACTAAACCAAAAATGAGAGCCAAACATTACTTTATTCAAGCTACTAAATTTAAAGTGGCCTCTTTGATATGACCGAGGTAAATTTCTGGTCTGGTACTTTACTTCCTGAAAAAGGTAAGATGACTATCATTGATTACTTTACTTAGTGAATATTTACAGCGACTTAATTTATAATTTAAACTAGCAAGACTATCCAGCATCGCCTGCAGTAAAAGTGTATCATAACTTAGATCTCACTTTCTTTTCTTCCCAGCCCATTCCTCCCAGAACTTGAATGCCTACTAGACACTATCCTTGAGTGCCTAAGGTCTCTCTGGACAAAGATTTCTCAGGAAAACCTGACATGAGAATACTTTCTTCTACAAGTAAACCATGACTAAATATTAAAAATCGCATAGTATTTACGGCCCAAATAAGATCTTGGCATGGCTAACACATACTAGTCTTTTTATGATGAATGGTGCACCTTCTCCAAGTGATGTTACCTCAAGTAACAGCACAAAGCTAGATACTTAACCAGACAAAAGGAATTTTTGTTCTGGAATCCAGTAAGACCAAGAGACCACAAGAAAAGTATATTGTAACTTATTTAACTGGTCAATTGAAGATAGGAAAATTATATTACCAACTTCTTTACTAAGTGTTTGAGAGGTTAAGGAGAACTTTAATAGAATATTTGAATGTCTATGCACCTCAAATAGAGATCAAGTGTTAGCCCCAGGAAGGGGTCTCTTGATTCTTGAGAACTTTAAGTAAAATAAAACAATAAGAACTTAAGTTGTCATTAGGAAAATAATGGTGAAAAAAAAAAAAAAATAAATAAATGTTACTTCCTTTTGTATGATAACATTAAAAATAGTGTTTACTTTTTGATAATATTAAACAATATAAATGGATATTTGGTCTCCCAAAAGAAATCTATTTTTTTTCTCAATTTTAGATATTTTTCTAGGGTTATGCTGATTTAAAAATACCAACTTTATTGATGTTTGTTAAGTATTTTTCAAGTTTTAGTGAGACATAAAACATACACACAGACATTTACCCTTTATATTATAGATTAAATATTAAACTACTTTTTAACAAAGTATGAATCACAAATGAGTCGATAAATCGAAATAAATTGGGTTTTTTTTTTTACTAATTTTCACATTGTATTTCCTTTAAAATAATTTGTCACCAATTGAAATGTTCATTATTTTTTTTGGGGGGGGGGGGAGATCTTAAAATGGAAAATTAATATACAAAAGTAAATTTTGGCTAAAAGTACATTTCATATATTCATATTTTATCATTTTTTTTATAACAAATTTTGTAACATGCAAATTTATAGTTAAAAAAATTATTTCAGGCAGGGTATTTTTAAAACAAATTTAAACTCTTAAAATGGAAAATTAGAATACAAAAAGAAAACAGACTTTTTTTTAAAGAAAAAGATAATTTGGGTAAGTTTTTTTGGTATTGTATTTTTTTTCTTTCTGTTATTTAATAACATTTTAGAAAAGTCAGTATTGCCACCACAAACACCAACAACAATTGTGGAGACAAGTAAAAAGTAAAATTCTTTTCGATCATCAACAAGGCCAGCTCCAAGAGTAGAAAAATATTTTAAATTGGACAAATGTTTTGCATACACATTCACCAAATTGGAGATACATTTTTTTATCATCAAGGTTTGTTTGAGTTGGGCATTTTCATAAGATGGAATCTTGTATTTGTGGCAAGAAATGTTTAAAAATTTTTTTCTTTTTTCTTTTTATTAACAACATCGGACATTTGCTATTTTCCATTATTTCTGTAGCTTTTATATATATATATATATATATATATATATATATAAAATTCTCAGTTATCTTTCTTTTTAAATTATATATATATCTCAAGGTTTGTTGACCATTCAAAAAAATTATTAAAATTAATTGAAAAACTTCTCATCTTAATAAACCTTTTTGATTGGTTTAAGTTTCGTCTTTCTAACCAATGAAAGGAGTGGAAGCAAACAGCAATAAAAGATGGAGAAAAATAAATGCAACAATTAGTCAAAAAGGTTTGAAAAAGGGTAAGCATATTTTGTCAAGTAATTTAAATAAATTACAATAAATACTTTACCAGTACCAACTTTTAGATTATTATTTTACTATGAATAAATGCAAAAAAAAAAAAAATTTTTTTTAAATAAAAAAAAAAGGAAAATATACATAAGCTATATGTACACACGCACACACACATATATAACTAAATTATATTTTAGAACTTAAAAATATCGAATGCTTTATTGTGAAAAATGAATAAATAAAATGCACATAAGGTCTATTACAATGTTACTAACATTCTAGATTAGTACATTTATTCAGGTTGGTAAAACTTTACCTTCTGTTTGTCAGGAAAAAAATGTACTAACAACGAAACTATTTAGAACATAGTAGTTTTCCATTTCATTTATTTAAATATTGAACCCTGGTTTCATTTATGAGTAAAAATTTTAAAAAAATAAATAGAAATTGTAAACCAATGCATCTATATAATGAAAGATTCTCTTTCAAATTCTAAATAGATCTTTTTATGATTTTATTAATATTATATAATAAAATGCAGATCACATTTATGGTAAACCTTCTTTTGCTTTGGGTAATTGTATGAATCTTGGATTATTGTCATATATATATATATATATATATATATATATATTAGCAAAAATACCCGTCGTTGACTGGGTTCAAAAACAGCCTACAAAAAATGGACTCTGATTTATAAAAGTATGATAGGTTATGAAAAGGAAGGGTTGTAAAGAGATAGCTTCGAATTTGGGGGTATCAAAACCAAAGCAAAATATGATGAAAGTAAAAATAAAATAGATAAACTCCATAATTTATTATACCATACCTGTTCACACTGAAACACTTATCACAATATTCTGTGGATCTATATTAAAAAACCTTGTTAAACTTTGTGACATATTTCCATTCTATGGAGGTTAGGCGCGAACGAATACCACATAATTTTATTATACCATATTTCTTTAAACTGAAACATAATTATCAAAGTATACTTACTCAGATTAAAGTTTGTGCCTATTTCCATTCTATGGAGGCCAGACGTGAACGCAGACCCCACAATTTTATTATACCATCCCTATTTAAGTCAAAACATACTTATCAAAGTATTATTACGTACATCTATATCAAAAACACTTGTAAACGTTTATTTTTAATTTTTAAATTTTTTTATTTCCATACTTTGTGGACCAGGCGCTTATGCAGACCCCATAATTTTAATGAACCACTGTTCTGCCAGATCAAACATACCCATTCCTGTGTTTAGATACATCTTCTATCATTATATGTAATCAATTTTTTAAAATAGTCAACCATATAGGAGCCTATTCATGACCAGACACACACCCAGACATTCAGCTTTATATTATATATATATATATATATATATCAATTATGTATAATAGTATTTAAAATTAGACTTTCAAGTCCTATTTTGAACAAATTGGGATGTCTTTTTTGAGAGAAAAACATAAATCATTTTAATTTTGGGTAAAATAAAAACAAATATATATATATATATATATATATATATATATATATATTATTCAAATAGAACATAGCATTTACAATACCCTAAAGAATAATTGTTACCAATACTTTATAATTTATTTATTTTTTTTAATTTATGAGCCCTGTTGTGAAAGATACTCAATTATAAAAAAATGTTTTTCTTTTTAAATATGCTACACCAGAATCAGTCTGACTTGTTTGCTTATGGCATACTAAACATTTAATGGGTGATAATGAAACAATATATATTGTAAACAATTAATTGAAGACAAGTTGCTATCTTTCCCATACCTCCAAAATGAAGCCATACCTTTCCCAATGATATTGGTACAATGATACATAAATGAACTATAAGCTAATGAGATTTGATTTTTCTGTTTCCATTCCATATTCTGTCCTCCAATCAAATCTCTGGAGTGCAGTTTCAATTTCTGTTGTGCAAGGCTTGCAGCCATCAACAGCATTTCACCGTTTAAATCAGAAATAACAAATAGTCATCCTGCGTGTTTAATTACATTATCAATCAGCATCAAACAGTGATTCTTTTGTCTAATAAATATTAATTCAAGAGCAATCAAACAGTTGTATGCTTGTTTAATTACTGTAGGATATGTCGGTCGTCCAATTGTGGGATTCTGTTGGTTAAGAAATACATTGAACAGCTTGTTTGATTACTATATTATATAGTCAAATGGAGTGATTTCCCTGTTTAATAAATATATTCAACAGCAATCAAATAGAATTATCCAATCCTCGACTCTCATACTCTACTCCTACCACCTTCTTCACACACACACATACCAAGACAAACTTCTTAGTAATAGGACTATGATAAATAGATACACAATACATTTCATTATGGTTCACTGAAGATTAATTTGAAAAAAAAAAAAATCAACAAACTCAAGCAACTAAAAACATCTGTTGTTTGATCTAGATAGATCTTATAATAGATTTTAGTTTGGTTTGGTTGTTTTACGGCATATCAACTATTTTCAGGTTATTTATTAATACCGAATTTTTTATGCTCCTTTATATCTTCAACTATTTTATCATGACATTTGGTTTTGTTTTGTAGCAAAAAATTGTTGAACAGATTGAATTTTGCAAAGGAAAAAAGAACCCCCCCCCAAAAAAAAAACAACAATATCAATATTTGGTGCACTTTAGGTTAAGAAGCTGGTATTTTCAGACAGTCCAATCTGCTAGCACTCATAGACTTTATATAATAAAATATATATAAAAACTGTTAAATCCTCTCCCCTCAATCTTCCAGAGAAAGAGGAGGTTAACGGTGACATTATTGAAGCAAATAAGTATATCCACTAAATGAAATGCTTGTTCCATTATTTTCAATACTCTTATAATATTCATCTTCATTTAACTGATAATCTATCCATCTCATTAAACCTTATACTCAAGTGACTTTAAGCCTAATTGCTATTTCATTAATAAATTAAAAATATAATTCCTCATTTGAAAAACTCCATAAAATACATCTTCAGCCATCTTGCTAGTGTTCTTCATCAGTGTAAGGTGAGATTACAGACTTAATATTCATACTCCCACGAGAATACACAGGACTAGCAAATTTACCGAATATAGCTTGGATTGTTGAAACAAAACTTGGGAAAGTTAGAGTCTCCTCATTTTGCTTATTCATTGCTAACATAGTACAATAGTTCTTTTCTAGCAATCTGTCTACAATCTAACAGATTGATCATTTGTTATATAATTCTTAAACAAACTTATCAGAGCGAATAAAACCATAAACTTTAAAATACTATATATCAAAATGAAATGCCAGGATGTGTGAAAAAAGACAAAAGAAAAAACAAATTAAAAACAGAAATATATTATCATAAATAGCTTTACTGGTTTTCTCCCAATTAATGAACCTCTTCAGAAAAATGATTTATTCCTATGTTTAATTATTTTTTACTTTCGTCTTTTTTAGCAAAACAGTTTTTCTGTTAAAGACTATATAAACCCCACCCCTCCTCTTGGGTTGAACACTGTCATTAGTGATATTGTCAGCTATTACTATAAGTATAATGCAAAGCTTTTTATAGATCAAATGAAATATTGTCTAATCGCTGACAATGTTTACATAAAACCATTGAGCTATCATTTGTCAAGAACATTCATCTCATAGTTAGAATCACTGATTATCAACTAGTTGGAAGTTTAATTCCAGTTTAGGGCAGTTGTTAGCCTAACTGTACTAAAGAACTGTGATACAGTGAAATAATCTGGATGACATATATACATATCTATATATATATATGGGAAATGGTTATTGTATCTTGAATAAACTGAAATGAAAATAATATTCAATTACAGTGTGCATGCATATATATAATAGTGCCAGCATAATCAAGTACTACTTTTTATAAAGTCATATTCTCAGGAATGAAACTGGCCAGCCATCTGGTGTGAATGGTGACAGGTCACTCAGCAGAATAAACAAAGTCTGTCAAAGGATAAATAAACCCATTTGTAAAGTTACCAGCTATCTAACATATAAAATTTCAATAGGGTATTTTTTTGATTGTAAAAACGTGCAGGTTGTTTTATGTTTCCCTTGTGGCTGGATTTTACTCTTTAATGATCAAAAAATGCTATTGAGATATGTGCACTCTCAAGGATCTCTTCGCACTGAAAACTTCAATTTCATAGCTATATAGAGACTCATACAAGACGGTTATCATTGGACATAATAGACAACTAAGAAGAGAAAGGAACATACAGATAAAACAAATACGTGCATGAATGGCCTAATACATACTGATATGGACTATGCAATCAGCTTAAAAGAATTCAAAGGTTGTGTTCATTTATACATTTTTATCTCGAGAAACTGTATGATTATCGCACAACTGATACGAGTAAAATAGTAACTTTTGTTCAACAAATTGTATACAATAGATATTGTAATTTAGAAGTAACTAAAATCATTGATATGTTGTAAAATGATTAAAAAAACAAAAATCAAGATAACTTATTAAGATAAAAGGAAATTTAAAGTGTTTCAGGATTAAGGTTTCATTTATGTTTGGTTGGTGACTGTTTAACATAAGACCTTTCTCTTGAAACAAGTTTTCAATTTATTTTTTACTTCATCAGATATTTATACATATTTGTTTTTCAGTTATGATTATATATATATATACATATACATACATACATACATACATACATACATACATACATACACACACTACTTTTAATCAGTCATTATCAATGGTTTCATGCTCTGAACGATTTTAAGACAGTTTAAAGCGTGATCCAAATTGCCATCTTGTAGTTTCTTTGTGTACTTCTAGTTTTGCATAACTATTCAGCACCAGTCACTGGAGTTATATTCACAATCGGGATTTTGACTCATAAATTTAATATTAAAATGCATCTATAAGTGTGTATATGTGTACATATAAATACTACTTTGGAATTATATCAGTATATCTAAAATTCCTTTCAGAGAGATTATTTCAAAACGTTTTTCAATAAGGAATGTTAGGTTCAAATCTATAAAATAAAAATTTCATGTTAACTATAGAAAATAGTTTGTTTTAATCAAATGCATGTTTTGTTCTTCAGAAATGTTTTTCTCATCTACTGAAAAATATTATCATTTAGAATTATTTACAGCTAGACTGGTACACTTCTGTTGGTTGAAACATTGTGTATTTCCAGCACTTTAATTATGTAAACAGCTGACAGGAACAGATTTAGCACTATATCAGACATCATCCAAATGCTGCACCTTACTAAACATAAACAAACCATGCATTTTCTAACTGATTTGGTTTCAAAATAAAGCATTTAAAAGTTCCAAATTTATGCTAAAAGATGTGGCATTTCAATTTGACAAAGATAATTTAATAAAACCAATTATTTTTACACAAAATTATTTAGTTCTCATCCAAAATTCCCTCTTTTATTAAAACATAAAAAAGAAAAACATGTATGATGTGTGTACCCATGACAAGACAAAAATATCATATTCCAAAAATTATGTAAATTGATAAAGTAGTTTTATTTTTATAAAGAAAATCATTTTTAAGCGATTAATGAGAAATCAGAGGTATTTCTACACAATTTCCGCAAGTTTGAATTATTGAGTTATGTCCCTGTGATATTTTTAGGGGTTGGGATTGTTTTGAAAATGGTGGACAAGACAACTGTTCTTCTGTTACTCATAAAATTTGATTTTCTTAAAAATAAAACTATTTGATCAATTTAAGTTATTTTTAGAATATAGTTTCATTTTGTCATGGGTACGCACATCATACACAATTTTCTTTATGTTTGTTCTTTAACAGAGGGAATTCTGAACAAGAACCCAATTATTTAAAAGAGAAATGCAGAGAAATGTGTGAGAATTACAATTAATCTTTAAGGAAAACATTTTTAAAAGAAAAATTAAAAAATAAAAAATAGATAAAAAATAAAAAGGATAATACAACCTGATTAGCACCTTTAGTACGGTACCACCATAAAAAAAGTTATTGGTCGCAATTTTTTCTTTCTTTTTCATACATTGCGGAAAAAGATGTTTTTGAGTAAAGGAAGCATAATACACTCAAGTTTCCATTAAAAGGTGATAACTCGGTCAATTAATTTGCATATGTCATATTGACATGAAATGAAAATCGAGCAATGTTTGTGCTTTTAATTTTTCAAGTTAGAAAAACTTACAAGTATTAATTTGTTGTCAAAAATAAATATACATTTTTTGCTATTATTACAACCCTGCGCCATATGCTAATTCTCTGGAAATAAAAATAAGACTTTACAGTTTTTTTTAGATAATTACATCTGAACAACCGGAAAAAGGATAGGGTTTGAACTTTAAATGGGGGGGGGGGTGACTTTTACATATAAATTTAACATAAAACGATCACCCATTTCTGGGTCCTTGATAGTAATGCCCACCCATTTCCAGAGCAGATAGCGTTTTTAAAACACACTATCTGGTCCCAAATTATGTTATATTTACATGCAAAAGTGATTTTCTACCATAAGTTTCAAAATATTTTTTTCTTTTTTGAAATTTCTTATTACCATTTAATTTTTTTTTTTACTTTACATGTAATCACATAAAAATTTTTTTTTTTGTGAATTAGCAACGGATGCAGGGCTACAGTTTTATCCACTTTTGTAAGAAGTAAAAATACATAGTTTTGGATGTTTTTATGATTTTTGAAAAATTCTGAATCCAAGTCATTTTGAAAAACATACGTTTTGTTTATCTTTAAACGTTGAGTTTTAGTGATGTCAGATATCATATAATTCTAAGTACATAATTTGATTCTTGTCCAGAATTCTCTCAATATTAAACAAAAATAAAGAAAAATCTGTGTGATGTACATACCCATGACAAAACAAAAATATATTCTAAAAATCATAAATTAATCGTTTTATTTTTATAAAGAAAATTATTTTTAAGCAATTAATGGAAATTCATAGAAATTACAGCATAAAATCAAGTATGAATTATTGTTGAGTTATCTCTTCATTTCTTGAATTGTTTTCCAAAATGGCAAGTGAAACAGTCACTTCTCAGATGCTCATAAAATTTTATTTTCTTATTTCCAAATAAAACTACTTAATTTATGTGATTTTTGGATTATGATATTTTTGTTTCACGAGTGCATACAAAATACAAATTTTTCTTTACTTTTGTTATTTAATGTAGGCAGATTTCTGGACAAGAATCCATTTTTTCTCATCTACCAGCCTAATTAAGGTGCTGAAAATACACTTATTCCATCAGTTTTTATACCTTTTCAAGTTTTCCCTCTAGTCTTCTTCACATAGCTTCACATGGGTAACCACACTTTTGCAAACAAATGACACTGAACATACATTTTCGCAATACAGAAGTTATCTTAAGGATGAATCAGTTATGATGGTATAGTCATGTGAAGTGGTTATCTCTCTGGACAAACCCATTGAAGAAGCATAGATGTCTTAAATCGCAGGATAACATACCAGACAAAGAAAAACTTAAAAGCAAGATTGTAGAGTAGAATTTGGAGACAGTTGATCAGCTGAAGAGTGAGAACTGGAAAGTGAGTTTGCAGGGAGAAAAGGTTTAACCTTGGACAAGTTAAAAAAAAAAAAAGAAAAAAAAAAAAAAAAGAAAAAGAGATGGCTAAGTAGATTAACAGTGGCTAGAACGGTCATCTGTTGGTGGACAGTTCAATCCTTCTGTTTTGATTAACAATCAAATATAAATGATCTCCCCTCATCATTGACACAAATCCAAACCCGAAGAAAAATTTTCAGGTTATCAAATATGCCAGAAAACTGACAGAAGGATATGGTAAAGAAAAGCAACAGTAAGCGAACTGTTTTACTGCATAAACATTGTATGATACAATTCCTCATCTTTAAAATTGTGACATGGCTGAAATAAATCATTTTTATTCTTGCATTATTTAACTCACTACCTGACTGTCTCATTTTCCAGCTTATTTTAGTGGAAACATCAGGGGTGCTTAGTCCTGATACTTCACATTTTACACAAGATATTTGATGGATGATAGCCACTTTGTAGGAATAAATCCCGACAGTTTGTTTGGATGTTCTAGCATGTCTTCTTAGCTATCATCCAAGGCAATGTTATGTCTATGATGTCATTCTGCAATGTCTGTATTTCTTGTTTCTACTTGACAATGTACAGATCCTATTTTTTGTTGAGATTTTTTTTGTTTGTTTTCTTACTATTGATCGATTGTTTCTTGAAATTTAAAAAAAATGCATATTACTTCTTTTTGTTGTTTTGAAATTAAATAAATTGACAAACCTCAACTTTTTTTTAAAATAATTATTTTTCTTTTAAGCCGTTCTATTTTATATAGCAGGGGTGTCAAAGATACAGCTTACGGGACGGATTCAGCCATGTTTGATTCATCACATAGCTTAAGTATTATTATTACAATTCAATTTTAAAATATTCTGTTAAATATATATACAAATAGAGATTTGCACAACAGTTTACCATGAACCATTAAGGGTTTATATTAAACTGATAAAGGTTGACAAAAAACAAAGTAAAAGAACCTTTTATTGCTGCAGAGATGTGAACTTTCTCACTGCAAAGGCATAAAAATGTCTTTAAAAAAATCTGTATGGAACACGATCATTAACACCTCAGATTCATTCTTTTATTTTTGATAAAATTCATTATTGCATATATCGACTGCCTTGTCCTTCAAAATTGGTCTCCAATTTGGACTGGAATTTATAGAAATATTTGTCCGAATACGACCTATAAGGTCTATATAATTATGCTTCGATCCAGCCCGCAAAAAACAACAAGTCCGACACCCCTGTTATACAACGTAACATTTACAATCTCTTATTAGCTGTTGCGTCTTCCTCTCATTTCTTCAAAACAGATTTTCTGTAAGGTTTTATTTTTTAGAGTCGGCTTTATTCGAGATGAGAAATAACTGAGAATTTAGGTGGGAATCTAGATATGAAAAAATATTCTTTTTTTAAGCACATCAATTTGTTTTTTTGAAACAAAAATTTACAAACGCTTGGCACCATATACCTACCATGTTCCGTTTGTTATTATTTTTTCTTTTACATTAGAAAAAAAAAAAAAAAAAAATGGCTGACCATCAAATTTAATTTAAATAACACCAAAGTCGTTTTGTTTCTGTTTTTTCTATTCTACTTTGTCTGTATGAACAGTTTTCCAGTTATTCATGTCATTTTATGTTTTTGCCAAATTTGGTTGACTGTATTAAAATACACAAAAACATAAAAATAGTCTTCAGTTTCCCTCGTTTGGGTCCTTTTGTCATGTTTCAAACCATTTCTTTTTCTTTATGTGTGTATGTATTAAACAGTCTCACCTGAGAGTCATCAAAAACAGTACCTGAGCAAGAGTGTACAGCCGTCTTAATGGACAGCACCATGACAGAAATGGAGTTTTTAACAGTAGTCAAACTGTATGGTTCTTTTGGAGGAAGAAAAAAGAAATGGGATAGGCTGGAAAAAGAGGCTTCACAATTATTGGTCAGGCATCATTTGTTGGATCTGAAAAAAAAAAAAAAAAAAAATTAAATGGATAATTAAAACATGTACACAGACATGACAAAAATAAATAGGCACCCTTATTAATAATGAAGACTCATGTCAGATGCTATTGCTCGAATAGGAAGAGGGGATATTCATTATTTTGCATCTCTGGTGAATTGGACAATTACTAGATTTAGAATAGAATACAACAATCTGCATTGACTAAAATTCAGATTGACCCATAATACAACTCCTCTGAAATATCGGAAATTCAGTTTATTTACTTCTGTAGAGAAAAGTCATTTTTGCATACACACAATTTAGTGTTAGGACAATTGATCAGAATTAGGTACTGAAAAAAAAAAAAAAAAAAAAAAAATCCGGACTTTTTGGAATATCGGAATTGTGTGAAAATTCCGATGCCAAAAAACGATTCTTTTAAATATTTTTTGTTTGTTCAAAAAGAAAATTTTCCTTTGCTAGGACTAATAATGAAATAATAAATATTCCTTGATTTTAAATTACTTGTAAAAGTTAAATCTATAGTCTTTAATTGGAAGTTATGTTTAATTTCAGAAAAGTTTCTGGTGGGTAGCTATTCTATACAAATCCTGGAGATGAAGAAGTGCAGGTTCTGGACTTTATAATTTTGCAGCCAAAGAGCAAAAGATCCTTCTCGTGTTGACACAAAAAAATCATGGGCTAGAATACTAAAAGAGTCAATTTCTATGGAGCAATTATGGTTTCTGATTGGTTGATCGCAGGATGTGAATTAATTTGATTTGTCAGTTTCCATCAGCAGCGTGTATAAATACAATCTCCCAACTTTCAGGGAGCATACTCCCAGTATATATAAAAAATATTCCAATGTAAAGTGTATTTTTACATTTGTGAAAATATATGCACATATTACATGGGATTTTAAGGTAAACAACCCCCCCCCCCAAAAAAAAGAACAAACAAAGGAAAAAACAACTCTATAGCTATATATATTTGAAGATTTAAAAAAATCGGAAAATCAGAATCAGGAAAAATACTAGAATCATCCCATCATTATATATAAGTCCTCGCGTGAAAGAGCAGGACACAAACTGTTTTAAATAATAACAAAGACTTTCGCTGGCGAGGACTACTATTGACCATAACCAGTTATACATTCCTTTTGAAATTTTCATCTATTTTTCTCGTAATGTATTGATTATTTGTTAATGAAACCTATATGAAATATGTTCCTTATTAAATTTTAAAGATTTTCTATTCTGAAAAAAGTTTTAAAAAATTTAATCTAAAAAAAGTTATTTTAAAGTTTTCGTTAAAATCTTTTTAGATTTTCTCATTATTCAGACCTGTATTACAAAGAGGAAGTTGCAAAAAATGAGTTGTGGTGTGAGGAGAAATACAAACTGAAATAGAGAGGAGAGTTTTAAAATATAATCTTAAAAAGATAAGATACAAGTTAGAAAAGCATTTCATCCAAGGCATGAAAATTGTTAAACAAAATGTTTTAACTATAGGGTTTAAAAATAAAGGTACAAGATTCAATTTGAAATTTATTTATCTTTAAAGTGCACTTTTATAAATTTTACAAAGTAAGGTATAAAAATTTAATTTAAATTGAATCAAAAAATTGCCTTGGATTTATTTTATGTAATGTACATTTTGTTGCAATTTAAAAACATTATCTTTCATCTAGCAATTAATGATATAGATAAAAAATTTTCAATGACTTTTTTTTAAGTGCAACAGAATGTACATTACATAAAATAAATCCAAGGTAATTTTTTGATTCAATTTAAATTAAATTTTTATACCTTACTTTGTAAAATTTATAAAAGTGCACTTTGAAGATAAATAAATTTCAAATTGAATCTTGTACCTTTATTTTTAAAGCCTATAGTAAAAACATTTTGTTTAACAATTTTCATGCCTTGGATGAAATACTTTTCTCAGTAAAAGTTTGTTCTCTATAGGAAATCAAACAGTTATACTAAATAATATTAAATTTATATAATTCAAATCAGTTTTTCCAAGGAATTCAACACATTTTCATTAATTTTTCATACAATAGATTTTGAGAACTTTATAAGCATTGATTTTTCTTTAATTTTTCAAACCAAAAATGGTTTTAAATGAAGGAAAGAAAAATAAAAAAAACAGTGTAAAAATGGTGCTTGTTCAAAATTTCCCCTACATTAAAAAACTAAAATAAAGAAACATCTGTATGACATTTGTACCCGTGACACACAGAAAATATTATATTCCAAAACTCATAAATTGATCAAATAGTTTTATTTTTAAAAAGAAAATCATTTTTAAGCGAATTTTATAAGGGAGTCACCACTTATCAAGACCCAAAGGCCACTCAATTCGCTTAAAAATGATTTTCTTTTTCAAGGTTAATGAGTGTATTGAGGTCACCAGGACAACAGTGGTGGAAATCGAGTAGAATTTGACTATTCAAGAGGATGGCTCATAAGCAAGTACATTCTTGAACAAAATGTTTAAAAATCCTCCACTCTATAATAAATAGTAATTTGTAAATTATATATCCATTTCATCACACTTTAAAAGTTTATCAATTCAATTGACTAAGGAAAGGAAGAACACAAATCTATTTCCATCTCTGCTTTCTATACTGATTTTGTTTCTTTTTAAAAAGTTTTCCAGTCTGACAAGTTTGTCCTTTCTTGTTTTTCTTTTTAACTTTTGCTAACATCAAAGCAAAGACAATGGTTGTGATTCTTTTTTATGTTATCAGAAATTACTTGGGGGGGGGGGGATAAAGCATTTACTCTAAAAAGTCAATCGTAGGTGGTTGTTTTTTTCCTTTAAGTCGTCAGAAATGATAACTTATATATGAAAAATTCTATAATTTTATACCATCAGATTAATTTATACTTGCTCTCAATAATTGTAACATAAACTGAAATGCAATGAATAAATCTGTTTCACAATCATAAAAATATGCAACATTACAAATAGTGAAAGAACACTCATGAGATACACAAAGATAGAAAGAGGGAGGTAAAAAAACAAATAAATACTACTAAGACAAAGTTCTCTTCTTAACAATTACAAGAAACCTTATCAAGCATCAATTATCATAGCTAATAGCATACTACCTGAGAATCCAACATTGAAGTTTCTCCAACGTTCATTGGTAACATGAATTAGAATAAATACATAAAATAAATATTACCAAGGAAAGTGGGCTCCTTCTACCATGCTGGAAAACGTCTCACACCTGCAAGTATCCTATATCTCTACAAAGCCATCAATCGCTCATTCATAGCATATCATTGTCATATAACACTATTTTCATGCATCAGGTAGTATTAAATTACCTTGATTACAGGCTAAAAGTTAGGCGTGATCAGGTGTTGACACTTGGCAAAACAAGTCTCATATGCCCAGAGAAATGATAGAATGTGTTTTTGTTGAGATATCATGGAGAAAAATTAATTTCTCAACAAAGTAAAAGAGATTTGGATGACACATTGTCTGGATTGACATACATGAAAATATCACCAGTAAGCCATGTGTGTTATGTCAAGTAAGAGTCCACATTGCAGATGAGAAATAACTTCATGATGAAAAAGAGAGACAGAGTGAGTTCAGAGAGAAAAGAAAGAGAATTAAAGAGAGATATAGATTGAGAGAGAAAAAGGTTTTGGAGGAAAGAAAGAAAAAGGTAAAAGATTCAGAAAAAAGAGGAGGTAAGAGATAGAGGAGGAAATGCTAATCTCAGAGTTAGGGATTTTCATAAAAGACTTGTTTTTAACATAAGAGACTTGCTTGCTGGCCATTGAAAAGTGCGCATCAGTTTTTTGGCTCTTGCTCACACCTAGAAATTCCCAAAGATGCTAAGTGGAATATCACCTCTTCATCCTCTAACCAAGAAACTATCTGAAAAAATTTAAGTTGAAAAATCCTGCATCTTGAAACCACTATGTTGATTAAGTTCGAAAGAACTGGAGTAGTTTAACTTTTCCATTGCACAATTGTACGTGAAATATTTTATGCAATAATTATTTTTGTTTATAAGAAAGTAATCTCCAAGCTATCATTGAATTGCTTTGATTTAGAAATAGTTATTTAAAGCATTGACACAACCAACATCAGAAAAGAGAAGTGATATACCAGCCATTCACCAAAGCACCTCCAATAAAGAACTCAACCACAGCAGCTGACAAACAACCAGCGAGTTAAAACAGACTTAGGCTCATGCACATTTTGTGTGCTCTGAGCACCAGAACGGTGATTTCCAGTGACCAGCGAGTGTCTGGTCACATTTTGAAGGGTCTATTACAAAGATAAAAGTGTAGCCATGTGGACTTAGCATTAGTCCCTGTGTTTTGGGGCTGGTGATGATCTCGTGAAGCAGGATTGTTCCCTCCCCTCAATGTAGTTATAGTCACATCTGGACTAGTGTCTCTCCTTTTTAGACAGGGTTCAAAAGAAACTCACTAATCTAATAAGTCTCATATTGTCTGCCAAGCTTCAGCCCCTGTTCCATTACTGCAATGTTATATCCCTGTGCCTGTTTTACAAGTACTTCAAGGGAATACATTCTGAGGAACCTGCTGCTCTAGTATCCTCTAAGCCGACAGTCAGCTAAATCCCACCCCATCACTGTTGAGATCCCCAAATGCTGAAAAGCTTTTCACTCAAATAGTAGCTTCTTTATTTGAGCCAGTAGCCTTTGGAATTCCATCTCTTCTGCCTATTTTCCTGACTGTATCAACATGCAGTAACTTAAATGTAATGTGAACAAACATCACACTGCTTAACTCTCAACTATGAACATGGCTCCAAATCTGCAACATCCCTTCATGACTCCGTGACAATATGCTTTGTTTGGGATGAATTAAAGTAAAAAAAAAAAAAAATTAAAGGAGGGATGGGAGGGGGTCAGCAATGGTCAGAGACACTGTACTTGTTTAGGAGAGAACTGACTCAACCCAATCAGATTGGTGCCCATTACAATTAAGTAACAGATGTGGCTTATCTAACCAATTTGCTTCAGTTTCATGAGATATCCAATTAGAAGTTTATAATATCCTCAATGTTTCCATAAATTTGCAAATAACTATTATTTTATTAAAATGATGGTAATGAAACAACACTAGATGATAAACAGTGCTCAACAGTAATCGAGATTGAAGAAAAAATCCAGATTGGTTTTGTTTACTTGGAATCCTAGAAACTAGAAGAAAATTTCCAGTAAATCGAATAGGATTCATTTGGTTAAGATATTTTCTGTTATCGATTAAGCCTAAATAATTTAGTGTGCATATATTTTTAGTACAGTACGCACTATGTGTTTTTTATGAAAAAAAAAAAAGAAAAAAAATGTAACATGTACTAGAGAGAAATCAGATCTCTGTTAATCCTACAAGTTAGTGATTTTAGATCATAAACTGAACTCCTATTTATATTTAAGTTAGTAAATAAACAAAGCATTAATATAAACACACACAAACACACACTAGAAAAAAATGACACATTCAGTTGGATCTACATTGTCTGAATCAGGAAAAAACGAGTTAGTAAAGCCAGTTAGACTAAAAAATAAATAAAATGACAAAAAGGCAAGACAAAATTAGAATCTTTTTGTTGGCTATATCTCTTTCTTTATTTCTTTTTTCTCCAACTAAGGGTTAAATAGGATTAATAGTCAGCTAACGTCTTCCCCAATTTTCTGCATGACTACTACTACTGTGGAACTCGGCGAAGAGACAAAGCAGCCCTTTGCTTTTTTTTTTTTAATTCAATATTTGTATTTTGAAGTGATTTACTGAAATAAAATATAAGAAAAGGACATTACTGAAAAATATACAATAAAAAACAAAATTATACAGATAAACATAATACAATTAGTCTTTATTTGTACTTTTAATAACAAAATTATAAAAATAAACTTTTTATTATTTGAAATTTTATTTTTATGTTTTCAATAATTCTTAATAAAAAAACAGAAAAAAGCGGTTTTCCCTGAAAAAAAAAAAAAAAAAAAAAAAAAAAAAAGAGTATATACACATGGAAGTTATAGACGTGAGAGAAAATAGTAAAGGAACTATTTTTCTTCTTCACCGGTTTCGGTAACAGTCACGTGAAAAATTAGGGAAGATGTTTGCTGACTATAAATTTAAATAGTATTAATAATTATGATAATATTCCTTGTTTATAATGAACTACTCCAAGTTACTGTCATATACCCAGTTATATTCATAAGCAGAGAGAGAGAGAGAGAGAGAGAGAGAGAGAGAGAGAGAGAGAGAGATGCATAATATAAGAACAAGAGAGGAAGAATCACACAACATACAGTGAAAGAGGGTGAGAGTAATAAAGAGAAACTTGATAAGAGATGCACAACTTGTTGAATAAATTTTGAATTAGGGCTAATTAGAATAATTAAAATTATTTTTTTCTTTCAAACATAATCCCAATATAAAAAAATAAATTCTAACGTGTATTTATGGGATTAAAATATATAAAAACTGGAAGGAGGGAAGAGACCCCCCCCCTCACCCATTGGAATTGTAGCTTCTTTCTGATTATGACATCTTGCCAGTTGGTATCAGATAAATCTGTCCTATGCACCCTGTGTGATGAAGTGAATAGGATATATATTTTTGGCAAATGTCATCTGAGCTGTAGATGGACAAGTAACACATTTTTATTTCTCTTGTCTTCTATAGTTCTTATATTTAGTTTTACTAAAGATAAAAAATACTCCAAAAGATCCTTGAATTATTCATTCTGATAGTTCTCTCATATAAAATATATAAATAACATTTTATATATATATATATATATATATATATATATATATATCAAACGGGATATAGGGATTTTTAAGGTTAAAGATTATTTTTAAATTGTCTGAGGATTATATTCAAGTGGTTTAATACCCCCACTCCCAATAAAACAACTTTTTAGTTATAGGCAATAGCCAACACTTATAATATTAAGCCAATTTTCTTTGTAGTACTCTTCCCTCTCCCACATATTATAAAGAGTTTTTTTTTTTTTTTATCTATTCCATTGACCGGTTCAGTTAAAATTCTATAAAATGAACATGACACAGTAGTGTATGGAAAAAAAAAAAATTAGAACAAGTATCATATTTGTATATCTTATTGCCCCTCCCCCTTTCCATTCAGTCTCTTTCCTTAATCCTTGCCACCTGCAACCGAGTTAAGTTTGATTGATTGTGCCAACATCTGTCTAACTCATTTTAAGAGGACACACATTTAAGTTCAACAAAAATGAATTAGTACTTATTTTTCTTTTCAATTAATACATTTTGCTAATAAGAAAGAAAGAAGAAAAAAAAAAAAAACGGTTCTTGTCCAAAATTCCTCCATATTTAAAAAAACAAAAAAAAACAAAACAAAAACAGGAAAGAAAATTTTGTATTGTACACACCCATGCGAAAAAAACAAAAAACAGTATTCCCAAAATCATAAATTGATGAAGTAGTTTTATTTTTAAATAAGAAAATCAACTTTTATGAGTATCGAAGGTGACTGTGATGTCTGCAAAAAAAAGAAAGAAAAAAAAAAAACTAAAAGGGAGACAACTTAATAGTACATACTAGATTTATGTTGTAATGACTCAAATTCCAATTACTTTATGAAAATAAAATTACTTGATCAATGTACGTGATTTTTCAAAAATATATTTTCGTTTCATCATAGATACGTACATCATTAGGTGTATCAGAATTTTTGTAGGAATTTTTGACACCACTAACACGAAACTGCGAATAAAATATAAAAATATCGTAATTTCTCTGTTAAAAGTGGGTTATTTATTTTCTTTATGGATTATACTTCCAAAATAAACTATTAAAGTTGTTTTAAAAGTAATAGAAATATTTTTTTTTTGAAACAGTAATGAATTTTCCGAACTCAATATTTTTCAATTTTTAAACTTTAAAAATCTATCAAAATTTTTCTTTTGATTCTATTTTTACGATATTTTCAGGGTCAATGTGAAATTTTATGTTCTTTCCAGTAAACAGAATATAATATTTTAGACAAACGTTTTTTTTTTAAATTCACGCCCCCCCCCATTTTCAAGTGTCTATTAAAAAGTAAATAATTAATTTACTCACCGAAAAGTAAATAATTAATTTCCTCACAAATTGAAGAGAAAAGGTCAATAAATAATATATTCAAATTTAAAAAAAAAAAAGTAGTGTTTTTTAGAATTTTACCTGTAAAGTTTGAAGTTTAAAACCTTTTTTTTTTTAAACCACGTTATTTGTTTTTTCTTTTTAATGGAACCTTGGTCCTTGCTCCTTTAATTGAAAAATAAAAATTAGGGCTTGAATTACATTTTTCGATGAGTTATAAGCTTGGAAAGACAGGGGGGGGGGTCGAATAATTCACGCCTCCCAATTTTGAAATGTCTATTAAAAAGTAAATAATTAATTTATGTACCAAAGTCTTATATATCACAAATTGATGAGAAAAGGTCAATGAATAATATATTCAAATTTAAAACAAAAAAAAAAATACTGTTTTTTTTTTTAGAAATTTACCTGTAAAGTCCGAAGTTTAAAACCTATAAAAAAAAAAACAAAACAAAAAAACAAAAAACAAACACGTTTTTTTTATTTATTTTTTATTTTTAATGAAACCTTGGTCCTTGCTCCTTTAATTGAAAAAAAAATTAGGCCTTGAATTACATTTTTCGAGGAGTTATAAGCTTGGAAAGATGGGGTGGAATTATTCACTATTTTCACGAAATTTCTGACACACCTAGTACATCATAGAGATTTTTTTTTAATATGGGAGAATTCTGGAAAACTTATTCTGTATTTAAAACGAATATTTAAAAACAATGTTATAGTCTTTGAAAAACTGCATAAAAAAATCAGTCTCGACTTTAAAAAGATTAGTTACGAAATGAAAGCAATAGATTTAGGTATTAAGTGTGTATCCAGTTTGATGAGGGTTTAGATTTACTTACTATTAGTTGCCAAACAAGTAGTCACTTTTATTTCATTCTTTTTTTCTTTTCTTCTGTAACTTAATAACATTTCTAGTTTACGCTACCCTCAGATAGTTTTTTTTAACTTTGAAGATTTTTTTTTCTTTAGATTGACAGGGGGGAGACTTACCCCAGCCTGACTATGCACATTACTTTTATTATTTAGATTCATTTTTGTGGTCAATAGCTTTCTTTTTTTTAAAAAACAAGTTTAATAAAAAATCTGTTTTGTTAGTAAGATCGAGGACATACTGGTTCATGTAAGAAATGAAAATGTTAGTTTCAACCAACGTCTTTATTATTGATATTATAAGATGAGAATAAAGGGCAATCAAAGGAACAAAGTGCCCCCCCCCCACTACATTTTTCAGTGTAGTAGCTAATGAAAAGGGAGACCATGATCAATTCATTTATCTTATTAAAACTTTTAAATCATTTTTCACTTCAAGATCCAAACTTTGGTCTATAATAAAAAACAAAAATAAAAAAAATGAATGCCATTTAAGAAAAAGTACAAAGCAAACATTAAAATTAACAAAATTAAATAACATTCACCCTTGGAGGGTTGAACCAGCTTCCTCAGAAAATAGAAGTTTCTAGGAAATATCAATTCCACAAGAAGTCCTTCAGTTAGGAGAGATCAGGGCGTTAGGTGTTTCCAGTTCTTGCAGGGAGGCACCGACGTCATCCTACATACAGCGCTTGGTATTCTCAAATGGTCACCCATCTGATACTGACTAAGTTCGACGTTGCTTAACAACGATAAACGGTGTGTTAACTTAATTATGACGTTCACAATAAAGTTAAGCTGTCACTTGAATAATAATTGATGCTACAAAAACAGACTACAGTTTGTTTGATTGAAAACATTCTGTTTTTCAAATTATTAAGACATAAAAAGTATCTCATAATGTAATTTATCAAATGTTAAATTGCTCCCCCCTTCTTGCTACAATTTAAAAAACTTCCTGCATATGTTAAGATGAATTACAAACATAATTTTAGTAAGTTAGCTTTTGAAAATCAGAAAAAAATAGAAGTAAAAAAAATAAAAACAATGTTGATAGTAGTAGTAGTAGTAGTATAGTACTAATAATACTAAACACCTAAAAAAAAAAAAAGAAAGAATAGAAATAGAGAAATAAAGACAACAGGAGTAGAAGTATGAGGGAAAAGTTTAAAGCATCGATAGTATAGACAACAATAATAATAAAAAAGAAACGGGAATACAAGAAACCAAATTATAGGTGTAGTAATATGTACAAGCAACAAAAGTAATAGTAGCATCAACACAACAAAGGCAATATATATATCTTCTTCTATAATATAAAGCTGAACGTCTGTGTGTGTGTGTGTGTGTGTGTGTTATGGGGTTTATCCATTTTATTTTTACTTTCATATTTTGCTTTGGTTTTGATACCCCCAAATTCGAAGCTATCTCTTTACAACGCTTCCTTTTCCTAACATTATATATATATATATATATATTTATTTATTTATTTATATAAAATGGGTTAAGAAATTCCAACGAAAGAAAGATGTATATTTAAATAAGGGCGTAGTGTATATATAAATAGTTACAAAATGCAACAAACCGCGATGTGGAGTATGTGACATAATAATAGAAGGAAAAACATACACATTCAAAAACCTAGCACAAACATTCAAAATAAAAAGATCTAAATTACACCTCCAGAAATGTAGTATATGCACTAAAATGCACAGCATGCAACAAATTCTACATAGGCGCCACCAAAAATGTCAGCAATAGAGTAGCCTTACATAAGAGCAACATCAAAATTGCAGATAACAGATACCTCTGTGTTTCAAAACACGTACACACATGTAGTGGAAACAGCTTCAAAATAATGCGAATCTTCCAAACAGACAATTATTTGTATTTACTTACACAGGAAAAAAACTTCATCACAAGATTCACTCCTGAACTGAACAGAGCCTAATATCAACACACAAAAACATGAAATGCAAGGCACACTCGCATGCACATCCATATACATATACACACCCACACATAAATCAGAACCGACACATAAAACGCGCGCGCGCATACAACCACACACAGACATAACACCCCTATCTCTAATACAACACACTGAACAATACCAAACCTACGTAACCTCGAAACCAACAACACTAGGAAACACCTAGAACCATAGTACAATATCTGTTCCAACATCTCGCTCCCCTCTCAGTCAGTGGAGGAGAAATCTCTCATGACTGAGACAACTATCATCCCTTCTATCATCCCCTTCCCATACCTAAACCCCTCCAATTGCCCCCCCCCCTCTGGGGAACGAGATCTTTCCCACACTAGGAACCGATCCTGAGTCTGGCCATACCCACATGGGGAGACAAATAAATAGAAACATTAAAAAAATCCCCTATACATATTTTTAAATACACCCCTCTATCTAAACAAACATAATATAAAGAATACCGGAAAAGACTGAAACGAAAAATCACAATACTAAAATCTAAGAATCCAAAAAATAAATATCAAAATAGAATGAAAGCACCTCTACCCTTATTTCAGAAGAGCTGGTTCTCCTCCCCCCTCCACACATATACACATTAGTAACGACCTTGGATCACAGTCACCTTCCTAGGGAAGCAAATAACCTCATAATACTATAAAACTGTACACACATTTTCAAACCAATAAAAGAAAACACACACACACACATACATACATCCTACCCTAAAGGAAAAGAAAAAAACACAAGCAGAAAGAGAGAGTGAGAGAGAGAAACACAACACTGGAGTGACTACAGCCGACTTGCCACAGCCCAATAAAAGAGTAATAAAAATTGAACATTCCAATGAATAGTAGACACTTACACGTTTCCACCCCTTGGAAACACTTCAAATGAACTATGAAAATGCTATTTTTACATTTCCAACACATTTTGAAAATAATTTCTGAAGAGGACGCTTCACAGAACGTCTGAAACGCCTTAAAAACAATTTCAATGATTTAAAAACATTATTACAATTATCTAAACATAATTCTCAATGAAAAACCAAGACACGGAATAATAAAATAATGTTAAACAATACACATTGTTGGTGACTACCCCCTTATATAAATATATATATATATATATATATATATATATATATACATACACACACACACACTAGCAAAAGTACCCGCCATTGACTGGGTTCAAAAACAGCCTACAGGAAGGGTTGTAAATTTGGGTTGAGTTTGGGGGTATCAAAACCAAAGCAAAATATAATGAAAGTAAAAATAAAATAGATAAACTCCATAATTTATTATACCATACCTGTTCACACTGAAACACTTATCACAATATTCTGTGAATCTATATTAAAAAACCTTGTTAAACTTTGTGACATATTTCCATTCTATGGAGGTTAGGTGTGAACGAACACCCCATAATTTTATTATACCATATTTCTTCAAACTGAAACATAGTTATCAAAGTATACTTACGAAGATAGATATGAAAAGTCTTTATTAAAGTTTGTGCCTATTTCCATTCTATGGAAGCCAGGCGCGAACGCAGACCCCACAATTTTATTATACCATCCCTATTTAAGTTAAAACATACTTATCAAAGTATTCTTATGTACATCTATATCAAAAACACTTGTAAACGTTTTTTTTTGTTTTTTTTTTAATTTTTAAATTTTTTATTTCCATACTTTGTGGACCAGGCGCGCCTGGTCCACTAAGTATGGAAATTTTAATGAACCACCGTTCTGCAGGATCAAACATACCCATTCCTGTGTCTCGATACATCTTCTATCATTATATGTAATCAGTTTTTTAAAATAGTCAACCATATAGGAGCCTATTCGTGACCACACACACACATTTATATTATAGATATATAGATACATAGTAGTAGCAGTAATACTACAAAGGAAACAAAAGTAGCAGTAGTAGCAATATCACAAAGCAGCAAAAGTAGTAAAAGCAGCAAGAGCACAAAAGCAGTTTGAAGAACAGATACTACACTTTGATCTGGACCAAAAGTAAAAACAAATGTAGTATTAGTTGAATGTAAAGGAAAAGTAGTAGTAAGGTGACAATCATAGTAGTAGTAATAGAAAATGTCAGAAAGCAAAAGTAAAAGTAATATTGACTAAAAAAGTAACATAGTGTAAAATAATGGTAACAGCAACAGTTGGAACAATAGTTTATTTGCTTTAGGGTATATTAATCTTTTCTTGATTATTTCATGTCTAAGCACAGTAAAGTTTGTAAATATATACATTAGCAGGCTGCCCGGCATTGCCCGGTCGTTAAAATATGCTTAAATATGATATTTTGATTAATGCAAAGTTTGTATTTATTATTATATTATATTGGACTCAATATATAGTAATGATTTAAAAAGTTATAAAAAAAAAAAAAAAAAAAAAAAAAAAAAAAAAATGACTTGTGCGCCACCACCGAGCATTGAAACCAAAACATTTATATTTAGAAAAAGTAAACAAGTAAAAATACTTTTAAAAATATATTATGGGGAGTGTAATCTCTTCTAAAAACACTATCTCCTTCAAGAACAGTCATGACGTGTTTTCAATCAATATTTATTCAATAATTAGCGAGGGTACCCAGCGTTGCCGATAGTTTGAAAAAGAAAAAAGTGTTAGCAGACAGAAAGGCTCGAACACGCAACATAGAGGAGGCGGAAAAGAAAGTAGAAGAAAACGTGACATGTTACCGCTATGCCAAGACGGGAGCGGAAGTGTAAAGTGTTGAAATTTAGCGATGTGAACCATCACGCCATAGAGGATAGCCAAGTGAATGAGAAATACAGCAAAAAGCTGTAAGCTTAACTGGCTGTAGGCCAGTTTAGCTTTCAGCTTTCTGCCGTATTTGCTTCACCATGACGTTTAGGAAAACCAGCGCCCCAACATGAGGGGGTGCTCTAGCAGTGTTTTAATGAATAGCAATTGTCTGATATGAAGGGTATTCCCCACAGTGATCGAAGCTGATTGCCTTCAAGACGTGTCGGCCATTTTCTTTTTTGCAATAAAATTTATATTGAATTTTAGAGGTATGCTTTGTTGTAATTGTTATGTTTATTTTTTGCCACTGTCTTGGAGCAAAAAACAGGTGAGATAAAATATCTTACAAAGTACAACAATGTTTACACTTAAACTAATTAACCGAACATTATGAATTTTAGAACACAGCTATAAGAGGTCGAAATGTGGGCTATATTTATTTTAATATAGTTTTATGAAAAGGGAGTGAAATTTTTTTTTTTTTTGGTAAATTTTCAGATAAGGTCAGGTCCACCTTAACAAATTTTCTTTTAAATGACGACTTTTAAAGCTTTTCGGCTATGCTGAATACGAACATCGCATTGAGATTTTGCAGAAATAAGTAGTTATCGCGATATAAAAAGTTGTATTATGCATTGTATTCTTTGTCGGCCATTTTTTACGCGCGTGCGCCATAAACAAATCTACTCATCTACGACATTGCATGCACGTAAAAAAAGATGGCCGCAAAAAAATACAATGCATAATACAACTTTTTATATCTAGATAACTAATTATTTCTGCAAAATTTCAATGCAATTTTCGTATTCAGCATAGTCGAAAACCTATAAATGTTGTCATTTAAAAAAAAAAATCGTGGAGGTGGGTGGACCTAATCTAAAAAAATACCTTTTTTTTGTAGAATTTGAGTGAAACAGGTGAGATGAAATATCTTACACTGTTTTTTTTTTTGTTTTTTTTTATTGCAAAAGGGAAACTTACGTTACGTTTAAATTTAAACTCGTAATTGTTTTTTTTTTTTTTGCAAGAAATAATATTTTAACCTTTTAATTATTGCTAAATAATTTGTTAAAACTTAACAGTTTAAATGTATAATCTTTCCAACTTCTGTTTAAGGTAGCGTTAAATGCTAGATATTTCAGAACAATTAAATTTTTATATGTTTATTCGGTGATTATTCGTTTATTCATACTGATTATTGTAATTGTAAAGAAAAACAAACTTTCTGTCATTGCGTAAATTTTAAAAATTAACCCATGAGGTGTTTTGTGGCTTATAAAAATTAATTAAGCTTAAAGCTTAATCTTCAAAGTCTTCCTTAATGAAGATTTAATTTAAGTCATTTGCATTTAAGTTAGTTTTTCCTTACTATAAAAGAAAAAAGAAATAATGATTCACGTTTCAGTATGTTTTTTTTCTTTTGTAATTGACTAAACCATACTTGTTTTATCAAATGTTGTGTTCTTGTCTGCTGTTTAAATGTTAAGATTTCAGTTAATATTGTTTATTTGGTCTCATTTGACGCACGCTACCGGAAAAATAAATAAATAAATAAATAATTACATTTTTATTAAGGGCGCAAGAGTTATTTCCCCTGGAACGTTAGTTAAAACGGTCGTTTTTTTTTTTTCTTTGCCAATTTTATTTTTTTCTTTCCTTCTTAGTTGGAAAGGGTTAGTGTTATTTGCATAAATTAACGTTCGCTGTTCGAATATAATACTTCCCTGGCTTTATTAAGCCCTGGTCAGTTTAGTTTTTTTTTTTTTTTTTTTTTTTCCACCCCTTTATTTTTTCTTTCTGCTGCGAGCTGCTAACCATGGTTAATAATGAAGATCTAGTCTCCCGAATCGAAGCGAAGAAATTTTGCATTACCAGCACACTAGACTGGTTGATTGAAAATACTACTGGACTGGCCTCTCTCGAATCTAGATCTTTGGATAAATGGTTAACTGAGTTAGATCCTCTATTCGACCAGTTGATTCCCCCACTGAAGGAAAAATAAAAATATGCAGAGATTCAGTTGATGCGAGATAAAAATACTCGGGATGAAACCTAGTCCAGAAGAATCTGGTTCAAAACAACCTACTGCTATTCAACTGATGAGAATGGAATTGGACTCTCCTAAATTTAGCGAGTTTCCCTCATAGGATAAATTCGCATTTCGTAGCTTTCTCAAGAGATTGGAGTTCTGTTTGACCAACATGGGGAAAGCGGGCAAACTACTTTTATTAAAATCAAAATTAATGGACAAGGCGTTTAACCTTGTTTCAAATTTAGACATAACTCCTGGTAATTACGATCAGGCATTGGCATGTTTAAAAGAGAGCTTGCTTAATCCTCTTTATTTAAAAAAAAAAAAATCAAATTTTCGAGGAAATTACTCCTCAGTCAGAAAGTATTACACTATTGGAAGATCTCCAGGTCTTCCTCGAATGTGCCAAACTAGACTTATGCGAAATAGACAAGTCATTTGGTACGGATTTCCTTTTGGAGAATGCAATGTCAGGAGCTATGATAGCCCATATCGTGTTCACAAAATTCTCAAACAGTGTACATAGGTAAATTATGAACAGGACAAATGAACATTTCCCTTCTCTTTTTTCTATAATGTCACAAAGTTTTGACATTTTGGATGGCAGCACCATTAGACGCGACAAGGCAGGAAAATAGTCTGTCCAAAATGTCCACTTCTTGTTTGGAATCAAGGTTCAATATGGCGGCCGGTTCCTACTCCAAACCCATTAACGTAAAGAAGAGTATGAACACCTTCAGGACACTCACTTATAATGGCGAAACTAATAAAATTTGTAAATTATGTAAGGTTCAGACCATTCTGTTAAGGACTGTCCCAAATATCAGAATTTTGATGCTAAATTTCAAAGGGCCAAGGAACTTAAATTGTGTACCAGGTGTCTTTGTGATCACTCTGAAGTTAATTGCAAGGGCATTAAAGGATTTCCATATCCTGATGTTGTTTGTGGCCTAAAGAATCACTATTCTATTATGTGCCTGAAAAGTCCCGCATCCTTTAATGGGACAGGAAAACTGTATTTTTCCTGTAATTAAAATCTCAATGAGGGTAAAAGGCCACCCTGTTTATTTCTACTGCTGGTTAGATACGGGAAGTCAGAGGTCATTCTTTTCACAGACAGTTTTAAACCAATTAAGTTGTAGAAAAAAATTAAATCCAGGGACGGTTGAGATTCCAGTAAATACTCTTATTGGGTCTAATTCTTTGAAACTTCAGGAATTTAAAGTCTTCCTGTTTTTTTTAAAGACCCTTTCTATTTTCTGCTCTATTTGCTAACGACCTGAAACTGAATTTTCACGTGGACAGGTTTGACGAAATCACGTCTAAATTGACTAATGAGGGTTGTTGTCTTTGCCCAGGATACTCAAGATTGCTATGCTATTCATGGAATAATAGGTCTGGATCTAATTCAACGGACAAATAACCCCCATTTAATCAAATGTTTGAGAGGTACTGTGTGGAAGATTTCCAAGTATGTAATTCCTTTCGGTGAAGGGTCCAAATTTTTAAATTTTAATTCAAATGTTAAGAAAGAGTTACTAGCCTTTGATAAGGTGCTAAATGCTTTCCCTACATGCAATTCTTTTTTTATTGATGGCGTGCTGAATCCTACTGTTACTTATGAGGATGCACTTCACCCGTGATTTTTCCGTAAAGCGCAGAATGGAGGTTTTTCTCTCTAGATTCCATTGCAATTGATGAGAACAATAAGTTGTCTTCCTGTGATGAAGACAAGATAAATAAATTTAAAGAATCTATCATCCTCAGGGACAGTAAATATTATATTGATCTGCTGTGGGACTGAGAAACTTTCTAAAGTAGAGTCTAATTATGTGCCCTCTCTGTGAATAATGCAGAGGGTGGCAGAGTTCTTAAATAATAAGAGTCTATATGATGACTATCTGCAAGTTTTCAGAGAATATGAAAACTAGAATAATTAAATCCACCTGGAAGATACGAGAATTACATCTGGATTCCCCACTGACCTGTTATTAAGGACGGTTTGAGGGTAAGAACAAAGTCGGTCCTGTCTTCAACTGTTCATTAACATTGGGGGTGGGGGTACTTCAATCAATGATGCCGCTTACTCTGGTGTCAATTTAACTGCTCAACTATTGGACCTATTACGAGACTTCAGAAAAAAAAAAACAATTATATTCTTTTAGGCGATTTGCATAAAGCCTTTCTACAGATTCATCTGATAAAAATATATTTTGCTTTTTTCTTAAGGTGGACGATAAATTTTACACCTTTAGATACAATGCTATTATATTTGACTTTAATGCCAGTCCTTTTATTTTGAGTTTTATTCTCAAATTTCATGCTGGAAAATATAAGGTTGATTTGGCCTCTTATAAAATTTCCGACAAGTTTTATGTTGACAATTTGGTCACCACTAGTTGTGACCATGATTCATTACAATCAGTTTATAGTAATGTCCGTGGCAGGTTAAATCAAACAGGGTTTGAGCTACGGTCCTGCAATTCCAATTGTGCGAACTTTCAAATTAAAATGTTGGAAGATTCTATTACATCTTCACTTCCCACCCATGAAAAAGTGTTGGGTTATCGATATTCTCAACAAGATTCTTTTAAACTTACTCCCACAGCTATAGATGATAATGATAAACGTAGGGCTCTATCTCAGATTTCGAGTGTATACGACCCACTGTCGTTGCTTCTCCCTGTCACTATTCAGAGGAAGATTCTAGTCAGTCAATTATGGAAAAACAACTTATGGGATCAGCAGATCCCTGAAAGTTTTCTTTGTGGCAAATTCATGCCAAAGAATTAAATAATTTATAGGACTGAGTTCCCCAGATGTGTATTACTAGAGGACTCCTCAGTTGAAATCATTTGCTTCTGTGATGCATCTAAGCATGCCTATGGACTTCCATTATATGCGAAACAAGAGACCCAATGTTCCTTGATGTTCGCAAAAGCTAAAGTGGCTCCCATCAAAGGGAGATCACTCCCTGTCTTGGAATTAATGGCTATATATCTGGCCCTAAAGTTATTCCTCTGGTCTGGAAGGCCCTATCCATGCCCTTTTTTTTATCAGATGCACAAGTAGCCCTGTCATGCGTTTTAAATGGGAAGGGGTCCTACAAATTATATATATATATATATATATATATATATTTATGGAAAATTATATATTGGATAAATTCAAATTTAATGCTGTTTTAATTCTAATTTTCCAAGCTGCTTTATTTGTTTCTCGTTACATTAGTTGCCTTCCCCAATTTAAAAAAGGGGGGGGGGGTAATTAAAAAAAATGAAAATTGTTTCTCCCACAAATTAGCAAGAAACTATTTTGTTTTCTCTTGTTAACAGTATTTCTTGTTCCTTCATTCTTCTTTTTTCCTGAGTGAAGTAGCTAAAAAACCAATATGGCGACCGGTTCCAACCTCAATTCTATTGATAATAAAAAGGGCTTGGATCTCTTTAAAAATTTCACTGATAATAGTGAGAATAATATTGTTCAGATAAAGCATTAATTCTTAAAATCAGTATTTGCGGTCAATTGATTTAAAATAAAGTCACTTTCCTTCTTATTGTCAATAACTGATCTAAACAAACTAGATTCATTGTACACAAATTCATTTAACAGCAGACAGACACACACATTTAAATTCAATAATGATAATTAACTGTATTAAAGTTAAGTCCCTCGGGACAATCTTTGTTAACTGTCACTTATTGACAGTTTTCAAAATACCTCATATTCTAATTAAAAAAAAAAAATAATGCATAACCATTACTTTTTTCTCCTTTTCTTGGCAGTGTGTGAGAAATTCTACAATTATAAGCAAGCCCTTCATTGGCTGATTTGGCCACCCACTGTCTTTGTTTAGACCAATGAAATGTGATGAGTTTGGCAGACTTTTCAACGCCTTTTCTCGTTACAGGCAGTTCCAGACATGCAGCCGAACAAGACAGGATGGAACTCAACTCTCTCTGAATATGAGACAATTTGGACGCCTCTAACCTTCATCTCCTTGAGACTTTATTTTTAAGCCTAAATGATTAGTCTAAGTTATTATTATATATGTCTCCCAGAGATTTTTTTTATGGTCAGAATTATCGACCTGTCATTAATGACTTTTCCTTCAACAGAACATTAATTATGACATTCTGTAATGTCAACTAAAGTCAAGAATTGAATCTTTTCATCAGAAGGCATCATACCAGTTTTATGAAAAGGGAGTGAATTTTTTTTTTGTTTTTTTTTCAGAATTTGAGTGGATATTTGACGTCATCAATAAATAGTTCACAAATGTTATTTTTTGAGGGAGTATTTTAGAAAGCATAATATATAGCACAACATCCCATTTGAAATTGTAAATATATCAGTTCAGCATTGTATTTGATTCGTACCCATTGGACACCAATTAAACAAGATTCCCTGAATTTCAATTACTTCTTAAAACGATTATTTTTACAATTAATGTTTCCACTTCTCTTCTTGCTTCTTCGTTTAAATTCATTTTGGGTGTCTTTTGATTAATAAATTGTTAGGTGAAAGTACAAAAAAATGCAAAGAAAGCCCCCTTCCTAATGTTAAGAATGGCTTTTTAAATGACATTAAAAAAACAAAAACATTCTTAACATTAGGAGTGCATCGGACATTAAGATGGAACCGATACTACCAGTCAGTATGTAAGCCTTCTAAAGCTTTTTCTCACAACTTCCCCTGAGCTATGTTCATGTTCAGTTCTATCTCCTCTGAGATCATCCGACCACTCCGTTGTATCAGTTAAGATAAAAATGAAATGTAATAAGTCTTCAGACGTACCTCTCCACCGTACTGTATATCGATATTCTATGGCTGACTGGGATAGCTTCCGTACATTCATATCTGATCTACCTCTGCATTCCATGTTTAAAAAGGATGTGTCCTCTACAGTATCAGACTTGACCAAATGGTTAATTGTAGGCATAGACCGATTCATACCATCAAAAAAATTCCAACAAAAACCTAACAGCCATGGTTCTCCCTAGAATGTGCTGCTGCTACCATCGTGCACAGAAATCATTTTTTCCATAGCTACCAACGTAATAAATGTACTGAGACCAAAGCTGCTTTCAGGACTGCCAGCAACCACTGTAAAAGAGTAATAAAAAATGCAAGAGAGCTATATGCTCAGTCTGTTAAATCCAAAGTAGCTGAGAAGTGGCTTGGTTCCCACCAGTTTTGGCAAATAGCAAACAGGACCCTGAACAAACGCATACGTTTTATCCCAACTATCATCAATGGACCTGAGGTCATCTCGTCAGCATCAGACAAGGCCAGACTATTTGCCAAGAACTTTGCAGCTAATTCTACTCTATGCGACGAAGGTCATCAACTCCCTGTATTTCCTCCTATAACAGACAACACACTATGCAACATACAAATATCTGTGCGTAATGTCACCAAGCTAAGCAAGAAACTTGATTCCAGTAAAGCAACTGGCCCTGACAGCATTCCAATTATAGTGTTGAAAAAGCTTCAACCAGAACGTGCCCCCATACTTACAAAACTGTTTAAGCATTGCATTAAGAAGTGCTTTCCAACACCATGGAAAACCTCATCAGTATGCCCTGTATTTAAGAATTCAGGTGATAAGTCATCTCCCACTCAGTACAGAACAATAAGTCTCCTGTGTGCCATGAATAAGTAGCTGAAATCCATATTTAATAGAGAAGTAATCAACCACCTCAGCAGAAATGACCTTAGTGACATGCAATATGGTTTCCGTTCTGCTAGATCTACAGCAGATGTGCTAATGGTTATATCTCATAGGATTAGTGAATCTCTCGACAAAGGCTTCCTTTCTAGGGCAATTGCTCTTGACATATCAAAGGCCTTCGATAAGGTATGGCATAAAGGCCTACTTCACAAGATTTCCAGCTACTGTATAACTGGAAATGTTTTCTCAATTATTAAATCATTTCTCTCTGATAGGCTCATAAAAGTAGTGGTTGATGGGCAGAAATCAGAGGCCCACAGTATTAATGCTGGAGTCCCTCAGGGGTCCATCTTCCTGATCTACATCAATGATCTCCCAAAACACATACTTAAATCATTCGTTGACATTTATGCTGATCACACGACCATCTATGGCAACACATCAAAGGCTGTAAATGACAAAGTTCTCTGATTCTCTCTCCTCTGATCTTGAGCGCATGGTACACTGGGGAAGAGGTGGCTGATTACTTTAATGCATCTAAAACCAAGCTCCTATCTTTACATCATCAACGCTCTGATCCCCATCTGGCTGGCTGGTTGGTTGTTTTATGGCATATCAACCTTTTTCAGGTTATTTAATGCCGATCTAGTTATTTTGAGGAACGATTTTTTAATGGAGTATATTTTTTTTTTAAAGTCAGATTCTATTTAACCCATAGTTGGGACCCTAACAGGTATTACCACTCCGGGTCAGAGTGGACCTGGGAGCAATGGCAATTAAAGGGTGACTCCACACTCCCCAAAGCCCGCAAGGTGGGGCCTCACCATCGGATATAGTTTTAGGTCATATCTAGGACCCCCCCCCCATCTGGCATCAATTGAAATGGATGGCTCTCGTTTTGGGGAGGCTCCATGTTTTGACAAGTTTCTGGGTTTGACCGTTACTCCTGATCTGAAATGGAACATGTACATCAAGTCTGTTGTCAAGGTCGTTGGGAAGATGGTGGGATCCTTTTACCGCTCCAAAAGATATCTTACTACTGATGCAATTCTCTATTTATATAAAAGCCAAGTACGTCGAAGGATGGAGTACTGCTGCCACATCTGGGCAGGAGCTGCTAAAAAACAGCCTATCCTGCCTTGACAGAGTACAAAATAGACTTCATGGCTTAGTGGAGGATACCTTTTCTCTTCCCTGCAACCTCTCTCCCACAAAAGAGACGTTATGAGCCTGTCTTTGTTTTATCGTTATTTCCATGGCATCCCCTTTTCTCTTCTCTGCAACCTTTTTCCCCATAGAAGAGACGTTGCGAGCCAATCTCTGCTTTATCGTTATTTCCATGGCAAGTGCTCGTCTGAGCTCCAATCTCTGGTCCCCCTTCGCCAATCTTTCACGAAAAACACCCGTCTAGCTGAAACCACTGTCAATAATTTTCCTTACTCTTTATATGTGCCTAAATCAAAGCGTAGATTCCATGAGCAAAGTTTCTTTCTTAGAAGTGCACGACTGTTAACTCTCTTCCGTTTGCCTGTTTCTCACCTCACTACAACTTAGATGTCTTAAAGTCCAACATAAACAAATTCCTGATGAACCGCCTCCTTAAGTAAAACACTATCAAATCTCCAATACTAACGATTACTAGGATACTATCCCATTGATTACTGTATACGCAATAACCCTTATCCCCGAGTGGCTTCCGGGCTTTGATAAGTGGTTACCATGTAAAAAACAAACAAACCAGTAATTGTAAAGACAACACTTACATTTAAGATATTTTGTACAATAAAAACCATATTAATGGATTTTTAAAATTGTAATAAGGATTCTAGACACAAAGTTTAGTAGCCCTGATTTTAATCTTTGTAAGGAGCATAAAAGTGGTGCAAAACTTCTGTTCGAAGAATTAGTTTTCTTGGAACGGGTATTCTAGTGTTTGTGTAGAGAAATGTCTTACGCTTAAAACTAGATTGGCAGCTTTTTCGTTGTTTTATTTTGCTTTGTGTCAAAATAGGTTAACAATTTAATCTTCTAATGACTGAAAAGACTAGTTTTTAACCCTTGCCCTTCCAAGTTAGTATTATGCAATAAGCATAAATAATGGAATCCTTTAGTATGCGATACCTCTTCCTAAAATTATATTCCCATCTCATATAATGCACATTAAGATTTTAAAAGACTATGTTAACAAAACCGTAGCCTTCATAATCGAAAAGACACGGAAGAAACATAAACGAATTTAGAGCATGGGACGAGATGTGCAGACGTTCTATATATTAGCCAGTTAGTCCCCTCCTCCGAGTACAACGCCATGTACCTACGATATAATATTGCAGCGTATTCTTAAAGAAATTTGTTGTAAAAGCATCAACAGAAAAGGAGGTTAACATTAACATTACGTAACATTGGCTACGGCATTCCCAGTTGCCTTTTTTATTATTTGTTTTTAAATACCCGCCAATTTTCTTCAGTTTCGTTGTACATATACACTTAAATATTGCAAATATTACGAGCAAGAAGACAGGAGACGCTTTAGTAGTATTATTATTATGGTTCCCCTATCACTATCAGTCTAATATCACGACATAGCAAGAAAACATAATATCCGGAAGAAATAACAAGGTCATATTTTCACTGCTGACTGTCAACATCGAAGTGATTTTTTGTTTTGTTTTACAAATCAAACCAGGAAGAACAAATAAACTCTTGATTTTTTTAAAAACACAATCGAACATTAATTTCCTTTAGAAAAAAAAAGGTTTATTTCATTTTCACCATAAAATTCTCAAAAATTATTTTAAAATGTGATAAACTATTGCAGATTAACAGGTTTCGCAAGACCCCCTCCCCTCCCCACCGGAAAAAAAATGATATCCTACTTTCATATGCGATTACGCCAGTACACCCCGAAAAACTTGGTGTGTGTGTGTGTGTGTATATATATATATATATATATATATATATATATATTAGAATTTTGTGTGGAATGAGATATGTTTCGCATATAAATTTAACATGAAATGATACTTTTTTTTTTTCAGACCACTGTAGCGTTTTAGGACAGTTACCCCTTTTTTTTCCGCTGTGAGAGGCAAAGTCTATGCGTATTCTGGGGTGGGGGCCGGGGTCTATATTTTTAGGCAATTATGAGTGGTTTTACGACTTTGCCAGTTGCCAGTAAGACTTAGGGGGGTGTAACGGAATAATGAGCGACTCTACATCTGGCCATATCGGTTGAGTGAAAAAAATAATAGTCCGGTTACGAAAGAGTTACGTTTTTATTGTAAAACAAATAAACACATTTGCAGAAAAGAAAATGTGAAACTTTTGCAAACAATTTTTTTTTTACTTATATTTTACAAAAATAATACTTGATTAAATTTCGCATTAGTATTATAAAAATATATTACTTTATTAAATATTTATTGATTTCTTTAACTTTATATTATTAGAATTGCTTTATGCACTTATGTTACCATGCTAAAATAATATTATTTAGAAAGCTATTCTTAACATGGGACGGGAGGGAGTTTTATAACTATTCTATACTTTCATCTAACAATTAAATAAACATTAACTTGAAAATACGATTTAAAAAATAGCACGGTAACAAATGCATCAACACTTTTTTTTTTTTTTTTTTTTAAATTAGAATACAATGGTTTGGATTTGTTTTACTATTATAAAATATTACTTAATACAATATCTTTGTGTGTGTAGGTGTGTATAAACATTTTGAGCCCACTGTCTAAAAATTCACACAAAATTTAGGAAATGAACCAATTTTAATGAAATTTTCAATAATTATCAAATAAGACCACGAAACAAAGAACCCATTATTTTTATTTGAATCTTAGTAGAAATGCATTTTGTTTAAACAAAAAACACCGGGTTTGTATTACTGTGAGTGCACAGATTCGAAAAAGTTGTCAAAAAACAAATATATAACAAATGAATGTTATCAAAGGCAAGATAAGTTACTTTTTCTACCTAACTGGATATGTTTTTAGTGTTTTTATTGATTGTAACATGTTTATTCAACTCGAAAAACATACAGTGTTTACCGATGTATTGGAAAATTTAAAATAGCGCCCGAATCTCTCTTTGACACGGTAAGTTTGGGAAAAGGAGTTACAAATAAAAAATTAAAAACATAGGCTGACATATATTCGGTGGGGTTTTAACAGTATTTGGCATATTTTTACAATCAATAAAAATACTAAAAACAAATCCAGTTAGGTAGGAAAGTAACGGTACTTGTACAGTTTAGTCAAGACATTAAAAAATGAAAATAGCGAAAAAAGTTTAAATTGTATGTATCCGTTAAGAAACGAAGTTCTCCGAAAAAAAAAAAAAAATTCACTTAATTTCATCAAATAGTTTTTTTTTTTTTTTTTTTTTTTACAGTGGAAAAACGCGTTTTTATGAGATCGCGTTGAAGGCAGCCATCTGGGATTAAAAAAAAAACAAAAACAAATTTGTTTGAATTTTAGAAATGCCAAAGGGAGATAACTCCAGTTAAAGCGCTGACACTCTTTCTCATCTTTAATACTAGTTTTTCTTCCTAAAAATCGAACATTTTGCTCGGTATCATAACAAATTGTTTTTTCGCTGTAAAAAAAAAACAAACAAAAACTATTTTCATTTTTTAATGTAAAAATGTTTGTAAAAGTGAGAAATTATTTTAATATTCATTTAAAAAAATTGATATTTTTTTTTTTAATTAAATTTTTTTTTTAACCTCCACAAATGTTAAGAACGGCTTTTGGAATGAACCCCACACCCCCGCCCCCATGTTAAGGACACTTTCAGAATAAAAAATTTTGGGGGGGAGGAGGGGGATGCAAAATTTAACTGATATTTGTTGTCAGCATACCCATCTGCAAATACTAAAAAAAAAAAAAAAAAAAAAAAACGTTTTCAGTGTCCGTTGCAGTTTGAATTGATTATCGAGTTTCCAAAGACATCGCGGTCATCTTTTGTTCCCCGGCAGCGTTCAACATTACTCGTTTTTCGAACCGAATAAACATTTTACATTGAAGAAAAACACAAAACAATTATCCAAATAGGTAGAAAAGAATTGACTTTGATAACATTTATTTGTAATATTTTTTTTAACATCTTTTTTCGAATCTGTGTATAGTAAAACAAACCCGAAGTTTATTACAAAAACGCTTTGTTTTCGCACCATTCAACAGTATGTTGTTCATCCGTGCATGTAAATTAAAAATATTTGTAAAAGTGAGAAATTATCAGTAAATGAGGTCCACCTCCACAAAAGAACGGCTTTCAGAATAAACACCCTCAACCTCCCCATGTTAACAACGGATTTCGGAATAAGCACTATTTGGGGGAGAAATATTTGCAAAATTTAACTGATATTTGTCAGCATACCCATCCGCAGATACTATATAAAAAAAAGTCGATAAAAGTCGTCATTTAAAAAGAAATTTAAAAATGAATGTTTGTAAAAGTGAGAAATTATTAATAAATGTTTAGTAACTTTTTTCTTTTAATATTCATAAAGAGTAACACTTTTTTTCAAAATAAATAAATGTTCGTAAAAGTAACAAATAATCGTTTAGTTACTACGGCAACGTCAGTAAATAAAAAAGGAACTAAGGGAACAACCATTAAATTTTTCTGCTGGTCGTCATGGAACTCAACGCCCAATGAGTATCATTTTTCGAATCTATGTGTACAGCAATACAAACCCAAAACATCTTTACTTAAGTTATGGTTTTCAGTAGAAAAAAAAAAAAAAATATTTTTGCTTTATGAAAATAAAGCGTCGTAAATTGTAACAATAAGAAAAAAAAATTTTTTTTTCAGGAACATTAAGAAAAAAGCCCCTAAACTCCGTATTAATGAATTCAATATAACCGGAAGAAAAATTAGGCACTTGTTTAAATCAACACATAAAAAAAAAAAAAAAAAATGAAAATCTCGAAAAAAAGGTTATATTGTACGGATCCGTTTTCGACTGAAGATCTCTGGAAAAAATTCATTTAATTTGGTCGAGTTGTATTTTATTTATTTATTTATTTATTTATTTTACAGCGGAAAAACGTTTTTACGACAGCGCGTTCAAGGTAGCTATTTTAAATTTTTTGAACACGCCACGAGGAGATAATTCAGTTTAAAGCGTCGACACTCCCTCCCCATCTTTAATACTAGCTTTTCGTCCTAAAAATCTAACCTTTGCTCGGTATCACACCAAATTGTTTTTTCGCTGTAAATAAATAAATAAATAAATAAATAAATAAAAATCTACTCGATGAAATTAAGTGAATTTTTTTTTTCCGGAGAATTTCATTCCATAACGGATACATACAATTTAAACTTTTTTTGATAATGTACAAGTACCAAAAATTAATTTCTCGAACTACGATGAATTAAGCATTGTTTATTTAATATTTTCACACGCAAAAAAAAGATAATAATTGCAAAATATATTTCCTCTTTTTATAGACCACATTTTAGCGTAATTTTTATAGGTAGGATTCTAACATTTTCCTTGCCTGAATAAATGTGTAATCTTCAGCGTAACATAATTTTTTTATCATCTTGGAAAATAATTTTTGTTTAAATTTAGAAGTAGGTACACAGAAAAATAATTAAATTAAAGAATGGTAAAAATTATACAACGTTCACAGTACGGATGCAAGGCTGAGAAAGAAAGAAAGAAAGAAAAAAAACAGCACTACCTAACGCCACTTTTAAACAGCCTTTTGACTTTCTGACATTTTGGGCTTTCGTAGAAGCCATGCTTAGACGACTTCGTTTGTTCTGTTTGAGCGAAGCCAGAATCTCTAGCTTTTGGGGCTAATTAAGCTTTTATTTTTCAAGATGTTATTATTATTATTAACTCAATATCTTAAAACTTTACTTTATTAATTATCTTTTAAATAAATCCAGAAAACTAATATTTATCTTTCAAAGGATTTTTACAATGAATTTATTCAACTTCAACATTTAGCTGAACTTTTCAGTTTCTGAATGTTGCTGTGAAAACATTTTTCACGTTTACAAAAATATTTTTTGCCCTTTGTAAATTAACTTTAGGGTTTAATCGTTCAAATGTAAAAAAAGTAATCGGAAATCGACAAAAAAATGATGATAACCCAGCTTTCAAAACTATGTTCCCTTATTAGTTTTCCGTCATTAATGCCTGTGCCTACTTTAAAAAAAAATAGTATTTTCAATTTAAATTCAAGTTTTATATTATTGTCATGGTACTTGTACAGTTTAATCAAAACATTAAAAAATGAAAATATCGAAAAAAAGTTTAAATTGTACGTATCCGTTTTGGACGGAAGATCCCCCCCCCAAATTCCCTTAATTTGATAGAGTAGGTTGTTTTTGTTGTTTTTGTTTTTTTTACAGCGGAAAAACACGTTTTTATGAGATCGCGTTGAAGTCAGCCATTATGAAATGAGCATGCCACAGGGAGATAACTCCAGTTAAAGCGCCGACACTCCTCCCCATCTTTAATAATAGCTTTTCTTCCTAAAAATCGAACCTTTTGCTCGATATCCTAACAAATTGTTTTTCGCTGTAAAAAAAACAAAAACAAAAACAAACTAATTGATGAAATTAAGTGAATTTTTTTTCAGAGAACTTGTACAAGTGGACTTATTGATCAGTGCTGAAATAATAACGTTATTATTTAAAAAGCCATTATTAACAGTGGGAGAGGAGGGTGTTTTGTACCTATTCTATACTTTAACCTTACAATTGAAAAAACAATTTTTTTATTAAACGTGGAAATACGATTTTAAAAATAGCTCGGATTCAGTAAGTGCACTAGCACCATTACACTTTTTTTTTTTTTCGATATTTTCATTTTTTTAATGTCTTCGTTAAACTGTACAAGTATTATTATTATTATTATTATTATTATTACATTGTTAAGTCAAAGTATAGAATAGATACAAAACACCCTCTCCTAATGTCTTTCTAAATAATGTTATTTCAGCACGGTAACATAAGTGCATAAGTACCGAATAACATGTTTCTAAAAATGATTTATTTTTTATATTTTTAGAAAAATAGAATACAATACATTTTTTTTTTTTGTAAATATCCAAATACGCTACAAGAACACCGACCACTCTAGTTTTTTTTTTTTTTTTTTTTATAGTTAATTGAGGTCGCTGACAACGAATCTGATAGTCAAACTTGGGTCAAATTTACCGTTTGCATGGTATTAACCCCTGAACCCATGAACTACTTTCTACCATTTTGCAGCTTCCGTTTACGGTACGCGCGCGCTGTAGCATAAACGTGGGGGCGGGTGTGGTGTGGGGGCGCGTGCCCCAACACCCCCCCCCCCGCTCGCGCCCCCAATGTAAACAGTAAAATCTTCGAAAAATCTTAAATGGTATTCTAATTGGTAAATGTCGGTGCGTTACATACGGAAAAACTGTTAACTAAACTGCAGAAGCATCTATTAAGCCACATAAATTCTATAATAATTGAATCCCCTTGCCGCAAAAAAAAAAAAAAAAAAAAAAAAAAAAAACGAAAAACAAAAATGTTTGGTGCTTATGTTTTTGTAAACCGCATTAAAAACTACGTGAGACAAAAAAATAAGCCCCAATTTGTTGTACTTTTCTTTAATTGTCAGCCATTCCGTAATTTTTTGATACGCCATGTGAGAAGGCAGTTTGCTAGGTGAAGCAAGCAAGCCGTTGTTTATGCTGCAGCGCACGCGCGTACCGTAAACGGAAGCTGCAAAATGGTGGAAAGCAGTTCGTGAGTTCAGGGGTTAATACTATGCAAACGGTAAATTTGCCCCAAGTTTGACTATCAGATTCGTTGTCAGCGACTTCAATTACCTATGAAACAAAAAAACAAATTAGAGTGGTCGTGGTCGGTGTTCTGTTGTAGCGTATCTGGATATTTATCTTTTTTTTTTTTTTTTACTTTTGTATTATTTAAATATTTTTGAAAGAAAAACACAAACAAACTTTAACAAATGTAATGCATGCGGATATGGTGTAACTTAAAAAAAAAAAAAAAAAAAAAAAAAAAAAAACTTAAACATGGCTGAAACTAAAAATAGGAAGTCCGGAATAAATGTACATGAGTAAGCGATTTTCAACTGACACCGGCTATGGTCGCCCATTGTTCTGTTACGCCGACTTAGGGTTACTGATAAAAAAAAGTTGGTGCTGGTGCAGTGGTGCAGTGGTGCACTTACTGATCCGCACTATTTTTTTAAATCGTATTTCCAAGTTTAATTAAAGTTTTATGTTTTTTTATTCAATTGTAAGGTTAAAGTATAGAATAGGTACAAAAGACCCTCCTCCCCTCCCATACGGATCAATAAGTGCACTGCACTATTGCACTAGTATCAAAAAATTAGTTAATCGCTTTTAAAACGTTAGAATGGCTTAGAAATTAATCATTTGACGTTAAATTCATGTTTTCTTCTTTCCTTCAAGTTTTTTTTATGGTGATCAAATCAATCTACAATGTCTTAGTTTTCATACTAAAAGTATTGATTTGCATGTTTTAACTTATTTTTTTTTTTTTTTTTGCTAAGGACTTAAACAAATGTAATGAATTATTTGTTTTAAATGGTTTAAAACAGTTCAATTTCGTATATATATTTTGGACGTTAAAAAATGGTGCTTATTTAGAATCAAACATATTAAAAAAAAAAAAATAAATTGCAGAAAAATCTTTATCATGTACGTACCCGTCAGGGAATGAAGATGTCATATTCCAAAAATCACGTAAATTGATCAAGTAGTTTCTTTATATAGAAAATCATTTTAAAAAATATTTTAATAGGAAAGTGTAGCCTTTACAAGGCTGATTTGGGAATTTAACACAGAAACCAACATTACTAAGGGAGAAAAATCAAATATAAAATGTTATAGCCAATAAAAATGACTTTTATACCTACCTGGTTCATTTTTTGTGTTTTAAAGTCATTTTAAATGCTCTATATTTTATCTGAAATATTTACTTTTCACGGAGTCTAAGCCAACAAAGATGGCCACTGTATTCTTTAGGTGTCGGTGGCCATCTTTGTTGGCTTAGATCTCGTGAAAATTCAATATTTCAGATGGGGGGATATTTAAAACTACTTAAAACACACAAAAAAATGAATTAGGTAAGTCACTTGTATTGGCTACGGTAACATTTATTTATTACATATGATTTTTTTTACCCCCTTTTTCGTTTGTTGGTTTCTCTGCTAAAAAAAAAAGTTTAATAACAATTAAGGAGCAAAATTTCTCTATTTATCCGTAATTAAAATATTCCAATATGATAGAATGAAAAAAAAAAAAAAAAAAAAATTCATTAACGTTTCGTCTTTATTACAATACGTTCTCAAGATGCTTAATTAGAAGAAATTGTACTTGTGCGTTATTTCTTCAAATCAATCAGCCAGAGAAAGTCTTGAAATATAGATGAAATGTTGATGGATATATAATTAATTTAGTATTTCCTTTTTCATTTATGTCATCTTTAAATAACCTAGGTCATTCTTCAACGTAATTCTAGACAGCACAAAAATATGCATTGTCTATCATATTTTCTGGAACTCATACAAGCATATTTCTTTAGAAGTTTGCAAAATCGTTCGAGTTTCAATCATATATATATATATATTTTTTTTTTTTTTACTTTAAGTAAAGAAATATATTAAAAACAAAAATGAGTCGGTTTCCTTTTTTTCTGTTCAAAATCTAAGGAATTTCATGAATGCTTCATTAAAAACGCTTAGACGAATGGAAAAGAGGTCATGGAGAAGAATAATGACAACAATTAACAATTAAATTTTGCTACAATCTGATGATATGCCATTTGTTTATTTTTATTTGCGATATTTGAGCGAATTAAACGATTTATACAGAAAAACATTTTACCTAAATGCTATGTGGGAATACATATATACATACATATATGACATTGGAATTTATTTCCGACATTATTTTATGTGTCACGTTGCTTGTTTGCGGACACTCATCTTTGCATAAGGAATATTATTAATAAACAATTTAGTTCACATGGCTGGGAGTAAACAAAGAACACCACAAAGTGAAAAATGAAACATTTCCCATAAGTTATATTTAAATAAACATTGATGATTTTTTTTTTTTTTTTTTTTTACATTTTCCTTAAAAATTAAAAAGAAAAAAAAGAAAAAGAAAAAAGTCCTATGCAACAGCAAATATGTTAACCGATAACAACAGTTCATAATATGAACGAAACTTTCTGGTTTGAAGCTTTGATCATATGTGGTTTAATATCCGTTTTACACGCTACTATGCATTGGACAGCTTTTAGATTTGTTAAGTCAACCTGTAATTTATTTTTTAAATCATCAGATGTCATCAAATTATCAATAAAAGTTCTGACAGTATAACAAAAAATAAAAATCCCATTAAAAGTGCTTAAGATTGTTAAAGCACAGCTATTTGAATCATAATACATTGAATTACATGTTGGGAGGGGGACTACTATATGATGCGACACAATAGAGTGTGTAAATATTTCTACCAGACCATCTGTAAAACTTTGAATATAAAATCCTGGGAAAGAACAGTTGGAAATAAGTCATACACCATCCACTATGACTATGCAATTCATACAGCTACATACCTAGAAAAGAGAGCTATTAAACAAAGTAATATGAAACAAGAAGGAGAAAGAAGCAACCTTAAAAGTTAATGATGTTGGGTTAAACAGAACTGAGAGGGAAAAGATACTGAAATACCAAGGTCTTATGTATGACATGAAAAGAAACGGGAATCTTAGGAAGATCTCCATCATTTCAGTAATTATAGGAGCAACCAGACTCATGATAAAGAATTTAAAATACTATCTGGCAAACATAGCCGGAAAACATAATGCAAGAGATACAAACAATTGCACTTAAAGTGATGGCTAGAATCTTAAAAAGATCTCTTGGTTGAAATGTCTGCGAAAGCATGTGATATCTGGCATTCAGTGTGATGTCCCATCCCCAGCTACAAAAAAATAAGAAAAAAAGTTTGAATTATCTACTAGACACCATCCACAAGTGTCTTTTGCTTCTCTGTACAAGGGTTTATCAGGACAACCCGACATCAGGATACTTGACCCTACAAGTAAATCCTGAGCAAATATTCAAAATATAGTATTTGAAGTTCAACTAAGATCCCTTTAACACAGCTATACACTGGTTCTTTTGAGGATGCATGTTCTAATATTGGTTTACTCAAATAACAGCATTTAGTTGGATACTCCACTGGACAAGATGAATTCTTGCCCTGGAACCTGGTATGATTAAAAAACATTAAAGATAAACTCAGGCATAATTAAGTGGTCAATTAAGGAGAGGAAAAATAATGTCCTTCACTGCGTTTGAGAAGTAGATAAGAATCTTCATTGAACACTTGAATATCTATGTGTAGCTTATATAAAAGTGAAGCATTAGCCCCAGGAAGATGTCCCCTTGATTTCTTAGAGTTGAGTGAAGTAAAAAAGAAAAATATACTGAAACTTTGTGGATCTTGTTTGCATTTTTTCTTCGTATTTGTACAGAATGGATGATACCACAAGGAAGCAATTTCATCCACTTAAAACAGTAGAGTTACAAATCCTCTAAAATGTCACAAAATGATATGTTGAGATGACAGCATCCATTAAAGCAGAGAGACAGCCCATGATCCAAAGAATCATAGGTTTTTATTTGGTCAGTGACTAAATATATATCTTATACATTAAATGAACCATTTAGATGGGAGAGTCTGATATATTACTAAAACTCTAGATCTAATTTGTTTGTGCCTGTGCAAAGTGGATGATATCACAAAGGACAGCAACCACTTAACAGAGTTGGAAGATACTAGGAAGAGATTCTTTATAATGTAAAAAAGTAACAAAAAGGATGACATCATCAATTAAAATGAATAAAGTGGAAATTATATATATATATATATATATATATATATATATATATATATATATATATATATATATATATATGACTACCCATTCACGTGAAATCACTTTTTTCTTTTTTTGCTTCACCCCATTCCCTCTGCTTCACTTTTTGTTACAAAGTAAGATCTATGACTTACTTGTAGTTTCATATAATACTTTTGCACGCAAAATCCGATCCCACATTTTGCTAAATCCTACCCTCTGATGAGAAGGAAAGTATTTCTTCAAAACTCTGCGGATTAAGGACTATCCACTTATTTAGTGCTTCCTTTTTAAAATTAAATTTTTGAACTCTTTTTTCAAAGTGTTTTTAACATTTTATTAACTACTTGTTCTTATATATATATATATATATATATATATATATATATATATATATATATATATTACAGAGTGTAATAGATAGTGTCTAAATGAGCAAAGTCTCAGTAAAATATATTTAAAAAAGGTGCTGTGTTCTGAGTATTGCAGTTATGATAAGCTCAATAGGTGTAATTACCCAGAGCTATATAAATAGTTATCAATCAAGTTTTCATAGAAGGAAACATAAAATCATTTTTATATGTACCATTGTTTTGGAAATGATATCCTTTTATTCATTCGATATTTACAAATAAAACCATCGGTAGTTTTATTTGTAAATATCGAATGAATAAAAACATTGTTTCCGAAACGATCGTACATATAAATATGATTAGGGTTGGATCAAATACAATTGTATTTGTATTTCAATTGTATTTAAATACAATTTTAATGTAATTGTATTTGTATTTTTAGATTTAGGAATAAATGCATTTGTATTTGTATTTTTAGACTTAGGAGTAAAAGTATTTGTATTTGTATTTCTGGTAACCTAAACGAAAGTATTTGCATTTCAATTGTTAAAAGTCAGTATTTGATCCAACCCTGTTCACATACATGTTGCATACGTGTACCAGTCTACCAGCCCTGTCCACTTCCAGTCACACACTCTGCTGCTAGTTGAGTGACGATAAGTCTGAGTCAAGTAGCTTCAATTCAGGGTTGCCAGCTTGGCTTTTTTAAGGCCAAATTTCGCGAATTTGGCTTTTTTTGAAGCAGTTTGGCTTTCAAAATTTTTGTTTGTTTTTTTTTCAAATTTATGCTTCAAATTTGGCCTTTTTCGGATAATTTTATATAAATATTTATTAAATATGGATTATTAAAGAAAAAGTTATAATAAAGTAATTTAAACAGTTGTTTGGATGTCTAAACTTGTAGATTTTAAAAAAAAACTTTTGACCTCCCACTCCCATTCATGGATTTACACCCTCTCCCACTAAGCGAATCTCACACCTAAATGTTTAATCCGGTTTCACAGTTACTTACTAAATGTCTATATGGACCCTTTCAAAGAGTTCACAGTTGAGTATGAAACCATTTTGGGGACATTTTTTAGTGCTGGCGCCTTGTCCCTGCCAATTAGGTCACTGAGTATATTTCCTCTGAAATAATTAATTCTTGTATTTTTCGTTTGAAATTCTTTAAAAGTAGTGTTTTGAAATTAATTGAATTAATTTATTTTCAATTTATAGAAATTTGAAAACTTATAACTATAGCTATTTAAAGTTGTATTTAAAATGAATATTTTTAAGTATTCATATACTTTTTCCTGAGTAGTCCCAAAAGTTTAATTAAAAGTCAATAATTATAGATTTTCTAACTATCTTGGATTAATAGACACATTTGCCTTAATAATGACGCATAGATTGTTCTTGGAAACAAAGTCTAGTTTTAGAGTTATGACTAAAATTAAATTTATCAATATTTTAGAGATATTTTAAGTTGATACCTCCAATCCCCTGAGTAAATTTGGTCTTCTGACGACTGACATAATTCTTTTAAGAATATGATTGACAAATAGAAACTTATTTACAAATTGTACCAATAAATATGGTATGGAAAAAATGGCACTAGTAAAAATGGTAAGTAGATGTGGAGTCTAAGATAATAACCAACTACTTTTCAATTATGCTGTCATCTTAGAAATCTGTCGATTATACTCGCATGTTTACTCATTGTAAGTGTTTTCTTCAGATTTCATGTGTAATATTAAATAGATTGTAACTCCGGGTCATTGCTTGTGATAAGTTTGAGGGGCGACACACAGCTGTAAATATTGCTACAGCATATGAGGATGTAGTGACTAAATTTGGAATTCGTGGCAAAGTGAGGAAAGTGGTTGCAGACAATGCTTCGTCTATGGTGAGAGCATTTGATATATGTCTACCAGGATTATATGGAAATGAAGTGAAAAATGAAAGTATCAAGGAAAATGGAGACATAGATAACATTGATATTTTGGAAGAAGAACTTGATATTTTGGAAGAAGAACTTGATCTGAATGAAGTCCTTGCCCTTCTTCCACCGGATCGGTCCAGTTGCTTTGCACACACACAACAAATCTGCATACGAGATGCCTTCAATGATCCCAGTGTCAGATGCAGCGCAATTGCAACTGTGATACACAAGTGCTGTAGTATTGTAGCTGCAATACGGCGATCTACTGTGGCAGCACCGTTCTTGGAAAATATTGGGATTTCACTGCAGGCTGCTAATGCTACTAGATGGAACTCTCAACTGACTATGCTTAAGTCAGTTCTCAAAGATGTCAATGGCGTCAACTCAGCTATTTGTCTCCTAGGATCGTGCAAGAACATACGAGAATTGAACGTAGTGGAAATAGCAATGCTAAAAGAAGTGGTGCAAATTTTGGACCCATTCCAAGAGGCACAGTTGTATTTGGCCTTGAACACAGCCTCAAACTATTCATGGAAAGTAAACCAACCTACTGCTTAAACTTGGCTAATGCACTACAGTCTTCTATCAAAAAGAGATTGCATCCGTTTCTTGATAGGACTGATGTCATTGCTGCAGCTGTCATGGACCCCAGGTTTAAGCTGTCATGGCTGTCATGTGAAAAAATGAAAAATAAAAATATTTCGAAGATTGTGGACCTAATTATTTCGCAGTCAACTCAGTTGTCTTTGAAGAACACAGTTCAAGAGAGGAAGTTTTTCATGACCGTGAACACAAATCAAGACGAGGCTGACATGAATGCAAAATGCCCTCGTCTTTTTGCCTACATGCCACCAGCTGGGAAGCTAAATGTAAGTCCATCAATAAGCGACACTACAGCGGTAAAGGCAGAACTCGATTCCTACTTAGAAGAATGTGTTCTGGCTTTTGACGTCAACCCACTGAGGTACTGGCGGGAAAACAAGAGCTTCAAGATTTTGAAGCCTTTCGCTAGAAATATTCTAGGGTGCTGTGCAACATCGGCACCATCTGAAAGAGTTTTCAGCAAGGCTGGTAATTTTTATACCCCAGAGCGAGCCAAACTTGGCCAAGAAACTTTCAGAGCTCTAATGATGATAAAATGCAATGAGGACATGATATAGAGTGTAATGTAGATGTCAAATTTGGAAGGAAATATTTCTTCTTTTTTCTTCTTTTCTTCGCATATTTTCAGATTGTTTAAATCAGTTATTGTATTTTTATTTGTATTTTGAGATTGAGGAATAAAAGTATTTGTATTTGTATTTTTAGCGTTAGTATTTGTATTTGCATTTTTAGAGTTAGGAATAAAAGTATTTGTATTTGTATTTGTATTTCTGGTAACCTTAACGAAAGTATTTGTATTTCAATTGTTAAAAGTCAGTATTTGATCCAACCCTGAATATGATTTGGTTATGTTTCCTCCTATGAAAACTTGATTGATAACTTGACACCCTTTCTATATATATATATATATATATATATATATATATATATATATATATATATTAGATGAACTGTAGCATCTAGTATATTATCTAAATTCTTTCACTTTTGTTATCTTGTTTAATCCTATGCATACTGAAGGACATCATTCATTAAAACAGGTGGAAGCCATTGGAATGATCCTTTATAATGTCACAAGTAACTAACATTATCCTGTGATGTCATTGATTAGAAAGGGGATAGAAGATATTCTTTATAATGCAAGATATGATGAACTATTAAAAGATGACAATTCTTTCTCAGTGCACTTGAGAACCCTCACTTCAGCAGACTTAGTTTCTCCAGATCATTTGGATTCAATTGACCTTCCAAGTTCATCTTGAAAAAGAGCTTTAATCCATCATATGTTTGTTTTGGGAACCTTGTGCAACCCATCCTGATCAACAAACAAGACAATAAAAGTTTGTTGAAGGGAGTCCTTTCTATGCTCATCATTTATAAATTTAAAAGAAAGTTGTCTTTTCAACTTGTCTGTACAAATAAAATGGAATAATCACATTGACACACCAGTTCCATTAGATCACTGAAGTTAAGTATCATCCAGCTGGGTCAGTACTAAAATGGGTAACCATTTGGGAATACCAAGTGCTATATGTGCTCTAGCTTATCTCAACATTGTTTCCAGTTATTCTGAACTTCTTGACACTTGAATCAAGCAGTGCTAACTCGGGAGAAGGGTGGTTGGGGGATTATGCAACACTTACTTCACAATTCTTTGCGTATCATTCATCATCCTCATCAGGATGATCAGATTGTCCTCATCGTTCCGACAGATGAAAATCCACAACTAAAACTATCAAAAGATACATTTATAAACTTTACATATTGTAGTTTAGTATGACCTCGAACAGGTCATGGTAAAACAATTTATTGTAATATTCATTCATTTTGGTTGTTGGTTTGGTTGTTTTTGTTTTACGGCATATCAACCCTTTTCAGATTATTTAATGCCGAATCCAAAGATTTAAGAAAATTTTTTTAATAGAATATATTTGTTTTCAAGTCGGTTTCTATTTAATCCATAGTCGGGACCCTAACAGGTATTACTACTCCGGGTCAGAGTGGACCTGGGAGCAATGCCAATTTAAGGGTGGCTCCACACTCCCCAAAGCCCGCAAGCTGGGACCTCACCATCGGATATAGTTTAAGGTCAAATCCAGGACTTCATTTTGGGTTTATGAACAAAATTGGTGGCTGAAGACACACACACAGCAAATTCATTCAATCAAGAGAAATAATTTTATAGTCTCAAAGTTATTTGCTTATAATCAACTAAAATTGAAAATTACAAAAATCTATGTAATAAAACTGAATCTGGCTCACTTCAATAATCATGTATACAAATTTGATTTTTATGAGCAAAAAAGGGTTTAATCTTAATAACTGATAATTTTCTATATAATAAAAGTGAACATATGTCTTTCCAGCATGCTTAACAATATTTTGAGGGAGAGGGAGTGAAAACAATAATTTTGTCTTTTCTTGATTAGTTTAGTTTCAATGATTGCAAGTAGTGAGAAGGAATTAAATTGTGGATTAATAGCTGGCAGTAAAACCAGTTAGTTTAAAAATAAGAATAAAAATAGTAATATAAGGAATCAAAGCTGAGAATAGGTGTAGTGGTCTGTATTTATTCCCAGGCAATATGCAATATTTCTAGTACTTTGACAACTCACATGGAAATGAAAGAATGTGCTGAAGGAGACTTCGGCATTTATGTGTCAGAACAAATGTAGTGTTATCAAAGTTGGTAAGAATTGTTCGACTCAGACCAACAAAGTAATATTTGTTCTGATATTACTCCAGGCAATCCAGATTGCTCCTATTTTAAAGGAGTTGGATTTTCCCAAATTAAAAACGGCACTTGTGTTTAACTTTGTCCTCATAGGGAACTAAGTAAATAGGAACAAACGATTAAAAAAATAAATATAAATTTTTGTGCTGTTAAATGGTTGTCATTTTTAACTACTTAATAACAGAAAACAAAGTTGCTGTTTGGAGTATTTTTCATCATGAATTACTTATAAAATAGATATAAATAAATTCATTTATCATATATCACAAGAAAATCAACTACTCAAAATAACACAATCAAGTTAACACAGCACATCTTGGAAAAACAAAAGTCTCAATATCCTACTGAATACAGTTGCATCGTAAAAAAACACACACACACACAAAAAAAAACAAACAAACATAAGGCAAACGAACGATGTTAAATCGAAAAAACAAAAAAAACAAAAATAAACGTTAACCCCCCCCCCCCTCAAAAAAAAAACAAAAAAAAAAACACGTGAAAAATGGCTTAAATAAGCCTGTTTCGATATTACAATTTTTAAAATCGGTGGGTACCCGGGTGTTTTTGGGTGTGTGTGGTCGGGATGGGGGTGTTAATGAAAATCTAAGAATAAGCGAAGTAAAAAAACAAAAAAAACAAAAAAAAACGAACGTTACGTGAAAAATGGCTTAAATATTTAAATTTGAAAAATCGAAAAAAAAAAAAAAAAAGAAAAAAAAGACATCTCACACCATGATTCGAACCCAAAATGTTTAGATAATGAACCAACGCTCTAACCAACTGAGCTAAAACAACGTACATGAAATTTAGTTAGTTCTTCAACTATTTAAACTAAATCAGGTTATGACGTCATCTGACGCAAGCATAGAACCGATCTCGTCATGAGAGGACGGTTTTTGTTGACCCTCCTACCCTGTAGAAAACTGTTGATTTCGGGGTGAAAAAAATTAACGTTTTTGGCCAATTTTTCGAGCTACCGAAATGATAATACCAAGTTTGTGAATTTTTTGTTCTGTCTGTCGAAAGTTTTTAGCAGACACACAAACATACATACAAACATGCATACATACACACATTTTTGCTTTTATATATATATATATATATATATATATATATAGACTAGCGGGGGTACCTGGTGTTGCCCGGGTGTTTGGAGGTGTGTGTGTTGTTAAATAAAAAAGAAACCGGGGGGGGGGGGATAAAAGTTGGTAGGATTGAACCCGAAGCCTGAGGCGAAGTTTGAAAATAAAATCGGCCAGCCAGAATGAGTTACTGAAAGATGTTTGAATTTATTTCAGTAAGAACCAAATTGACAGGTGCGCGCACGACGTAAGTGGGTACCCGGGTGTTTTGGGGCGTGTGGTCGGGGGGGGGGGGGGGGAGTGAATAAGTGAAGTAAAAAAACAAAAAAAAAAAAACCCAGAAAAACGAATCTTATGTGAAAAAAGGCTTAAATAACACTGGTTCAATATTTGAATTAAAAAAAAAAAAAATCGAAGAAAAAAAAAAATCGAAGAAAAAAAAAAAAGACATCTCACACCACGATTCGAACCCAAAACGTCTAGATAATGAGCCAACGCACTAACCAACTGAGCTAACGCGACGTACATAAAATTTAGTCAGTTCTTCACGTATTTAAAGTAAATCAGGTCATGATGTCATCTGACGCATGCGTAGAACTGGTTGTCGTCACGAGTGGACGGTTTTTATTGACGCGCCCCCTCCCAATCGAAAATTGTCGATTTTTAGGTGAAAAAAAAAAAAAAAAAAAAAAAATTAACGTTTTTGGCCAATTTTTCGATATTTTTCGTGCGAAGGATGGGGCTTCAATATGATACAGAGTTTGTGAATTTTCGTTGTGTCTGTCGAAACTTTTTAGCGGACACACATACAAACATACACACATTTTCGTTTTTATATTTATAGATAACTAGAAAAACTATGGCCTGTTGCATCACCCATCGACCTAGAGTTAAATTGTTTAAATCAGGAAAAAGTTGAGTTTGCAAAGCCAATTAAATTTAAAAAGGTAAAGATAATATAAAAATTAACTTTTCTGTTAGCTATCTCTCTCTTTTTTCAGTTACGAGTCAAATAATATTCTCTTCTTGCTATTTGTCTTTATCAATATAGAAAGAGAAAGCTGGGAAAAGGTGAAAGAAAGCAACGATGGAGAGGAAGTGATTACCTTTGACGCTTAATAAACAGAGAGAGAGAGAGATAACTCAAAATAAGGGGGGGGGGTCAAACAACATACAGTAAGAGGGAATGAAAGTAAAAGAGAAAGAGTCAAAAGAAGAGTCATTTAGTGGGTCAATTGCAATATACAGCTAACTAAAACAATTAAAATGGAAATTTATTTTCAAACATGTCAATCTGAGAATTGAGAAATATGTTAACATGAATTTTGTGTAAAATATATAACAAAAAACTCTTAATGAAACAAACTTTGATCAAGTGAGCTTTAGTACAATAAATAATATATAACACGGAAAATATATCTAATATATAAGTCAGCTAGATTTTAGAAGTTATAGCTAAATATTTATGTTGATGAATCACAGTTTGATTTTGACTAGCAAATTTGAATTTATTATTGTTTTCTCGTGTTTTTTTTTTAATAAAATAATGCACTTTACTGCAATTTCTTTGGAAAAATATTTATTCCAGCTTGGAAAACTGGTAATACAGAGAACTTTCAAGCAAAGTCCAAGTCAGCATACATCATTAAAAAAAAAAAAAAAAAAAAAAAAAAAAAAAAAACCCACTATTGCTTGCTATTGCTTGTATGTATTTCAGCTATCAGATAAACAAATGTGTCTAGATTAAATATTACACTATTTACTTTTTGAAATTATTTTTCTTTGATTACATTTAAATGCAAAAATAATATTGTTTCTCAAAATTTAGATATTTTTAGTTACTTTATGCACAAATCAAGTTTAAATATTTCATATAAGCAAATTATAGGCATTTACACTCACATTCTCACTGCACAAACGTCTTAAATAGTTTTTTTTATATAAATACAAACAAATAAACAATACAAACATTTTTTTGTGGGATGAGTTTGCTTCATTAACTTATACCACTATGGTTGTTTATTGTAGTAATAATCTATTATATTTATTTTATGTTAACACATGAGTTTACAATGTCTATTTTTCACTAATTGATTAAATTAAAGCAAATACTGATTACTACATAGATTTCATTTATAAGTATGTTCAATCATTAAACCTGATCAAAACTTCCATATATCTTTATCACTGATTGTGGTGGCTTAGTCTACAACATTTGATCTTCCTTACCCATGACATACTTCCATATAGAACAAAAAAAAAGAAGGAAATAAATGTAGTGGAGGTTATAGATTTCATTTTTAGCTTTCTAAACATGTTAGAGTTGCACATAAAGCGATTAGATATAAAGTTTGGGAGTTCAAAACTTAGTTGCTTTATTGTAGCATATAGATTATAAGGACCTCAGGAGATTGAAGGCACAAAAACACATCTTTCGTGCAACACTCTTTTACCATAACCTTCGCACACAGCATTCTGTAAACAAACATATTCCCCCGAGTTGTTCAATTTTTTTTGCCAAGAATTTTTTTTTTTTTTTTTTTTTTTTAATTCACAAAACTTTAATAAAACTATTTGAACAAAATATTTTAATAAACAACTGAGAAATAAATTTTTATTTTAAGATCAGAGGGGAGGAATAAATATTCGTTTTTTTTTTTTGTTTGTTTGTTTGTTGGTGGTGAGAGGAGGTAAGGTGAACAGAATTTTCCCTACATTAGAAACCGATCTTAGAATTGAGAATTTAGCATGCTGATCTTTTGTCCTCGGCCACAGAAGTGGAAATCCTTCTAGACAGTGGATATTTTTATGCATAATTAAATCACATGTTATACAGAGTTTTATTTACACCATATGGAGGTTATTTTAAATTTTGTTTCAATCCAGAGTCCCCTATTTTGAGAGGGACAGGATTTTTTTCTACATTAAAAACCTAATCCTAGAAATGTATAAAAGGATACATTTTTAATTAAAAAATAAATAAAAACTTTTGGCTTCCTTGCTAGGGCAGATGGACAGAAGGTCGGTTTTTTAATGTAAGGAAAGTCCAGCTCCCCAGAAAAGGGCACTCTAGATTGGTACAAAAATTTAAATTACCTCATTTTAGAAAGATTTCTTCACCACTTATCAAAGAAAGATAAAGTGTAAAAATCAAACAAATACTACACTGCTTGTAACCAAAAGGTCAAGGACAATTTTGAAAATAAATCAATATTTTTTAAATAATCTTAAAATAGTACATTTTAATTTAATCTCATGATACCGGTAACAGAGGACAGAAAAGATCAGTGTTATAAAATTCTTAGGTTGGTTTCTAATGTAGGGAAAACCCTGCCCCCCCCCCCCCAATTTTTGTACTCCACATAAAATAAATATTTTCCTCTTCCTATTTTCTTAAAATAAAACTTTGTCCTCCGATTGTTTATTGAAAAGTTTTGTTAAAATAGTTTTATTTAGATTTGTGAAGAAAAAAAATGAACCTTAAATTAAAAATAAAAAAATTGTTTTGTTCTGTTTACAGAATGCCATGTGCGAAGGTCAGTCAACGGGTGTTGAGCGAAAAATGTACTTTTGTGTTTCCAATCTCCTGGGGTCTTTATACCTGCTACATTTTAATTTTCCTGGTTTTATGCAAACTTAAAATTATCAGTTCAAATTAGAATATTACAGGATTTCTACAATTTTCTCTTTTTGGAATTTCTTTTACAGCATAATTTAAGAAAATTATAATTCAAGGAGACACCAAGTTCTTTCAATGCCTAAACGTAAATGCAAAATACTTTAGACTTGCACCAACAATGTTTTTTTTTTTTTTTAATAGGACACTAAAAATCCCGAAATTTGCTTCCTATTATTTATAAGCTACAATTGGTTTTAGCTTTATACAAACTTACAAATTCTATATATAAAGAAAAAAAAACACTGTCTCTTAACATGATATTTACATATTTAAGAATTATAAAGAACAGCTTTAAACATTTTTGCAAATACGTCGGATTTAAATATTCTGGGAAAATATATTAGTGGCCTGGCAAGGCCACAGGGGAGACAACCAAGAAAAAAAATCCCCGAAGCAAAACGCATCTCAAAGCAGAATAATTGAACCTAGCCTGCTAATACACTATATATACAAATGTAGGCAAATTTGGGCATATTTTATTTTCAAATATAGGTTCTTTTTACCAATTGTCATAAAATTTTAACCATAAGATAGTATTATAATCTTCAAAAAGCCTGCAAATTTTCATGTAGTTTCGTCCCATAGAACCAAAGATATGAGCATTACAATATTCAATTTGGCTATGAGTGTGTGTATATACACACATACCACCTTTTTTCCAATTTTGTAAGTTCGAAATCTCAGCAACTATTGATCAGAATTCAACAAACGAAGGCTCATTGGAAAAGTAATGACCTAAATTGTGTAGTGGGCTATGTGACATTTGCCCTTAAGGTTTCACATTAAGGGGATCATCCATCATACAGAGCCTATTTTTGGCACTTTTTACAGCTATAAAATGTTTCAGTAAAGATGCAGTATCTTTCCACACTCAAAAACTCCTTTACAATTACCACTATTACAGGTTTTCGAGGATGCTGAAAACATTTAAAATTCTAGGGAACGAGTAGTTGCCAAGATATGAAGAAATTATAGTTTCAAAAAGTGGGGGATCACTTTTCTATATTAATTGAACATAAAATGTGCACCCACTTTCTGGCCACATTTGGTGGGGGGGGGGCTGCTATTTTTTTTTTTTTTTTAAGGGGTGGTGTTTATTGTGGCCCGATAGACCAACACAAAACCTACCTTAAAAAAACTATTCTTTAGGTTTTTAGGAGTGCTGAAAACGAATGTCACATTTAAATCTTTTGCAAGTAAGTATTTTTCCGGGTATTAAGAAAAAATATACACGCGTTTGCGTGTACAATAATAGCCACCACTTATAACAATGAATTACGTTGCTTAATACCTGGAAAATATACTTATTTGGAGAAAATTTAAATGTGATATTCGTTTTCAGTACACCTGAAAACATATAGAAAACAAGTTTTTTTTAAGGTAGGTTTTGTGTTGGTCTACCATGCCGCAATTATCAAATACCCCCCCCCCCCAAAAAAAAAGGTGGCTTTAAAGTGGGCGCTCATTTTACGTCAAATTGATATAGAAAAGTGATCCTCTACTCTTTTAAACTATAATCTCTTCATATCTTAGAAACTACTTATTTCCTAGAATTTTAAATGTTATTTTTGTTTTCAGCACCCTCGAAAACCTGTAATAGTCGTAATTTTAAAGGATTTTTTTTGAAGTAGAAAGATACCGCATCTATACCAATGTTTCAATCATAGTCATTTGTTTTCCTAGTTTTGCATATGAATTAAAAAATATCTGAAGTTTCCTCAAAACCTCTGGCTTTGATAGAGAGGAGACTAAAACTTGCTGCTATGGTTTCAAATGATCTTAAATAACAGCAAGGAAGACTTGATTCCAAATATTTCTCATATGCTATATCTTCCCCTCTTTGGTTTTCATACATAAAGTAAATTTCAGTGTATAAGGATTATTTGATACTGGAGATATTCATAATTGTACTATTTCTAAAAGAAGGGAGATATAACATGAGAAATATTTTGTTTAAAAAATTTTGTCTACCAAACTCTTGTAAGTTTTTGGTTTACAGACATGAAACTTTATAGAACCCATGCAAAAACTTTATATTTGGGTTTTTAGCAAGGGAAAATCGGTGTAAAAGTGTGAAAAATTAAAGAAATGGAATTTGCCAGGTGACGGTCGAATGACAGCATTACGAATATGCATGTGTAAGGTAATAACTCTTGGTTCATGTTTTAATTTTTAGCCTTGCAGTAAAATTCTCTTCATAGCTCGGGCATTAACGTCAAAGGAAAAAGTAAATTGTAAGCTAAATATTTTAGTTTCGATTCTCAGTGGTGGCGTACAAGTTTTTTTGTATTAACTTTTTAAATCATTGCTATATATTGGGTTCAATATAATATAATAATGAATACAATATCTGCATTAATCAAAATATCTTTAAATGTATTTTACAACTGGGCAATGCCAGACGGCTTGCTAGTATATATATATATATATATATATATATATATATATATATATAACATCCTTTAATCAATTAATTTTCTTTGCCTTTACATACCAAACACAAACTTGAAATTCTTACAAATTATAAATTTTCATTGGCTTAAATTTTTTTTTTTATAAACAAAAAAAGAAAAAATTGGATAAAGGTATCTCTTCATCCCTATTATATTGATCGATTTTAAATCTAAATCCTGAATACAAACTTTAAAGCCAATCTCTTTTCACACATATAAAAAGAAAGACTCATTGGGTCAGTATTTGTTGTATATATACATATAAATAATTTAAAATAATGTTTCTGAATGTATGAAATGAGGATTGAATATGAGGAATCATTAATTATAAATAATAGATAAAAAAAATATATGTATCTATTCATGTGTGTGCAATTATGTGTAATAAGTTGTGAATATAAAATATAACTATATATAATAATGATATGTAGTAATATCTAATCCATACAAGGATCCTTAACATATTGAATAAAATACTTGGCAAATCCAGTTATAAGTTACACACTTCTGGAAGGTGAAGGTTCAATTCTCATAATACAACGGTGAATTACTTAGGACACCTACCCAGTCATGACTATAAGAACGAGAGCATGCTAGCCCTGTGGATTAAATAAAGGGTTGCATTTGAAATTCCATACAGATTCCTGTGTTCAACAAGATACACCTAAAGACTGAAACATTGTGAAAATAACACTCAAGATAAGAACAGTAGTCCACAAAATCCAAATTATCAATCCTCATCTAAAAAATTTTGAAACGTAAATTAGAAGTAGATCGCAACCTAAAGAATTGTGTAAATTCTAAGCTTATCGAAAATCAAAAGAATCATTGATAAAAAACAATGAAAGAAATTGTTAATCGAAAATATCTTTTTGCAAAAGAGAATACAAATTAATGTTAGACCTTCCATTACTTAGACTTAACTAATATATCAGAAAGCTAAGTTGTTTCTGCTGTGTGAAGCGTTTTAATCTCACTGCTTTAATCTCACTGTTTGTGTAAGAAATAGCACAAATTTATAAATATACAGATGTTATTTCACCCATAGTAGAGGATTAGGGGTTTATACCTTTTCTATGCATTGCTGCAAACTAAGCATATTTGATTTGCATTCGGCACAGCCAATTTCATAATTCACAGTGGTATCCATTACATGAATCATGCACACTATCCCAAAATAGATTTTTAAATAAGTCAACAATTACTTTGTCAGCCATATTTTCTACAAATATTATTTACAATTCAACTCAATATACAGAGAAACTGTAGCATGTACGATGAGATGAGAGCACAAATAACCAACCTGTTATAGTAAAAATGAGGGACAATAAAGGATGTGAGTAGCCAATGATAAAAAAAGCTGAAATTGAAATGATTTCTCCAGTATAGATGGAAGGGAAGGGGGGAGTGTCACAGACTCCAGTGTGTGTAGATGCGTGTGGAGAGAGCACAAAAGGTTTAAAATTTTTTTTTTTTTTACTCGGGAGGGATTGGAATAGTGGTTCACCGCTTATCAAGGCTAGTGGAGAATAAGGGTTAATGAGTGTCAGGTAGACTATGAGATAATAATCAGTAATGGTGGAACTTGGGTATGGTTTAATAATTTAAGAGGACGGCTCAACAAGTACTTATTTACATTAGACTTAAAAACAACCATGTTATAGTCAGCTGGAAAGCAGTCCCACAGTATTGTGTTCCACAGACAGTTCTAGGAAACTAGGAGTATAATGTTTTGCTAGGGGAGGGAACAGATTGAAGCTCAGTCGAGCACTTGCCATGAAAATAATGATAGAGCAGAGATAAACTCAACATCTATTCTGTAAAAAAGGATGTAGGAAAGTGAAAAGATCCTTGCCAATTAGATTTCAAAGAAAGTTTTGTACTCTGTTAAGGCAAAAAACGGTACTCTTAGCATCTCCTCCTCAGATGTAGCAACAGTACTCCATATTAGGGCAAACAACCAAGAAAATCAAAAGTAAGAGAAAGACAATGAGTGTGCATATATACACTGAATTATGAACCATCAGTTATCGTCATGATTATTCATAAAATACAATTATTTAAATCCTCTGCAGAAGTTTAGACACAAGGTTAAGTAAGGTTTTGAAAAAACAGAATACTAGGTGGAGTACGCTCTGGCCTAAAAAAAAAAAAAAAAAAAAAAAAAAAAAAAGCTCGAATAGCCATATCAGCATTTCCCAGTATAGGGGCACCTCAGACAATTAGGACCCCCCCCCCAAAAAAAACCTAATGTTTTGTTAGAGAGAAAATAAAACCTTAGAGAGTAGGCCTAAAACTGAATGGACCTAAACCTCAGGCAGACAGCGACAAAGCCACTATCAGAAGGGATTCAAGTTTATTTTTACTTTTAGAAAAGTTTGTATTTCATAAAAAAATCTTGAGACTAGTATATATAAAATAATATAGTAGAACCCCGGGATAAGGTTGCCTTAGGATACGTTTTTTTCAGGTTATGATGTGGAATATGAGGTTTTTCCGGACCCTGGTTATGGTATTTGCCCTGCCTTACGCTGTTATTTATGTTATTTTTTGATTATATACATGTGTGTTATATACTGTACTGTATTTTGTTACTAACTCACATTAGCTTCTCCAAGTGATGTTACCTCAAGTAATAGCACGAAGTTGGATACTCCACCAGACTAGATAAATTCTTGTCCTGGAATCCAGAAAGACCAAGAGACCAAAATGTAAGATATACTACAACATATGAAAATGGTTAATTGAGGAGAGGAAAATTATGTTCTCAATTTCTTTACTAACTCAGTGTTTGAGAAATAAAGAACTTAAATAGAACATTTGAATATCTGTATCTCATATAGAGTTCAAGTGTTAGCCCCAGGTAGTGGGCACCTTGATTTCCGAGAACTTCGACTGAAGTAAAAGAAAACAAAGCAATTGAATGCCTACTGGACACTATCCTTGAGTGTCTAAGGTGTCTGTACTGAAAATTAATATTCTTAATTTCTTTACTAACTCAACATTGTAAGCATAAAAGAGATTTAATGGAATATTTATGTATCTCATACAGAGATAAACTATTAGCCCCTAGGAAAAGGGTCCCTTGATTTTTTAGAACTTTGCAGTAAAATGAACAAAAAATGTTTCTGAATTTTTGAGATGAAGATTGGTAATTTAAATTATTCAGATTACTGCTCTCATTTTATGTTTTTTTTTTCTTTCACGTTTCACTCAATGTAACTTCTGACCTTCTTCAAGTGTATCTTGTTAAACTTGGAAATCTTTGTCAAACTCAGGAATCTTTTAGACAGATCAAAATGTTGTGCAAATAAAACTCCAAATATAAACAGTAGTCTGAATAATCCAATAATATGTGACATAGTTAAAATTCTTCTTGCATAACTGAAATTAGTTTCTTTACTTCTATATTATTCTTATGGATAATCTTTCTCTCTCTATATATATAATAAATAAAAGTGACCATGTCTGTCTGAGGAAAGGTCTCTACCAAACTCCTATCAATTTTTGGTCTACAGATATGAAACTTTATCTATAGGGAATTTAGACCTGCAGAACAAATTCGATTTGGTCTTTAGATGGTAAATAATAGCTGCTAAGGAGTCAAAATTGAAAACAATTGAAACTTGGCAGGTGTAGGTCGACTTAAAGTGCTCTTCTACATATACGCAAATATCTTTTTACAACATTTACTTTTTTAGTTTTTATATGTGTGAGGACATAGTACAGATGGTAACCAATAAGATTGGAGAGTTATGTTTTGGTTTTGATTCTAGCTGAAGGCACCTAAATCATTTTTTTTTTTTTACTTTTTGGAACTTTACTATATATTGGGTACTATATAATAGAACATTGGCTCTAAATACATACAAAATCTGCACAAATTAAAATATATTTAAGCATATTTTATGACCAGGCCACGGTTAGGTACAATACAATAATTAATAGAGAATTGTATGAATTAAAATATCACATTTAAGCATATTTTACGACTGGGCAATGCCGGACGGCTTGCTAGTATAGTATATCATTTCAAAAATTTTATTTAGTATATTACTATATTATCGTTATGGATAATATAGTATAGTCTTAAAGGACTTACTATATTTGCTAACTAATTTACATATGAGTTTATGGTATATATAAACATACTATGTTAACTAGCTGAAAAGCAAAAAAGAGAGGGAGTCACTCTTCCTCTAAATGTTCAGAAACATTGAAAACTATTGCATCAACTTTTGTTTAGAAAACTCACATTTTGTGTAAAATATCCCCCAAATTGCTGTACATACCAAACCATAATATTTTCTAAAAGATAATTTTATATACTTTTCAAATCACTAGAAGTTTGGTATAGAAACTAGTCTTATTTTCAAGCTATTAACTAGATGACAGTGAACACATTCATTTATGGATCCTTTAACATCCAAAATAAAGTCATTTATGATCATATCTATGTATTCTAAAGCTTTTTATTTCAAATGAATCAATGCTATGCTGTAAATCTAAAAAAAGATATTACATTATACATTACAACAGTTCAATATCATTCGATCTTTCATCTAATTAAGATTTATTCACTAGGGTTATTGCTCTTATAGTTATTTTTACCCATGCCCGATTAATGCAGCAAATATAAGGACTTAGGAGTGCAGCCATTCAAGAGACTAAATTTGTAAAATTTATAACTTATGGATTCCTCTAATGATGAATAGCAATTAAATATATCACTATACATGGTAACAATAATTCCGGATTATGATTTTATGTAAAAACGATTGGTAAAATGAACATAGAACCCAAATGGACAGTATATAGGCTGAATAGTCAACTGTACACAACACCTGATATTCCTAAATATTCATCTATTATTTTAGTAGTGCTCAACCAGTCTTAACATCACTTAACTTTGGAGACCAGTGCGCTAATATGATTGTCATAAGTACTTGGGACTAAAAGTTTGTTTTTTACCATATAGTTTTAACAAGCGAAAAACTTCCAAGACTCTACATAGCACCTGCTATTTCCAAATGGTTACTGATTTCAGTATTGATCAAGCTTAATATGGCTTAAAATCGATGATCTAATGGGAACCATGTTTAAACATGATTATGTTATATATTTAACAATATAAGAGATAATTAATAAATAAAGTATATTTGTTATAAGTGTCAGTAAATGATAGATATCTTTGAGAAACGTTACACTATTTTGTACTTCTCTTTGTCTGTTTCACTTTTTCTTGGAAATGACCGGGCCTATCTGACTGAAATTTTGTATGAACTTTTGTTATAAGGTGCAGCAAAATAAATATAATGGTATTTGTTCGATGCATAGTTAGGTCTTAATAGGTATGAGTATTTAAGATTCACCTTTTCTCAGAAACTATTGGATCGATCTGCCTGAAATTTTGTACAGACCTTTGTTATAAAGTGCAGCAAATTAAATATTAAAGTATGGATTCGATGCATTGTTAAAAGTTAATAGGGATTAGTATTTAATACAAAAATGAGCACAAATTTAACCATACTCAACCATCAACTTGTCATAAAACACTTATTTTAAGTCAACAAACTATAACCATTGCCGGCTTTTAATGGGTTAAATTGTCTAGTTATGCTATATTCTCAAAGAGATTATTGGTGAAACAGAATGAATGCCATTCTAATATTAATACTGCTTTGATTATCTATACACACATGTAATTAGATTTAATTCAAAATAGCCTAATTACTACAGATTAACAACATCTGCTAACTACGTTTCACCTATGACATACCACTGATATTTAGTAAGTATAATCTCCTACCGATGCAATTGGCCATGGTATGTCATATTTATCCTCAATCTTAGAAAGGGATACAGAGGGTGCACAAAATTCCCCACAAATGATACCTCTGAACGAAATTTTAAAATTACTTAAAAGATACAAAACTGGAGAATTGTTTATTTTGTGAATTTATGGTTTCAAAATGATAAAAATTTGAAGTTCTTTTAAGACCATAAATTCACAAAATTAACCATTTTCTAAATTCATATCTTTCAACCATGAAAATTCTATTCTTATATTATTTTCCTCCAAAACATTTAAAAGAATCTGTATTGCTGTGAAGTATTTCAAGGTATTAAAAAGTTCAAAAGCATCTCAGTATTATAAACCAAGCCCACGACAGCTATTCCTGAGACACCTTTTAAAAATTTAGTCCTTTTAAGTGTAATACTGTGTACACCTAAAAGTAAAAAACTATAAAAGCCAAACAACCACAAAGTTGCTATATTATATTTAGAAAAATTAATTCTCTGAGGATCAACTGAGCAAGGTTCTGTCAAGAGGTGGGGGGGGGCAGTATTTTAGACATTTTATTTATTAATTAAAAAAAAAAAAAATGGCTTGTTCATCGAGGAATCTCTTATAAAAGTTCTTTATCTATGCCTAAATCAAAACATAGATTCCATGAACAAAGCTTCTTTCTTAGAACTGCACGCCTGTGGAACTCTACCGCTTGCCTGTTTCCCTCTTGACTTCAACATGGATGTCTTCAAGTCCAACATAAACAAATTCCTGATGAACCGCCCCCTTAAGTAATGACACTTTATCAAATCTCCAATACTAATGAATACTGCAACACTATCTCATTTATTACTGTACACAAAATAACCCTTATCCCCGAGTGGCTTCTGGGCCTTGATAAGTGGGGACCTCTATGTAAAAAAAGAAGAGGTGTCTGTACATGTGTATGTCCAGCTAAAGAGGAATGGGCTGAACAGGTGAAAAAGAGGGTTGTGGAGAGGGAGAGGAGAAACGTGGAAGGAGAAAGAGAAAAATAGAGTGATGACTACATTAGAAGTTTTAATAGAAATAGGTAATACTTTTGCCCCAGGTAACACCAGGTAGCCCTGCTAGTATATAATAAAGAAACATGTTGAATAGCGGCACAAATACACTAGTATTTTATGAATAAAGTTAGGTACCCAAATCAAAATGTTATTTTTATTATATTAAAAATAATGTGGGTATATAAATCTTTGCAACTGATAAACAATGTTACCACATTTATTTTGATAGCTCAATTAGCCACCAGATTATGACTGCTCAAAGTTGATTGGAAATTAAAAAATTAGTAGTTTTGTATGCTTTTCGTTCAGAAACTAAATTTCAGTGTATAAGTAAAAATGCAGTCTTCAAACAAATGGAAAATATGTCATCTTGGAGTAAATGAAAATTAGTCATAAAGAAACAATAAATCAAGCAATTCTAAATAATGGGCAAAATCCAAATCTCCTGTTTCCCCTCAAAAAGACATGAAAGTGACACTTTATGTAAGTTTCATTTCAATCACTAATATTGATTCTTTAGTTATGTTAAATAAACTTAGTACTTTTTGACTTCCATTTTCTGTTTCGCCAAAGTCTTATATCGAGGAAAAGTCGTTTCTGATTAATACTTATGTAATTGCAGTTTAATTTTAAATCTTGACATAAAAAAACTAGTATTTAATTTGAAATTCTTTTTTTTTTATGTTATAAACTAAGTATATATTTTTAGTTTTTCCCTTAAAATATTTTTAGAATGATTTTATATAATAAAAAAAATATACTTTAAAAGTTTACATGAAATATAGTCTTTAATTTTATTTAATATCTTTATAATAAAAATGTATTTTTTTAGTCTTTACATTAAATGTTTTTTTTAACATTTGCATAAAAAATTGTTTTTATTTTGAATAAAAAAATATTTTTATTACAAGGTATAAAAAAGAAAAACATTTAAAAGTAGAACATTTTTATAGAAACTTTGGTGCTAATGCACTTACTGATCCGTGCTATTTTTTTTAAAATCGTATTTCCAAGTTTAAGTTGTTTTTTTGTTTTTTTTATTCAATTGTAAGGTTAAAGTACAGAATAGGTACAACCCCCCCTCCCCATGTTAAAAATGGCTTTTTAAATAATAACGTTATTATTTCAGCACGGATCAATAAGTGCATGAGTACCGAAACTTTGAATATATTTCTTATATAAAACATTCTGAAAAAAATACATTTTAAAAACTAAATATATTTATTCAAACATTTTATTGAAAATACCCTCCTCCACCTCCTCAAAATAAGCAAGAAACATTTGAAAATAAAAACTAGTTTTTTATGCAAAATTTTAAAATTAAACTGGAATTGTGTAAGTATTAATCAGAAGAAACTTTTCCTTGGTATATATACTTCCGCTTTCTGTTTAGTGGAAGTAAAAGAAATGTTTCTTATCTAACATAACCAAATTATATCATTTGTAGCACATTAGAGATCAAACTAGATTTGTCTTTTAATAGTAAATAAAAAAAACCCTCAGATTTGAATCATGTAAACACAATTTGATAATAGGGCAAAGTGGATAAAAAGTATTATAATAGATTTTCATAAGATATCATGTTAGGAAACCATTGCTATTAAGGAAACTTGATATTATATAATTCCTACAAACATTTGTGAAAATCAAACTGATGGAATGGCTCTTGAACACAAGTCATGTCTAATAAATATATGCAGTGACAATGAAGTTTGGCAAATCAGTCATCTATGGGTTATTTAATGCCAATTAAAGTTGTGAAATGAAATCCTAAGGTAAGTTACTTATTTTATATCATTTTTGAAAAAAAAATTATTTAAAATTATAATTTTTTGAAGGGTCCAACTTCTTTGATGAACTCTAAGATATTTGTTAAGTTTGTGTCTTTAAACAAGTCTTTTTTTGAGCTGTACTATTTTCTTGATATCTGATATCCAGCATAATTTCACTTTTCTCTACTTATACTAGCAGTTATTTGCTGAGCTTCGCTCAGGCCCTATGAACTGTTCATAACAATAATATATATATATGAGTTTGACTCATGCCCAGGTAACCTACATCTAAAATTTCAAGAGTTTAGACCCAAAATTAGTGGAGGAATTTAGTACAGTTTGCAAAGGTCAACTCTTTCAACTTTGACCTCTTGGCGATCAAATTTTCGCCCAAAAAATGATTAAAAAGCTTGCTACATGTCTGATTACACGTTATGCAAAATTTCAAATGTTTAGACCCAAAATTGGCTGAGTAATTTAGTAGACACCGCAAAGGTCAAATTTTTTTTTTAAACTTTAACCCCAATTTTTACCCCATAACATTTGTTTTGGGCTGAAATCAAATTAAAAAGTTTGATTCATGTCTTAGTAACCTACATCTAAAATTTAAAGTGTTTAGACCAAAAATTAGCGGAGGAGTTGGGTAGAGTTTTCAAAGGTCAAGTCGTTGAACTTTGACAACCAAATTTCTGGCCAAAAACCAATTAAAATTTTTTTTCTAAATCTCAATACCCCTTATGTTAAATCTTGAGTCTGTAGACTTAAAATTGACAGTAGTTTGGTAGGGAAATGTACACATACAGACACACACACACAACTTCACATATATATATATATATATATATATATATATATACACTAGTAGGGGGGGGGCTGGCGTTGCTCGGGTGTTTGGAGGTGTTTGTATTGGGGGGGTAGATCAAAACAACCCTGTTTAAAAAAAAACGTTGGCCGAGTGTTTGTAGGTATAAAAGAAAAAAAGTTTTAGTAGGAAGGTGGGCTTGCACCCTGAAGCCTTGATGCAAAGGTGGAAACGAAGTGGAAAAAAACCCTAAGACCTAACCATCTCGGCCACGAGGGGAGAGGAAGTAATAAGCGTCTTAAGTTAACGTTTATAAAGTGAAATTGACAGGTGCAAGAAAGTTAAGTCGCGTGATGTTTGACCTAGTTTTGCGCTGCAAGCCAGTTTCTGTTTCCTCCTTCCCATCATTTGCTTTTTTTATACTGAAAAGCGTAACAAAATATCTCGAAAATAGCACGTAAAAGTCGGGCAAATTAAAGATAGCCGCGACCCCCATTCTTAAGTCGTAGATATCATGATTTAGACAGCATATAAAAAGTTTTAAGGAGTGAGCCGACTGAGAAGCCCGGCGAAAAAAGCCTTGGTGGACATACACAAAAATGGCCACACACACATTTTCGCTTACATATATATATATATATATATATATATATATGCCAGTAGCATTCAACCTAAGTGGGTTGAACTGGCTTCCTCCGAAGGAGAAAGTGTCAAGAGAATATAAAATTCACAAGGGGTCTCCAATCACATGTATATCCCAGTTATGAGAAATGATAACATTAGGTTTTTGCAGGGAGATGTTGATGTCCTACATACAATGCTTGGTATTCCAAAACATTCACCCATCAAGTACTGACCAGGTTCAATGTTGCTTAATTTAGTGATCTAACAAGAACCAGTGTCTCAAAGTGATCATGTCTTATAGGTAGAGTTATTCTTATAGGTAGAGTCTTGTTTAAGATTTGTGGTAAGGAGTTATCCATATTTGGTTCTTCAGCGCTGTAAGCACTGATAGAGATCAGAAAAGATGATAAAGTTATCAGTCCTATCATTTATTTTTAGAGCCAGTATTTGGCTATAACCTCTGGAAGTGCCAATGAGTATATAGACCTAGAATATAAAATATAGATAGAAAATAGTGTTGCTAAGGCGTTCATAAACATTTTTCATAGAAAAACAAAAAGGGGGAAAAAGTGAGTGTCAAACAGAGTTAGAGTCAAATGGTGTGAGATCAGACTCAGATTCTTAGAATTCCAAAATATCCGACTTTGTTTCTTTATTTTAAAGTCTTCCAATATTCAAACTGTTGATTCTTCGAAAACTAAATTAAAAGAACGACTCCAATTCATAACATTCTTACAAGTTTATCTCCTTCCAAAACCTGGTGCTGAAAATCCAGCTGAAGGAATGAAGAGTAAAACCGTGCGAAAAGGAACAGAGATAGGACATTAATACTCTACTTATATGCCACCATCACTGTTAGTTTAGAGCATTAGACCGAGATAATGTTTGGGAGTGCTTGAAAAACATACATGATTATGGATAATTAATTTAAACTGTCCAACTTTCATAAATGCTGGTAGAGACTTTGCAACCATAGCTTCATATTTTATGATTTTTATTGATATAAAAAAATTAAGATAAAATTTTAGAGAATTATATAATAATCACATGCAACATACTTATCAACTTTTAATACATATATACACATGTATAGGTAAAATAAAATAAAAAGAGATTAGAATGGAGATATCTATATGAAACAAAATAAAATCAAAGACGTGTAGACACGATATTTCACCTAAAAGATTTATTGAGGTTTTCTCAAGATGAAAACAGATGACAGGAGAAACTTAGCAAACATTTATTAGCAAAAAGGACCTATGAACATACAAGTCATTAAAATGATGTCAAAAATGCTTGAATTTAATCATAGTTTTAACTTTGCTAAGCTGTAATAGTCAAATATGCACATTATGCCCCCTGGAAACAGCTTTGATTGCACAATGTTATCAAACAGCAACTTTGTTTCTTTCAATCTGTTCTATCCAAAAACAATCGTGGAAAACAAGGATTAAATTATACTTCTAGTTACAGTATACCTTTTAGTTGCCTTTTCCAACACAACACACATATATATAATCTTTCTATCTTTTTATACTAAATCTATCCTATGACTGCTCACAATAATCCTACTATGTTAGGCCTTTTCTGCTAATATGCTTACCCCTTACTTCCACAAACACCATACTATTTTATTCACCATATCTCTTAATTCTCCTACTACAGCCCCTCTGCATATATGACAAACCTATTTTTGCTCACACTTTACTAGCACCTGCACCATTTCAATTCTCCTACAACATATGCCTGTATGTATAAGCAGAAATCAAACGGTGTATCTACCACATGATTGTTCAGAAAATTCTTCTGTGACTGTGAAACATGTGCTACAAGAATAGTTGATCATTAAGGTAAGTATTACATTCTGCATTCTAGCTATGCTGACCGTCTCAACGGCTGTCCTTTGTGAATGCCCAAGTTTCAGGTCCTTGTAGTCCATATTGCTACAATGTTGTCTAGTAATTAGAATATGCGGTTTGTCACTCAGAGGAAGACTTCATCTGTGACATACTTTTCCTTGCACAGATTGAGTAGGTGATATTCATGCCAGTCAAGGATATGTCCTTGACACAATCTGTCAGTCTTGATCATTTCTGCATAGGTTGCATCTGTTAGGCTGAGGTGTAGTTCTGGGTAGGTCTAGGAGGTTCACCCTCCCAGGTCATTACCGGGAAATGCTGACAGGGCCGACAATTTTTAAAAGGACAGAGTACTCCTTTAGGGATGCTGGCTTGACTCTTTGCACCTTCTGACCCTGTGTCACATCTTCCTGCAGTGGGAAGGAAGTAAATACCTATTTCTTTCATCTTTGATGGTTGTTGCAAAGTTGTTGACGACGCAGCTAAAGACACAAGTGACAACAATTAAGGAGAACTTTGCAACACTGATCCACAAGCCTTTGGTGGTGGAATCATGAGTGGTTGGGTTAGCTACTTCATGTGACTGGAATGCTAGGATTCAAGATGTGGTGTACACCAGGTAGGAAGCTGGGAATGACTTAGGATTCTCAGTTGATACTTGGGGTTGACTTATTTCAAAATCAAAATTGCTACTTGAGTGTTAACATATGAAAATAAAATTAAATTAAAAAAAAAAAAAAAACGACTATTCTGCAAGTTAATTATTTTAATCTTTTCTTCATAACAAAAAAATTATTTCGTGGTCCCCTCAAATTGAAAGAAATCCTGAAACTGTTAAATAAAAAATAATTTCTTGCTTTAAAATTCTTAGCAAATTCATGTATTAAAGATTGGTCTATTATGAAGCATGGTAAACTAAAAAAAGGTGAAAAAAGTGGACAAATAATTGTTACCAGATTTACTTTTCTACCTACCTGCTTAACTTTTGTTTTAAAATATGATAAAGCGTTTTTATTGCATTATAATATTTAGTTCAAATTTGATCGTATTAAAGTTACATTGGGAGAATCGGACATCTCGAAGTTTTCTTAGTTTGTGAGGGGTGAAATTACACACACACACACAATTAACTATCCCAAACTCATTAAAATGTACTTTTCTACGTAATTGAAAGAAAATGACAAAACAAAGAAAAAAAAGTTTTGACTCGGAGATGTTTGGCGAACGTCTATTGACAGGCCTTTTGGGTTTGTATTACTATACACAGATTTGAAAAAGTTGTCAAAAAACAAATAAATGTTATTAAAGGCAAGATAAATTACTTTTCTACCTAACTGGATAATTTTTTCTGTCTTTATTTAATGTAACATGTTTATTCAGCTCGAAAAACATGCAGTGTTTACCGATGTATTGGAAAATTTAAAATGGCACCCGACTGTTGAACACAGTAAGTTTGGGAAAATGAGTTCAAAATAGAAAAATATACAAAATACTCTTAAAAACCCACCATATATATATGTCAGCCTATGTCATGGTAACATATATTGAGCGTGTTTCTAATAGTATTTTGTATATTTTTTTAATTTTTATCTCATTTTCCCAAACTTACTGTGTTCAACAGAGTTTGGCGTCATTTTAAATTTTCCAATACATCGGTAAACACTGTTTTTCGAGCTGAATAAACATGTTACATTAAATAAAAACAAAAAAAAAAAATTATCCAGTTAGTTAATAATTCAATGACCAAACGATAGCATAATTAAATTTTGCTTTCAACATCCTATTAAAAAAAACTGTCAGAAATAAAAAAAATGCATTAGTTTAAAAAAAGAAAAAAAAAAAGGTTACTTTTAGTTTAAATCAAGACATAAAAAAAAAAGAAAAGTAATAGTAGATTTTCCAATACATCGGTAAACACTGTTTTTCGAGCTGAATAAATATGTTACAACAGAAAAAAATTATCCAGTTAGGTAGAAAAGTAACTTATCTTGCCTTTAATAACATTTATTTGTTATATATTTGTTTTTTGACAACCTTTTCGAATCTATGTTTATAGTAATACAAACCCAGACTTTTGAAATAAACATTAAAAAGAAAAAAGAAAAGGAAAATAGGTAGGCAGAAAAGTAATGTTTATTGATTCTAGTAGCAGTTATTAACTATTTGTTTTTTCTCGTTTACTAGTATTCACAAATTCACAATTGCTAAAGATTGGAAGATTTTCATCCTATTTTATCCATAAGTTTATAAAATTTCAAAGATAAATTAGTTTAATAATTTAATGACCAAACGATAACATAATTAAATTTTGCTTTCAGCATCCTTAAAAACTGGCAGAAATAAAAAAAAATGCATTAGTTTAAAAAAAAAAAAAAAAAAAAAGGGTACTTGTAGTTTAATCATGACATAATAAAAATGAAAAAAAAAAAAAAAAAAAAAAAAAAAAAAAAAAAAGAAAAAAAGTAATAGTGTACGTATCCGTTATGGAATGAAGTTCTCCGGAAGAACATTTCACTTAATTTGATGGAATAGTCTTTGTTTTTTTGGCAGCGGAAAAACGTTTTTATGACGGCGCACTGGGGGCAGCCATGTTTGGATTTTTAGAACACGCCATGGGGAGATAACTCAGTCTAAAAAGCCGACACCCCCTCCCCATCTTAAATACTAGCTTTTCTTCCTAAATATCGAAACATGGCCACCTTTTGATGGGTTTTATAACAAATTGTTTTTTTCGCTGTAAAAAATAAATAAATACTTGGATCAAATGGTAAATGTTACCTTACGCTACAACAGAACACCGACAATACTTGACCTTTTGGCCAAGATCGAAGTGTAGTATCTGTTCTTCAGATGCGGCACTTCCATTTCTCGTCTTTCAGTGGAGGAGAAATCCTTCACGACTGAGACAATTTTTATTTTTGTACCTTTTTTACACGTTAAAAAACGACCCTAGTGTCTAACTCTGCCCCGTGGGCAGGCATTGTAAATAGGTACAACAAAACACCGACCGCTCTAATTTAGGTTTTTACAGGTATTCGAGGTCGCTGACAACGAATCTAATAATCAAACTCGCTGCAAATTTACCGTTTGCATGATATGAACCCCTAGACCTTGGGACTATTTTGTGCCATTTCACCGCCTTCCGTAGTGTTTTTCTTACATGATACGTTCCGATCAAACGGGCGTAGTGGGGTGTCCTATCACATCGCGTAGGAATCTTGGCATGCCGGAATCTTTAAGCGGTTATTTCAAAGAAAGTTTAAAAAAAAAAAAAAAAAAAAAAAAAAAAGTGGTTTATTTATTTATTTGTCTTACGTAGTTTTAATGCTTTTTAATTGATCTAAAAGTTTTCACGAGCGGTTTACAAAATTATAACCACCAAACATTTATGTTTTTCGTTCTTTTTTTTGGGGGGGGGCATTCCATTAACAGGTGCTTCTGCAGTTGAATTACCCCCCCCCCCAAAAAAAGAACGAAAAACATAAAAATGTGTTTGGTATTTATGTTTTTGCAAACCGCTCGTGAAAACTATTTTTTGATCAATTAAAAAGCATTAAAACTACGTAAGACGAAAAAAAAAAAAAAAAAAAAAAATGAACCACATTTTTTTTTTTTTTTTTAACTTTATTTGAAAGATTCCTACGCGATGTTATCGGACGCGACCGTAAGAAAAACACTACGGAAGGCGGTGAAATGGCACAAAATAGTCCCAAGGTCTAGGGGTTCATACCATGCAAATGGTAAATTTGCGGCGGGTTTGGTAATCAGGTTCGTTGTCAGCGACCTCGAATACCCCTATAAAACCAAATTAGAGTAATCAGTGTTCTGTTGTAGCGGAAGGTAACATTTACCGATCAAATTAAGTGGATTTTTTTTCCGGAGAACTTCATTCCATAACGGATACGTACAATATAACTTTTCGATATTTTCATTTTTTAATGTCTTGATTAAACTGTACAAGTACCAAAAAGAGAGTAAACAAAAAATAAAAGCAAGAATATTTTCGTACAGCACAGAATGTTTAAAACTAGGGCGGACCTGAACGAGCTTTCCCCCAGCCGTAAAAATTATTATCGTCGATAACAGACTTAACTTTCATATTAGCTGAAATTTTTTTAAAAAAGTTTATTTAATGACAACGTGGGGGTGGGGGATCACTTTTAAATTATAAGGTTCTATTAAATTTTTCTTTTACATCCACATAAAAATAGTTTAATAAAGAGAGTTTTACTGATTGACAGAAAAGCGAGGTATCAATAGCACGTTATAATTTTAAAGTGATCCCCACGTTAAAATAAACTTTTTAAAAAAATTCCTGCTAATATGAAAGTTAAGTCTGTTATTGATGATAATCTGCAGAAGAAAAAACAAAACAAAGAAACGTGAAAAGTAATTAATATTATAGCATGGGGAAAGCTCGTTCGTTCAGATCTGCCAAAAATAGTTATTCCTGGTATCGTTTAATTGTATTTTTTAATAATCGTAATTCTCTGCTTCAATACATCAAACTAAAAACAAAATGATGCAACAGTCGGAGGGGAAAAACGTGTTTTTTTTTCTCCTCTCTTCTGCTTGAGAAAGTACGGCTCCTCTACGAGAACAAAATGTGATGATGACGCATGTGCTGACGTCACAGAAACACGATTTTTATCCGTGACAGAAAAACGCTGTGACCACTCGCCCGACTGCCCCACTCCACTTTCGAACAAAACGATTACGATGATTTTTTTTACGTTTTTTTACGTTTTTTTTTTGTTTTTTTCGTAAAAAATACCCATGACGTCAGAACGCACGTCACTCCTCCGCCTTGGATCCTTATATAAGACAAATATCAGGTTTTATTTTGTTTTTCAGTACCTAACAAAAATAAAATAATCACTTAGTTCAGCTAAGGTATATATTTCTTGTCTAAACACTCTCCCTCTCTCTCTCTCTCTCTCTCTATATATATATATATAGCAGGTCGCTCGGCATTGCCCGGTCGTAAAATATGCTTGAATATGATATTTTGATTAATGCAGATTTCGTATTTCCAATACATATAGTAATAATTTAAAATAAAATATTAAAAGAAAACTCGTGCGCCACCACCGAGAATCAAAATCAAAACCTTTAGCTTAACTTTTTCTTTTGACGTTAATGCCTGGTCTATGATGACATGTTTGCTGTGAGGCTAAAAATTAAAACATGAACCAATAGCTATAACGTTACGCATGCATATTCGTAATGTCATCTTTCGCCTTCACCTGGCAAATTCTTTTTTTTCTTTTTTTTTTTTTTTTTTAATTTTGCACCGATTTTCCCTGACTAAAACCCAAATATAAAGTTTCTCATGGGTTTGAATACCCTATATATTAAGTTTCATGTCTGTAGATCAAAAACTGACAGGAGTTTGGTAGGCAAACTTTTTTTAAACAAATATATATACGCATACATAAATATATATAGTAAGAGGTTTGTGTTTTATGCAATTACGCAAGTATAAATCATCCAGAATATCTGCATGAATATAATTACATTTAATAGTTAACTAAAGATTAATAAGAAAACGGGAAAAAATTATTAGGGAATTAATTAAAATGAATGTTTAAAAGAATATGCAAATTAGCTAGATCTTTTGCAGATGAATGCAATTCCACAACCCACGTATAACAAAGTTCTATTTTCTTTTTAAATAAATAGAAAAAAGTGTTTTTAATATGAATATCAATACACGAAAAACCACAAATTCATGGGAGTAATATACATATTATATATATAAAAAAAAGGCTGACGAGAGCTAAATGTTTTTACCATTAACTGGTTCCCCTTATATTTGGCTCGAAACCGGCGGTACCAATTTTTTTCTTACCTTCTGTAGAGTTTTTAAATAAATATAAAGCTCTTATACTGAAAATTTTTGGTCCCCCGATAAAAGGACGATGGACCTGTAAATTCACCCTTGCCCGTTTGTCTGTCTGCACTTTTCTCAATAACTACGTCTTGGAATTTTTTGAAATTTTGCACTAAGATTAAACATGATATGAACGGTTTTTTTTGGGTTAAAATGGCTAAAATTGAGACTTGTCAATTAAAAAAAAATATTGATGCCTTGGATTTTTATAAAACTTTCTGAAAAGTTGTAACTAACTGATTTCTAGATAATTTTGCGATAACTTTTGGGTGTGCCTCAAGGGCTCTTTTAGGGCTAATAAAGACACTCCATTTTTGGGACTATTTTACCATATTTGTCCAAAATTTGTATGTCTATTTAGCAGTTTTGCATGTTGCTGAACTGAAATTTAAACAAGCCATGCGTCTGTGGTCCTCCTCTGGTGCTGCATGTGAGATGACGCCACAAAAAAAAAGTGAGGATAAATGATGAATGTGAGAAGTGTGAAGGGCCAACGTTGCCTTCAAATTTTCACCAAGTTTCAGAAAAGCATCCAATGGATGGGACCAAAGTTATGGGGTAAAAAGTGTAATTTTTTTTAAATTTTGGGGCATTTGTGACCCCTTTTAAGCTCCTGGGAATGCCAAATCCTAGTGTAAATGGAAAAACGGTGAAGTGTCACACCTTAAGACATGTATATTTGAATTCCACACAATGGAAAATCACTATATAGACATACATATCAAGTTTTTGAGTAATATTTAAAAAAAGAGCTCTAAAAAGGAAAGTTCTTTAGTCCTAAAGTCCCAGAGGGATGCGAACTAGAATTTTGCCAGGGTCACTCATATTGAATTTATATTAAGAACAATGGCCTCCACATATTGACCAAGTTTCAGGAAAATCTAATGGATGGATCAAATGCCATGGGGTAAAAAGTGTCATTTTTAGCCATTTTGGATTATTTTTTACCTCTTTCGAGCCCCTGGGGGCCCGAATCGCAGTGTAAATGGATAATGGTGCAGTTTCAGACCTTAACACATGTATATTTGAGTTGACCACTGTGAAAAACCACTATATAGTCAGACATATCAAGTTTTTGTTGAGAAATATGGAAAAAGAGCCACAGAAAGGGACGTTTTTAGCACTGAAAATCCCTGGGGGTGCAAACCAAAATTTTGCCAGGGTCACCCATACTGGATTTATATTAACAATGGGATCCACATTTTGGCCAAGTTTCAGAAAAATCTAATGGATGGATCAAAAGTGATGGGGCAAAACGTGTCATTTTTGGCAATTTTAGGACAATTTTAACCTCTTTTGAGCCCCTGGGAACACAAAGGGAATTTTTGCAAAAATGTTTTTACTGTACACATCTATGTAATGAAATACAATTTGTGGCATAATTCCAGGAAAATCTAATGGACATTTATCTGGCAATCGTCTGGACTAATGGATGCACGGACGGATGCCACTGAAAACATAGGTCCCTCTCTGATAAATCAGGGGACCAATATGTTTAGGCCTTGGGGATTTGGGAGCTAAATGGGGGGGGGGGAACGATGAACTTAGTCATTTCATTTTTGCATGGTGCAGAACTCAAATTTACATATGTTAAGGCCTAAAACTGCACCATTCGTTCATTTTCACCAGGATTTGATGTCTCCTGGGGATTTTTGGAGTTAAATGGTGGGATGAGGGACAAATGCTGAACTTAGTCGTTTTTTTATGCCTCATTCACTGTGCACTCACGAGGGACCATGATGTTTCACTTGTTTCTTTATAATTGAGCACTTTGCTGAAATTCTTTGCCCACAATGAACTTCCCCCCAAACCTCTGGCCTTGATAAAGGGGAGACTAAAACTTGTTGCTATAGATTTAAATGATCTGAAATAATACCAAGGGGAGACTTGATTCCAAATATTTCTCATGGTATATCTCTCTTCTTTGGTTTTCATACATTAAGTAAATTTTACAGTGCATAAGGATTATTTGATACTGGAGATATTCATAAGCGTACCCTATTTCCAAAAGAGAGGAGATATAATATACCAGAAATATTTGGAATAAAGCTGATATATCGGATCATAGTAAGTTTTAGTCTCCCCTCTGTTAAAGCCAGAGTTTTTGGGAAAATATCAGATATTTTGTAATTCATATGCAAAACTAGGAAAGCAAATGACTATGATTGAAACATTGGTAAAGATGCAGTATCTTTCCACCCTCAAAAAATCCTTTAAAATTACCACTATTATAGTTTTTTTTTTTTAAGTGCTGGAAAAGAAAATAACGTTTAAAATTCCAGGAAACGAGTAGTTTCCAAGATACGAAGAAATTATAGTTTCAAAAAGTGGGGGATCACTTTTCTATATTAACTAGCAGTTCAGCCTGGCTTTGTTTGGGCCCTAACTTGCCCTACGTGTGAATACACTTTATGCAAGAATTCAAATGTTTATACAAAAAAAAATTGTCTGAGTAATTTCGTTGAGACTGCAGAGGACAATTTTTTAAAACTGACCCCAATTTTGACTCTTTAACATTTATTATTTTGGTCTCAAATCAAAATAAAATTTCCAGTGTTTAGACCCAAAATTGTCAGAGAAATTTGGTAGAATTTGCAAAGGTAAACTTTCAATTTGGACTTTTTGGTAGCCAAATTTTCGACCCAAAACTGATTAAAATGCTTGCCGCATGTCTGAATACCCGTTATGTATAAATTTCAGATGTTTAGACCCAAAATTGGCTGAGTAGTTTGGTAGACACTACAAAGGTCAAATCTTTTGAAATTTGACCCCTTAGACCAGAAATTGGCTGAGTAATTTAGTAGAGACCGCAGAGGTGAAATTTTAAAAAAACTGACCCCAATTTTGATCCCTTAACATTTATTTTTTTGGGCTGAAATCAAATTAAAAAGTTTGATCCATGTCCAAGTAATATACATTTAAAATTTCAAGTGTTTAGACCCAAAAAGAGAGCAGAGGAGTTTAGTATAATGTTTAAAAAAGGTCAAATCACTGAACTTTAACCCCTTGATGACCAAATGTCTGGCTGTAAACCGATTAAAAAGATTTTTCCAAATATCAAGTCTCTCGACTGAAAATTGACAGAGTTATTCGGTAGGGAAATGTACACACACACATTTTCACTTTTATAGATATATAGATTTAACGTAAAATTAATGCCTACTTTATAGCCACCTTTTTTTGGAGGGGTGGCGTCTTATTTTTTTTAGGAGTGGTATTATATGATAATTGTGGCCTGGTAAACCAACACAAAACCTACCTTAAAAAACAAAAAAAAAATTTGTTTTCAGGTGTGCTGACAACGAATATCGCATTTAAATTTTCCGCAAATAAGTATTTTTCCGGGTATTAAGCAATGTAATTCTTTACGTTATAAGTGGTTGCTATTGTTGTACATGCAAGTGTGCATATTTTTGCTTAATATCTGGAAAAATACTTATTTGCACAAAATTTAAATGTGATATCAGCATGCCAAAAAAACCTATAAAATGCAAAATTTTTAAGGTAGGTTTAGTGTTGGTCTACCAGGCCACAAAAAAAAAAAAAAAAAAAAAATATAACAGGACCCTTCCTCCCAAAAAAGATGTCCATAATAAAGTGGATACTCATTTTTACATTAAATAAGAAAGTGATCCTCCGCTTTTTGACACTATAATTTCTCCATATCTTGGAAACTACGTTTCCTGGAATTTTAAACATTATTTTTGTTTTCAGCACTCTGGAAAACCTAATATAGTGGTAATTTTAAAGGATTCTTTGAGGGAGGAAAGATACTGTACCTTTACTGAAACATTTTATGGCTGTAAAAAGTGTCAAAAATTGGCTCTGTCTGGATGATCCCCTCAATGTGCGACTTTAAGGGAAAATGTCACAGAGCCCATTACCTTTCCAATGAGCTTTCATTTGTGTTAAATTCTGATCAATAGTTGCTGAAATTTTTAACTCATAAAACTGCTCAAAAAAGTGGTGTGTGTGTATATATATATATATATATATATATATATATATTGATATCTATACTCTATGCTCATATCTTTGGTTCTATGGGACGAAACTACATGAAAATTTGCAGGCTTTTTGAAGATTATAATACTATTTTATGATTAAAATTTTATGACAATTGGTAAAAAAGAAGCTATATTTTCAAACCAATAAAATATGCTCAAATTTGCCTACATTTGCTTATATATAGTGTCATGACAAGCCAGCTTCAGTTTTGTTGCTTTGGAATAAATTTTGCTTGGGTTTTATTTTGGCTTGGTTGTCTCCCCGTGGCCTTGGTAGGCCATTAATATAATAAAGTCATGTAGTTTGCTTGAAACATTGCGTATATGTACAGAGTGATCACAGAAGGTTGTGATAGTCACTACACCCCTTCCTATATATTGATATTTTTTGAGATTTTGTTAAAAACTAACAGGATCAGGTTTTTCCCAGTATTGAATAAGGAACCTTTCGTTATCAGCCAATAACATTATCTTTATTTTATTGGTAAAAGAGAAAAATACCCATTTCATTATGAGCGCCATATTTCAAATTGGAGTTGCGAACCGGTGTTAACTCTTAATCTTCAAATATATTTTGATTTGATTATTTATTTAAAGAAATATAAGCTTGCCTAAACGAGAATCACCACCCACTGCCAATTATTTTTGGAATAAACACCCTCAACTTCCCCATGTTAAAAACGGCTTGCGAAGTTGGGGGTGTTTATTCCGAAAGCCGTTCTCTCAACATGGGTGGTTGCAAGAAAAAGGTAAAAAAACTTTTAAAAAGGTAATGATTCATTTCTATGCTTAAAAAAAGAATCCGGGTCAAATTATGCAAGAGTACCAAAAAAAAAAATTATAAAGAAAAATCTTTTCTTTGTTTTTTTTTTTAAAAACATAATATTGATTTTATGTCCAATTTTATTTACAACTTTGAGGTAAGCGAAATAAACAGGATTTTATATATATTTAAAAATAATTAATTATTTAAGCTTTAAGAAATGTTAAAATTTTTATCGACCTACATTTTGTTTAGTTTTCGGACCATGAAATATGGGGGGGGGGGGGGGTCGAACACCAAAAAAAAAAAAAAAAAAAAAAAAAAATAATATATATATATATATATTTCCTCTAATATATTTAACGAAACCTACTTTTATGTAAGTTTATTTAATAATGAATAAACATCGAAAATGTCACGAAGCTATGACTTGATTTTTGCTAGATTTTTAAAACATGGGTGTGTCTATGGCTTCAAAAACATCACTACATAGGAACGCCGTTTTACAGCGTCAATAATGTAAACACTATTTTTGTCTCGCATTTTCATTATTTTTGTATGCTGTAAAATTTGTTTTTTTTTTTTTTAAATATTAGCAGTTTATTCGAAGCTTCTTTTAAAATGGTAAAATTGTTAGAATGAAATATTAAATTAAAATGACATCGTGTTACATATAGGAGTGGGGGTTAAAACTGTGGTGCGCGTTAAGGTACCTAATATATAGTATTCAATTTTTGGAGTTGGGCCCAAAGATATACTTAACATTCCCTAATGTTAAATAAAGTGATATTAAATTTTAATAAGTTTCGGTATAATAAAAACGTAACGACATTCGCTGCTCGAAATTTGTTTGGATAAACAACAGTTCAGAGTTCATTTTTTAAATGCTCAAATCATGTAAATCTATCCTTGTAAATATAAAAAATATTTACCAACGATAATCTTGTAGTTTCGTTTCATTTCCAACGTATCAACCTCAATCTATAATAAAGTTTGTTTTGCGTGGGTATACCTTAGAAATTATTTTTTCTAAACGTCAAACCTCCAAAAGGTAAACAGTCTGTGTAATGGCAATAATGGACAGTTACCCTCCCCCAAGAAACAGTAAAATTTAATACACACGTGAGAATGACAGCATGAACACGTTTCACAATAGAAAAAAAAAAAAAAAAAAAAAAAAAAAAAAAAGGTTTTCTTGCTTTCCACCATAACAATCACTTTTAAAATGATGTTTCTAGGTTTTCGAGTATGCCGAAAACAAATATCAAAGTTAAATTTTCCGGGTATTAAGCTATCTAATTCGTTATTAGATGTGGCCATTGTTGTACGCGTAAGCGCGTGCATATTTTAATTTAAATGTGATATTTGTTTTCAGCAGACTCAAAAACCGTCAAAAGTCGTAATTTTAAGGTGATTGTTAAGGTTGAAATCAAGTAAAAATTTACAAAAAAAAAAAAAAAAAAAAAAAAAAAAAAATTGATATTTAAAAAATTGATTAAAATTAAACAATTTCTAAAGAAAAGGTAAATTAAAAATTAAATAATCTACCGCCAATTCTATTTTTCGCTGGATTTTTTAATGGTGGGTGGGGGTGGGGGATAAAATAATTTCTTTTAGAATTTAAAAAAAAAAAATCACAACTTTTTTTTTGTACAAGTAATTTTTTTGGTATTATTTTGAAAATATTTTTTAATTTATTAACCAAAACAAATAATAAATTCAAACTGTTACTTAAGTTCCAGGTTAACAAGGTCAATGCAAGAGGGCTCAATACTGAAGTGGGATAAGACACTTTTTTGTCTTATATGTCGCTACATATTCATGAGAAGGTTTCGGTCAGTCAGTTACAAGTAACTAGAAACATCTCCAAGACATATAACACTAATAATGGCAGAATTTTCCACCCCCAGAGCAAAACAGTACAACCTTGTAAAATAAAATTGATTCATAGTAATTGTTGCTGTATTTAATAAGATTATTAAAAAAAAAACTTGTTCTCTTTTTTACTCACGTACAACCGGTGAATTTTTTAAAAAATTCACTAAAAAGCTCAAAATGGGGGGAAAAAAAAAAAAAAAAAAAAAAATGGAACCCAATGTTATTTTTACATAATTTTAACGTAAACAATAAAAACGTGATTTTTAAAATTCTCAAAAATCAATTGATCAATTTCGTTATTTATTTTACAGTAATGAGCTAGTAAAAGATATAGAAATATGCTTTTCTATGGTAGACCGCATCTCTAGCAGTGTCAGAAAACGCAATTAAAAATGTGTGATAAAAAATTGAATAATTCGACCTCCTATCTTTCGAAGTTTAAAACTACTTGAAAAATGTAATTCAAACCCTAATTTTTTTTTTTGATTAAAGGAGCAAAGACCAAATTTTAAAAAAATAAGATTAAATAGCCAATTATGCAATATTTGTTTTTTTTAAAAAAATCTGTTTTCTTTAAAAAAAAGATTTCCAGAAAATCAACAAATTTTAACTTATTTCGATAAAATATATGTATATATAAATTCCAAAAAATCACTTACCTATAAAAAATACTATTCAATGGGTACTTCCATTCTTCATTGTTAAGAATTTATCCATATTTATATTTTATATTCCATATCCTTTTTAAATAAAATACTTTAAGCGAGTATTAAAAAGAACAAAACAAAAAAAAAAACGCGACTTCAACTCGTCACAAATGGAAAAAAGCGGAGATAACCGTCTCATTTTCTTAGAGTTTTGAACTATGGTAGCCTGTAAGTGACAGAATTAATGTCTCTTTCTATTGGTGGCTGTAAACAAAAGTTAGTAAATATGGGCCACTGTAGCTGGAAAATAGTCCCATTTCAATTATGAGTCTTTGCTGATAAAAAAAAAAAAAAAAAACAGTCAAGCGATTTTTTCTTTTTTATTTTCTCAAAGAAATACATGAGTTTTTGATTTTATATATTTTATTTCTACTTTATGGAGTGAATTTTATATATATATATATATATATATATATAATATATATATATATGAATATATAAAAAAAAAAAAAAACATTGAATGAAAGAAATAATTGTAATTAAACGAAACTTTCTGTGCAATATAACAAAATTATAAGGTTTCACTAAAAAAAAAATAAAAAAAAAAAATTCAACGTGGTTTAAAAAAAAAAAAAAAAAAAAAAAAAGCTGTTAAACTTTGGACTTTATACGTAAATTAGCAAATAACTTCTTTTTTTTGTTTTAAAAAAGCTCATTTTATTTATTGATCTTTTATCTTCAATTTGTGATATATAAATTTGAGGTGAGAAAATTAATTATTTTCATTTTAGTAGACATTTCAAAATGGGGGGTGGGTAAATTTTTAAAACGTTGTCTAGAATATTATATTCAGTTTATTGGAAAGAGCATAAAATTTCATATTAAATTTGAAAATACTGTAAAAATTGAACCAATAGAAAAATTTTGATAGATTTTTAAATTGAAACAAATTTAACTCGTAAAATTCAATTGATTTCATTACGTAAACAAAATGGCTGCGTGAACGTGTGCAGGCACTTTGTAAACACTGCTTTTTAAAAAATAATATTTCTATTATTTTTTAAACGACTTTAATAGTTATTTTGGAATATATTTCATAAAGAAAATAAACAACCCACTTTAAAGAGAAATCAAGAGTTTTTTATATTTTATTTGCAGTTTTGTGTTAAGGGTGTCAAGAATTCCCCAGGACTCTACAGACAAATTTATCTTTAGTTGATCTTTGACAACTAAATATTTTCATTTACTAGCCAAACCCACATGATTTTTAGAATATGACATCTTAGTTCTGTGCCGAGTATGTACATCATAAACATTTTTCTATGTTTTTTTTTTTAATAAGTGTAATTCTAAATATACAACAAATTTTGTGTTGATACTTGAAGGTATAAACATTCTAATTTCCTCAGATATTTTTTTAAACAGCCTCCGTTAAAAAAACAAAAAAAACATGAGTGAATTGTTCTATTTAACTTTGTTCGTTTTATTTAAAAAAAAGTTGAAAAGATATTTTTCATTCAGTAGTGAGCTTCGGAAGATTGTCAGTGAAAGAACTACAATTGCTAAAAGATAAGCGTTTCATTATTTCTAGTTGCCATTTTGAAAAATCACTCGCAATGAAGAGCCCTGTTCCCCCAAAATTCCGACACACCTACCGCATCTCACTAATAAAATCATCGCGTAACATTCATCATTCCTATTTATTTGCCTCCTCATGAGGCCAGAGTTAGACACAAAGTCAGTTTTTAATGTGGAGAAAATCCAGCTCTTCAAAAAAAAAAAAAAAAAAAAAAAAGGGGCACTCTGGTAGGAACAAAAATAAAAATTGTCTCAGTCATAAAGGACCCCTCCTTCACTGACCGAAGATAAAAAAGGTGAAGTGCAGCACCAGAACAGATACTACACTGATCTTGTCCCGAGGGCCATAGGACAAAAACATAATTTTTAAATCGAAGTTAATTAAATTTCTTTAAATTTACAATCTGCTAATATTAAATAAAAAAGTGACTTTTAGTTTACAATTCCATACAAAAATTATGAATTGAAAATAAGTTTCGATAAATTTAAGGCTTTAATGAAAATTTAAATAATGTTTAGTTTTACGAATTAAAAATTAATATTTCGTAGAATAAAGAGAAATTTAATAGCAACAATTTAAATATTACTTTTTTTTTGGGGGGGGGCTACAAATCTATGATATTGGAGGTTGATAAGGATATTTTGACAAGGATATTTTGTTACTTAGGGTCGTCCACAGGAACCGGAAGTTAATTGTTTTGGGTGTTGTCTGCTAGGTGTGTCAGAATTTTTTTGGAATTTTTGACACCCTTAACACAAAACTGCGAATAAAGTATACAAAAGTCGTAATTTTTGTTTTTAAAGTGGCTTGTTTAATTTCTTTATGGAATCTGCTTTCAAAATAAACTATTAAAGTTTTGAAAAATAATAGAAATATTTTTTATTTTTTAAAAAACAGTGGTTACAAATTGCTTGCGCACTCATGCAGCCATTTTTTCTACGTAATAAAATGAATTGAATTTTACGAGTTAAATTTTTTCAATTTAAAAATCAATTTTTCTCTTGGTTCAATTTTTACAATATTTGCAGGTTTAATGTGAAATTTTATGCTCTTTCCAGTAAACCAAATGTAATATTCTAGACAAATGTTTTTTTTTTTTTTTAAATTCACCCCCCCCCATTTTGAAACGTCTATTAAAATGAAAATAATTTTCTCGCTTCAAATTTATATATCACAAATTGATGATAAAAGACCAATAAATAAGATAATCTAATTTAAAAAAAAAATAAAAAGTTTTGTGCAAATTAACCTGTAAAGTCAAGTTTAAAACCTTTTTTTAAAAACCATGCTGATTTTTTTTAAGTGAAACCTCACGTTTTTAAAATTGTCCTAAAAAGATTGAATACCTACAATTTTTTTCTGCTTCACTCAATTTTCTTTTAGATGTAAAAAAAAAAAAGAAAAAAAAAATATCACTCCATAAAGAAATTAAATATATTAAATCAAAAACTCATGTATTTCTTTAATAAAAAAAAAATAAAAATAAAAAAAAAAAATGGAAAATTTTTTAAACAGCAAAAACTAATAAGTGAAATGTGATAATTTTTCAAGTACGATGGCCCATACGGACTAACTTGTTTACAGCAAGCACATGCCAGAAATAGAAAGGGGAGATTAATTCTGGCGCTTATAGGTCACCGTAGTTCTCAACTCCAAGAAAGGGGACGATTGTCTCCCCTTTCTTCCAGTTGTGACCATCTGATCTCGCAATATTTTGAATCCTTGTTTAAAAAATTATTTCATTTAAAAATATTCTTCCTAAGTGAAACTGGCATTAAGCTGACCGCTTCCCTTGACAAATTCATAATTAAAGGATACTCTAACATCTAAATCTGACCCCCAAGATCGCCATGGACATGGAATATGTGCCTACATTAAAGATGGTTTTCCGTGTGGTAGGGATATCTCCAGAGAAGACCCTAATTTACCTTATATGTGCTTCTGGGTTCCACTTGCGTACACCACTGCATTTATATTCGCTCTTTATCGCCCCCACAACAGCGGAGTTACTATCCTTAAGAGCATATCTGAAAAAATTGACCACATCTTGTCTGCTCACCCTTCATCCATATTTGTGGTGACTTCAATGTCCACAATGCGGAATGGCTGACCCACTCTAACAAGACAGATGATGAGGGGAGGTTCTGTTATGATTTTGCCATTGCCTATGACCTCACCCAGATTGTCCACAAACCCACCCGAGTGCCCGATACTACTTCCGGTCAGTATGCTAGTCTTCTAGACTTTTTCTCACAACTTCCCCTGAGCTATGTTCAAGTTCCGTTCTGTCTCCTCTGGGATCTTCCGACCATGTGGTTGTATCAGTTAAGATAAAAATGAAATGTAATAAGTCTAGAGACATACCTCTCCACCGTACTCTATATCGATACTCTTCTGCTGACTGGGATAGCTTCCGTACACTTATATCCGATCTACCACTGCATTCCAAGTTTTAAAAAAATGTGTCCTTCATAGTATCAGACCTGACCGAATGGCTAATTGTAGGCATAGACAGATTCATACCATCAAAAAAAAATTCCAACAAAAACCTAACAGCCAGCCATGGTTATCCCTAGAATGTGCTGCTGCCATTGCGCACAGAAATCACTTTTTCCATAGCTACCAACGTAATAGATGCACTGAGACTAAAGCTGCCTTCAGGACTGCCAGCAACCACTGTAAAAGAGTAATAAAAAATACAACAGAGCTATATGCTCAGTCCGTTAAATCCAAAGTAGCTGAGCAGTGGCTTGGTTCCCACCAATTTTGGCAAATAGCAAACAGGATCCTGAACAGTAGCGTATGTTCTATCCCAACCCTCATCAATGGACCTGAGGTCATCTCGTCAGCATCAGACAAGGCCAAACTGTTTGCCAAGAACTTTGCAGCTAATTCTACCCTATGCGACAAAGGCCATCAACTCCACGTATTTCCTCCTATAACGGACAACACACTATGCAACATACAAATATCTGTGCGTAATGTCGCCAAGCTAATCAAGAACCTTGATTTCAGTAAAGCAACTGGCCCTGACAGCATTCCAATCATTGTGCCGAAAAAGCTTCAACTAGAACGCGCCTCCATACTTACAAAACTCTAAGCGTTGCCTTAAAGAGAAGTGCTTCCCAACATCCTGGAAAACCTCATCAGTATGCCTTGTATTTAAGAACTCAGGTTATAAGTACTCTCCCTCTCCAATAAGTCTCCTGTGTGTCATGAGTAAGCTGCTGGAATCCATATTAAATAGAGAAGTAGTCAACCACCTCAGCAGAAATAACCTTGTTAGTGACATGCAATATGGTTTCCATTCATCAACATCTACAGCAGATGTGCTAACTGTTATATCTCATAGGATTAGCGAATCTCTTGACAAAGGCTTCCTCTCTAGGGCAATTGCTCGACATATCAAAGGCCTTTGATAAGGTATGGTATAAGAGCCTACTTCACAAGATTTCCAGCTAAGTTATAACTGGAAATGTTTTCTTGATCATAAAATCATTTCTCTCCAATAGGCTCATAAGAGTAGTAGTTGATGGGCAGAAATCAGAGGCCATCAATATTAATGCTGGAGTCCCTCAGGTGTCCATCCTAGGCCGAACTCTCTTCCTGATATACATCAATGATCTTCTAAAACACATACTTAAATCATTCGTTGACATCTATGCTGATGACACGACCATCTATGGCAACACATCAAAGGCCGTAAATGACAAAGTTTTCAGATTCTCTCTCCTCTGATCTTGAGCGCGTGGTACAGTGAGGGAGGAGGTGGCTGGTTACTTTTAATGCATCTAAAACCAAGCTCCTATCTTTACATCATCAACGCTCTGATCCCAATCTGGCATCAATTGAAATGGATGGCTCTCGACTAGGGGAAGCTCCATGTTTTGATAAACTTCTGGGCTTGACATTTACCCGACCTGAAATGGAATATGTACATCAAGTCAGCTGCCAAGATCGCTAGAAAAATGGTAGGATCCTTCTACCGCTCCAGAAGATATCTCACCCCTGATGCAATTCTCTATCTGTATAAAAGCCAAGTACGTCCAAGGATGGAGTACTGTTGCCACATCTGGGCAGGAGCTGCTAAAAAACAGCCTATCCTGCCTTGACAGAGTACAAAATAGGCTTCGTGGCCTAGTGGGTGATGCCCTTTTCTCTTCCCTGCGACCTCTCTCCCACAAGAGAGATGTTGCGAGCCTGTCTTTGTTTTATCGTTACTACCATGCCAGGTGCTTGTCTGAACTCCAATCTCTGCCCCCCCCCCTCGCCAATCTTTCACTAAACACCCGCCTAGCTGAAACCACTGTCAAAAATTTTCCCCACTCCAAAGGCCGTAAATGACAAAGTTCTCAGATTCTCTCTCCTCTGATCTTGAGCGCGTGGTACAGTGGGGGAGGAGGTGGCTGGTTACTTTTAATGCATCTAAAACCAAGCTGACAAAGTTCTCAGATTCTCTCTCCTCTGTGCCAAAATCAAAACGTAGATTCCATGAACAAAGCTTCTTTCTTAGAAGTGCATGCCTGTAGAACTGTTCCGGTTGCCTGTTTCCCACCTGACTACAACCTGGATATCTTCAAGTCCAATGTGAACAAATTCCTGATGAACCGCCTCCTTAAGTAAGACACTTAATCAAATCTCCAACACTAACGTACGGTACACACAATAACCCTTATCCCTGAGTGGCTTTAAGTGGTGACTACCTTGTAAAAAAAAAAAAAAAAAAGTACATGGAATATAAAATATAAATAGGGATAAATTCTTAATGAAGAATGGAAGTAGGTAAGTGATTTTTTCGAATTTATATATATTTATTATATTTGAAGTAAAGTTAAAATTCGTTGATTTTCTTGAAATCGTTTTTTAAAGAAAACCGATTTAAAAAAACAAATATTTCAAAATTTGGTCTTTGCTCCTTTTATTGAAAAAAAAAAAGAAGAAAAAAGTTAGAGTTTAAATTACATTTTTCAAGTAGTTTAAGCTTCGAAAGATAGTAAGTCTAATTACTCAATTTTTTATCACGCATTTTTAATGGTGATTTCTGACACTGCTAGTTGTCTGCTAAAATGTGATATATATGCCTTTTTCATAATATTTCAAGCCAAAAGGTAAGAATTTTACTGTTACATTTCATTTAACTAATGATTGAACCAAAACTTTAACAATGTATAATGTATACTTGGGTGCTAGTGCACTTATTGATCCGCGCTATTTTTAAATAGTATTTTCAAGTTTAATTACATTTTTATGATCTGTTTTATTAAACTGTAAGGTTAAAGTACAGAATAGGTATAAAACACCCTCCCCATGTTAAGAATGGCTTTCTAAATAATAACCTTGTTATTTCAGCACGAATCAATAAGTGCACTAGTACCTATATTCGTATGAAGTTGTTTTTGTTTTTTTTTTAAATATATTTTTAGTGTTTAATTTAGCTGTTTTTCTTAAATATAAGAAAAATTTGCCGCCATTATTATTTTTTGTCATTTTTAAGGTTTTGTCATTTTGAATGCTCAAATCAAATTTTGCCGGTTTTATGGAGTGTAAAATAAATGTTTGATTTTAAACCTTGATTCTTCTTCACTATAGAGTAAAAATTACGATGAATTAATTTCATTTTACTAGTTTTTACTTGTTATATGGGTGTCCAAGATTAGTATCATACCTAGATATTGCTTATATAAAAATTACTGGCTGAACTTTTGTGTATCGTATGAAGAGGTCTACTTACTTATAACTGCTGACCGAAACATGCTTGAATGTGTAGCGAAATATTAATGCTTATGTAAAACAAAATATATATATATATATATATATATATATATATAACATTGTTACAAAAGCTATGCGGAACTAAATCGGGGATTTTTTTTTTAGGGGAGGGAGGAGTAACACCGGTTCACAATTTCTGATTTGATTTCAGATACAGCAGCAATAATGAAATGGAGACTTTCTATTTTACCAATAAAACTGACCACATTTTTATTAGTCGCTTATTTGACGAAATGGTACTCATGTACTTATTGAACTGTACCGAAATAACATTTAGAAAACCATTCTTAACATGAGGAGGGGAGGGTGTTTTGTAACAATTTAATAAAGATATTGTAAAACTTTAATATTACTTGAAAGATGAAAACAGAAAAAGAAATCGAAAGAAACATTTTAGCCAATAAACACTCAAAAAAAATGCTGTAGTCTCTTGCAGTTAAGTCCCGGCAAAGTTCGACAACTCTAGAAGGAGCACATCAGTATTTTACACCGTCAAATCACGAATATTACGAATTAATAGTTTTAAAATAAAAAAAATATGTAATTAATATGAAATTATTATATAATATAAAAAATATGAAAATTTGTTCCATTCCCATCTAATAAAAGTTGTGGAGACGGCGTGAGAAAGGACATGCATTTCCACGAATTATGGGTTTGTATTACTATACACAGAGATTCAAAAAAGTTGTCAAAAAACAAATATATAAATAAATGTTATCAAAGGCAAGATAAGTTAATTTTCACCCTAACTGGATAATTTTTTGTGTTTTTATTTAATGTAAAATGTTTATTCAGCTCGAAAAATATCCAACGTTTACCGATTGGAAAATTCAAAATGGTGCCAAACTCTGCTGAACATGGTAAGTTTGGGAAAATGAGTTAAAAATAAAAAAAATATACCAAATACGGTTAAAAATCCACCGAATATATGTCAGTGTTTTTTGGTCAATGTCAAGTTCCTTTCCAACTCCTCAAAAAACTTTAAAATGACTTGATAGGTTTTCGGTGGTGCTGAAAACGAATATCACATTTAAATTTGGGGCAGATAAGCAGTTTTCATGATATGAAGAAATTACTTTTTCTAAAAGTGGAAGATCACTTTCCTATATAAATTTAACGTAAAATGAGCACCCACTTTCTAACCACCTAGTAATTTCTTCATATCATAAAACAAATTTAACTGATATTTCAGCACCCCCCGAAAACCGGCGCTTTATTTTTTTTTTTAACAACGACGATTCGACAAATCTCTTAGTAAAAAAAAAAACACCCGCCCCTCCACCGCCCCCAATGTAAACAGAATTTTTGTGAAATATTAAACTGCAGAAGCACCTGTTAACAACTATACAAGTTCTATAATGAAAAAAAAAAAACAAAAAAAAAAAAACGAAAAACAAAAGTATGTTTTCGTAAACTTACTGACAGCATAATTAGCGTCCTAAATTATGAGATGAAAAAAATGAACGAACATCTTAGTAAAAAAAAAAAAAAAAAATTACTAGGTGGCCAGAAAGTGGGTGATCATTTTACTTTCAATTTATATAGGAAAGTGATCCCCCACTTTTGGAAAAAAGTAATTTTTTTTCATATCATGAAAAATACTTATCTGCCCCAATTTTAAATGTGATATTCGTTTCCAGCACCACCGAAAACCTATGGAAGTAGTCATTTTAAAGTTTTTGGGAGAGTTGGAAAGAAACTCGACATGGACCATTTTTTTTTTATTTTTAACTCATTTTTCCAAACTTACCGTGTTCAGCAGAGTTCGGCGCCATTTTGAATTTTCCAACACATCGGTAAACAATGTTTGTCGAGCTGATTAAACATGTTACAGAAAATAAAAACACTAAAAAATTATCCAGTTGTGTAGAAAAGTAACTTATCTTGCTTTTGATAACATTTGTTATATATTTGTTTTTTTGACAACTTTGGAAAAGTGATCACCCACTTTTCGAAAAAGTAATTTCTTCATATCATGAAAACTATTTTTTTGCTACGGAAACAGTTTGCAGATTCGTTTTTAGCACATCGAAATCTACAGGAAAAAAAAAAAAAAAAAAAAAAAAAAAAAATTTATATACGAACGTGAGACGGGCCTTAATGTAAAATTTTACCAAAAGAGGGAAAGGAGAGTTAAAAGTAAAAAAAAAAAAAAAATATATATATATATATATATATATATATATATATATACACACAAAAAAAAAAATACTGTTAAAAACCCACCGAAGCCTATGTCATGGTAACATATATGAGCGATTTTATAACAGTATTTTGTCTAGTTTTTTTTTATTTTTAACTCCTTTTCCCAAACTTACCGTGTCAAAGAGAGTCGGGCGCCATTTTTAATTTTCCAATACATCGGTAAGCACCATGTTTTCGAGCTGAATAAACATGTTACATTAAATAAAAAACACTAAAAACATATCCAGTTAGGTAGAAAAGTAACTTATCTTGCCTATGATAACATTTGTTATATATTTGCTTTTTGACAACGTTTTCGAATCTATGTGTACAGTAATACAAACCCTAAATTTCAATTTCTTTGTAAACAAATGACCCATTTTGATGTTAATTGAAATTATGATGAGATGCGAATTCATTACCCTTAAGAATTTGAGGAATTTGGAAACATTTAAACTGTTGAAGAGAAAGTCATTTCTGAATGCTATTTTTTAAATCGTATTTCCAAGTTTAATTAAAGTTTTGGTAAATATGAAGAATTATTCCACCCTCGAAAATTCCTTTAAAATTACCACTTTTATAGGTTTTCGGGGTCGCTGAAAACGAAAATAACGTTTAAACATACAGCAAACGAGTAGTTTCCAAGATATGAAAAAAAAAAAAAATTTTTAAGTGGGGGATCACTTTTCTATATTAATTTAACGTAAAATGAACACCCCTTTGTGGCCACGATTTTTTTTTTGGGGGGGGGAAGCTTTTTTTTTTTTCCACCCTCGGAAAATCCTTTAAAATTACCACTAACTTTTTAAGATTTCAAGAAACAAGCAGTTTCCAAGATATGAAGAAATGCAGGTAAATATTCAGATACGTTACAACAGAACACCCAACACCGACACTAATTTTTTTAAGAGTAATCGAGGTCGCTGACAACGAATCTGATATTCAAACCGGAGGCACATTTACCGTTTGCATGGTATTAACACCTTAACTCACGAACTACTTTCCGTCATTTTACAGCCTCCGTTTACGCTACGCGCGTGCGCGGCGGCATAAACGACGCCCCCCTCCAGTGGAGGACTGGAGGAGTCCTACTCCTCCACCACCTCCCAAATGTAAACAGAATTTTTGTAAAATATCAAACAATTCTTCTGCTCGGTTAATGTCGGCGCGTTCGCGTTACTTGCGTTAAAACGGTTAATTAAACTGCATAAGCAAAGCACCTGTTAAAAAACTATACAAGTTCTATAATTGAATATCCCCATCCAAAAACAGAACGGAAAACACCCCCATAAAAAAGGTGATTATTAAGTGAGTGCATTTCTTCATATCTTGAAAACTACTTGTTTCTTTGAATTTTAAACGTTAGTAGTAATTTTAAAGGATTTTCCGAGGATGGAAAGAAAGCCCCCCCCCCACTCCGAAAAAAAAAAAATAATGGCCACAAAGTGGGTGCTCATTTTACGTTAAATTAATATTGAAAAGTGATCCCCCACTTTTTAAAAAGTATTTAATATCTTGGAAACTGCTAGTTTGCCGTAATTTTAAACGTTATTTTCGTTTTCAGCGATCCTGAGAACCTATAAGAGTGGTAATTTTAAAGGAATTTTCGAGGGTGGAGTAATTCTTCATATTTACCAAAGTTTTGTTTTTTCATTTTATTCAATTGTAAGGGTAAAGTACAGAATAGGTACAAAACACCCTCACTCCCCATGTTAAGAACGGTTTTTTAAATAACGTTATTATTTCAGCACGGATCAATAAGTGCACTGCATTTACTAAGAATTTTGCGGTCAGAAATGGGTACTCATGATGCAGTGCATATCATGAGTACCCATTTCTGACCGCAAAATTCTTAGTAAATCCTGTTGTATTGACATTTTTCGCAGCTATTTCCATCAAATACTTGTATAAACGAAATTATAGCTTTATAACAATTTGATGTGGTTAATTACTTTAATGGTTAAATGATACCGTAATTAAATTCAACTGTTAAAATCCATTTATATATATATATATATATATATATATATATATATACACACACACACACACACACACACACACGGGAAAACAACAAACTTAATTTTTTTTAATTGTGCTTTCACAGAATTTTAACCAAAGTCACGTTTTCGCAATTAAACTTGGTTTAGAGTTTAAAAAAAAATAAAAATGTAAATAGTTTGGTTCAAATTCTGTAGAAGTACTAAAACTTAAGTTAAAATACTTTTTAATAATAATAAAAAATGTTGAATACCTGATTTAATTTGTTTCCATTTCCGTTTAATTTCTTCATAAAAATACTGTTTGATTCTGTCTTTTTATTTTTTATTTTTATATATATAAAAAAAGAATCTGTTAAAAAGAAAAATTAGCGAACTTTCTTTCATTATATATAAAAAATAATAAATAATTTAAAAAAAAAAAAAAAGATTGTTTTATGTTTTACTACGTAACACGTATCCAACCATTATGTGTGAAGAAATTGATAATTTTCCGCCTGTGCGTTTTATCCAGGTAACTTGGGTACCGGATTTTAAACGGATGCCCTTGCTGCCAATGTAAACAGTCTTTGATGATACAGGTTTTTATGGTGATGTAATTGGATGGGGTGAGCCGAAGGTTGCTGCAAAGTTTCCTCTCACTACTCGACAACTGTTCAAAGTTCGGTAAGGATGACAAATCCTTGTTTTCCGTGTCGTCGTCATCCATATCATCATCGTTGTCATCATTATTGTCCGTCGGTTTGCCTTCGTTCTTTTTCGACGAGGCCGAAGATGACACGGTTGAGCGTTTATTGGTCAACGAAGAGCTAAATGTCTTCTTCGCCCGGTCAGCGCGACGTTCCTTCTTGTTTTTGTGGTCCTCGAAGGCATCGACCTCCTCGTTTTTGGAGAGGCCATTCCGACGATACCGTGAGAGTTCCTTGATCTTGTTGCGCAGGTCCTTCTCGCGCTGGAGGTTGTCGCAGTACTGTTTGTGGTCCTTGAACGAGAGGAAGCGTGCGAACGTCCGCAGCCTCTCCACGATGTCCTTGTCGTCCTTCGAAGACGATGACGACGACGAGGATTTAGTCTTCTTGGTCTGCTGTGATTTCGGTTTACCACCGCCAGAACTGGACGTGAAAATGGTCGAAGAGGACAACAACCCAAACTCACGAGCCAGAACCTTCCTTTGTTCGCGATCGGCAAGACGACACCGATAACGGTCCACTTGAGACAGCTTGAACAAGATGTCCATTTCCTCGTCGTCGTAATTTATAGCAAGGGAGCTGATGACCGCTTCCGCTTCGTTGTCGTACTCCCTCTCAAAATCGCCACGATGCATCATGTAACCGAGATCTTTCTGCTCCGAGGCCGACAGGTCGACCGCAGGGGAGGCCGTCCCGTTGGTTAAGCTAGATTTCTTTTTGCTGTCGCAACTACTATTATTGCCCGACCCGTCGTCGTCCGTGGTTGCCCCACCGCTTGATCTGCTGCTTCGGATTGGCGGGGTACTGTCCGCGATGGGGCGGTAATTCGACCTGGAACCATCGTCTGGAAAACAAACTGCGCCGACGTTTCCGAGTATATAAAACGTGATAAAGTGGTCTTGACATTCGGTAGTAGACCGGCTCTTCACATGGTTGGCGACGTCTTCCCAATTCCCGAAGCCGTACTGTTCGACGGCGTCCAATAACATGGTCTCCTCGGCGATAGTCCATGGTTTGGCCGTCTCGAAGACATGCGCTATCTTTGGTGGTGGCGGCGAGTTCTTCGGTTGGACGATCCGGTAACCATGTTCTTTGCGATGGTTACCAATTTCAGCGGCGTTTGAAAAACATACAAGACACATGTCGAATGAGGTGCATTCCGTGCAACGGATGTATTGAGAATCATCATCAATATCATAATCGCAATTAGCACATTTAGTGCTTGCCATGTTGGTCGCTTAGAAAAAAAAATCCTTCCTGTCGACGGCTGCGTGTCGGTGTTGCAGGCTAAAGTCGACGAAAGAATAAAAAAAAATACTGAGATAAGTAAAGGAAGAGGGAGGAAAATAAACTACAACAATAAAGGGGGTGGGGAGAGGGAACTCGAACTGGTAGTAAAAAATCCGTGTTTTTTTTTTAGCTAAGCTGTGTTAGCTTTCAAAAATTGCAAAAAAATAGATGGATACTTGAACGAAGAGAACGATGCACATCGTTGAGTAGACACTGGAAGATCGATGAGGGCCCGTTATAAACAATTTTTCGGAGGTAAAATGTATTATACAAATTTTTCAGCCATCTTGCTTTGAATATAATGAAATCGAGAATATGACTGACATCTATCGGACAATAAAGCGAACTAACAAAGGGAAATAACTCATCTTTTTAAAAGCCTTGTAATCAAATGGCTTTACCCCTGATTTCAATAAATCTTTATTAAATAAAAATTTCCTTAAATGAGAAAAGCAAACAATTATTTGTTTTATATAAATTTAGGGTTAAAATAAAGTATACGGATTTCATTTCAAGTTAGATATAAAATATAAGAAAAACTTCGTTGAAATCATTTTTGTGATACTTAATTAAAAGGTTGAAAATAAAATATATATATAAAAAAAAATTATTTTCAAACTTTTTAAAAATTATTTTTATATAAGATGTACCATAGCACCAGATTTCTCTAAAATTTTCTCTAAAAGTTTTGAGAAAAAGTGATTCTACTAAATACTAAAATCCAAGATTATAGAAAATAATTGACTATAAAAAAGAATCCTAATAGGGATCTTTTTTGAAGTTCATGATTATTTTTTATAATTTTGGATTTTAGTATTCAAAAGAATTATTTTTTAAATCTCACAAATAAAAATTTTGAAGACAGCCGGTGCTGTGATATACTTTCGATAAAAATAATTTTTTTAGAAGTTTTACAATAATTTTTTAAATGTTTAATTTTAAAACATTTAATTAAATAACACAAAATTGATTTCAGAATATAGAATATAACAACATTTTTACTTAATTTTTATTTGAAGCTAATCTTATCTTTCATTTTTTACTTTATATATATATATATATATATATATATATATATATATATATATATATATATATATATATATATATAAACTGTGTAGAGATTATAAGCAAAAGAGGTATTGTCAAATATTTTATGTATAATTAGTAGATATGTGCTATCGAATGAAATAATTTGTACTATTATGTATAGCAAGTAAGTATGAAAGCATTTAAGTCCCAATTTTCAATTTCAGATTAATATTTAGTATTTTTTCAGTAATTTTAGCAATTTGTAGTGTCAAGAGATTTTTTGCAAGAACTAAAATTTAGTATTATGGTTCATAAAAAAGAACTAACAATGAATGAAAAGAACTTTATAATCAAAGAAATTAGCAAAGGAAAGCCTTTGTTTCAAATTTCTAAAGAATCTGAATAGGTATCATCGAACAATCAAGAAAAGATTTCAAATGGAAATTCAACCAAGGAAAAAAGGCTTGGGCCGAATTCAGGAATTTATCAAAGTGAGATCTATTACATATAATTAATAATAAAAAAAAAAAAACAAATGTGTCAAGTGCATTCATATCTGAGGCCAATGGAGCTCCTATGTTGTCAAGATAAAGAAGGTGTAAAGCATTAAGAAAGTTTACTGATGTAACAAGTAAAATAAATAACTCCATTTAATAAAAAAAAAAAAAAAAAAAAAAATGAGGGAATAAGATTGCAGTAGGTAAAAAATACAGGGAAACTGATTTCAGTAAAGTGTTTTTACAGATGAATCAAGAATCACTCTTGATAAGCCCAGTGAATGTGCTCATGGATGGGTTTTCAAGCTACATGACTCAAGACAATTTTTAAATCCAAACAAGGGGCGATGGCATGAGCTGGAATTATTAGTAACGAGTTCTTCAGTCCACTTAAAGTAACAAAGAAATGAATTCTAACTGTTACTATGATTTTTGTAGAGCAACATTTCTTTGAATGACTTGATAAACGGTCTTTGCCAAAATGTTGATCTATAATCTTTATGCAAGACAATGCACTTAGGTCTGCATCAAAGTTTACTAAATTCTGGTTGAATGAAAAAGGATTTGTTGAAGAGTTTCTTATAGACTAGTCTTTAAGTAGCTGTGACTCAAATCCCATTAATAATCTCTGGAGAATCCTCAAGAGAGATATTCATTCTTATGGACGACAATTCAACAGCATGTGTGAACTGACTAAAATTGCAAACTTAACTTCAGATGTTGACAATAGACTGCTAAGACTTATTGAAAAGAAAAAAGGATTTGTGCAATAAATTTTTGGAAGGTCTTATTATTTTCTGTTAATATATCTTTATTTTGGAACTAAAATGTTTTTAATGTTTTTCCTTTAAGAAATTGATGCATTTGTTCTAAAATGTTTTCATATAATGCTTTTACATGAGTTTTATAAGGTACAATAATGTAAAAGTATCAAAACAAATAGTTTCAACTAAACGACTGACAGTCAAATTAGTCTGTTTTGTGAACTTAGCAATTTTTTTTCAACCAAAAGCAATAGTTTTCTCTATCGTGAAATATTTAACTTAATAATATTGAGGAGAATCTAAACAATATTATAAGAGGACTTTTAATATTAAAGATGCACCTCTTGAGAAAAATTTAAAAAATAAATAATAAGTGCGCAACAGCAAAGACATGTCTGTCTGTATGTTTTTCTCCGTAATAATTTTAAAATAAATAAATGACAAAATAGCTTGTACATCAAAGAATTAGAAATTTATTAAAAATAAAAAAAAAGGGATTAACAAAGCTTACTTGTACATATGTCATTTGTAAAAAGGAAAAAAGATACAATAATACTCACAGTTGAAACTTTACAATAATTTTTCCAGAGAAAATTGTCTTGTGTGTGTGTTTTTTGTTTTATAAAATTTGTTCAAAAGTTCTCATTGACAAGTATTTTTTTTTTAAGGAATTCTTTTTTGTTGGAAATCTTGCACGACTGGGGGCTATAATTCAATGAAAACGGTTCATGTCTTTTTTTTACTGAAATCTTGCACGACTGAGGACAAATTCAAGAAAACAGTTCTTAATTGAAAATATTATTTGGAATTGTGAACAAATCTGGGGTTCATGCATTTTTTCTCTTTTCTTCTTTACTTTCTCAAGTAATAAATAATAAAATATTACTTGATACTCTGAAAATGAAAATGTTTATATCCTAACCTAATATTATATATTTCTTTGTGGTGTTGAGAGGTTCTGGGTCGCCTGAGAAAGTCTCATTGACTTAAACAGATGGCTATTTGTAGCGACCATATGTACTGTTTACCCTCAAATAATATATATATATATATATATATATATATATATATATATATATATTCTGACCAAAATACAAAATATTTGGAATATTTTCGATATTATCACTAAATATAGGATACATTTAGCTTTTGCTTTCTCCAAATATAACCATTGTTAAATAAATACATTGTCACAATCTTTTACTTTAAATAAAATAGTTATTATTTGGGGTTTCTACAAATATAACTTTGAATAATGACTTTTTTGTTACAAATTCTTTTCTGATTCTGTGAATCTTTCCAAGAAAAATAAATACAACAAAATAAGTGTCTTTAATTTTTTCAAAATTTAACATTGACTCTCTGTCAACGTTTCTTTTTTTTAATTCTCAGAAATGTTTTTCCAAGAAATGAATTCGTCTTCTCAAAATATAATTTAATTATAATATTTACTTAACTAAGAGATCAATCATCTCAATTTCTCTATATTTTAAAAGTATGTTAAAATTAAAAAATTTTTTTTTTTTTAATTACATTTTCACCCCAAACAAGGCACATTGCTACTTTGATGTAGGGGGCTACTATCAGGGACATAAGCTACAGGGTTACTATGTGGGGAGTTGGCAGCAAGATGTCATTTCACGTTACACTTGAACTTCTGCATGCCAGTACAGTTGAGGAAGCAGGAACCCAGAAGGAAATTCCAAAGTCTAGTGGTTCTGGGGAAGAAACTACTGGAGTAGAAGGCTCTCTTACATCAACTGTGAAGGGGTGGGATTTTGCTGCATATCGGGTTTGTTGGGGATATTTACGTCGAAGGGGTACAAGTGCTTGCAGTTCTTCGGAGCATTCCCCGTTAAAGTACTTGTAGAACAGGCAGAGGGATGCTACATTTCGTCGATGGGACAGAGGCTGAAGCTTAGATGACAGGTCAGGACCTATTAGGTTAGTGACTTTCAGTGTTTTCGCAAGTCACCATTGTTGCCACATGTGATGTCGCTCATATCTAACTCTGTCCAAAAGGATGCGAAACTGTGCCAAGTCCCAGCAACAATTCCATGATTTCCAGCCAACTTTTCACAGACTGATTAACCGCTGCTCAAAAATTATCACTATGTGGACCTCAACTGCTTACACAAAAAAGCGGCACAAATAAAAGTGTCATATAAAATCTGTCAACGGACAGAAATAGTCTATTTCTTACTTAGGAAGCTATGCAAGCAACAATGGATGAATATTCTATGCTCACAAACTTTTTCTCCCTAGTATTTCGCATTCGTAAAGTTTTCTTCGTAAAATTACGCTGACATTAATGACTTTCTCAGTCTTGGAGGATTTCTTCAGTCACTAGAAGCTTCTATCAACACATTTACAATTATGCAATACTCTTTTTCCACTTGAATGATTTTTCCGAACTCTTGTCTTATAAAAAATACACATATCACCGCATTATTAATGGAACCCAATCTTTTTAATTTCACCCACATGGGGAGACAGTGCACATTCAAGAAGCTCTGTGACTTATATATACAGCACATACAAAAATGATCCTTTTCTGGTTAATAAACATTATTTTAAGTGTCTGTAATTGTTTCCGAGTCGTCGCTATTTGCTAATGCTTTTTTTTTTTTTTTTTTTTTTTTTGATAGAGAAAAGAGTTTGACCTTTCGTTATGAATTTGGAGACCGGTCGATCCCCTTTCACTCTACATAAGTATATAAAGCTTTTTTTTTTTTTTTTTTTTACACAGTGATCACCACTTATCAAGGCCCGGAAGCCACTCAGGGATAAGGGTTATTGCAAGTACATTAAGTTAGTGAGGAGATTTGCTGAAGTGTTTACTTAAGGGGGCGGTTCATTATGAATTTGTTAACATTGGACTTGAAGACATTCAAGTTGTAGTCCGGAGGGAAGCAGGCAGACGGAACAGAGTTCCACAGGCGTGCAGTTCTAAGAAAGAAGCTTTGTTCATGGAATCCGCGTTTTGATTTAGGCACAGATATAGAGTGGGGGAAATTTTTCACAGTGGATTCAGCTAGACGGGTGTTTTTCGTGAAAGATTGGCGAGAGGGGACCAGAGATTGGAGTTCAGACGAGCATCTGCCATGGAAATAACGATAAAACAAGGACAGGCTCACAACGTCTCTTCTGTGGGAGAGAGGTTGCAGGGTAGAGAAAAGGGCATCCCCCACTAAGCCACAAAGTCTATTTTGTACTCTGTCAAGGCAGGATAGGCTGTTTTTAGCAGCTCCTGCCCAGATATGGCAACAGTATTCCATCCTTGGACGTACTTGGCTTTTATATAGATAGAGAATTGCATCAGTAGTGAGATATCTTCTGGAGCGGTAGAAGGATCCCACCATCTTTCCAGCGACCTTGGCAATAGACTTGATGTACGTGTTCCATTTCAGATCAGGAGTAAAGGTCAAACCCAGAAGCTTGTCAAAACACGGAGCCTCACCCAGACGAGAGCCATCCATCACAATTGATGCCAGCTTGGGATCAGAGCGTTGATGATGTAAGGATAGGAGTTTGGTTTTGGATGCATTAAAGGTAACCAGCCACATCTTCCCCCACTGAACCACGCGCTCGAGATCAGAGGAGAGAGAATCAGAGAGAACTTTGTCATTTACAGCCTTTGATGTGTTGCCGTAGATGGTTGTGTCATCAGCATAGATGTCAACGAATGATTTAAGTATGTGTTTAGGGAGGTCATTGATGTAGACCTATCAAGATGTTGGACCTATCAAGATGTGTAAAGCTCAACAGGTATGGTGGAACTTAAATATAATAATAGCAAAGTCATATGTTGGTATACATAGATTTATTAATTGATTAAATAAGGAGACGCAGTAATTGGGGGAGGTGTTATACACTTTCCTTGTAAATTAGTGTATATTATATACTGTATTTCCTTATTACATCAAGAACTAAATCTATTTATACCCACATATGACTTTGTCTTGTCTATAATTGCTATTATATATATATATATATATATATATATATATATATATATATATATATATATATATATAAAGCTGAATGTGTGTGTGTGTGTGTGTCTGGTCACGAATAGGCTCCTGTATGGTTGACTATTTTAAAAACTAATTACATATAATGATAGAAGATGTATCAAGACACAGGAATGGGTATGTTTGATCTGGCAGCATGGTGGTTCATTAAAATTGTGGGGTCTGCATTCGCACCTGGTCAACAAAGTATGGAAATAAAAAAATTTAAAAATAAAAAAAAAACGTTTACAAGTGTTTTTGATATAGATGTACATAATAATACTTTGATAAGTATGTTTTAACTTTAATAGGGATGGTATAATAAAATTGTGGGGTCTGCATTTGTGCCTGGCCTCCATAGAATGGAAATAGGCACAAACTTTAATAAAGACTTTTCATATCTATCTACGTAATAATTTGATAATTATGTTTCAGTTTGAAGAAATATGGTATAATAAAATTATGTGGTGTTCGTTCGCACCTGCCCTCCATAGAATGGAAATATGTCACAAAGTTTAACAAGTTTTTTAATATAGATCCACAGAATATTGTGATAAGTGTTTCAGTGTGAACAGGTATGGTATAATAAATTATGGGGGTTATCTATTTTATTTTTACTTTCATCATATTTTGCTTTGGTTTTGATACCCCCAAATTCGAAGCTATCTCTTTACAACCCTTCCTTTTCATAACCTATCATACTTTCATAAATTAGAGTCCATTTTCTGTAGGCTGTTTTTGAACCCAATCAACGACGGGTACTTTTGCTAGTATATATATATATATATATACATATATATATATATATATATATATATATATATATATATATATATATTGTTCAGAAAGTGTGAGAGAATATATATATAATGATTTTCCACAGCCAAACCAATGTCGCAGCCCACAAGAGCCAAGAAAGCCAACAAACCGGAAGTCCAAGACTCGAGTTTCGCCCTCATTTGGGCTCATCAGTTAGACATATCTAGGCTTAGGATTTGAAACCCAAACCTCTTGTATGCTAGGCGAGCACTCTACCAACTGAGGAAACACGCCACACACACAAGAAAGCCTATTAAATTACACAGATCAAGCAACCCGCGGTACAGATCCGACAGTGGAAAGAACCTACCTCATATCAAACAAGGGACGAGGTTTGGTGGCAATCATATAGAGATGGTGTTTCACTTCAGTGGATAGGTGTCAGAAAGTGCATCCAACCTATAAAAATTTTGCATCAAATAAAGAAATGACTTCCAAAGAAAATGTATATGGACCAAAAGGTGACTTTGTGGCTGGGTTTGAGTCTCATGAATGGCAGAAATTGTTACTTTACACTGATGACTGTGTAAGCATGAAACACTAGTGTCTGTAGGTATAAATGAATAATTATTATTAATTAAGTAAATTCTAGACAAGTTAAATGGTCTGTCTCATAGCTCTTTCTTGCACAGATAATTTCCTTTTTGGTGTTTTTTTTTTGTAAGACATGTTATAAATTGTTTCTCAGCATCCCCAAGCTATAATACATGCATTCACACAAGTGTGGTCTATTCGCTTTTCATATATAGAACCAGCCCGCTACATGCAATGAATGCAACTGTTGCTAATCAGATAGTCTGATCAATGACATGCTGTAGATTCCAGGCGCAGTTATTGTTTTTAGATATAATTTATGTCACGTAGCATAATAACGTAAATGCATACATTGCACGAACCATAATATACCGTAATAATGTGAATGCATGCGTTAAGTGCCATTAAATCGTTGTCATTAAATTAAAACTTGTTGAACTTAGGGGAGAACGACATATCATAAACACTACATTTCCTAACCTACTAAAATATCCGTCATATCATCACCAAATACATCATACCATACTTAGGCCTATAGCCACGTCAAGAGAGTGAACATTGTGAGAGCTATTCCAATTATTATTAAGCCTCCCACTGAAAAACCGTTATGTGGTTACATGCTGGCAAACACACTGTAGTGGGGTTCACAAGGAGTGCAATTAATTACTAGGATTACTGGAATTTGCACAAACGAGATGGCATTTTCTATGTTATGATCGAGCGCCGAGTTGCCACTTAACAACATTTCCAAAAACATTATCTATGTATAAGTCGACCCCCTCTCCCAGAAATTCGACTTATACACAAAGTATATATGGTATTAATGGAAATACATTAATAAAATGTTGAAAGATTGGAAAGGAAAAGACTAATTAACACAAATAATTGCTAACTATCAGCTATTATTCGCCAAAATACCTCATTCATATGAAAGTTGTTCCAAAAGACTCCTATTTTTAACTCAAAAAGTTAAAGAGCTACGAAGATAGGAGTGGTACCATTAAAACGAGCAACCGTTTGTGCTTCAGAATTTATTTTTCTACATAGTCACCATCATTTTCAATGCATTTTTGCCAGTGATGAATGATGGCTGTGCATGGATATGCTGAACACACTTTGTCATACAACGGTCGTTCCAAAAGAAACGCCTCCTATTTTTTTTAACTATGAAGATGCGAGTAGTACCATTAAAACGAGCAATCTTTGGTGCTCCAGAATTTATTTTCTACATAGTCACAACCATTCTCAATGCATTTTTGCCAGCAATTCAATGATGCATCTCTGCTTCTGATTCACGTCCATAACAAGGATTACTTTCTTAGTCTTACACCATTAATATCTGCAAGAGAGAGATGAACCTTTCAGGTCATGGATGCATAAGTTCAATCATTATAACAATGCAATTGACATTTGTCTCTGATCCATTCGGGTGGAATAAAATAGGAGGTATTACTTTTGGAACGCTTTTTATACTATACACCCTTTACCATTCACCAAAGGAATTCATACTAAGAAAAACTACGTAAAAACTATATGTATAATATGCAAAGGGGGGGGGGGTAATTACATTTTTTACACAAAAACAATACATGGAGTATTGTTGCCACATATGGTTTCATGCATCTACACAAGTTTCTCCCTCTTGTACATGGTCCAAAAAACATCTCAAATCTAATAGGTTCTGCATTATCAACAAAGCTCCAACCTCTGTCCCATCACTGCAATGTTGCATCCTTGTGCCTGTTTTACAAGCACTTTAAAGGAATGTGCTCTGATGAATTCATAGCACTTGTGCTCCCTTGATGTACATAATCCTGACCAACCCGGCAAGAAGCAAAATCCCACTCTTTCACTTCTGAGGTCCCTAGATGCCAGATAGCATTCTACTCTAATAGTTTCTTCCCTTGAACTGCTAGATTTCGGAATTCCCTCCCTGTTTCTTGCTTCCTGCTTCCTTGACTGTACTGGCTTGCAGAAGTTTAAATGCAATGTGAACAGACATCTTGCTACTCAACTCCCCTCAATCCCCTTTAAGAAACGATCCTAAATATTGGCCCACTATGTCCAAGTGGAGAGACACCTTGTTTTGGGTGAAAAATAGTTAAAGAAAGAAGAAAAAAAAGAAAATATTTATACTGAAAATAACACCAGTTAGTAAAAAGACTCCTCCATTTCTAAACTGCGACAGATATGCAGACTTGCCAGTCAAAAATAAAAGTAATGCAGGCCCAACACTTTATTAACATACACCTCCTTCAGAAGTTTTGAAAGGTGACTTGAATCTATGGCAAATCATGCAATCTGCCACCTAGATGAGGATGGGATTGGGGAGTCAACAAGTTAATTAGGAGGAAGGAAGGAGAGGATGGAAAGGACAAATAAAAAGGAAACAATGAAATCCTTCATACATACACTAAGTTATGAACTAAAATTCATTATTAAGTGGTCAACTAGATGACTCCTAAATGGCCCAGGACTAACATTCGTTTCTGCAACTCAAAATCCTAAGGCACATCTAAAGATCACTCCAGTTAGCTTGTATCACCCAACACAACTACACAACATGATGGGCATTGTATATGTTGAGAGTTTAGGTATATCACAGGTATCGCCATGGAAGGAATCAAAATTTCTGTTCATCGGCTTACTATTTTGATATAGATTTATTACTTTTGGGGCTTGAAGCGACTTTCATTGGTTAAAAATACTTGGAGTTAACACGTTTATGTGAAAACTTACTAGATTTAGGAAGTGACAAAGGCAGCATATTAAAATAAACCAGAGAAAGATAAAAAGTAACTAATACAAGCCATTTGCTTTTTAGTAATCATCAGAATCGTTTCACGATTCTACTACAGATTTATTTAAGAAAGTTACCAACTCTAGTTTGATATAAGTGGAAGAAAGTTGGACAGTGTCCGAGTGAGGAAAATGAAGAGTTGAAAGTTCTTTTGGGCTATCAAAGGTTTGTCAGCAGTTATCTTTGAGCAGAGATAGTTTATGCTGAAGCGTTCAGTAGATAGAGACAGGAGGAAGAGGAAATGTCTTTTCTCGTTGTTTCCTGAGTTCTCTTAACTGACTGACCCAAAGGGGCTAAAGAAGTTTTTCAAGAAATAAATGAAATTAATGTGCCTTGCAATCTAATTGGTCAGTATATAAGACTACCATTTCATCTGTCGGCTTTTCACCTAAGTAGGAGTCTTTATTTATGACTACTACTTAGGTGAAAAGCCAACAGATGAAATGGTAGTCTTTCGATAATTGTAGTAGTTGTTGTAGGAGGATTGTTGGAAATTTTACCAACAATTATGTAACACACTATATATATTTTCGTATTATTTGTTGTATTTTATACTTTTATTGGATTTAGTTTTCTACTTTCAAATTTCGTACCTTCAATTTTCATATCATCAATTTAAAAAAAAAAAAAAAATGCAATGCCAAGTGCAATGTTTCTTTTGTTACTTGGTGTCCTTGGATGCCTGCTGTAGTGATATGCAAATTAAGTATAATTTGCATATGAGCAGATAGCACATATTTATAAACAGACACCAACTAGAACACTTTGGTTGTGGAACGCTTACTTAGCATTATACACGACATATCAGTGGTGTCGTTGATAGGAAACTCTCTGGTCCTTGAAGACCCAGAATATATAGATATGTGGATTTGATGCTTCGCTGCTAATGCGAGATGCAAAAAGTTGAAAGATAACAAAAAACAAAGGAGGGGAAAAAGAAATCCAAATCTCAAAGGGAAAGGAGAGAGATAAAGGAATATGTTCAGGGGGGCACAAGAAGCAGTACAAGAAGTACTTGCCACATAAAGCTCCTCTGTTGTAGGGAGATGTAGTGATATGCAAATTAAATATAATTTGCATATAAGCAGATAGCTCATATTTATAAACTGACACCAACTAGAACAGCTTGGTTGTGAAATGTTTCCTTAGCGTTATACATAACATGTCACCTGCAAAGGGAAATAATTTGCAACCTATTGTATTTCCCTTCGAGAATTCTCTGTAAAATAAAATATTTTCCTCTTTATTTATAACAAGACCTTTTTTTTTTTTTAACTCTGTTTATCCCCCTCCTTTTTTATTTTATCCTTTTATTTTTTTAGGGTTTTTGTATTTGGTTGAATTTACCTGAAAACGGATAAATTTCAATCATAGGTTTTTAGTTTTTTATTTTATGGAAGTTGTTCCAGACAAGGCATAAAGCTGCTTGATGTAAGGAGCTGACAAAAAACAAAAAATGATTATTGCAAAGACAGGAGATGCCTATTGATCTTAGTCTTGAAAAGACCAAGGCTATAGGTAGGAGGAAAACATTCAACAGGAAGAGAGTTCTTAGAAAGAAGCTACTGGAATAGGAAGATATATTCTAATGAGCTACATAAACTGCAAATCGTCAAAGCTCACGAGACCAACAAGTTAAATAATCAGGAACAAAAGAAACGGAATAAATCAGACAAATTCTCAGATAGGATGAGTGAAAACGTTTATTTCATAATATAACCCACCTAAATGCTAATATGCCGTACCCCCCCAACCTCCACCGCACCCCCCCCCAAAAAAAACAAAAAAAAAACAAAAAAAACAAAAAAACAAGCCAAATCATTATTTATTGGTGGTATGACTTCATTGGTTTCTTGTTACCTGTCTTTGACATGAAAGAAAATATCTTCTCTCAGTGATATTATTATAATTCTAATTACAAATAAGGGTTGTACTAAAAAGAAATTGGCCTACAAACACCAACCAGTAGATAGAGGCAGGCGTATTACTCAACCCTGACATAGATAGGGCGGAAACTGGGAGGAAGGAATACAAAAATAATAATAAAATATTAAAAAAAGAGATAGAAAAAAATGATGGGAAGAATTTCTTTTCTTTTTTTTCGATGGGTGGGGGTGGGAGTAATTACGGGCGACGTCAGATGTGCGAATTAGAGCAATGATGAGAATGTTTGTTCACGCGTCTATGTATGAGGAAGGAGCTATAAGTATGCAGGTAAGAATATCACAGCCAAAATTACTGGCATGCTTATGTTCTAGATAAAGCTAAGAAGCATCTCAATGGCAAAGCGTTGCTCGGGGTCTTAAGAAAACAAACGTTCAATAGTGTGTGTAATATCTTTGTATTAAAATTTCCCCCCCCCTCTCTCTCTCTTTCTTTCTCTCTCTCTCTAGCCGACCAAGAATATACTAACTTTGTATGTGTTTGCTTTGTAGCTTTTTGACTTTTAAACGTAGACTCCATGAACAAAGTTACTTTCTTAGAACTGCACGCCTGTGGAACTCTGTTCCGTTTCCCTGCTTTCCAACTGACTAGAATATGGTTGCCTTCAAGTTCAACGTGAACAAATTCTTGATGAGCCATCCCCTTAAGTAATCCAATTTACCAAATTTCCACTACTAACGATGACTGTCATGTTCTCCTTGACCACTATACACTCATTAACCCTTATCCTCGAGTGGCCTCCGTCCTTGATAAGTGGTGACTCCTTTGTAAAAAAAAGAAAAACCTGGACACACACACACACACACACACACACACACACACACACACACACACACACACACACAGAAACAACTGCCCTTTATATAATAGATTAGCTGGGCTACTCAGCTTCTCCCAGGGCCATAAAAAATCAAAATAAAAGTTAAATAGTGTGGTTAACATTTTATATTAAAACTTATATCTCTCTCCCCCTCTCTCTAGTCATATCTCTATCATTCTCTCTTTTCCCCTCTCCATCATTTTTTCAGAGAAAGCCTTGCACATTGACCGTGGTATTCATTGTCCATGGTCTTACATACTCAAACCCCACAAGGCTTGGGTATGACTACTTAGTATGTTTTGTACAGCTGAAGTAAAAACTAAAAAAAAACAGACACATTTCATACAATTGAACAATGTTAATACTTCCATAGTGTTCCTTATCTTTTGGCTGACAATCATTCTGCCTTATTACCCCCCCCCCCCCGAAAAAACAAGTTAAATAGTGTAGGTAACATTTCTATATTAAAACTTGTTTCTCTTTCCATTCCTCTCAAGACCTTTCTATCTTTCTCTCTTTTTCCCTCTCTATTATTCTCCCCCACCTCTCCCAAACTTTCTATTTCTTCTCTAATAATAATGCTATCAAAGCTGTTTTAAATATGATATTGTAATCTTACATGTAATCTTGTAATCTTACATTTATTGTCCTGAACAATGCCAAGAACAAAACAAATATCATTCTCTATTCTGGGTAGTTCCCTCCTGCCTTTCTCACAATAATATGAAGAGAAATAATGTTGATAATGAAAATAGTCCATAGAGGTTGAAATTTAATACTGCAATATACATTTATTCCTCTTGGACAACACCAAGTAGAACAACAGATTCTGTTACTCCCTAACTTACGAAATATAATGCAGTAATGTAAACATGAAAAATTCATTGCTCTTTGACTACTCCGAGTAGAACAAAAATTTCTATACCCCCTCTCATACACAGACTTACTAAATGGTAATCAAACTAGACCTTCACAGTATTGCCAAAGTACAGTTAAAAATCAATATATGAAGAGATATGATTTTAATAATGACAATTTATTGCTCCTGAACAATGCCAAATTAGAACAAAAGTTTCTGTAATCACCTTCCCACCTTCCTCACTTAAAAAATACAGGGTGGAATGATAAAATTGTTGCTCTAGAAAAGACGACATGATTCCATTTCCGTTTGATGAAAGCCAGCTTTCTTTCTTTTTGTTGTTGCAGACAATCTACTAATTGGACAGTTGTGTATAAATCCCAAGAGCCATAGGAGCCTTCTATCATATCTGAAAGTGACACAATATTCAATAACTGAGATCGGAGTGGCTTCAACCTTACCATTTTGCCCTGTAACTTGTTGAATAAATTTGATAAATGTTATACTTCATCTGACGTTCATTTTTGAGTTGATATTAAATTGATAACATGTATCATTAGATATGACAGAAAAGAAAACGATTAAAGACTGTGGCATAGTTACTAGCTTGGGAAGGCCATTTTGGACAACGATAGCTTCTTAGGGTATCACCTAGAACCATGCCGGTATTTAATATTAACTGTGTTTAAAATATATTTTTTTAACAATGAATTAAAATAAAGGCTATATGTAGGTGCTCACATGCATGTAAAATGGAAATAAATAAACATTAAGAAGAATAGAAGGGTCACCAAGTAGCAAGTGCTATCTAAAATAAAAACAAAGTTTATAACTCTAATTACAGATAAGGGTTGTACTAAATGAAAAATGAAGAAAAACAAAATGTTATAGCAAAACATTTTTATATAAGAAATAAGAATAGAAAAGTTACTTTCAGCCATTTATGTGTACACATGTTTGGTCAAGAAAGTTGGGTTGGACTTCACAAGTCAAAATATCATAGTGTGAATAATATGTGTATGTAGGTAATAAATGTATGTGAGAATTTAGTGTTGTGGCATTGTTGGTTTACCTTGTTCTTGTTAATGCATGTATAACTGTGAGTTACAATTCGTTTCTGTTTGCATGACTGTTACAAGTGTGTAGTGAGATTATATAACATATATGCCGAGTGTGAGATCATAACCTACTGTTACTTGATCACTCTAAGATCGTCTGTATAAAACGTTTAGCTTCATTAATGTAAAAATTTCCCTTAATTTTGTGGCGATGAACGGTGGTCCTTGCTAATGAAGCCAGCATTGATTATTATCTCCTGCACTGATGATTGCACAAGCATGAAACACTAGTGTCTGTAGGTATATAAAAATAATTATTCATAATTTATAATTATTGTCACCCTTTTAAGAAAAAAAAAATTCTGCAAGTTGAACACTGGCGGAAGAAATTGATTGTCTGTATTAAACGAAAAGCTTCATTAATGTTAAAATTTCCCTTAATTTCATGGCGATCAATAGTGGCCCTGGGGTATGTTCTTTGTTAATGGAGCCAAAGGTTGTTTCAATGCAGGGTTCGAATCCTTTGACCAGCATTGATCATAATCCTCTCCACTAATGATTGAGTAAGCATAAAACTCTAACGTTTGTAAGTATATAAAAATAATCTATACTCCTATAATTTTTTTTTTTGTGTTTTGATATTCATATTAAAAATCCTTTTCTATTTATTTAAAAAGAAAATACAACTTTGTTATATATAGGTCGTGGAATTGCATTCCTGTTGGAATTTATTGTTGCTTAATCTTTCTTCTTTTCTATTTCCTCTTCTTCTTTCTCACTCTTTCTCTTTATTTCGGATGATGATGATAATGGCGATTGTTGTATAATGTGACTGAATAGTACTTGCAGATTGGCTGGGTAAGTTCCTGCTTATTTTGTTTGAAGATTTGTGATATTTTCGTCAGTTGAGGATTCGGTGTCCACTAGTGCGGACATGTGAACTTTGTCTCTGTCAATAAAGACGTAAAAATTAGAAGTTAGAGATTTGCAGTCCGATAGTGCAGATATGCGATCTTTGTCTCCATCAATAAAGACGTAAAAATTAGACTTAACTGGACCAGTTGATAATCAGGAAGTTGGAGAAGCTAATCAAGTAAAGGTTATGTTTTTATCCCGATGTCATGATCTGAATATAAACTCGTTGAAGAAGAATTGTCAGTAAAGACATAAAAATCTGAAATATTCCAATATCAAAAGAAAATTGTTTATTGTAATGGAGAATCGCTTACTGTGCGAACGATAGAGAAAGATAAACTCTGCTAGACTGGGAAGTGAGGATTCTGCTATCAGAGATACAAATCTATGCGGACTTCCAAGAACTTTGAATGAACTTTCGTGGTTATTTTTCATCAACAAAAACTTTAAAGGATATGTTAGGTACGTGCAAAATGAATGCCGATGCTCAAAATGTATAAACATTTTGACCCCTCCCTTTACTTAATAATTCACCAAAAATCAGGAAATTAACCAATTTTAATGAAATTTTCAGTATTTATATAATAATGATCGCGGAATATATTGAACCCATTATTTTTATTTAAATCTCAGTGAAAATGTATTATTTTGTTTAAACAAAAATACCTTTACTAAAGTTATGGTTTTCTGTAGTAAAAAAAAAAAATGAAGAATTTATTTTTGCTTTTTTTATGAAAAATAAGCATCGTAAATTATAACAATTTTTAAAAAAATTATTTAATTTTTACAGGAACATTACGAAAAAGACCCTAAAGTCTGTGTTTATGAATTCAATGTAACTTGAAGGAAAAATAATTTCCTGAACTACCGATATTACCATTGAATTAAGCATTGATTATTTAATATTTTCATACAAAAAAATTATAATGACAAAAATATTTCTATTTTCTTGTTTTTTAAATTAGAGATTTCGCATAATTTTTATATGCAAGATTTTAATAATTTCCTTGCTCGCACCTTTCGGCGTAACATAATTTTTATATAATCTTAACCAATAATTAAAAAAAAATTTAAATTTAAAAACAGGAACATAAAAAATAATTAAATTAAAAAAATGATAAAAATGATACAAATGTTCAGGATAGGAATGTACAAATGCGCGTCTGAGAGGGGGGGGGGAGAAAACTTTAGTCTCTAATCTTTCAGATACAATCAAAAAGTAGTCGGAAACCTGCAAAAAAATTATGATAAACCGGCTTTCAAAACTAAGTCCCCCTATCTTTATTCGTCCATTTTTGCCCATACCTAGGATATGTTTATCGATAAAAAAAAAAAAATAAAAAAAAAATGAGAGAGAGAGAGAGAGAGAGAGAGATGACAATTAAGGGGAAATAACTTTGGTTGAATTATTTTCTGTGCAGTCCGTGCAAACGTAAAAAAAAAAAAAAAAAATGGTTGACCTTGTAAAAAAAGTACCTCAGTAAGTGTTTTCCTAATTATCTATCTATCTATCCTGCACTCTCTCTATTTTTTGTTATAGTTACTTTGAGTTTGTTAGACCACGCTAAAGGAGCAAATTTAGCAGTTACAAACACTAGTGAATATTTTACATCTTCTATTATATTTTTTAAAAACTTTTCTTTCTTTTTAATAAATTGTTTTGTATTATAAACTGTCGTTTCTTGATTCCTACTTGTTCTATTGTTGTATAATTTAAGAACCTTAGTAACTATGACCCGCAGATAACCGTCGTTGGACATAGCAGCTTGTTTTTCCATATACAGCTAATTTATACTACATTGCTAAATTTCTGATATCATCTGCAAAAGATCTAGCTAATTTGCATATTCTTTTAAACATTCATTTTAATTAATTTCCTATTAGTTTTTTCGGGTTTCTTATGGGATTATCATCTTTAGTTAACTATTATGTGTAATTATATTCATGCAGATATTCTACATGATTTATACTTGCGTAATATTTGTTTTAAAAGGTTATAGTAAGCACAACACACTTTCTATATATATTTATGTATGCGTATATATATTTGTTTAAAAAATGTTGCCTACCAAACGCCTCTGTCAGGTTTTGGTTTACAGACATGAAACTTAATATATAGGGTATTCGAACCCATGCAAAACTTTATATTTGGGTTTTAGCCAAGGAAAAATCGTTGCAAAAGTGTGAAAATTAAAGAAATGGAATTTGCCATGTGAAAGTCATACAACGGCATTACAAATATGCGTGTATGCATTTGTAATAGCTTTTGGTTCATATTTTAATTTTTAGCCTTGCAGCAAACGTTTTCATATCTCAGGCATTAATGTCAAAGGAAAAAGTAAATCGTAAGCTAAACATTTTGGTTTCGATTTTCGGTGGTAGTGTACTAGTTATTTTTTTTTTTTTTAACTTTTCAAATCATTACAATATATTGGGTCCAATATAATAATAAATACGAAATATGCATTAATCAAAATATCATATTTAAGCATATTTTATGACCGGTCAATGCTAGGCGGCCTGCTAGTTATTTATAATTAAGAATTATATATATATTATAATGTGTACATTTATAATATATAATCATACATTATAATGAAGATATTTGTATGTTATTCCATGTATGTTTCTACAGGAATATGTTCAGAGTTATATGTGGTGTTTTTAATTTGTTATATTTTATTTTGATACTTTGAGAAGTCAAAATGTAGGAAAATGAATCCAAATGAAAACCGTTGAGAAAACTGAAAATATTTAGGCAGCATTTATGCTTTGTTATAACATGCATGCAAAATCTTGAAACCGTTTGACAAAGAAGAACGTCATCTTAAAAGAAAAATGTTTTTAAATTTGTAAATGTGTGTGCTTTTGATCGAACCGGCATTAATATAAAAACAACAACTGATTTCATCATATGTATAAATAACACTAAGAGTTGATAATAAGATGAGAAACTGAGAAAAACGTATTAACAGAAAGATAATAGTATAATGAAGCAATACATGTATGATATTATATACATTACATTTAATCGTCAGGTTTTAAGGTTTAATAAGCTACAAGTAATTAATAAACGCCAGTAAGAGTTTGTGACTTTAGGGGTTTGTGGTGCTGTTTTAGGTGTGTCAGAAATTTTGTGAAAATAGTGAATAATTCCACCCAATCTTTCCAAGCTTATAACTCCTCGAAAAATGTAATTCAAGCCCTAATTTTTTTTTCAATTAAAGGAGCAAGGACCAAGGTTTCATTTAAAAAACAAAAAAACAACGTGTTTTTTTTTAAAAAAGGTTTTAAACTTCGGACTTTACAGGTAAATTTCTAAAAAAAAACGTTCTTTTTTTTGTTTTAAATTTGAATATATTATTTATTGACCTTTTCTCTTCAATTTGTGATGTATAAGACATAAATTAATTATTTGCTTTTTAATAGACATTTCAAAATGGGAGGCGTGAATTATTCGACTCCCTGTCTTTCCAAGCTTATAACTCATCGAAAAATGTAATTCAAGCCCTAATCTTTTTTTTTCAATTAAAGGAGCAAGGACCAAGGTTCCATTAAAAAAAAAAAAAGAAAAAACAAATAACGTGGTTTAAAAAAAAAAGGTTTTAAACTTCAAATTTTACAGGTAAAATTCTAAAAAACACTACGTTTTTTTTTTTTTAAATTTGAATATATTATTTATTGACCATTTCTCTTCAATTTGTGAGTAAATTAATTATTTACTTTTCGGTGTGTAAATAAATTATTTACTTTTTAATAGACACTTGAAAATGGGGGGGGGCGTGAAATAAAAAAAAAGACGTTTGTCTAAAATATTATATTCGGTTTATTGGAAAGAACATAAAATTTCACATTGACCCTGAAAATATCGTAAAAATAGAATCAATAGAAAATTTTGATAGATTTTTAAAGTTTAAAAATTGAAAAATATTGAGTTCGGAAAATTCATTACTGTTTAAAAAAAAATATATTTCTATTACTTTTAAAACAACTTTAATAGTTTATTTTGGAAGTATAATCCATAAAGAAAATAAACAACCCACTTTTAACAGAGAAATTACGAGTTTTTTATATTTTATTCGCAGTTTCGTGTTAGGGGTGTCAAAAATTCCTACACAAATTCTGATACACCTAGTGCTGTTTCCAAAACGTTAGATATGCAGAGAATTCAAAACTTTATGGTTTGGAATTTTCTAGATGAGGATTGATAATCTGTATCATTTGAATTATTCAGATTACTGTTCTCATAATGAATATTATTGCCAGCATTTCGGCTGATGTAACCTCTGATCTTCTTTGTGTGTATTTTGCTGAACTCGGAAATTCTTATGTTATACTCGAGAATCTGTACAAAATTTCAAATGGAAGCGTTTATTTAATCCACAGGGGTAGCTTGCTCCTGTTCCATTAGCCATGACTGGATAGAAGTCTTAAAGTAGTTTGTAATTGTATTTTTAGTACATCAACTCGAGAAAGCTGATATTTAGAACTGATTATTACTTAGTAAAAACCTGTGGCACAACGGATGTAAGTCCAAATAATGCAAATTTTAATGTTAAATATTTTATGATCTTTTTTTTACGAATCTATTGAAATCTTGAAGGAAAATTTCTGAAAATATATTTATTTGAAAGCGTTCTTTTTTTTTTTAAAGTAATATTTCAATTTAAAAATAAATATTTTAAAGCAGACAGGAAGACTATACTATCGATTTCTAGGATAGTTTTTCTAGTGTGTGCTACTGCTAGTTCTAACAATGCCTAATTAAATGGAGATGGCTTGTAGTGGGTTACCTCCATGTTCTCAACATTAAGCTTCTGCTGGTCTACTGTATGCCTGAGTGATCTGTTATTTTCTGAGGCAAACACCATTCTAGAACACCAAGTTGTAAGTATATCTACTAGAACTAACTGGTGCCTGTAAAATAAAACTTTCCACCATTGTGATAGTGCGGTGACACCATGATAATTTTAGATTCATAATCGTGCCAAGTGGAGAAAAAAACTATTTGTGATAATAATCTTTTTATTCTTTCCTTTCTTTATTACTTTCAACTGTTAATAAAGAGAGAGAGGGGGGAAGGGAGAGCGGGGGAAGAGATAAAGAAGTTTTGGCAAATCGCGGTTAAATAGAACAATTAAAATGGAAGTATTTAAATCATAGCTTAATTTTGAAACCGAGGAATATTTCAGCATGCATATTGTATACGTGAGGTATATAGAAAAAAAGAGCCTTATGGAAAAACTTAATTTTTGTATAATAATAAAAAACGCAAAAAATAGTTTAATGTACCAAGGGAGATAATTCTTAATTCATAATCTTTGAGTTATTTCCCTTTACGAGCATTTTATTCAAATTTATATATATATATATATATATATATATATATATATATATATATATATATATATATAGGATAAATTTACTCACATATAAACGTAATTACAGCAATAACACAGACAAACTCCACAAACCCCTTAAACAAGTATTCAGACAACTGCAGCAAAAGCATAACCCAACCCTCAACACAATATACAACATGCTTCCACTCAGTGCAAGAAGACAGCTCCCAAATCTAAGGTCACTTCTAACATCCACAAAAATACACAACATTTCCGCACCACTAGGAAACAAATTATGCAACAAACCCAGGTGCAAAGTGTGCAAACACATAAATACTAGTGACACATTTACACCCCCAGGCACAAACACTCAATTTAAACTCCCTCCGCTCACTTGCGATAGTCCCAATGTAGTTTACATAATATATTGCACTAGATGCACAAAGGGTAATTACGTGGGGCAAACAGGCCGAGAGTTCCGCTTACGTTTCAGCAACCACAAACAAACAATTAGAGACAAATCCACACAACACACAATAGCAATGCACTACACCCTCCCAGACCATAGCGTAGACAATATGCAATGTGTACTTACAGCCTCCAACTTTCGGACACAGAGAAAAAGAAGGCAACATGAAAAGAAACTCATTCTGAAACTTAACACCCACATCTTCGGTTTCAATAAAGATTTGGGACCGCTAAATGAGTACTCTTTTCATAAAAAATAGAAACCTACCAAAGACATTTCACTCCCACCACCCACAATTCAATTCGATAAATGAAAAGAAAAACAAAAACAAAAACAAAAAATGAACAAGGTTTCATTAAAAAACAAAAACTGGTTACATCTTCTTAAATACTCTACTAGTTGGGAAGTATGGGATCATTTTATGTTAAATTTATATGACAAGGTGATCCTATATTCTAAATTCTAATGTGTTTTATTTATATATTTTTTCTATCAATTTTTTCAGTCTGTTTAAAGAATTGTATCTCAATAAATAGAAAGCAGCAGTTGCGATAATGCAAAGGTTATGAAAAGAGGTGAAATGTACTGGGAATCTGGAGAAACTTGTTGTCTCCCAGACTTCAGGGAACACCATTAGTTGTTTACAGTGAGTAATCTGATGATAGCCCGTGTGAGAACTTTCAGTGAATACACAAAAAAAAAATAAAAAATAAAAAAATAAAAAGATTATTACTACTACTACTACTACTACTACTATTATTATTTATTTATTTATTTATTTTTTTATTTTTTTATTTTTTTTGTTTATCACCGTCTCTCTGGAAAGGGATAAGATTCATTTCCAGAGGATTTCCCTTAATCCCGGCTTCAAAACAGGAGCTTCAAAGATCAAGGGTTTTCCTAAGGATGTTGGTTGGTTGGTTGGTTGTTTTTGTTTTAGGGCATATGAACCCTTTTCAGGATATTTAATGTCGAATCCAAAGATTTTGAAGAAAAATGTTTTAATAGAATATATTTGTTGTTTTCAAGTCGGTTTCTATTTAACCCATAGTTGGGACCCTAACAGGTACTACCACTCCAGGTCAGAGTGGACCTGGGAGCAATGGCAATTAAAGGGTGGCTCCAAACTCCACAAAGCCCGCAAGCTGGGGCCTCACCGTTGGATATAGTTTAAGGTCATATCCAGGACCCTTAAGGATGTTGGTCGTACCTATAATTGCAGAGGTCTGAAGGCCACCTAGAACATCAGAGATTTGTAGTTTTTTCAATTGTCCTTCCAGACGACTTGATACTACATCTAGTGTACTAACTATGACCGGGATTATTTGTGTTTTAACCCCGTGTATACACCTTATTTCCAAGGCTAATGGAGCATAATTGCTCCACTTCTCATTCTCCTTCTCTCTCACATTCCTGTACCAGGGTACTGAAAAGTCTACAATCTGCCAGTTTTTTGAGACCTTGTCAATGACGACCAAATCCGGACGATTATGTTCCAATTGCTTGGTTGTTATGACACTTTTGTCTTACCATACCTCTACCTTGCCATCCTCACTTATTCTCACTTCATCAGGCACCTCCACAAACCATTTTTCAGCACGCTTCACCTCTACCCTCTTACACACCTCCCAATATATCCGGAGTCCCATGCGATCGTGTCTTTTGCGGTCCTCTCTCTGGGCCAGTCCACTACACCCTGCTGCAAGGTGCACAATTGACTCTGAGGTCTTACCACAAATCCGGCATTCTGCAGCAACTTCCTCTCCTAGAACCACATTTTTTAACAATCGTGTTCTTAATGCCTGCTCTTGTGCTGCACAAACAAAAGCTTCAGTACTCTTAGCCAGATATCCAGCTCTAAGCCATTGCCATGATCTTTCATCAGCCACTTCTGCTATATCCTGGAACAACCTTCCACGCATTTTCTTCCTAGCCAGTTCCTCTGCCCTTTCTCTATCTATACATTTCACATAATCAGCCTTGGTCTCACATACCTCCACTTCATTGGCCACAACCTTAAGCATCCATTCCTCACTTCTAACCACATGATCCTTCAACGACATCTCCTCAGTTCTAACACAAACTTTTATACTTTTCAATCCTCTCCCACCATCTTTCCTCTTTTGATACAGCCTTGCTACGCTACTTCGAATGTGAAATATACCAAACATTGCTAAAACTTTCCTTGTTTTGATATCCATGGCATGCAAATCCTTGTCAGACCATTCTAAAATTCCCGCACTGTATCTCAAAACACTGACTGCCCATGCATTTACTGCTTTCATTAGGTTTCCTCCATACAGTTTCGACTTTGCAATTAGTTTCACTCTTCTTAAATACTCCTTCCTGACTTTCTCCTTCATTTCTCTGTTCATGATGCCTACACCCTCCAACACTCCCAAAATACTTATATCCTGTATCTTCTATTTCTTTCATGATTTCTCCATTTGGCAGCACTATTCCATTCGAATGAACCTTTACTCCTCTTTTCATCACCAGCACCGCACATTTACTAATCCCAAACTCCATCACAATATCTTCTGAGTATGTCCCCACAAGTTCTACCAGTCTCCATTTCCTTTTCATTTCTACCGAATATTTTCAAATCATCCATAAACAGCAGATGGTTGAGACGTCTGTCACCAGATCCAAAGTTATACCCCAGTTTTTCTCTCTTCAAGAGGATGCTCAGTGGCATCATTATCATTACAAAAAGAAGTGGCGATAACGAACCTCCTTGAAATATTCCATGTTTAATGCCAACCTGCCCCATCTCCTCTCTGTTTGCTGTCAGCACCGTTTTCCATTGAGCCATACTTGTCTCCAAAAGCCCTACCACATTCTCAGCAACCTTCATCATCAATAGTGTTTCACGTATCCATGAATGAGGAACCATGTCATAAGCCTTTCTGTAATCGATCCATGCTACACTCAGATTCCTCTTCTTCTTCTTCTTCTTCTTCTTCTTCTTCTTCTTCTTCTTCTTCTTCTTCTTCTTCTTCTTCGCATCCTGCATTATTGCTTTATCAATTAGTAGTTGCTCTTTGGTACCTCTCAAGCCTTTCCAGCTCCCCTTTTGTTCGTCAGGAAAAACACCATTACTCTCAAGATGTTCATAAATTTTCTCCGCAAATATTCCAGTCAACAGTTTCCACATCAATGGCAGACATGTAATTAGTCTATAATTATTAGCATCTGTTTCTTTTGCAGGATCTTTCCTAATCAGTGTTGTTCTTCCTTTCACAAGCCAATCAGGGACGATGATGATGATGACGCCGAGGCCGCTGCCGCCGCCAACGACGACACCGCCGCCGCCGCCGACGATCTGGCACCACACCAAAGTCATGAAAAGTCAAAGAGGATGGAAAGACCAAGGAGAGACAGTACAGACTAGACCTCCACTGGTTAAGTGTAAAGAGGACTGGGATCTTGGGGAGGCTTATTGTCACTCAAATTTCAGTGAAAACCAATGGTTGTTACCAGGAAAAAAAAAATTATTAAAAAAAATTTGTCGCAACTTAAAAAAAAAATTTTTTTTCTTAACGTTTTGATTTAATAAAAAATATCGTTCCATCGAACGTCCTAAATTCTGAGATGAAAAAAAAAAAAAATGAACGAATCTTTTAATAAGCGAGAGTTGTCTCCTTCTGCACAATGACAAATTGTAAAACAGCGCCGAGAGAATTTAATGCCGTCGTTATAATAATCAGGGGAAATAATACTTCAAGAAAAAAAGTTTTTTTTGTTTTTGTTTTTTATAGTTATTTCCCTTGACAGGATGTTCACATAGCCATCCACGTTGCGTAAAATAAACTTGGCGAAAAAAAAAATAATAATAATAATAAAAATAAAAAAATGTACACTACAAAATAATTTCTTGGAGAATATGTTTTTCGAACAAAATGCAATGGTATTGATTTAGATTAACACTAACTGCTACACCTCATGAGATTCTAGTTTTTTTTTTTTTTTTGGCGGGGGGGGGGGGGGGGAATCACACCCGAATACGCTGAAAACTTTGGTGCGAAGTAGAAAAACAAAGAAACGATTATTTTGAAGCTTAAAGTGGGGATTTAGCTTTATATGTGACTGTGTGTGGTTTTACGATGTTTTTTTTTTTTTGTGAGACTTTCCAACTCAGACAGGGTTAGTAGCTTTTTTTTTTTTTGGTGTAAAGTCTCCTCGCTACTAGAATTTAGTATTTGTTGCCACTCGAACCTAGGGTTAATGATAGGGCAAGTAATTCTTCTTTTACTAACTTTGCAGCATGACCCCCACCCCTCCGAAACAAAAATGGACAGAATTTATATTCCATAGCAAAAAAAAAAAAAAAAAAAATGACTAACTGCCCTAAAAGGCTAGAATGGCCTCGAAATGACCGATCATTATACCTTAAATTTATATACGAAACTAATCTCCCATTTTACATTCTAAAATAGTTTTTTCTTTTATTTCTCCTTTCTGTTATGCTTTGCAAGTTATTCCCTTTGTAATCAGCTAAAAAAAGTCGAATCTCTTTTTTTTAGAGAGAGTGAGGGTGTAGGTGTATCAGAATTTTTGTAGGAATTTTTGACACCCCTAACACGAAACTGCAAATAAAATATAAAAGACTCGAAATTTCTCTTTTAAAGGTGGGTTGCTTATTTTCTTTATGGATTATACTTCCAAAATAAACTATTAAAGTTGTATAAAAAGTAATAGAAATATTTTTTAAAAAATAGTAATGAAATTAATTGAATGTTACGAGTTCAGTATTTTTCAATTTTTAAACTTTAAAAATCTACCAAAATTTTTCTATTGATTCTATTTTCACGATATTTTCAGGGTCAATGTGAAATTTTATGTTCTTTCCAATAAACCGAATATAATATTTTAGACAAACGTTTTTTTTTTTAATTCACCCCCCCCCCATTTTATTAAAAAGTAAATAACTTATGTACCAAAGTTTCATATATCATAAATTGAAGATAAAAGATCAATAAATAAATATTCAAATTTAAAACAAAAAAAAGTAGTGTTTTTTAGAAATTTACCTGTAAAGTCCGAAGTTTAAAACCTTTTTTTAAAAAAAAAACATATTTGTTTTTTTTTTGTTTTTTTTAATGAAACCTTGGTCCTTGTTCTTTTAATTGAAAAAAAAATTAGGGCTTGAATTACTCTTTTCGAGTAGTTATAAGCTACGAAAGATAGCGGGTAGAATTATTCAATAGTTTTCATGAACTTTCTGACACTGCTAGTGAGCGTGTTCAGCAGAGAGTTTTAATTTCCAAATTTATTAAAGCAACGCCACTACAGACCAAAAAATGCCAATGAATTATTTCACGCAAAAAATATATACCAAATAACAGTTCAAAACTATACAATATATTGCAATCCTCTATTTCATATCCAATACACTCAATGATACTTTTTTGATGACATCAATATACATCACCAGTATAAAAACTATACGACCAAAACAAAACATACATTAAAAAAAAAAATTGAGGTAAATTTATTAATGTGCCACCACTTATTAAAGATGAAACCCGATTGCTGCAATGTTGCACCCTTGTGCCTTTTTTACATGTACTTTGATGGAATGTGCTCTGATAAACTCATAGCACTTGTGTTTTCTCAACGTATATACTCCCAATCAACGAGACAAGCAGCAAAATCCCACCTCTACACTGTTGAGTTTCGTGGATCCCGGGAAGTCTTCTACTCTAATAGTTTTTTCCTTCGGACTGCTAGACTTTGGAATTACCTCCCTGTTTCCTGCTCCCTTGACGGTGCTAACCTGTAAAAGTTTAAATGTAATGTGAATAAAAATCTCAACTCCCTACAGTCCCTTTTTTAGACATGATCTCCAATAGTAGCCCTTACATTCCAAGTGGCATTATGCTTTACTTGGGGGTTAAAAAAAGCTACTCGAGGATAAGAGTTATATAGATGGATAGATTGACAGTTGAATGTGTAGCAGTCACCATAGCAAACTATTTTCTCATGGATTAATGCCTCCTTACTGAATGATGTGGTCACACACTGATCAGTCAGCTACCAGGGCGCATTAATTCTATATGTCCCTTAACAGATTATTTACCCCTGTCAGGAACGATCTAGTAACCAGCAGAGGAGCCCAGACCACCAAAGAACACAGACCTCTCTCCTCTCACTCTCTGTCCACTAAATCTTCCCAAGCTGTAACTACTCCACTGAAGACTTCCACTGGACAGCCTGGGGACACTTCAAGTTTTCTGCTTCCTGACAGTAGAACAGCCGAGGGTTTTCTGTTCCTTTTTCTTTTCTTTCGCCCTGGACACAGTCCTTATTGTGAAATAAACCTTTTTGTTGTTTTGTTATAAAAAGAGGTGTTGTTTAATTATTTGGTGCCTTTGCGTTTATTAATCTTTTATTAAGGGTTTTGTGTACTCATGCATAAAAATACCTATAAAATGGTGACCCAAACATTAAAAAGAGCACAAGCGAACATTCTAGAAAAAGCACAACCAATACTCTTTTTTATGAATTAACAACAACAGCAAAGGGGTGCAAAAAAAAAAAAAAAAAAAAAAAAAAATCAAATACAAAAAAAACAGTCGCACATTCTAAAAATAAAAAGCACAAAACACCAAATTGAACTCTTGCAAGAAAGAAAAACAGAAACACGTTCCGCTGAAACAACCCCCCCCCCCAAAAAAAGCAATTAAAAGTTTTTTTTGTTTGCTGAAAAAATGCAAGCATGCGCGTACACATACACACCTTACACAGTGCCGCCACGAAGTCGAGACACAAAAATCTCCTTTTTCAAGATACTTCAAAAAATTTCAAGAGAGGGAATATCCCTTAAATATTTGAAATTTTTATTCTACGAAAAAGTAAAACATTTTAAAATCACAACATTTTTCTGCAAAGTAACAGTGACCTCTCTTTACTTCTACTTCAAAAAAAGAGAGAGTAGCTGGCATTTTTTCTCCTACACAAGAGAATTAAAGAAACCTCCAGAACCAACTCTTTTCTCAAAAAAAAAAAAACTTTTTTCATGATATTATTTTCTTTAGCCAAACAAAACCCCGTAAGTTTTCCCTCCACTCCAATTTAAAATGCATACACACACATCTATGTTTATCTATTTTAGGACCCTTAAAAGTATATTTCCTTTCTTTTTCTTTTTATTTTTGTCTTTTAACATATTTTCCTCTTTTGTTTTATTTCTCGCATTTTCATAACAATGTAACTTTTTTAAAAAAATTTTCTTACCCTTTAGTTTTTTGGTCTGTTGTCATTTTCTATAAAAAAAACAAAAACAAAAAAAACATGGCTATGACATTACCTGCCTTTGCTAAAGTTTAGTTTGGCCAATTCGAGTCGTACATCGCAGCAAACAACATCACGGAGAAACGACAACTGTACATACTTTTTACTGAATTCCCTGCATTGTTGATACCAGTTGTCAAAGATTGATAACTGACACCCCTCCACATTCCACCTATGATAGCATTGAGCAGGTGATTATGCTCTGAACGTCAGTATTGGTGGAGAAACTTTTCCAAACGTTGGTCTATGGTCGACGGATAGATTGGCCAAAGAGATTGTGCAAAACTGTATATATAAGAAAGAACTTTGGTACAATTCCTGCCTTTATTTCCCTTTCCCAAAATTTAACATTTTTAAACACTTTTCATAGAAAAGAAATTTCCCCCCCCCCCCATTTTTTTCACTGGAAAATAATAACTTTTTCCCTGAAAAGTCAGAACATTTTTTAAAACAAAAACAAATTTTCTGTAAATCGAATAGATCTCCCTATTTGCTATATATATTTTTTCTCTTAGAACTGCTACCATTTCTTTTTCCTGTCGGCTTTCCGCCTAAACAGGGGGGTATTATAGCAGTCATCATAACAGACTATTTTCTCATGGATTAATGCCTCTTTGCTGACTGATGTGGCCATGCACTGACCAGTCAGCTACCAGGATGCATTAATCCTGTGTCCCTTAAGGGACTATTTACTCCTGTCAGGAACGATCTAGCAGCCAGCAGAGGAGCCTAAACCACCAAAGAACAGGGACCTCTCTCCTCTCACTCTCTATCCATTACATCCCTCCCCCCCAGGCTGTGACTACTCCACTGAAGACTTCCACTGGATATCCTGGGGACACTTCAAGTTTTCTGCTTCCTGACAGTAGAACACCGGAGAACTTTCTGTTCTTTTTTCTTTTCTTTCACCTTGGACACAGTCCTTATTACGAAATAAACCTTTTCATTGTTTTGTTATAAAAAGAGATGTTGTTTGATTATTTGGTGTCTTTTGTTTATTAATCTTTTATTAAGGGTTTTGTGCATTCATGCATAAAAATACTTATAAATGATATTGCATATCTCCAGATTTACATACGCAAAATATAAGTAGCAGTAACAACAAAACACAGAATTAGCAGGAGCAGTGATAGCGACAACAATGGCGGTGCTAGAAATGAACCCTGTTCGTTGATATAAACCAATCGGGCATATTTAACACATACGAGGGTGTCAAAGATAATTTTTTTGTCTTTATATTATCAGTATAATTCACAATTCATTTTAACAAGAAAAATACCAGAAAGAACTATTCGCTTAAAAACAATCAAGTCTGAAGTGTGAACATCTCAGTTAGCGGTCTCCCATAGACGTGTATTGGCACAAATAATTAATTCAAGGAATACCGTGAGAGTATAATTTTCACTCAAATATATCCACAGATTTATCAGCATTAATCTGAAACAGACAAGTGAACATACCTCCCAGACAGATAACCATAGAAACTAACACAACCTGAGATAAAAAAAAAACAAAAAACAAAAAAACAAAACAAAAAAATTCTCTACTGTCTAAGGCTCTCATCTGCACACGAAGCATAAATTCCACTGGGTACCAACAGCATCAACAGCGTGTGTCCAGGTCTCAAGGAGTATGGTCGTCATCATCAATCTTTTCGCAGCAATCAGCAGCAGCACCATCATCGCTGTCACCATCTTCTCAACAATCAGCAGTACAGCCGCCATTGTCACAATCTTCTCAACAATCAAGAAGTAAATCCGCCAGTATCATCACCAGCAATTGACTATACAATTCAAAGCTCTGGGAACAAGGACTGCTATCTTCATTAAATCAGCTATCTCCTTTGACTTGGCAGACAGTAACACATCCTCACAATTAACAGAGGACAATACAAAGTCACTAACCCGTCCATTTTAATTTAAACTCCTTTGTCTGTCCTTGCTCATTTATTTATGATCTCATAAGAAGGGTTGAAATACAACAACTGATACGGGGGGCGTGCAATATGTAATGCCCCTGACCCACTTCCCATAGCAGTAGAGTAACGATACTTAGCTCAGTTATTAGTCTTTCTCTACATAGGAACCACCCAGAGTTATGCATTTCTCCCATCGTTTGATGCAACTCTGGAGACCGTTTTTGTAGAACACCCCAGGTTGGTCCTCCAACCACGACGTGACTTCAGAAATCAAGGAAACTGGGAAACGCTTTCTTTTCAAAAAAACTTCATGGCTGGGAAGAGGTGAAAGTCAGAGGGTGCAAGGTCAGGAGAGTAGGGAGGATGGGGAAGGATTTCATAACCACACGCCCGTGCTTCTGATCTGGCGACATGCAAGTTATGGACCGGAGCGTTGTACTGCAGGAGGAGGGTACCTTTGCTGATCTTGCCCCACCTCTTGATTTTGATAGCTTCCCTTAATTTCCTCAAAAGTGAAGCATAATAGGCTTCTGTAATTGTGGTACCCTTTGCCAGAAAATCTGTCATTACTACTCCGTCCTGATCCCAAAAGACTGTAAGCATGACCTTACCAGCGGAGAGCTGCCCCTTGCCTTCTTTGGAGGTGGTGAGTCCAAAAGTGCTTCTACTGCATTGACTGGACTTTGGTCTCTGGATCATAGTGATGGACCCAGATTTCATCTTGTGTAATCAGTCTTTTGAAAAACTTTGACCCATCTTCTTGGCACATCTCCAAATTCATTCTCGAGCACTCAACGCGTTCTCGCTTCTGGAATGGTGTGAGCATCCTGGGAATCGATCTGGCAGACACCTTATGCAAATGGTCATGAATGATAGTTTCCACAGACCCTGTACTAATCTTGACATCTTGGGCTATTTGGCGAATAGTAATGCACTGATCTTCCAAAATGGCGGCCTCAACTTGACGGACAGATGCCTCATCAATGGCAGAAGGGGGGCGACTAGGTCTGGGAGCTGTTTCCACAGACTTCCGGCCATGTTTGAATTCACGATGCCAGCATTTTACAAGGTCATATGATGGGGCATTATCACCATAAGTTTCTTTCATTTCATCAAAAGTCTTCTGTGGTGTGCGTCCTTTCAAATACAAAAACTGGATCACTGCTCGACATTCAACAGGCTCCATTTCACACCTGACTCAGCTCAAACACCTGTAAAACAGAAACCACAATTAGTTCAGAGCTGTAATTTGCCACATAACCCGTAGAGATATAAATCATTACACATGCAAAATTTCAGCTAGATCAGACAACTGGAAGTGGGTCAGGGGCATTACTTATTGCACGCCCCTCGTATCATTGTAATGTAATGGTAGCCCCTTACGTGTCCCAAGTGGCAATATGTTTTATTTGAGAGTGAAAAATGAAAGCTACCCAAGGAGAAGAGTTATATAGATTGATGGTTGAATGATAGTGAATATTATGAAAGGATTTAAAATAATAAATGGAATGAATAAAAGTTGATGAGTTCTGAGGATAATTTATAACAAGTTTTTATTGATGCTAGATTTCCATAGGACCATGTTATAGCTTCCAGGAAAATAATCTTGACTGTGTGCACAAACAAATAATTAACGCCTCAAAAGTAAAATTATCTTTATTTTGTGAAACAAGTGACTCATAAAGAAAAATGTGACTTGTCTACATTTATGTCTGTAGACTAAAATTCTTTAACCCACCAAAAGTAAACAAGCTTGATGAAGCCTGTCGTTTTCAGATTAAAAAAGAATTCAACACAGCTCCAAAACCCAGTCATTGAAGAGTAGTCGCATAGAGCTGTTCAAAAGAAAGAATACAAGACTTTCGATCGATCTCCCCCTCAACTACATAGTTGAGGAAGGAAAAATAATATCACTTCCTTGGATAGCAGACTACTTAATAAATCCCGGGCCTAACTAATAAGATAACTTTTAGTCAATATTCTAATTTACTCATAAATATAGTCTCCTTCTGGAATGCTACACTAATTCCAATGTTTTTCCATAATTATCAAGGCCCTGAGGCCACTTGAGGATAAGGGTTAATGAGTGTGTGGAAGTCAATCGGAAAATATTGTAGTAATCATTAGAAATTTGGTAAATTAGATTACTTGAGGGGACGGCTCATCAAGAACTCGTTCATTTTGGACTTGGAGACGGCCATATTGTAGTCAGTTGAAAAGCAGGAAAACGGAACAGAGTTCCACAGGCTTTGTTTTTGGAATCTACGTTTAACTTTAGGCACAGATAACGAGTAGGGGAAATTATTGATAGTTGTTTTAGCTAGATGAATGTTTTTCGTGAAAGTTTGGCAAGGGAGGACCATAAATTGGAGCTCAGATGAACACTTGCCATGAAAATAACAATAAAGTAGAGACAGACTCACAACGTCTCTTCTGTGTGAAAGGTTGCAGGGAAGACAAAAGGGCATTCACTACTAGGCTATGAAGTCTATTTTGAACTCTATCAAGGCAGAATAAGATTTTTCTAGCAGCTCCTTGGCTTTTATACAGGTAGAGAATTGCAGCAGCAGTGAGATATCTACTGCAGTGGTACAACAATCCCACCATTTTTTTCAGCAGCTTTGGCAACAGATTTGATGTACATGTTCCATATCAGATCAGGAGTAAGGGTCAGATTTAGAAGCTTGTCAAAACATGCAACTTCCCAAGATGAGAGCCATTCATTTCAATTGATGCCACAAGGGATCAGAGCATTGATGGTGGAAAGATAGAAGCTTGGTTTTAGATACATTAAAATTAACCAGCCACCTCTTTCCCCATTGCATGACATACCGAAGATCAAAGGAGAGAAAATCAGAGAGAACTTGGTCGTTTAAGGCCTTTGAAATATTGCTATAGATGGCAGTGTCATCAGTATAAATGTTTACGGATGATCTTAGGATGTGATTTGGGAGATCATTGATGTAGGTCAGGAAGAGAGTTGGGCCCAGGATGGACCCCTGAGGGACTCCAGCATTATTACTGTGGACTTCCGATTTCTGCCCATCAACCACTACTCTTATGAACCTATTTGTAAGAAATGATTTAATAATTGAGAAGACATTTCCAGCTAATGCCATAGCTGGAGATTTTGTGGAGTAGACCTTTATGCCACACCCTATCAAAGGCCTTTGGTATGTCAAGAACAATTACCCTAGAAAGAAAGCCCCCATCAAGAGATTCACCAATTCTATGAGATATAACTGTTAACACATCTGCTATAGATCTAGCAGAATGGAAACCATATTTCATATCACTGAGGAGGTTATTTTACTGACGTGGTTGACTACTTCTCTATTTTACACAGATTCCAGCAACTTACTCATGACACACAGGAGACTGATTGGTCTATATTGAAAGGGAGATGACTGATAACCTGAATTTTTAAATACGGGACATACTGATGAGGTTTTTCAGGGTGGTGGGAAAACAACACTTAAACAGCTTTGTAAGTATGAAAGCTACTTCTGGTTGAAGCTTTTTCAGCACTATAATAGGAATGCTGTTAGGGCCAGTTGCTTTACTGGAAAATGTTTTTGATTAGTTTGACAACATCACACACAGATATTTGTATGTCGCATGGTGTGTTTTCAGACACAGGAGGAAATATGAGGGGTTGGCATAGAGTAGAATTAGCTGCAAAGTTTTTGGCAAAGAGTTTGGCTTTGTCCCATGCTAACGAGCAGGTCCATTGATGATGGTTAGGATAGATTACACACTTCTATTCAGGATCCTGTTTGTTATTTGCCAAAACTGTTGAGAACCAAGCTGCTACTCAGCTACTTTGGACTTGATGGACTGAGCATACAACTCTCTCACGTTTGTAATTTCTGTGCACGATGGCAGCAGCACATTCTGGAGAGAACCATGGCTGACTGTTAGGTTTTTACTGGAATTTTTTGGAGAGTATGAAGCGGTCTATATCTATAATTAGCCATTCTGTCAGGTTGGCCTAGAAATATGCCACAAACACCATTAATAAAATATTTGAAAATATAAAGAACTTGAAGCATAGAACTTTTTACAAAAAAATACCAGATTTGGCATTGAATAAACCAAAAAGGGTTGATATGCTGTAATACAAAATAACCAACCAAAACTTGATTTTTCATTAAGTAAAATGAAGCCCCCCTCCCCCCGCAAAAAAAGAAAGAAAACAAAGCAAACCGCTGTTCACTGATAATGTGTACTCAAACAATCCCCAAGCTATTCCCAAACTGAAGCGGCCCATCATAGCTCAAATCAGTCATATTCGGGTGTAGTTGCCATGAAGAGATGCACATTTGGAGCATATCATTGAACAGCTATGAAACAGAGACTGTTGGAGATTCATGGCTGAAACCACCAAACAGCCATCATTATTACTTTGTTATTGTTCTATGTTTAGTAGAAATGTTTTAGTGTTTCATTTTGATCCCTACTTGTCACTGCATCTAATCATATTTATAAAACCTAATGTTCACATAAATTATAATACTACTTCGTATGATAATCTCTTTAAAAAGGGGCCGCCAAATCAAGGAAAACAAAACTTTTCTATAAATAACAAATTATATGGTATGTAAAATAGGGATCGCATTATCATTGGTATATTCGAAGCAGGTTACGTAATCTGCAGGAAGATGCTGAAACACTTAATGAAATCTCAGCAGTCGACAACTGGCAAACGATATCTTGTTGAAGAGGGGCAAGAGGCATGAAGGTGTCAAGTGACTGTACAACTAATAAAATAGATACAAGGTAAGGACAGTGATGGTAATAGAAAAGAATGATGACAAAAACGAATGTTCAGTTTAAACGATAGGATATTGTGTCTTATTGCTTACCAAGAAAAAGGTAATCTGTATGGCAATGAATATCAGGATCAACTGAAGCAAGAATGGGGATCTCGTGGAGTTGAAAATCTTGTGTCCCTGAAGTAGGAAAACATGCTTCAGGTTGATCTGAATCATATAGATGGGGTCTGATGGTGGAACTGATAACCAGATGTCAGTGGAAACTTAAACGGGTAGTTGGACATTAGTAGGCACTGGTACAGGTAACTGTACGTCAGTGGGCACTGGTACAGGTAGTTAGACGTCAGTGACCCTGGCACAAGTAGCTGGACGTCACTGAGCACTAGAGCAGGTAACTGGATGTCAGTGAAACAGGTAGTTGGACATAGTGGACGGCAAGAGCTGAGCTGTCAGATGAAGGAGTCACTGAAAGCTGCAGAAGTGAGATGGATTTGTTGAAAGCTGCTGGAGTCTCTGGAAGCTGCAAGAGTGAGCTGGAAGTGAGCCGGAGAAAGCAGGATTAGGAGTGGCAGGCTGTGAGAGGGAGTCCCAGAAGGCAAGCAGCAGTAAAGCATAAAGTGTGTATCGCATTCTGCAGCCCCTGGTCCCCATGGCGACTGGGAATGTCTACTTGAGGAAAGTTAAGTAAGGATTGGAGTGCTCCTAACTCCCGAGCTGAACTGGAGATTTGCTGTGAAATCCACTAGCTTTATGGAGAGCCATTCATGCTACAGACTCTATGGCCAGTGATGTTGTCCCTAAACAATGAATGACTATAATTAATCTCACACTGTATTACTTATAGTTAAAAGTGTCTTCAGTGTTTATTAACCGTATTTATTTTAATCTAGGTTTGAAATAATAGTCCATTGTTTTTGTTTTGTTTGTGAAAGATGAAGTTTTGATTTTTTTCGTTGTTGTTGAAGAAAAAGATGTTGCTATTTTTAATTCATGTGGTCATGACATATTTCCGGGAGTGTCAAGTTTTGCCCGAAAACAAAGAAGCAATAGCATGAGATTGTGACAAGGCTCTCTCCTTGGATAATTGATCATTATCAATTATCAAAGAAACAAATGTAGCCAAAAGTCATATCAAGTGTTCCAACAGATGTGTCCGAATGTATCTGCAATGATCATCAAATTGATGAGTGCAAGTGGGTCTTCACAGTTCATGAGAAAATTTGGTGGTGTATGTGCCTCTGTATGGTTGGTTGAAATTATGAGTGAGTGCAAATGGTCATCACGATTGTTTGTGTTCTTAGTCCGCAAGCGCATCTGCAGAGTCCAAGAGATGAGTGTGAATGAGTCTGCACTGGTTGATTGTGTTGCGGAGTGCTACATTATGGCTAAGCCAGTTGTGCAAGGGGAGATGTACGTCGAGGAGGGCACAAGTAAAATGAGTTCATCAGAGCATATTCCATTCAAATATTTGTCAAAATAAAAATAGTCATGAATGATAGTTTCCATGGACGCTATACTAATCTTGACCTCTTGGGCTGTTTGACGAATAGTCATGTGTCGATCTTCCAAAATGGCAGTCTCAACTTGATTGAGAGATGTCTCATGTATAGCAAAAGGTAGAGACGACCAGATCTGGAAGGTAGAGACGACCAGATCTGGAAGCTGTTTTCACGGATATGTTTGAATTCATGATGCCAGCATTTTACAAAGCCATACGATGGGACATCATAACCATATTTTTCTTTCATTTCATCAAAAGTCTCCTGTGGTGTACATCCTTTCAAATACAAAAACCGGATCACTGTGTGACACTTAACAGGCTCCATTTCACACCTGACTCAATTCAATCACCTGTAAATCAGAAACCACATTTAGTTCAGAATTGTAATTTGCCACAATACTCATAGCGATATAGATTATTGCAGGTGCAAAATTTCAGATCAGACAAATGGAAGTGTGTTAGATGCATTACTTATGTTCCTCATACGACCTGAAATAAGTACATTTCAATAAGTGACATTCGTTTTATTTGTGCGTCAAATTTATTCTCTGTTGACCACACTTGAGTTGTTGCTTAAATAGTCAATGCTGGTAAGTGTTCGGTTCTCAGAGAAAGTTGTTCTGCTTGAAGGATTGAATATTTTGATAGAATTGATCAATCAGTATTAAGTATTTCAACCAATAAAATTCGAATATTTTACAGAGAGTGTTTTTTTTTTTTATCTAATTTATTATTGTTAAACGGCTGGAACTTTTGTATACAGCTCACCAAGTTTATGCGTTAGGATTAATCTTACTCTCTTTTTTACCCCCCCCCTCTCTCTCTCTCTCTCTCTCTCTCTATATATATATATATATATATATATATATATCTATATATATATATATCAGCCATATAGTGTAATGGTTAGAAGCTTTGACAGTCGTTTGGGCAGTCGTGTTTCGATCCTAGCTTGAGGTAGTTGCCTGTCTAGCCACACTGTATGTGGATGACTATAAATGTGAAAGTGTGTGTGTGTGCGTGTGTGTGTGTGTGTATCTGTCTGTCTGTCTGTCTATCTGTGTACATTTCCCTACACAATAACTCTGCCAATTTTCAGTCTACAGACTCGAAATTTGATATTGGGAAAATCTTTGTAATCCGTTTTCACCAGAAATTTGGTTGTTAAGAGGTCAAAGTTCAACAATTTGACCTTTGAGAACTCTACCAAACTCCTCCAGCAATTTTGAGTCTAAACAATTGAATAGATATAGGTTCCTTGGACATGGATCTAACTTAATAACTTGATTTGAGCCCAAAACAATAAATGTTAAGGGGTTATAATAGGGGTCAAAGTTTTAAAAAATTTGACCTCTGCGATCTCTACCAAATTACTCAAACAATTTCTTGTCTAAACATTTGAAATTTTACATAAAGGGTATTCAGAGATTGAGCAAGCTTTTTAATCGGCTTGGGTCGAAGATTTAAACTACCAATATATAAATGTATGTATGTTTGCATGTCTGCCAAAAACTTTCGACAGAGGCGACGAATTTTCATAAGATCAGTATCATTTTGAAGCTCGGCCTTTCAGATGACAAATACTGAAAAATTGGCTAAAAACATTAATTTCTTTACCCTCAACTGGGCACTTTTCTACAGGGAGGGGTCGCTTTTTTCACCGATATTTTCAAAAGTCATACTCTCTTTTCTTTCGATTGTCTAGCCTTAATTAAAACCTACGTCACTTCTGGTTTGGCGGTGGTCGTAATAGCAATGACGTTACGTTTTTTTTTTCCCGTTCTTTTCCTCCTTCATGGCACAGGTTCGAGCCTGCCTTCCTACTACCACTTTTTTATTTTTTTTATTTTGCTCAACACACACCTTTAAACACACGGGCAACGCTGGGCATCCATGCTAGTATATATATATATATATATATATATATATATATATATATATATATATATATATATGCCTATTTTATTTTTTAATATAACTATTTAAAGGTTTGAATACCGAGTTTCATACAAACACACACATACATACACACATATGTATATATACTAGGAGGGTAACCCGACGTTGCCCGGGATGGTATGATGATCAACGAATGTTTCACACTCTCATATTTTTATTGTCATCAAATCGATGAAATAGCGCATTTCTCAATCAAATCGATTGATTGTTTGCTCTAATTGGGAATCGATCGTGATGCACCTAGAGGAAGCTTTACATGCCTCTCGCAGGGACTAAGTTAACAATATATTGTAGTCTACATTGCACTGTTGGAAACCTATTGCTGATTTTATAAAATTATTTTTATATATAATGACTTGCATTAAAGTTTAAAATGCAAACGTCAAGTATCATGCTTTAATTGTGCTCTAAACAGAAACATTCATTTCGAACGCGCCCTCATAATATCAAAGAATCTACTGTTGATTTTATATGCCTGGCCTTTCTGCTCGTGCGGTGATAATGCCTTGAATTGAAGTTTAAAATTAAAACGTCATGTATCATTGTGAAATTGTGCATTTAATAGAAACATTCATCTCGGAGGCACTCCTGTCCTATCAAAGAATCTACAGCTGGTTTTATATGTTGGGCCTTTCGGCTTGTGTGGTAATAAAGCTTCTCAAACGCACTTGTGATGTTAGGCTGTGTAAGATGTTAACTTTGGTCAAAATCGCCTGTTCCTTCTTTCATTAGATTATTTCGATTATCGATCATCGATACTTATGGAAGACATTCCGGCACAAAACCTATCTAAAAATATTGCCAGGCATGTAAAGTACTTTTGTGTGAAATTTCATAAAAATCGACTCCGCCATTTTTGAGTGCATAATGAACGAACTCACAAACACACAGAAAAAGTTGTTTTTTTATAATAGTGTCTCTCTCTCTCTCTCTCCCTCCCTCTCTCTCTCCCTCCCTCTCTCTCTCTCTCTCTCTCTCTCTCTCTCTCTCTCTCTATATATATATATATATATATATATATATATATATATATATATATTAGACTACCCGTGACCCGTTGGGTCAGTATGTTATATTAGTTATGGAATTCATGTATGAGCATGACACTTGTGACGTAAAGAAAATAGTTTTTTTTTTATATATCAGAAACATTTCTATGAAAGTATATCAAAATAAAAAAAGAATATAGATAGATTTCTATGAGTCATTTTGTTTATTATAATTGATTATTTTTGAAAAAAATTTTTTTTCAGTTACTGAATTATAAGTGGTTGGCCATACTTATCGGTAAATGTGCACTGAACAAATACCATAATACTTATTATAGTTAATTCAAAGTTTGATACATCTGCTTTTTTTTTTATTTTACATCGTTCATTTCTGTATTACGTTTAAGTTATTTAAACCCCACTCTTCCCATGTTAAATAATATTTTTGAAATAATAACGTTAATATTGCAGCGTCCCAATTGTTCTTTTTTTTTCGCGTTTAAATTATCCAAATAAACAATTGTTAATACTGTCTGCTTTTTTTTTTACACCGTTCATTTCTGTATTACGTTTAAATTATTTGAAACCCCACTCTTCCGATGTTAAATAATAATTTCGAAATAATAACGTTAATATTTCAGCGTCCCAATTGTTCTTTTGCTTTTTGTTTATCTTAAACCCCACTCTTCTCATGTTAAATAATATTTTTGAAATAATGACGTGTGTGAGCCTTTTCTAGTCTCGCACAAAAACACACATTCATATTTCAAGTTATATTGCTTGTCACATACATACGCGCACACAAACATACGCGCCCACGTCCACACACGCGTACATTTATTCACGTTCGCGTACATACACTCACATTCACGTGTATATACACACGCGCTAACGCACACATATGTACTCACACACGCGCACACGAACGCACACATGCACGACGTCACTTCCGCTTTCTAAGGAAATATACACATGCGCAAATGACCACCGGAAACAAGTATAAAACAAAGAGCAACAACCGCATCTTCCTTTTCGAGACTAGCCTCCTAGGTGGCTGCTCGGCACGCTAGCCGCCGCCGTTTCGGCGCGCGCACACGCGTACCTCACGCCCACTTACTACTATGTATGTGGCAAGCAATATAGCTTGAAATATGAATGTGTTTTTTTTTGTGCGAGACTAGAAAAGGCTCGAACATACGTTAATATTTCAGCGTCCCAATTGTTCTTTTTTTTTCGCGTTTAAATTATCCAAATAAACAATTGTTAATACTGTCTGCTTTTTTTTTTTTACACCGTTCATTTCTGTATTACGTTTAAGTTATTTTAAACCCCACTCTTCCCATGTTAAATAATAATTTCGAAATAATAACGTTAATATTTCAGTGCGCAGGTCATGCGCGCATGCGCACCCGGATGTCGTAAACCGGAATATGGGTTATATACATCGTTACAAGATCATTTGAGTTTTATAATTATATAGATTACTACTATATATAATATATATACTATGTATCTATATTACTACTATTTAATAAGCTCAAACATTCCCACCTATTAAAAAATAAATTAAATAAATTAAACATCCAATCTGATACAAATGGGAAAATGTTCAACGTTAATTTCGAATCACAAATAAAAAATAATAAGAAAAATAAATAAATAAATAGATAGATAAATAAATAACAAATAAATAAATGAACTAAAAGACATCAAATTTTTATCAACGGACCAGTTGACCTAATTTAGTTAAATTTTTTCAGCAGGTAAAATGCCTCTAAATGACCTGAAATTAGATATTCAATATCGCCCCGTCGGTAACCATACCAACCGCATTCACTCAGCTTCCCTTTCTCTCTCCCCCACCCGTTTTCACCCCCCTCTATATTATTATATTACCCCCCTCTTCATGGCCACTTCCTGTAACCTTAAATTGCCTTTTCAACCCTCCCTTTTTAACCCTTCCCCCTTTTCTTAACAGAAACCAGATCTTCAGAATCAACTTAAACCCATAAGAAATTTTTGCCCACCGCCGCTAATGGCAAATTTTCTCACCTCAAAATTTGAAAAGGTCTGGAACCTTTTTATTTTTTATTTTTGTACCTTAATTTTTCTTGCCTGATGATATCTAATATGATTGAAACGGTCAGCACATCGTAGCAAGATATGACTGTATTTACATAAACAAAATAAAAAAAATATAACTTGCTCTCTTATGATTGACCACTATCAACGACCCTTGTTGAAATTCAATTATTTTCAATTTTTGGATATCTTCCCACCGGATGGATATATATATATATATATATATATATATATATATATATATATATATATATATATATATATATATATATATATATATATATGTGTGTGTGTGTGTGTGTGTGTGTTAATTTTTAAATATTTAATATGTTAGCACCAATGTTAAAAGGCATTTTGTTAATGTTGGGCTGTATTTTAAAATTAATATTGCTCCTAGTAATTTGAATCTTTGTGTGCAGTTATTTCGACATTTAATTTTCGTGTTAGTGGTTAATATATTTCTTAGTTTAGTTGACTTTATTGTTTTTTTTTTATTGTGAACGGTAACATGGCGTTGAAAAAAAAAAAAAAAGAATTAACCACACCCTTCTTGGATGATAGGACTAACTGCAGATCAAATCATTCCCCACATCATCACACTGCCGCTACCGAACTTTTCTTGATACATTGAGGAGACAGTTTTCAGCTGTTCTACGGCGTACGTAAGTTTTGGCGTTAGAACCAATTATATTAAACTTGTACTCGACACTGAAACAATGAATTGTATCCCATTGTCCGTCAGTCCAACATGTTCTCTCGCATGCTCCAGGTATGCCCTTTTGGTTTCGCTTTGAAATAAGAGACTTCGAAGCTGGAATACGATCATGCAACCTTGCAATTTTTACCCTGCGAACGAGCGTTTTCTTTCAGATCTTCTCTGTCTTTTCAATAAATTTATGAGCAAGTGATATGGCAGTTTAAAAACGTTTTTTGTAGACATTCTAAGAATTCTTTGGTTTTCTCTTCGGTCTTTCGTTTTTCATCTAACGTTTCATTTTACTTGCTAAACACACGATGAACGACATTTTTAGACATATGAACAATATCAGAAATATCTGAAATTGATAATTTTATTGATAGTTTGCGATAATAACATTTTCTTCAAAAGTGAGCGATTTGCGTTTAGAATTCGCCATATTGCTTAGAATAAAGCCCTTATGATAAATGAACTTTTACATATTGTTGAAAAAACTACATCGAGTTTTTTTAACAATATAAATAAAACGTTTTGCAAATAATTAAAATCATTCCTTAATTTTTGCCAGAAGCTTATTTCAATTGTTCCATTTAATCTTTATTTTTAAGAAAACTATTATGTAAAATGGTGTAACATTGTATACTATTCATACATTATACCCTAATCTTAATTCAGTAAAAATGCCATGTATTATTTTTAAAGTAATACACATATTTATATCTTTATTGTTTACGTTCCTTATATGATGGTCTCTACAATATATATATATATATATATATATATATATATATATATATATATATATATATATATATATATATATATATATATATATATATATATACTAGCATTTCAGTCCGGCGTTGCCAGGGTGTTTGGAGGTGTATGCTGAGCAAAAGAAAAAAAAAAAAGGTCAATTTTTTTAAAATTTGACCCCTATTATGACCCTTAACATTTATTGTTTTGGGTGCAAATCGAGTTATTAAGTTAGATCCATGTCCAAGGAACCTATATCTAAAATTTCAAGTGTTTAGACAAAAAATTGTCGGAGGAGTTTGGTAGACTTCTCAAAGGTCAAATCGTTGAATTTTGACCCTTTATCAGCCAAATCCCTGGCCGAAAACCGATCACATAGATTTTCCCAAATCTCAGTACCTTGTATATCAAATTTTGAGTCTGTAGACTGAAAAGATATTGAGAAAACGATATATATATAAAGTTGGTGCAAAAACAATATCGTTTTCTCACATATGTTAATTTTATATATGATTTATGAAATCATCCATTGATATATATAGCCATGTTATGTATCATTTTGAAGCGCGTTTTTCGCTCTTATCGAAACGTGTTATTGGTTCCCGTTCTCAGTCTGTTCATTCATTTTTTTTTAGGCTTTTCGACAGCATAGACAAAATTCAAATCCTCACAATTTTCTTGTTCTAGTTCAAACCTGGCAAAAAAGCTGCCTAGACAGCTTGTGATATGAATGATGCGCTTGGCCCAGCAAGCATTAATTAACGTGTGGCACAACGGTGGTTCAAGAAATTTCCCGATAGTGACGAGAACCTTGAAGATGAACGCGGTCACAGCCGGCCGACTGCGGTTGATAACGAACATTTAAAAGCCTTAATTGAAGCCGATCCTCGCAAAACTAATCGAGAAGTAGCTGTTGAACTCGAGGTCAACCAGTCAACAGTCGTTCGCCATTTAAAACAAATAGGGAAGTAAAAAAAGTTGGATAAATGTGTGCCGCATGAATTGAATGATAATTAAAAAGTCGTTATTTTGAGGTGTCTTCTATGCTCCTTCTGCGCAACAAAATTATCCATTTCTCGAGCGGATTTTTTTTTTATTACATTTTCATCCCATACAAGGCACATTGCCACTTTGGTGTAGGGGGCTACTAACAGGGGCAACAACTACTGGGGTACTATGTAGGGATTTGGGCAGCAAGATATTGATTCACGTTGCACTTGAACTTCTGCACGTCAGTACAGTTGGGGAAGCAGGGACCTGGAATGGAATTCCAAAGTCTAGCGGTTCTGGGGAAGAAACTACTGGAGTAGAAAAATCTTTTACATTTAGGGATCTCTACAGTGTGGGGGTGTCGAGGGTGTTCACGTCGTGGGGGCACAAGTGCTTGCAGTTCGTCAGAGCATTCACCATTATAATACTTGTAGAACAGGCAGAGGGATGCAACATTTCGTCGATGGGACAGAGGCTGAAGCTTAGATGCCAGTTCAGGGCCTATCAGATTTGCGACTCTCTTTTGAGCCCTGTCAGGGAGCGAGAGACTAGTAGCCGATGCACCAGCCCAAATATGACAGCAATACTCCATACATGGGCGAATGGTTGCCTTATAGAGGTACAGGATACTTTCGGGTGTCGGAAGTTTTCTAGCACGGTAGAGAGAGCCCACCTTCCTCACAGCGGCCCTGGCAATGCCCTCGATGTAATTGTTCCAACTCATGTTTCCTGTGAACGTTAGGCCAAGGAGCTTGAAAGACTTACTCTCAGATAAAGAGTCGTTGGCCATTGCTATAGGTGGTAGAGAAGGTTTCTTGTAATTATTGAATGAAACTAGTTTAGTCTTGGCGGCATTGAACGTGACCAACCATTTTTGTCCCCCTTCCACTACAGATTGGAGGTCATCCTCTAGTGTTTCTGCCATTTCTTTAGATATGTGTTCATTTGTTTTCCTGTCGTGCCTGTTATAGAGTGTGGTGTCATCGCATATATACCCATCTCAGAGGAAATTTTGTCGGGGAGGTAATTTATGAATATCAGGAACAGTAGATGTCCAAGGATAGACCCCTGGGGCACTCCCACATTTATATCATATTGTTTAGATGTACGACCGTCGTGGACATCCTGGATTTTTCTCTTATCTAAGAAGGATTTAATTATGTTAAGTATTCTACCAGTGATACCGTATGATCTAATGTTCCTGAGGAGACCCTCATGCCATACCCTGTCAAAAGCCTTAGATATATCTAGAGCTACCGCTCTGCCCTCCCCCGCTTTGTCCAGTGAATGGTATATACGTTCAGAGATTACAGTGAGGATGTCTGCTGTGGAACGGGCTTGTCTAAATCCATATTGTTTGTCAGTCAGAAGTTTAGCATCTGTAAGGTGATGGACTAGAGCATGGTTAATTAAGGTCTCAAATATTTTGGCAAAAAGTGGGAGGAGGCTAATGGGGCGATAATTTAATGGGTCAGTTCTTTCGCCAGAATTCTTGAATACTGGTACACAGAAGCAGTTTTCCAATAGCGCGGAAAGCAAGATTCATTAAGGTATTTGTTGTAGAGTTCGGAGAGAACTGGAGCTACTTCAGCTGAGCACTTTTTTAATAGCACAGCTGGGATGAGAGCGGGTATGCATGCTTTTGAAGTGTCAAGGTTTTTTATGATAGCATGCACCTGAGCAGGGGTGATTTTCAGATCGTCTAGCGTGGCGTCTGTCCGCATAGGAAATTCAGGTAGGGGGTGGTTGGAAGGGTCCAGTGTGGAGTTTGAGGCAAACCGACTGGCAAGCATGTTAGCCTTTTCGGTTGCTGAGCAAACAACCTCGTGATTGTTGGTTAGTGGGGGAATTGTTGATTGCCCATTATTTACTACACTGTTGTAGATTTTCCAGAAGTCATGAGTTCCTAGTTTTTGTGCTTCAATGCGTTTTTTAGTGGTTTCCATAAATTCTATATGTACTTCTGTCCATTTGAACTGGACTTATGTCGGTTAAATCTGCGGTATGCATGCTACTTTTGAGCAATGGCAGTTGCACAAGTCGAAGTAAACCATTGGGGAGAGTGGGGCTTGCTATAAAATTTCTGCATGTGAACATGTGCTTCGATTGCAGTTTTAAACCATTTAGTGGTCTCGTTTGCACACTGTTTAGCAGGAAGAAAAAATATTTCCCCATGGGGCATCTCTGATAAGATCTCTGATGGCTTCCCAGTCAGCCTTTTTATAATATCTCGTTGTTTTGAGCAGTGGCTCTTCAGTTTTGGCTCTAGAGTTTAGGGCAATTTCAACCATTATCACTGCATGATCAGCGTTCCCAAGTGGGCTGTCGGCATTTGTTATACAATCATCAGGAATTGTGGTCAAAAACAGATCTAAAAGTGATGCGTGTTGTTCTTCCTGGTCAGGGAAACGGGTGCATGTGTCTGTCAGAGTCCTTACGGCAGAGTGGGAGATATCCAGGCATGTTAAAGTAGTTAGAGGGGATGGAGGAGTGTAGGTTAGTCTCACTTAGTGCTAAGATATCTGGGGTATTTGTTAGGAGAAATGCTTCAATATCAGCTAAATTAGTTCTAAGTCCACGGATATTTGTGAATGCAAGCCTCAAGGGAGGAGGCATGTTGGATTTGTTTGACCCTAAGCCTGGTTTAAGCTTATTTTTAGATTGTACTGTCATCATATTTTTTTTATGAGTTTTAGTTAGGTAAGGGGGGAGCTGAACAGGAGGTTATGCAGAGTATCACACATGCATCACAAGTAGACCATCAGCTGACCCTCCATCAACTAGGACTGTGGCCTCAGGAAAGCCCACCAGGGATGAGTGCAAGGTCCCTTTCCATGCGCAACATGGCACTACAAACATCCCGATATTATACAACTGTTGATGGAGCAGCCGCTCTAAGCGCTACCAAAGAGTTAGGGCCACTGTACTACCAGTCGGAAACAGCAGCCAGTAACTGTCAATCCGGTACCCTCAACCCATCAGAGGAAGGTCAACCCAATCTAATTGCTCAAGGCATATCTGGTACTCAAGCACTCTCAAGTGCCCAGTTTTAGGGTTGGGGTGTGTCGGGAGTTGGAAAACGGCGTTCATTGCCCTAGACAAGAAACAAGATCTTCCACTGGGTGTTTCTGTCGAATCACTGTGATAGTGTCTCTGCGCCTGACTAATAGGCAAAGAAGGCGTATGGAAACCGGGCGATAGACAGAACCTATCTACTCCTTAAGCAATTTAGGTTTGCAAACCGGTAATTTGTTTGAGTCACCAGCTCTAGGAAGGTTGTCATCCGAGACTGAAGAGGCCTCCCTCCCCTTTGGTTTATTTTAAGAGTTTTCCTTCTCCCAGACAGATGATCTGGAAAGATCTACTGAGTCCGTCAGCACTGAGAGGATTTGCTCCGCGCCTGGGTTCTAATCCAGGTATTTCTGTGACCTCGCGTGGTTAGTTAATGTTACTGGGTTAGTTTGTAGAGGTTATATATCTGCTGAATAGTTACACTCCTCAAAGTGAATTAGGGGCATTGCTATTTCATTGTTACTGGATAAAGAGGGTGAGTAGAGTCATGCAGTGTAAGCAACTATGATTGTAAGAAGGGTTGTTAGAAAGGAGATAATGTGGTTTGAGGATTTCCATTTATATATTTTTGTTTTATTCATGTTGGCTTGGGTCTAGGATAACATTAAAGTGTGAGTAGGTGTTAAGCATTGAACTACGAGTTGTGCCCAGCCTATCTTTTAGATGTCAGGAGGGATTGAGATGCGAGTGCAATATAGTACGGATAAAACTAAGTTTTGAGTCATGTGTAATTAGGTAAATAGATATATGGGCAGGTTTTTAGTAGATGCGAATAAAGTTGAAGGTACAAAGTGTGTTTCTATTATTGAGGGAAGATAATTTCATCTTTCAAGTAGGAGTCATGAACATTTAGCATAACAAGAAGCATTGGATTCAGTTTCGTATAAATCGTTGCAAAGCTATCTAGGAGGAGGCAGTTATGTAACGCAGTGCGCTTTGCTTCCGAGTACATACTTTGGCTGTTAAGTACCTAACTGGAATAGGAATGAACTCCAATGCATGTCTAAGTGGTAGAATTGTATAGATGTTTAGTGATTAAGCAGTTAGCATGTGAGGGTTAGGGGCTGGAAGTTAAAGATTCCACTGCAAACGCTGTGCAATGTAGGAGTTAAGTGGCGGTTTGGTGGGAAGGAGCAGATTGTTAGCGTTCAAGAGACAGGGGTTATTAACTTACAAATAACAGATCTCCATTAGGATTTAGAGTTTCAGGTAAGGTTTTTTGTGCATGCAGGTTAGACAGAGGTAGTCGTCTTGGAGGTAAAATGTATATTAGGATTTCGTAGCTAGCCGTTAGGTTTTTTTTTTTCCATTTACAAGATCTAGTTCATGGTGATTCGGAATTCGTATTCTGTATTTATAGGCAGAAGGTCAGGCACAGAGCATAGCATCCACTCAGGAAAAATAGTCCTAGTATCACAGCTAAGATACTGCATATTTCAGTTACGAATATGGTGAAAGTTTAATTGGGGGGCACTTATTTTTAATTTTCTAATTTAAAAAATTTTTATTTATATATATATATATATATATATATATATATATATATATATATATATATATATATATTATAAGGTAAAATTAAAAGCCAAGAACAATGCGAGATTTTTTTTTTATATAGAGTAAAATTAAATGCAAACAAAAGAAATAAAGTTCTTTTTTTTGTTGTTTGTTTTTTCTTTTTCACACAAATTTTAACTCTAAACAACAGTAATTTTTTTTTTCTGTTGTATTCAATGGTGATATAAATCTCAATATATTTCAGACTTATTAGTCCATTTTCAAGAGAAGACAGCGGAAGAGTGTTCAAAATTGGAAAAGTAGCCGCAGAGTTTGCCACGTGATACCGCGAAATATAGAACAAAAAATGACGTTAGGAGAACGTTAAAATAAATCAGTTGATGTTTGAAATACTTGTTGCGTTTGTGAATCAAGGGAGATGACTATTCAAGCAAGGTTTTTTTTTGTTTTTTTTTTAATTATTGTTTTTCTTATGTTTTAAACTTATATTATAAAAGCGGAGCTCAATTCCAGTCTATTGTTTAGTGTGGGAGTATTTTTTGAAATAATTAAAGATTCGAGGATACGAAGTTGACCTACGTTTCTTGAAGAAGCAAGAATGTTGATGTGAAAATCTGGTTCTGAATTAATGCAAGTGCGAATATGTTTATAGAACGACGAAGCAGTAGTGTTTAAGTGCTCTTTAATGCGGTGATGAAGCAGTCTGGTAGTGCTTCCGATGTAAGATGCACTGCATTTAGCGCATTGTAGGTCGTAAACAACGTGGTTCTTAAAGCATAAACCTGTGTGTGATATTGGGCAATTAGAGAGTGAACAAGGGGAAGGTGTATGCGATGGATGTTTTCGGTTGAGCTGTTGTCTTAAAGTAGATCCAGTGTGGATGAGTTGAATGTTGAGCCCCTCGCTGCGGATGGCTTTTCGGATTGAAGATGAGATTTTGTCACTGAGGAAGGGTAGTTTTAGAAAACAATTGTTAGAGAAGGGTCGGGTGTTGCGTTTTTTCTTTTTAAGTGAGGATAGGATCGTATTAGGGTAGCCGTTTAGTGAGAGGGTCTGTAGGAAATTGTTAGTGTGTGTATGTTTGTCGGAGATGTTAGTGCATTTGTCTTGTATGCGTGAGATTTCGGCATGTGCGTAGTTTAGTTTGTCCTTGAGAGGTAGCGCAGATTTGAAATGTACGAAGAGGCGTTTGCTGGCGGGTTTTCTGTAGAATTCAGTGCATATGGCACCATTTTTTTTTATTTGTATTTTAAAATCAAGTAGAGAAAGAGATTCCGAAGAGTCTGGGTGTTCTATAGTAAATTTTAAGTTTGGGTCGGCGTTATTGAATTTGTGGAAAATGTTAATAGCTTCTTCGCGGGAGTATGTGATAATTAAAATGTCATCGATATATCTAGTAAAAAGGAGATAAGAATAGCAGGTACTAAGGGTGTGTCTTTCGAGTTTGTCCATATAAGCAATGGCAAGAATACCGGATAGACTGGAGCCCATGGGTAGTCCAGATACTTGTTTGAACGTGTTTTGTAGGAAAGTAAAGTAAGTGTTGTCTACTATAATACGGAGGAGTTGTAAGAGATCTCCTGGAGTAATTCCGAAGCATTGTGGGTTTTTAGATGCTATAATGTCTGCCATGAGATTAATGGCTGGATGTGCAGGAATGGAGGTGTATAAAGAAACGACGTCTAGGCTAAATGGGTATCTGTATAGTTTGAGTAGATGGTGTGGTAGATCGTTGAGTCTGTTAATTACTTGGTTTGAACTACTAACATGGGCTGGGAAGGTAGAGAGTAGAGGTTTAAGTAGGCGGGATATTAACCAAGAGATTTTATAAAGGGGACCGTTAACGCTTGAAACAATGGGTCTGATCTGTGTGTGTGTGCTATTTTTGTGGGTTTTAATAAGGTGATAAAAGGTAGGTAATTTGCTGTATTTAGTAATAAAATTTAGTCTGTGTTGTTTTGGGAGATTTCTTTTAAAACAAATTTGAGACCATGTCTTGTTAATGTTGTTCTCAATACGAGCAGCAGTGATATTATGTGCTGGGGTGTAAAGGTCGGTATTGGAAAGATGCTCTATAGCAAGGTTGTTATAAGATTCCTGTGATATAACGCAAAATTCTCTGCCCTTATCAGACGGTAAGTAAACTAAATCTTTGTCTTTAAGGGATTTAAGGGTGAGGTATTGGTTCTTGGTAAGATTGGGGGTAATATGGTGTTGTTCGCATTCAAGTATTCTGAGGATTTTATGCTTTAACCTTGAAAGTTTTAGATCTAGTGGAATATTATTAGGAGGTGGGTATAAAGGGTGATCAAGCTGAAAAACAGGAAAAGAGGTGTTGTGATTACCTGAGAGGTTGAGGGGGGTGTCCTTGTTATCGTGCGGGGCAAAAGCGTGCAGCCATTTAAGGTGGTAAGCAGTTCTGCAGAACTGCGTTTCTATGTTGAGTTTAGCTTTATCCGTCAGTTTCATTGTGGTGATAAACTTAGGGCCAAGTGAAAGGAGATCCGTTTCAGTTGTGGAAAGAGAGTTAGTGAGGTCAGTTACGAGAAGATGATCTTTAAGGGACTTGTCGGTGGAAGAATCCTGTGAATTATGTATGTGTCTGTTGAAGACCGGTTTATTAGTTTTCTGTTTAAGCCAAGTAAATTTGCATATGAGACGTTTCTGTTCATTGTTGAAGCTGGAATGGTATGCGCGGTCGATCAGAGATTGGATGTTGTTTAGCGAATGACCGTTAGGGGTAGATGAAGTGAGTGAATTCCGGAGGTTCTTGACTGAATTAATATGGCCATGTAGAGTCCGGTGGTGTTGCTTAATGATTATTTTGAAGCAATAGTCATATATAAATTGTTGTGAAGTGTGTAGAAAACGGAAACATGTTGGCAGATTTATGTTCCTGATTGTGTTAGGAATAATTTTGTTTTTACGGCATTTTTTTAAAAAGTAGATTTGGCAGTTGACTCTAGCGCGTTTTTCCGTAGTTTTGAAGATGCTCTTCATGAGTGCAAACTCTGTCTGGCTGAGACTGAGGGATATAAGTAGGTTGTAGTTTGCTTGAAGCATTGTTGAAGAAAATTATAAGGTAAAATTAAAAGCCAAGAACAATGCGAGATTTTTTTTTTATATAGAGTAAAATTAAATGCAAACAAAAGAAATAAAGTTCTTTTTTTTGTTGTTTGTTTTTTCTTTTTCACACAAATTTTAACTCTAAACAACAGTAATTTTTTTTTTCTGTTGTATTCAATGGTGATATAAATCTCAATATATTTCAGACTTATTAGTCCATTTTCAAGAGAAGACAGCGGAAGAGTGTTCAAAATTGGAAAAGTAGCCGCAGAGTTTGCCACGTGATACCGCGAAATATAGAACAAAAAATGACGTTAGGAGAACGTTAAAATAAATCAGTTGATGTTTGAAATACTTGTTGCGTTTGTGAATCAAGGGAGATGACTATTCAAGCAAGGTTTTTTTTTTTTTTTTTTTTTTAATTATTGTTTTTCTTATGTTTTAAACTTATATTATAAAAGCGGAGCTCAATTCCAGTCTATTGTTTAGTGTGGGAGTATTTTTTGAAATAATTAATTACCCCCAATCTTACCAGGAACCAATACCTCACCCTTAAATCCCTTAAAGACAAAGATTTAGTTTACTTACCGTCTGATAAGGGCAGAGAATTTTGCGTTATATCACAGGAATCTTATAACAACCTTGCTATAGAGCATCTTTCCAATACCGACCTTTACACCCCAGCACATAATATCACTGCTGCTCGTATTGAGAACAACATTAACAAGACATGGTCTCAAATTTGTTTAAAAGAAATCTCCCAAAACAACACAGACTAAATTTTATTACTAAATACAGCAAATTACCTACCTTTTATCACCTTATTAAAACCCACAAAAATAGCACACACACACAGATCAGACCCATTGTTTCAAGCGTTAACGGTCCCCTTTATAAAATCTCTTGGTTAATATCCCGCCTACTTAAACCTCTACTCTCTACCTTCCCAGCCCATGTTAGTAGTTCAAACCAAGTAATTAACAGACTCAACGATCTACCACACCATCTACTCAAACTATACAGATACCCATTTAGCCTAGACGTCGTTTCTTTATACACCTCCATTCCTGCACATCCAGCCATTAATCTCATGGCAGACATTATAGCATCTAAAAACCCACAATGCTTCGGAATTACTCCAGGAGATCTCTTACAACTCCTCCGTATTATAGTAGACAACACTTACTTTACTTTCCTACAAAACACGTTCAAACAAGTATCTGGACTACCCATGGGCTCCAGTCTATCCGGTATTCTTGCCATTGCTTATATGGACAAACTCGAAAGACACACCCTTAGTACCTGCTATTCTTATCTTCTTTTTACTAGATATATCGATGACATTTTAATTATCACATACTCCCGCGAAGAAGCTATTAACATTTTCCACAAATTCAATAACGCCGACCCAAACTTAAAATTTACTATAGAACACCCAGACTCTTCGGAATCTCTTTCTCTACTTGATTTTAAAATACAAATAAAAAAAAATGGTGCCATATGCACTGAATTCTACAGAAAACCCGCCAGCAAACGCCTCTTCGTACATTTCAAATCTGCGCTACCTCTCAAGGACAAACTAAACTACGCACATGCCGAAATCTCACGCATACAAGACAAATGCACTAACATCTCCGACAAACATACACACACTAACAATTTCCTACAGACCCTCTCACTAAACGGCTACCCTAATACGATCCTATCCTCACTTAAAAAGAAAAAACGCAACACCCGACCCTTCTCTAACAATTGTTTTCTAAAACTACCCTTCCTCAGTGACAAAATCTCATCTTCAATCCGAAAAGCCATCCGCAGCGAGGGGCTCAACATTCAACTCATCCACACTGGATCTACTTTAAGACAACAGCTCAACCGAAAACATCCATCGCATACACCTTCCCCTTGTTCACTCTCTAATTGCCCAATATCACACACAGGTTTATGCTTTAAGAACCACGTTGTTTACGACCTACAATGCGCTAAATGCAGTGCATCTTACATCGGAAGCACTACCAGACTGCTTCATCACCGCATTAAAGAGCACTTAAACACTACTGCTTCGTCGTTCTATAAACATATTCGCACTTGCATTAATTCAGAACCAGATTTTCACATCAACATTCTTGCTTCTTCAAGAAACGTAGGTCAACTTCGTATCCTCGAATCTTTAATTATTTCAAAAAATACTCCCACACTAAACAATAGACTGGAATTGAGCTCCGCTTTTATAATATAAGTTTAAAACATAAGAAAAACAATAATTAAAAAAAAACAAAAAAAAACCTTGCTTGAATAGTCATCTCCCTTGATTCACAAACGCAACAAGTATTTCAAACATCAACTGATTTATTTTAACGTTCTCCTAACGTCATTTTTTGTTCTATATTTCGCGGTATCACGTGGCAAACTCTGCGGCTACTTTTCCAATTTTGAACACTCTTCCGCTGTCTTCTCTTGAAAATGGACTAATAAGTCTGAAATATATTGAGATTTATATCACCATTGAATACAACAGAAAAAAAAAATTACTGTTGTTTAGAGTTAAAATTTGTGTGAAAAAGAAAAAAACAAACAACAAAAAAAAGAACTTTATTTCTTTTGTTTGCATTTAATTTTACTCTATATAAAAAAAAAATCTCGCATTGTTCTTGGCTTTTAATTTTACCTTATAATTTTCTTCAACAATGCTTCAAGCAAACTACAACCTACTTATATATATATATATATATATATATATATATATATATTGCATCTTACCATGGCTGTTAATATTAAGTATCGTACTTAAATAAAGTTCTTCTGCCATCTAAATAAGCTAATAGGGATCCCCCCACTACTACCTCGATGTGACATGGTAAAAAAAAGAAATTAGTCAGGAACTTGTTTTAAAATAAGTGAATTAAGAATGGTTAAGATGTGTGAGAAATAAAAATAAAATAAAACTACATAGAATGATATGAGCACAAACGAGAAAAGAGGGTTAGATTTGATTGACTTTAAAAAAGTGAGCATAAAAATGTACTTAACTTAAAGTTTCATCTTCGAGGTGTGGATTCTTCGTCCACCGTGCAAATGAGGCTAAGGAATTCTACCCTTTCTATCCCAGGTCATTGGAGTGGGGGGGGGGGCTCACTTTACATTTGAGATCGTCCAGTGGAACTTTCCTCTTCTTTTTTAAGGAGAAGGAGACGGAAAGAAACCAATATTCTGCTTATATATTTTGAATAGATTTTGAACGTCGTCACATTTAGATTTTACAACATTTACTTAACCAGGCATGAATTAAATTAAAAATTGAGTAATGGCAATTAGGCTGAAAAGAAATAGGAGCAATACATAATCTGAAATCAAGACAATTTCATGGCTGGAATATTTACCAGTTAAAAGGTGCGTGCGTCTTTCTTTTATCGACTGTGAAACATTTTAAGCGACACATGGTTAACAGTTCAGGTTTTTATATTTCAAGCGGTCGACTTCATATTTAAAATAATCTATTTCAATTATGACGTGTGATGAGAAGTGGATCCTCTATGACAACCGGCGACATTCGGCACAGTGGTTGGATGCCGGAGAAGCTTCACAATACTTCCGGAAGCCGAAATTGCAGCGAAAATGGTGACTGTTTGGTAGTCTGCGGTCAGTCTTATTCATCACAGCTTCTTGAATCTGGGCGAAACGATTATGGCAGAGAAGTACTGCAGACAAATTGACGAAATGCACCAGGAGCTCCAACGTATGTGGCCGAGATTGGGCAATATGAAGGAACCTATTCTCCTCCATGACAACGCTCGCCCGCATGTTGTTCAACTGAACATGCAGAAGCTGAACGAATTGGGCTACGAGACTCTGCCTTATCTGCCATGGTCAACGGACCTCTCGCCCACAGATTATCCCTTTTTCAAGCATTAAGATAACTTACTGTGCGAAAAATGCTTAAAAAGCTGAGATGATGCCGAATCAGCCTTCAATGAATTCATCGCTTCCAAAACTCCGGGTTTATATGCTAATGGGATAAATAAACATGTTTCTCGTTAGCAAAAATGTGTCGATTCTAATGGTTCTTATTTCGATTAATAAAGTTTATTATGAAAGGAGTTATGATCTTTTGAAGTTGAACGTCAAAAAAACACTATTTTTGCACCAACCTAATATATATATATTTCTATATATATAAAAGTGTCTGTGTGTCTGTGTACATTTCCCTACGCAATAACTCTGTCAATTTTAAGCCTACAGATTCTAAATTTGATATACCGGGTACTGAGATTTGGGAAAATCGATGTGATTGGTTTTTGGACAGAAATGTGGCTATTAAGGGGTCAAAGTTCAACGATTTGACCTTTGAGAACTCTACCAAACTCCTCCTACAATTTTGGGTGTACGCTCTTGAAATTGTATGTATAGGTTCCTTGGACATGGATCTAACTTAGTAACTTGATTTGAGCCCAAAACAATAAATGTTAAGGGGTCATAATAGGGGTCAAATTTAAAAAAAAATTGACCTCTGCGGTCTCTTTCAAATTACTCAGACAATTTCTGGTCTAAATATTTGAAATTTTACATAAAGGGTATTCAGAGATTAGGCAAGCTTTTTCATCGGTTTGGGTGGAAAATTTTTAGTTACCAATATATAAATGTATGTATGTGTATGTTTGCACGTTTGCCTAAAACTTTCAATAGAGGCGACGGATTTTACCAAGATCAGTATCATTTTGAAGTTCGACCTTTCATACGACAAATATCAAAAAATTGGCTAAAAACATTAATATCTTCCCCTTCAACTAGGCCCTTTTCTACAGGGGGGGGTCACTTATATAGATATAGGTTGCTTGGACATGGATCTAACTTAATAACTTGATTTAGGCCCAAAACAATAAATTTTAAGGGGTCATAATAGGGGTCAAATTTAAAAAAAATTGACCGCATTTTTTTTTTTTTTTTGCTCAACATACACCTCCCTCCAAATACCCGGGCAACGCCGGGCACCCATGCTAATATATATATATATATATATATATATATATATATATATATATATATATATATATATATATATATATATATATATATATATATATATATATAATCAGGCTTCCCAAAAAGGGGCATTTTAAATAGGAATAAAATCAAAATTGCCCCAGTAGAAAGATTTATCCTTCATTGAACGAGGAAGAAGTATAGGTTTTGTTGCTTACATAACCTGCAGAGTTAAGTTATTTTTGTTTTAGTTCTTAAAACTTTAATTTTAGTAAAAGTGCTTTTGTTTACAAAAAATAATACATTTTCACTAACATTTTAAAAAAATAACGAGTTCAGTATATTCTGTGATGATTAATAAATACTAAAAATTTCATTAAAATTGGTTAATTTTTTGAATGTTGGTGAATTTAAAAATGAAGGGAGGGATCAAAATGTTTATGCATTTTGGGGATCGGCCATTTATTTTGCAGGTACCTGAATTTAGCACCCCCTCCCCGTCACACACTTCACCGAGCAAGCAAACGCTACATATAGGCACGGGCAAAAATGGGCTGGCAAAAATTGGGGGACCTAGTATATATATATATATATATATATATATATATATATATATATATATATATATATATATATATATATATATATATATGTGTGTGTGTGTGTGTGTGTGTGTGTGTGTGTGTGTGTGTATATAATATTTTTATAAATTTTTATAAATGAATATGAGTCATTTTTACCTATAAAAACTTGTGTTTTATGCTTACGCAATCATCAGTGTAGGAAATGATAAGAATTCGAACTCAAAGCAACTTTTTATTCAATAGCCCGAAACCCTCAACCAACAAAAAATATTCCGAGAAATGAAAAAGAATTATTATGTATACAGAGTCGAGGCAAGTGGACAAACGCAGAAAGCTAGTCAGATGTTGGAACATCGCGTTACGTTAATGTCTAATATTTTAAGAGACAAATCTTGTATAAAATTTTAAAATATAAATCTTTTATTTCAATATCTAATATCGACCCAGGGGAGGGAGAGTATTTGTTTGAACAGCCACAAAAATGAAGTTGCCTATTTTTGTACACATCAGCAGCTGCACACGGGCAAAAAATATTTCACCTGAAATCGTCATACAAATTTTACGTTGTTAATTTATTTGATTTGCGTTAATTTCCCGATGAAGATCACCCGTCTGTTTTTTGATCTCCCTCATCTGAAACGGTTGACAATCGAAAAAGAGTTATGTTTTCGCCATCACATATGCAAACTGGTATATATGAAGGCGCGTGCTGTCTGTGCAGTCGACTAAACCACCAGGCACGTTTTGTTTACAAGAGCGTGTTTTCTAATTCGCGCTGAACAGCCGCGTGGGACCGAGCTGCATCTTTCTGTTGCGATTTTGTAAATTTCTGTTGTGAATCTCGAACATGCGAATTTAATTACGCATAAACATGCCAGTGTGCTAGAATGTTTACATCCTAAATTCCACGCAGTTATGGACGATGTAGAAACTATGCATAAAAGGAATCAAGTGTAATTGTTAAATGAACCCATTCAATTCATCTAATAAGAAACCATGAAAAATGAATACTTAAGTAATTAACACTCGTGTTTCAAAAGGAATACGCAAATTAGTTAATCTTCATGAAGTCGCTCGCATATCCATAACTAAGCATATTAAGAAGTTTGTTTGTCCAGGGGTTCATACCATGCAAACGGTAAATTTGCGACGGGTTTGATTATCAAATTCGTTCAGCGACCTCGAATACTCATAAAAAAAAAAAAAATTAGAGTGGTCTGTGTTCTGTTGTAGCGTAAGGTAACGTTTACCTTTTTAAATTAAAAAATAGGCTTTTAATATCAATGTCAGTGCGAGAAAAAAACAACTATTTAGGTATATAGATATATGAAGAGTTCAATTGCAAAACACAAAAAACGCCATTTTCATTTTTCTTTTTAAATTTAACACTTTTACGCTGTTTGTATTTACCGTATGTCATCATGATTTTTTTTTTACAGATTTTAATATTGTACTTTTTTTTGCTTTCAAAAAATCAGTTTTATTGCAAAACGCGATAAGCGCCATATAAGGATTTTTTTTTTGCAAAACCCGATAAATCCATGAAGTTGTAACCTTATCAGAAATATCAGGTTTGAACCTCCTATGTTACATATATAAAATAAATATTTAAAATCTTTTCAATAAACAAACAATTTATTTACAATAAAACGTTTAATATATTCAGTGAAATGCGACTTTTATTGATTAAATTTAATTGAAGAAGAATTAGTTTAGAAAAAAATACGGGCGTGTTTATACTGGATTGAAGAGTTAAAAATCGATTTGCCAATTTGCGCTTTATTCATTTCATTTTTAAACGAACGATTTCATTTTATTGATGGGGAATATGCATTTAAATATTGTGTGAGAGTTAACTGTTTAACAAAATACTTTGAGTGGACTACATCATTCACCTTCCTGATGAAAACATAGGGCTTTCCATCTGATGAATGGATCGCCTATTTCAAATAGTATATGTTTGGATCGCCTCGAGAAGCCGTAAAAATAGACGTGTTGCTAAGATCAAGAATGCCCTGATATGTGCAATGGTAGGCACCGCCAAAACTGGGGGGGGGGCAGGTCAGTACTTTTTGACGGACCGTCTTTTTAAAAATCTACCAAAAATCAGGTAATTATCCGATCAATACGAAATTTTCACCGATGATTAGGAGAAGAATGAACTTTATAACAGTGTACTTATTTTTCATAAACGATATTTATATATATATATTTTTTTTTTTTTTGCTTACAAAACCCCCCCTTGTTTTGAAGTGGGAACAAATATGCTTAAAATAATCATCTGAAACTGAACAAAACATATTGTGTTGTTGTAAGGGACAGAATTATAGATTAAAAAAAAAAAAAAAAAATTGTTTGCATACCTTATTTTGACGTCTGAATATCAGAACTTCGATTGTGTTTAATTATCCCGCCTTTGAGTTTTGAAGTGTGAAATTCGGTGAATATGTTAAGTAAAATAATTAATTTAAGTTAAGCAAAACAAAAAAAAATTTTTTTTAATATTTATACGAAAAAAGCCATTTTAAAATTTTTGATAAATAAATTAACAATTTTTTTTTAGCGAGCCGAATAATGCATGACCATTATTAAACAGGGCATGCTTTGAATAATCGATACAAAAAAAAATTCGATAAATATTGTGCTCTTTGTGTTAAAAATAGCATCATTTTTTTCGATCCCGTTTGAAAACGTTTGCCGCCTTTCGACTACGATGGACCAAACGCGCTGAAATTTTTTTTTTTTATTCTGCTTTAAATTGCCCCCTCCCCATTTTGGGGAGCCTGGCCCCGACACACATACACATTAAAAACCAAACTCATACAAATGGTCACCCATCTGGTACTGGCCAGCCTCAGCTTAATAATACATTGAAATTTTCGTCACTGAAAAATAAGTTTTTTTGGCCTGTTTGGTCTTCCATAGTTTTCTTCTTATCAAACGAAAACGTAAACAGAGTCGATCTGAACTCTACGTCGACGCGAAATATCTGGTTACCTATATGAATAAGTGGAATTATTTGAAATTCAGGTACTTATATTATAATATTTTGCATATTCTCTTAGAAAATCATCCTAAATCTTAGTTAGACAATAAATAAATAAATTAATTATTTCAAAAACCCTTTTTTTTTTTTAAATATTTAAGTACGTTTTTTGTGCAAGACAAAAAATGTCAATTGTTAACTTTTTGCGAAAATTTAACATTTAAAATTTAATTAAAAATAGTAGAAAAAGTTTTACATTATTCTGTTTTCTATATGATAAAATTCAGGGTTTTATCTTTTTGGAAAAAAAAAGTTACTCAGAAATAATGGATTTTAATAAATGTAATTTAGTTTTAAAAAACAACAACAACAACTTGATTTTGCGGCCATTTTTGGCGGTGCCTATGCAATGGGTATGCTGGGTGATCAGTACGGAAGTTTGTCCATAATGACAGAAGCATTCAGCACAAAGTTAAATGCCTGGCAAAAAGCCACTGAAAAGGATTCTCTGAGTCTGATCCAATCAATTGATTTCTTGCCATAGTGCAAAGTAGTGAAAGAGAATAGCCCCAAATTAGGAGAAAATGTTCAGAGTAAGGCTGAAATAAAAATCAGTTGTTACTATGGCGGTAACCCCTCCCCCGGATACTCAAAAAATGTAATCATGTAACCCGGCTTGTTATCGTGTACTATCATGATATTACTCAAAGTCAACGCATGACCCTAAACGGTCTCAGGAATAAGGGTTTTGGGATCATAGGAGGTAAAGCAGAAATATCCATATTCTTATTTTGGTGTATTGTATATAGGCCCAACCGGATAAAAAATCACAAGGTAAAAAAAAAAAAAAAAAAAAAAAAAATGGCCGATCTACCAGAACATTGAAGGCAGCATCTCCATTCACTTATGATGAAATGGATTGTTTTAGTTCCTTCTGTGTCAAGGAAGAAAAACCCCTAAACAGTATCGTGCTATCTTCATCTGCATGGCACTCAGTGCATGTAGAAATTTTAGAAGACTTGACAACGGATGCCTATATTGCTTCATGCTAATTCGAGGCCTCATACGGAGCATTCACTGTGATCAGGGTACCAATTCTGTAGGTGCCAGAAACAAATGGAAAGCAGAGCCGGAGAAGCTAAGTGAGAGCAAGTTGAGGGATATGCTGTGTTGACGTGGCTGTGATTTGATTTTAAACACTCCTACCTCAAGTCACATGGGGGAAGTCTGGGAAAGGCAGATTGGATCTGTAAAACGTGTACTAGAGAGACTTCTGCAAATGTCGGTAAATAGGCTGAGCACTACATCCTTGGGGATTTTCTTTTATAAAGCAATGGCTATTGTAAATAATCGCCCTTTGACTGTGGACCAGCATAGTGATGCCTGTGACACTATTCCTCTTTCCTCAAATCAGCTGCTGACTATAAAAATGGGAAGCGTACTGCCTATTCCTGGCGACCTTGTGTCCGAAGACAGGTATGCAAAGAAGAAACAAGTCCAATTCCTTGGAAATCAATTTGGGGGAAAAATGGCGAGTAAAATACTTGCAGACCTATATACACGAAAGAAATGAATATCAAATAAGAGCAACCTCAAAGAAGACATTAGTATTCTACAGGATTATGATGCCTCGAAGTAAGTAGCATATAGCTAGGGCCACTGACATCTTTAAGGTTCCGATTGACTGCATACGGAAAGTGCTTGTCTTGATTGAGAAGCCTGGCAGCTTAAAAGAAAAAGATGTTGATAATATCAGCAGTCTTTTGGATAGACGATTTCTTACAATGGTATTGTCGCTGCGCCCTAGGAGAAGGGAAAACGGATAATGTTGTACATTACCAGGAATGCAGAATAGATAGTTGTGACACTTAAAAAAAGGAAAGCGAAAATCATAGCAAATTGGATGTTCTCTCTGGGATGGAAATTCACAAGAGTGAATTTGGAGAAGGAGTGTTGCCAGATTCAACTTTTCATAGGATAAATGGGTTTTGGTATTTTTGGCCATTTGCAAATCATGATACCAAAATATCAAAGCCTAATAGACTCTAGCTAAATCCGTTTCCATAAAATAATCCATTAAGATAAGGTCAAAAGAGACAGGAAAAATATTGTTCTAGTTTAAGTAATACCGAAATAATAGTATAAATGCATTTAAATAAAATAAATAATTATTTATTTGTGTCCTATATAGCTTAGAAATTAAAATAAGGTAGGTGCTCTTACTTTCGAGTCGTGATTCGGTCAGTGCCTCTTGGCGAAGTGATATCACAAAAGGAATGCCAAGCCCTTTCGAGATCCGACCTCAGAGAAAGCAGATCGTTTCATGTAATCGTCCGTTCACTCTTGACAATCAGCCCAATGTAGTATCGGTTTTTCCTTTAGCCCTTAAAAGTGCCAATGAGTTTTCACAGCTGCATATGTACACGAATAAAATTATTCTGAGCATAATTAAAGCAGTTGCTAGTTCTCTCAAGCATATCAGGAGGCTAAAGTAATCGCAATGAGAATGGTTGGGAATAAAGAGAATATGCTCGATATGCGTTTGATAGGATTCTTGTGCCGACACAGAGAAACACGAGGTTTTCTACGTATCATTAAATGCATTCGTGAACAATATTCTGTTAAAATTATGTAACGTTATTGTTTAATATTTATTAACATGATTAAGAAATAAAACATTCTTTTGAAAATTAAAAAAATAAAACATTCTTTTGAAAATTTAGGAAATAAGGCATTTTTAGTGGAATAACATTTATAAAATGTACAAATTTATTGTTTAATGTTTATTCACATGATTTAGAAATAAAATATGTTTGTTACTATTAAGTAAAAAAAAAAAAAAAAAAAAAAAGATTAAACTAATTAATCAATCATTGATGCTTATTTAGGTGACGTCACAACGGTGTAATCTAAAAAGTTGTCCCTTTTAGTAATGCAAGGGTTAGAGGCTATCTTCATAACCTAAATTGCATATCTGCCGAAATATTCACTTCCACAATTCTTGCGTGATACAAAGCTTGCGTGTCAAGTGTTGGTTTGTTATCCAATCAGAAACGCTTCGCGAGGGAGGAACTTCCGCTGAACTATTTACGTTTTAGTTTTCTTCTTCTTCTTCTTCTTCTTCTTCTTCTCTTTTCCACAACTTTTAACTTTAAACGTGTTGCTGATGATGATGAGCATGAGTATCATTCACACATTTTCTCATGAATCAGATGATTATTGTTGACATTCATTTCTATTTTTTAGTTAGAATTCTTTCTAGAAAGACATCAGGTACTTACGAGAGGGTCCTCGTGAATGTTGCCGATAACCCCAAGTGAAAGTGTTTTTGTGAAACGAAGTGGATTCGAACTTAGCACTCTCAGGCTGTCAGTCCGTGTCGTTAACCACTTAACCATTATCACCTTCCTGCTGTTGTTGATGGAGTAAAGATATAAATTAAACTGATTAAAAAAACTTAAAGGAAGCGTTTGAACATCGAACCACAAGTTAATGGAATGAGCAAGATCCTATATTATTTTACATATACAATTGTGTCTACATATGAAAATGTTATTTCAAACGTAAACGTGACCGACAGATGAAGCGTCGTATATAGATATGTGGATGCATCTAATGAAGAAAAGGTGCTTGTGTAGATTGGTAATTTTTTTAAACGAGTGGATTTCAGGTGAAAACGTACTTACGTGTCATGTCGGAATTTGTATAAATACCAAAAAGTACTAAAAATGATCCAATAAATATGTGCTAGATATATTTTTAACATAAAAAAGCAAAAAAAAAAAAAAAAAAAAAAAAAAAAAAACACAATTACGTTCTGATATAATCTGATTGAAAATAGTAGATCCGTAATATAAGTTAATTTAAGTGAAGGGAGATAAGTCAGTTTGTCATACAGAATTGGTCGCAAAACTATTCTATATTAAAACACGATAATTGGAAAAATTCTGTTTTTGCTTGTAATTATTATTCTACAAGATAATTTTTCATAATTTTTGGAATTTATATTAATTTTGACATGACATGTAAATACGTTATAATGTTTTCACCGGAAACGCATTGGTTTAAAATTTCACAAAAGCAAAATATGATGAAAGTAAAAATAAAATAGATAAGCCCCATAATTTATTATACCATACCTGTTCACACTGAAACACTTATCACAATATTCTGTGGATCTATATTAAAAAACCTTGTTAAACTTTGTGACTTATTTACATTCTATGGAGGTCAGGTGCGAACGAACACCCCATAATTTTATTATAACATATTTCTTCAAATTGAAATATAATTATCAAAGTATACTTACGCAGAAAGATATGAAAAGTCTTTATTAAAGTTTGTGCCTATTTCCATTCTATGGAGGCCAGGCGCGAACGCAGAGCCCACAATTTTATTATACCATCCCTATTTAAGTTAAAACATACTTATCAAAGTATTATTATGTACATCTATATCAAAAGCACTTGTAAAGTTTTTTTTTTAATTTTTACATTTTTTATTTCCATACTTTGTGGACCAGGCGCTAACGCAGACCCCACAATTTTAATGATCCACTGTTCTGCCAGATCAAACAACCCATTCCTGTGTCTCGATACATCTTTTATCATTATATGTGATCAGTTTTCTATAATAGTCAACCATATAGGAGCCTATTCGTGATCAGACACACACATACATACACACACAGACATTCAGCCTTATATTATATTATATTATATTATATATATATATATATATATATATATATATATATATATATATATATATATATATATATATATATATATATATATACCAGCGGTGAAAAAACCGGACTATATATATATAATATAATATGATATAATATATATAATATATATATAATATATATAATATATAATATATATATAATATATATATATATATATATATATATATATATAATAAACACACCATTATAGATATGCTATACATCTACCTGCATTATTTAATAAAATTTATAATCCTCCTATATCACAGATCAATTTAGTTCCTCCAAACAGCGTAAATATTCTCTTTCACTCTTAATGTAACTATCGCTAGACGTCGATTCCCTATTATGTTGTCTAGCATCTTCTCTCCTCTTCTGGTGAGAAGCATTAGGCTTTGAAATACAATGGTATAAAGAGTCTCTAATTACCCTACACCCCTAATTGATGTATATCTTTATTGAATAAATGAATAAATTTATATATATATATTAATATATATAGTTTTATATCGTCATTTCCTTTCTTTATTGATTTCTATATAAGCTCCAATACAATTTGTTGAGCTTTACATTATCCCAATAAGTCTCCTCTTAAAGAACTGATCTTATTATCTTCCTTTAACTCCCCATATATATATATATATATATATATATATATATATATATATATATATATATATATATATATATATATATATATATATTTCGGACGATATCAAAACATCGTTAAACTCACTACTCGTTCAAGCAGCCGCCAATAGCGTAATGGTTAGAAGCCTTGACTGCCGTATAAACGGTCGGGTTTCAATCCTGGCTTGAGGTAGTTGCCTGTCTAGCCGCACTGATGAGCTGTGAAACAGCGAAACAGTACTGTATGTGGATGACTATAGTGCTCCTCACCTTGAGTTGAGCATATTGAGAAGTGAAAAACGAATTACCATTAGCATATAAGCGACGCTCTTTGTGTAAACAAATCGAGCGGAGGTATTTCGGACGATATCAAAACATCGTTAAACTCACTACTCGTTCAAGCAGCCGCCAATAGCGTAATGGTTAGAAGCCTTGACTGCCGTATAAACGGTCGGGTTTCAATCCTGGCTTGAGGTAGTTGCCTGTCTAGCCGCACTGATGAGCTGTGAAACAGCGAAACAGTACTGTATGTGGATGACTATATATATATATATATATATATATATATATATATATATATATATATGTCACTTTGTGTGTTTGAGTTCCTTGTTTATAGGTTCCAAAACGGCTCAGCCTATCTTTTGCAAATTTAACATCAAGCTAATTTATATGTCTGGCAGTGTTCTTAAATATGTTTTGTATAAAAATTCATCCAATAACTATCGAAAATCAAAAAAAATTAGATCTTAAAATAGCTTTTCTCCCTAATACATAAAAAAGGATTTTTACAGGGTAATATTTTTAGTTACACCGGCAAGGGAGATAATAAAATGTCAGAAAAAAATTTTTCTTAAAAAAAAAACAAAACAAAAAACATATTTATTACAATCTGAAGATATAGCAGTGGTAGAGCATTAGACTACAGATCAAATGATCCCCTATTCAAGCCCGGGTGTACCTTGTGATATTAATAAGTGCGGATGGTTAGGGATTAAATAAGGACACGAAGAGAGTGATGAAACATGTTTTATTCATCAAGTCTACTGACTGGAACTGCTCGACGGTGAGCCCGAAACCAGAAGAGGAGATATGGGGGAGAAGTGGGAAGAGGACTGAATGTGGCTTTCAATACTAATACTATAACACCCCCTTCTCTATTGAAGGAAAAGTACATTGGACTTTAATGGGCTGGCAGCAGTTTGCGGGGAAGGGGGTGATAGTCCATTTGTTCTATGTCACAGGTCGAGCCTCCGTATAGATTTGCTGGTCCTGCTTGATCTACTCAGTTTGGCAGCCGTCAATGGAACTGATGGATAGATGCTTGGAATGGTTGATACGAGGGGCGTGCAGTAAGTAATGCCCCTGACCCACTTCCCACTTTCTAGCTGAAAATTTGCATGTGCAATGATTTATATCTCTACGGGTTATGTGGCAAATTACATCTCTGAACTAATTGTGGTTTCTGTTTTACAGGTGTTTGAACTGAGTCAGGTGTGAAATGGAGCCTGTTGAATGTCGAGCAGTGATCCGGTTTTTGTATTTGAAACAACGCACACCACAGGAGACTTTTGATGAAATGAAAGAAACTTATGGTGATAATGCCCCATCATACGACCTTGTAAAACGCTGGCATCGTGAATTCAAACATGGCCGGAAGTCTGTGGAAACAGCTCCCAGACCTGGTCGCCCACTTCTGCCATTGATGAGGCATTTCCGTCAAGTTGTCGCCGCCATTTTGGAAGATCGGTGCATTACTATTCGCCAAATAGCCCAAGATGTCAAGATTAGTACAGAGTCTGTGGAAACTATCATTCATGACCATTTGCATATGCATATGGTGTCTGCCAGATCGATTCCCAGGTTGCTCACACCATTCCAGAAGCAAGAACGCGTATAGTGCTCGAGGATGAATTTGGAAATGTGCCAAGAAGATGAGTGAAAGTTTTTCAAAAGACTGATTACACAGGATGAAACTTGGGTCCATCACTATGATCCAGAGACCAAAGCCTAGTCAATGCAGTAGAAGCACTTGGACTCATCACCTCCAAAGAAAGCAAGGGTGCAGCCCTCCACTGGCAAGGTCATGCTCACAGTCTTCTGGGACCAGGACGGAGTAGTGATAACAGATTTCCTGGCAAAGGGTACCACAATTACAGGAGCCTATTATGCTTCACTTTTGAGGAAATTAAGGGAAGCTATCAAAATCAAGAGGCGGGGCAAGATCAGCAAAGGTACCCTCCTCCTGAAGGACAACGCTCCAGTCCATAACTCGTATGTCGCCAAATCAGAAGCACGGGCATGTGGTTATGAAAATACCCCCATCCTCTCTACTCTCCTGACCTTGCACCCTCTGACTTTCACCTCTTCCCAGCCATGAAGTTGTTTTTGAAAGGAAAGCGTTTCCCAGATGATGCAGCCTTGATTTCTGAAGTCACTTCGTGGTTGGAGGACCAACCTGGGGTGTTCTACAAAAACGGTCTCCAGAGCTGCATCAAACAATGGGAGAAATGCATAACTCTGGGTGGTTCCTATGTAGAGAAAGATTAATAACTGTGCCAAGTTTCGTTGCTCTACTGCTATGGAAAGTGGGCCAGGGGCATTACTTATTGCACGCCCCTCGTAGGCGACCATCGGCTAATCTTGGGCCTCTTACTGGCATAGTGTTGTGAAGGTAAGGAACTAGGTTTCAACAAGTTTTCAGTTGATGCTGGCACTTCGTGTTGTCTGCCTTACCCTTTGTTGTCGATTTCTGTGATGGATTACGCCGCTGGCAAGTTTTATCAGGTATGACCTTGGCTCATCAGCAATCTGCACAATCTTTCTGGGTTCACAGAGTCTGGTTCTTTTGTCACGAACATGAACCTGTTGACCGGTATATAACTGTGTGTGTTGATGGCTATTCTTTCGGTCATACAACCTTTTGGTTTTCTCGTTGCTCTTGTTCAGCTCTACCTTTGTTTGTTCATCCCGTAGTTGTTGTTTCGATACAGTGGGGTCCTCACGAATCTTCCATTTAGTAACTCTGCTGAAGATTTTATTTGAGTTGGTAGCGGTGTGGCCCTGTAAGCCATCATTGCTCGATGTCTGTCTGTGTTTGTCTTTCACACTTTCAACAACTTTTTACAGATACCCACCATCGTCTCTGCAAATCCATTTGACTGCGGATGATATGGTGACGAGCTAGTGTGCCTGAAGTTGTAAGATTTGGCAAAATCTGCAAACTCTGTACTGGAATATTGTTGCTGTATACTACTCTTGGAACGGCTCGTTCTTCGAACAGGAGTTTCATTTGTCAAATTACTGCAGTTGATGTGGTCGAGTGGAGACACCATTGACGGAGTGGGTGTATTACTGGAGGTACTGACAGGTCAATCCTAATGCTATACTCCCCTAATAGGCGCTCGATGCCTTTGAACACGTCAGGAAATTCCTCGAGTATGCGCTTCTGGTTTTGATTTTATTGCTGCAGTTGAACTGGTGTAGTCTTGCTCAGATATATTGGTCCCTATTGTAAAATTAAGGGTCACTAATCCCAGTTTCCTAGAGGTCTGGAGGCCAAGTAGTGCGCATCCATTACTTTTTACCACGTGGAAATTGACGCTTGTAAATTTATCGCCATATCTGATTCCTAGGCGATATACACCCACTTGGTTGATTGAGACACCACCAAAGGCCAATCGTCGAATTGGAGTGTCTCGAAGGTGCACATGCTTTAGTTGTTTGAAATGGGATGAGTTTGCTCATGGCACCTGTGTCCAACTTTGCGTTTATTTTTATTTGGGATCTTTTGTTCTCTACTCACAATTTTGCATATACCTCTATAACGTCTTCTGGGGTATGGGATTTTGCTATTTTCAGCGCTGATATGATATGGAAGTATGCCTCTGTTGGTAAGTGGTCGTCTTCTGTGCATTGTTATATTGTGAGCATTTCTATTTTTGGAGGGTTTTCGTTAATCTTGGAGGTCTGTCTTGTTTACAAGTAGAGTATTTCGTGTCTCCGATGCGGCAAGCAATTGCAAAATGCCATGTCCTCTGGCACTTCCCACAGGTTTTTTCGTTTGCTGGTCATTCGCCACTGTAAATGGCCTATTCCACAAAAGTAACAGGGATTAGACGAGGACGCGAGGAGAGTGATAAAACACGTGTTCTTCACCGAGTCTATTGACCAGAACTGCTCGACGGTGAGCACGAAACCGGAAGAAAGGATATGAGAAAATAGTTGGAGGAGGACTGCATGGGGCTGTCAATACTAATACTACAATATACGTCACCATTTTATTTTATTTATTTTTCTTATTAATAAGTTCAGTTTACGATAAAAGGAGATACTATTTAAAATCGGCGCAAATCATTTCTTCGTTTGCATATTCTAAAACTAAACATTAATCAAATGTGACTTTTTCAGGGCATTCATTGTCAACCCCAAATACCTGATATTGTAAACAAATACAGACGGAATTTATGAACGGCATTATTATTTTATTTATTTATTTATTTATTTTGCGAATTAGTCCACCGGGGAAATTATTTCTCATAATATATGATAATCAATAGAGAATTGATTCTATATAATAATACATACGCAATCTTCATAAATTAAAATATCATGTTTAAGTGTATTGTATGACCGAGCAACGCCGCCGCGCTGCCAGCTAGTATATATATATATATATATATATATATATATATATATATATATATATATATATATATATATATATATATATATGAAATTCTTAATTTTCTTTTGAAGTCGGCCATTACAATACCTACCTCTCTTCAAATTTGAAATAATATGTCGCTACTTGTTCGTGGCCAACTTATTATAAGGTCAAGCTTCCTTTCTTTTATTAATTTTTTTTTTAGGTTTTATTTATTTTGTTCTATTTGAACTTTTTTTTTTTTTTCTCAATCTTCGTTTCTGTCAATTACGCCAAGCTTGATAAAGTTAATCGCTTTATAACAATAGCGAATGTTATTAATACCAAAACCATTGCCAGCTTGTATAAATATGACCACGTGACCAATACGGACGCCAATGACCGTCTCCAATTCAGCCACACACGAGAGCCCAAAGCCGTCTATTTTTTTCTCTCTTCTTTTATGCCGACAACCAATCGCTCCGTACTGTTTCACAGATAACGATCAGCTAAGCCATGTAACACAATTCCTTGTCCTCTTCCCTACACCAGTAAAAAAAAATGAAATAAATAAATACACGTAGATCTTGTGGCATTAGTGTATCGATGTCAGAATGCGTCAAACGAGCAAAACTACAAATGAGCTTTGGATTGAGCTGGCTTTGATAATAGTATTTCCGTGGGCAGCAGTTATTTGGTGTTTCGAAGAAAAAAAAAATCGACTGAAACGATTAGTGGTATTTCAATGTGTTTATAATTTCTTTTTCTTAATGCTCGGCTGGCTTCAAATGGTTTGAACAATTGGACTCCCGTCGTGTCTAAACGTCTTCGCAGAGCTTGCTACCGCGACGACTACTTAACTTAGTCGATATGGGCAGCTCATTGGCTTTTAAAGAAGATAAAGTGATATTTAATTAAACATATCGTCCGGTGGTTATTGATTCTATATAGATTAATTCTTACGTAAAACAACAAAGGAATTCGATCAGTAACGAGACGCTCTTATCACTGGACAGAAGGCACGAAGTTTTAGGACATTCAAGGTTTTAAAAAGAAGCAAAAAAAAAAAAAAGCAGTCTGCTTTATACGAAACTTTTGTTTGTAAAAACATAAATAAATAAACATAAAAAAAACGAAATAACAACAAAGGACAAAAAAAAAACAAAAAACAAAAAAAAAAAAACAGCCTTGATGGTATTTGATTTAATCATAAAACAGCGAAAATTTAAGCGTGAGAGACAAAACAGGAGTTATTAAATTCGTTACATCTTTACCCGAGGAATTATTTACATTTATCTTTATTTCCTCAACTGTTTATCAAGTAAGAAGATGGCTAGCTACAGTATTCAGGGTGGCGTCAATCGGTAAGTATCAATAAATGATTTAGGGTAATTTTATGGATCCCTCCTGTTTATTTATTTATTTTTTGGGTGCTTTTGAACTTCCCTGACGGGAGCAATTCCGTTTCTTTTATACTCCCGTTTATATTATCTCTTCATTTAGTATTAGTAAATAAGTAAAATACGGACCGTGTTGAAATAATAACGTAATTATTTACAACCTCCAACCTGTATCTCATCGCCGAAATGCCGCATCTCTGTGCCTGCTTAAGTACTTTAATTGAATGTGTTCTGATAAACCCGTGTAGCACTTGTACCCCTCTATGTAAATACCCCCGACTAACCCAACAAGCAGCAAAATCCCACCCCATTCATTGTTGAAGTCCTTGGATGCCGGAAAGCCTTCTACTCTAATAGTGCCTACACTCGCACTGTTAGACTTTAACCCCCCCTCAGTATCTTGCTTCGTTGACTGTTGATTGTACTGTAAATTAAATGTTAATACAAACAGACATTTCGCTGCCCAACTCCCTACATAATGTTCCTGTAGCTATGGTTCCAAATAATAACCCCTTACGTCTAAGTTACAATATGCCTTGTTTGGGTGAAAAAGGGTAAAAAAAATTAGAAACCAATTCTTCACACGGAGAGAGGAAGGCGTTTTGTAACTATTTTGTACTTTCACCTAACATGTTAAACAGATACCGTAAAAATATAATCACACTTGAAAATTCTATCTAAAATATAGCACGGTTCGTAAACTTCACAAATACCTAATTTCGTATGAGATATACATATACATAAAGGCATATGTGAGTAAATTAAGTAGTTATATATATATATATATATATATATATATATATATATATATATATATATATATATATATATATATATAACTACTTAATTTACTCAGATTAATATACGAAAGTATAGATTTATGCGTAAACTTTAAGTATTTACTTCAAAAGTGCTCAATACGTAGGTAGAGCTAGTTAGTAATTTATAAAATTAAGATACACTGAATATTCCGCGTTTCATCCACTCTAGGAATCTTCAGGCTTATGCGCACAAGACTGAAGAGTCCTAGAGTGGATGAAACGCGGAATATTTAGTGTAGCTTAATCGCCATATATATTTTATAAATTACTATATATATATATATATATATATATATATATATATATATATAAAGGGAATGCTCGTCCTTTTGTTGATTCTCCGTCTTGGGACATGAAGTCGTTTACCTCTGTAACTTTTTTCGTTGATCTTTGTCTTTTACGTTTTAGTGATTGAAATAAGTGACGGCATTTCCAGTTTATATAAGTATTGTTTTCGTTTTAAGATGCTTCTATAGCTGGGGACTTATACGAACCCAGATGTTTACAATTGTAATTTACGGAACAATCCAAAAATGAACGAAGCAGTTTATGATTAGAAAATCTCGGGGGGGGGGGAAACGACATTAAAGTATACTAAAGCAAAGCTAGGATAGGTTAGAGCTGGATCAAAAATATTGGTAAAGGTAATTAACAAAGCCCCATCTCCCTTTTTCCTCGTGTCGAGAATAGGTTCCTAAATAATAACGTTATTCGTACTATTTGGCTTCTTCGGATTACTGTTTTCATCTTGAGTGTTATTCGCACAACGTTTCGGTCGATGTAACCTCCGAACTTCTTCAGGTGTATTTTGTCGAACTCTGGAATACGTACGGCATTTCGAACGGGACCCTTTATTTAATCCACGAAGGTAGCATGCTTTCGTCCCATAAACTTTTTTTTCCCGGGAGTGGGGGTGTCACCATTTATCAAGGCCCAGAGGCAACTCTAAGATAAAGGTTAATGAGTTCCACGTACACAAGGTAGACAAGCTCGTGATGATCCGTAATGGTAGAACTTGGATAGGGTTTAATTATTTAAGAGGACGACACAACAAGAACTTATTTACATTAGACTTGAAAACAACGATGTTATAGTCACCTGGGAAGCAATTTCACGATATTGTTTTTCACAGACGGACAGTTCTATGAAAGAAACTTTGTTTATGCAATTTTTGTTTAGTTTTAGGCACATATATAGAGTAAGAGAAATTACAGAGTATTTGTTGCAAATGTTTTGCAGGGGAAAACCATAGATTGAAGTTCAGTTCAGCGCCTGCCATGAAAATAACAATAAATCAGAGATAGAATCACGACGTCTCTTCTGTGAGAAAGAGGAAGTAGGGAGGTGAAACCATTCACGAAAACTCTCAGCAGTTCGTCTGCTAGATTTCGAAGACGAGTTTGTATCATGTCAAGGCAGGAAAGGATGCTCTTAGCAGCTCCTCCCCAGATCTGTCAACAGTACTTCATATCGGGACGTATCTGGCTCTTCATCATTAATGTCATATGCAGTCTCTGTTGATTTATTTATCGCCCTCCAACGGCGGGATGATGTGACACAACAGTCGGAAAAATAGTATTTGAAAAGCCAGGGCCCAGAGAAAAAGCACTTTGGCCTGAAAAGGTGCCTGAATAGTCCCGTTGACCTTTCTCAGTAGGGGTCGCTTCAGGCGATTAGCAATAAACTAACCTCTTCTCATAGGGAGAAGATAATGCCTGGAAGGGTAGATCTCTTAGAACAACAGAAGACTAGCAACGTACCGCAGTCAACAGGGGAAAAAGGCATTATTGAAATGACCTTTTCCCTCTAACATATTCAATAGAAAAATAGAAGTTTTTATGCATACATGCAGGCGTTTATACGTGTCGTTCCTAGCTTAGTGGTTGTTTTAGATATAAGCCTCTTTTAAAGAGAAAGTAATACTAGGGGACTCTGCTGAGAGTTTTCGTGAATGGTTTTATCTAGAGAGAATTTACACCGAAAATAGAGTATTAATGTTATCTTAACAATTACTTACTTCTTAACGTTTTAACCAAATGAGTCACACAACCGGGCATAGAAGTAAAATTCGTCTTAGATTATTCTACATTATCGAACGTGTTCTATTCGCATGGCTTCCACGGAGAAACTGGTCTGAAAACCTTTGTTTTTCTCGGTTTGAAAATGTGACGTCATTCTTCATCGTTTCTGTTTTGTCTACGGCATTTGACTTTTGACTCCTGTTTTAACTTTACGTTACCCGTCTCCCCGGGAGCGATTCTGGATGCAGATTAAGGTTATCTTGACATGCATTAAAGGTGACCCTTGTTAAAATTCCCACTAGCTAAGCTAATCGCTGAGAGTTTTCGTGAATGGTTTTATCTAGAGAGAATTTACACCGAAAACAGAGTATTAACAGGGTTCCTAATATGTAATTACTAGTGCAGTTGTCGTTTCTCTTTGTGTGTGCGTGTGTGCACAGAGCATCAATGTGCGTACATTGAATGTCCCTAGATATTGTCTGTATTAGTTGAGTTTGTATTTGTTCTCTTCGGCCACCTAGAGGTGAAACACCAACCGTTTCCACAATGAGAATGGTTTGGAAACTGGCGTTGGGGAAATTGTTAATTTATGACGTGGTCCCTGGCCATTTTGGACGACGACGGCGTTTTTAGGTATTGCCAAGAGTCACATCAACAATTTAATATGAATTGGGTAAAAGTTATTTTTTAGCGAAGGAAAAAAAAGTAAAGGATATATATATATATATATATATATATATATATATATATATATATATATATATATATATATATATATATATATGGGCATGCATACATATGAAAATGGAAATAAAATGAAACATTGAGTAGATAAAAGCGTCACCAGTTAGCAAGTGTTAACTAAAAACATGAACAGTTTTGTAAATTAAAAATTTAAAAAAATAAAAAATGTAACAAAAAAAAAACAAAAAAAACAGTAGATAAGAATTCGTATTATTTGGATTTATCGGACTACTGTTCTCATCTTGAGTGTGATTTTCACGTTTCGGTCGATGTAACCTCCAACCTTCTTCAGGTGTATCTTGTCGAACTCGGAAATTTGGACGGAATTTCGAGCGGAACCCTTTATTTATTTATTGGGGTAGCATGCTTTTGTTCCGTCAGCCATGACTAGATAGAGGCTTTAAGTAATTCGTAACTGTATTTTTTTCAGTCGCCCACACTAAAGATTGAACCTTCAACCGAATATCACCTTTTACAATTGATTTTCGAAGTATTCTACCCACTGCGAAGCGCGGCACGAGTTCTTGCGGACAATTCTGGTACGATTTTAGGAACCTTAAAACTATTTTATTTCTATTTGTAAATATCACTATTTATTACTAAATATTACTATATATTAACGTCTATCTATCTATCTATCTATCTATCTATCTCTTTCTCTCTCTATATATATACATATATATATATATATATATATATATATATATATATATATATAGAGAGAGAGAGAGAAAGAGATAGATAAATAGATAGATGGATATACGTTAATATATAGTAATATTTAGTAATAAATAGTGATATTTACAAATAGAAATAAAATAGTTTTAAGTTTATATATATATATATATACATATATATATATATATATATATATGTCTATACTTATTACTTGTATATATTATCTATTGTTTATAATTAATAAGCATTCCCGAGTTCGACAAGATACACCTGAAGAAGGTCGGAGGTTACATCGACCGAAACGTTGTGAAAATCACACTCCAGATGAGAGCAGTAGTCCGTTGAATCCAATTAATACGAGTAACCAATCCTTATCTCCAAAATTCTGAAACGTCAAGAGATAAGAATATGTTGTTTTCATGTTAGTAAACTTCATAATATGTAGTGGAGAAAGTTTGGTTTGCCACAGGGTTTAGAAATGTGTAAATCAATATTTTTTTTTTTTTTTTTTTTCATTTTTCTTAAACTTTTTCTTCTAGGGGATGGGACATCCAACCAGATGTCTGACATTTACCCCTATTTTAGTGAGTCCAACCAAGAGATCTTTTCAGGATTCTAGCCGTCCCTTTCAGTGCAATCGTTTGTATTTCACTTGCACTTGGTTCACCGGGTATGCTTGCTATGCACTTTTTAAAGTTCTTTTTCATAAGCCCAGTTGCTCCTATGATGACTGGTATAATTGAAACGTCTTTTATAGTGTGAATATGCGTATGTACTCGTAAGTGTTTGGCAGTGTAACATGTTCTAGGTGTTGGTTTACCTTGTTCGTGTTCGTGCGTGTATAATTGAGAGTAGCATTTCGTTTCCGTTCGCCCTATTGTCGCTAGTTTAAAAGGATGCGTACATGAGATGAAGAAAGTTTAGATTAGATATTGAGTTTCTGCGAAATGGCACGCTGAGAGGGTGGTGTTAAGCGGCTTTGTTGGGTTCTTCCGTGCACGACCGGCCTTTGAAGTCTCTGTGTCTCTAGCTTTTGACTATTTGGTTTTATAGGAATTTCAAATTTGACGTCGGCTAATTATTTTAATATAGACTTGTAACTTTTTGAACTTGAAAAGATTTTCATTGGTCGGAAATACTTTGAGTTAACACGTTCCTGCGAAAACTTACTAGTTTTAGGAAATAATTAAGAGAGGGTATCGAAACGAACCGGAGAAAGAAAGACGGTAAGAAATTAATCATTTACTTTTTAGCGTTAGTCCGAATCATTTCGGGATTAAGTCGCTACAAATTCACGCATTTAAATAGTGAGGGACACACAGAATAATTGTGTTTACATCTTTACAGAAAAATTTTACGATAATAAAACAACGGACGATCTTATTGGATTTTTATGAAAAAATTTGTTGGAATAAAATGTGTCACAGCTACAAAACGCGAACTAAAACGTATTATTTTGATTATTCGGACTCCTGTCCTCATCCCTATTGTTATCCTCACAACGGTTTGTTGATGCAGCCTCTGACTGTTTCAAGTGTAGTTTATGTTAAACTCGGAAATGTTATGGAAATTTTGAATTGAACCCTTTACAATAAAAATAGACTACTCGTGACCCATTGGGTCAGTATATGTTATAGTTATAGAATAGTGAGTATATTAATTATGCCAAAAAATTGTGCGCGCTTGCGCGTACAACAGTGGCCATCACTTTTAACATAAGGAATTACATAGCTTAATATCCGGAAAAGTACTTATTTTAAGAAAATTTAAATGCGATATTCGTTTTCAGCATACCCGAAAATTTTTCAAGTCATCATTTTTAATGAAAATGTTCAGGTGGAAACCATGTCAAAATTTATCGAAACTTCTAGTTTTATAATTGGTTTGGGAAAAAAGCTATATTATATACAGTGTTGGTCATCCGTTTTAGGTCTGACGTCACTTCAGCCGAATGGCTTTGTAAACAAAGAAGTGCAACTCTTAACGAAAGCTAGTATTACATAAATCACTTATAAATCAACGGCTATAACTTTTGTCCGTTTTTAACAGGCTAAAAAGTCTATTGTTCGCATAATCTTCAAAGTATTAATAAACAGTTACAAGTAATTTTAATGTCTTTAAACTGTCAATTATGGAATGCAATGCAATAACAAAGACTTTAAAATAGTTTAAATCGTAACAAACTAAAGAAAATATGCAAGAAAAGTAACTGTTATTGCGTTTGGTTACAGTTACTGTGAAAAATAGGATTTAAATGGTTTTAATTTCTTCGTTTTTTCTTAACCAACAGTTAACTATGAGATGTCGCTTTTATTGCTTTTGATAACAGTTACTGATCGTATAATGTTTTTGTTTTATTCCATTTATAAAAAATTAGATGTTATTATGTGTTGATAGTGAAGTAGCTTCTTTTTATTAACACGATTTCAATGACTGGACAAGTTGATTTAAGTAATTTTAACGTCTTTTAACCGTCAATTACATATTATATAAAAAACTTTGAATCATAAACATATTTATTGTTCTTGTTTGCAATGAAAAATACATATAAAATTCGTAAAATACTGCAGAAAAAAGCAAAATGGATTTACAGTTTTGTTTTTATTTGCATATTTTAAACGCGAGAAAAATGTCGATTAAAAACTTTCATGAATTTGATTTTATTTACTTAAGCATGAGCAGAATTTTTCAAACCGGAAGCTGTAAACTGGACGGGCGGTTTCAACGCCCAAACAAGATGATTTGAGTTTTATAATATAATAGATTAAGAATTATTTAAAACTTCTACTCTGTCGTAGCTGACATGAACGAAAACAATATATCTATTTATTTAATAAAGTGTCGGTTCCAAATTCCATACAGATTCTTGGGTTCGTCAAGGCGCACCTAAAGAAGGTCGAAAGTTACCTCGACTGAAACGTTCTGAGAATAACATCCAAGATGAGAACAGCAGCCCGAATAAGCGAAATTGTCGATGATAATCTAAAAAATTAAGAAGCAACTAAAACATAACGATTGAAATAAATTATCATTTATTTCAATCGTTATGGATTTTACCCGTTTTGACATTTTTGTTCTCTTTAATCGAAGTACCTGAAGATGATTCTAAGCAGAATCGAAAGTATTCGGATTGAAGGTAACTTTGTTTTTGAATTTAAAATGTTAACCGTTGCATAAAAGGTTCTGGGTAAGACCTTAAAAGATATGCAGTGGGGAGGCCACATTTGGAGACTGTGTGGAATGTAGTATTGTCCCTTAGTTACTATTGCTCCCATGTTCACTTTAGGGTGGAGTCGCAATACTTACTAATATTTCTACTCTCGGAGTTCTCACACGGAACATCATCGGAGATTGCTCACTGACAAGAACTGGTGGTTTTCCCTAGAGTCCGAGTGATAACAAGTGTCCCAAGACTTCCAGTACTCTCCATCTTTTTAAATAACATTTGCAAATGAATTTGCATCATCAAAACAGCCACTTGTTATTGACTGCTTGCTGCAATGACCATTGGTTATTACTGGAATTTTGGTGGCAATAAGCCTCCCCAATGTTCTAGTTCTCTTCGCACTCATTCAGTGGAGGTTTCTCTCCTCGGTCTTTCCACCCTCCTCGACTCTTCTCTACTATTTAGTATGATTCCAACTGACGCCGGCAATTCTTTTAGAGGGGGTGGATGTAATTTATGATTATACAGTTTCAGTTTTCTTGGTTCCATGTGGGATTTCACTTACTTTGCTGTTTCCGTATGGTCGTCTGTTGTATCTTTTCAGCCAACCTCTGATTCCAATTTCCCTTACTCTCTTTTCAAAGTTTTTCTTGATTGTTCCTAGTGCTGCTAAGGCAATTGGTGTTATCTTGACTTTCTCCATCCTCCTTATGCCTTTCAGCTCTCGTGCCAGTTCATTGTATTTTTTCGCTTCTCTATCTCCTTGATATTTACCCTGTAGTCTCCTGGAACAACAAAATCGACATCTGGCAGGACCTTTCCTTCTTGTTAACTTTTATGACATCTGGCCTCCTTGCTTGGGTGAATTTATCTGTTTGTACGTCCATATCTCATAGGATTTTATGGTTTCTGCTTTCAAGTACTGCTACTGGTTTGTGCTTGTAACATTTTCTGGATATTCAAAATACGGTTGTTTGAATAGTTTCCAGTGTCTCGCTTTCCCCACCTGGTCATGTCTATTTTCATACTCTTTTGGGGCTAGTTTGCTGCATTCGCTTATGTGGTTTATTGTTTCGTCTCGTTGTCCACAGAGTCTGCATGTGCTGTTTTCTTGTGTCTTATCGATCTTTGTTTAGATATAGTTTTTTTCTAATCGTGTTATCTTGTTCGGCTGTAAGAAAGCTTTTGGAGGAGTATCTTGTCATTCACTAAATCACTTTTATTATTGTTGTTGTTATTAGTAGCATTATTATTAATATTGATAAAATTATCATGCATATATATAAGAAAATGGGATAATAAACATATACAAAAGAAAAACGCAGTATAAGAATTTATTAGAAGTTGTTTGAGAAATAAGTATGAAAATACACAGATCTTTGTTTCAATGTGTCTGGTATAATAATTTCCAATAACATAATTTTCAATAATACAGAATATATCGACCAAACGGAACCCAGAACTACTACTTAGTCCAGCGGACATTCAACATGTCATGTGCGTATATTACGCACGCAGGCGAATCTAACGCCTCTTATTCGAATCAAGTATTTCAAATCTTTCCACATGGAACAAGACAGACGTTTTTAGTATTTATGTTCGATAAATTGTGGCACGACAAATCTATGATAAGGCACGAATTCTCCTGCTGATTTTCTTTTCATGTGATATTAAGACAATTTAAAAACACAACAAATTAAAGTACGACAAATTTAGACACGACAAATTGCTCTTGGTGTGTGTTTTTTTTAATCTAAAAAATCTTTTTTACATAATAAACAAGATTGGTCAGTTTGTGGTCAAATCGCTTGGCCATTGAAATCGCTTCGACATTGATTCGCGAAAGAAAATAAATCTTTTATTATATTTGTGACTGCTACAAATATCACACGAATAGAGAATTAGCAGGAACTGTTGTCGTACCTTAATTTGTCGTATAGAATTAGTAAAATTCACAGGAAAAATGTTATTAAGACGAAACTAGAGTTAAACCCGCAGAAATATCATCTTTTTGAAGGACACCTTTTTCTTCTTTTCACTCTTCCTTATCAATAATTCCCCCACTCTTTATCTGTGCCTAAACCTAAACGTAGAATGGAAATGAACAAAGCTTCTTTCTTAGAACAACACGCCTGTGGAATTGTCTTCCGTTTTCCTGCTTTCCGGCTGACTACAATATGGTTGTCTTCAAGTCTAATGTAAACAAGTTCTTGATGAGCCGTTCCACATGAGTTAACAAATTTACCGAATTGATTACTATATTGTCCAATTTCTACTGTACACTCTTTAACCCTTATCTTCAAGTGGCCTCTTGGCCTTGATAATGTTATATTGCATCTCGTTACAACTACATCATTGTTTGTGCTTTCTTGCCACGTCACTTGTTTTGTAAGCCTTGTTTCCGATACAGTGGTCTTGAAATTTTGTCCCTTATTTGAAGTGAAAAAAGTCCCAACATTTTTAGGGAAAAAAGTGTTTCGTTTGCACTTAACAAATAAAGAATTTATTTGCATCAGCAAGAAGCCTGGTCCCTCTTCTACGAACTTTGCAAGAAAATAGGAAACTTTATTAAGGATTTGTGTGATTCGCTTCAGAGAGAAAATAATTGGTATTATTTGCTTTAAAATAGATTCAGTTTTCGCTTTGTTCTCCCTTTTTGTTCGTTGTGACTTTATTTGCTCTTTAACTTTCGCTCCTTGATTATAAGTCAGTGATTTTCCAGAATAGCTAACAAAGCAAAAAAGAAATGAAAAGATAAATACACAACAAATAAATGTTACCAAAGGCAAGTCAAGCCACTCTTCTACCTACCTGGATAAGTGTTTTTAAAAACTTATTTTAAAGTGTTTGTCCATTAACAATAAAGATAGTGTAAAGCTTGTTGAGTTAGAACGAAAAACAAAATGATTTCATTCAAGCCATAATCAATCCTCATTAATCGTAAAAAAAAATACTGGTAGAACATTACATTTTTGCACAATTGGTGACATTTATTGGATGTGTTTATATCATTATTTTGTCTGACATCTGTTAATAGGACATTCCGAGCACAGTTTTTTTTTCCTAGAAATCGCTCCAGACAAAGCAAGGAGGCATTCAATGTAATGAAGTAAGAAAAAAATCCTTAAAGGTCAAAAACTAGCCAATGATAAGTGTTAGATGAATAAATTCCGACCCCCCCCCCAAAAAAAACAGCAATGCTTTCCTCTTTGTCAGAAACATTACTCATGAAATGTAAGTGTTAAAGTACAAAATAAGAGAAAGTGAGAAGTACAAGGTTGTCGAAAACAAACACAAGGTCCACTTTCTACTTTCCTAGTTATCATGACTTAATGATATTCTGCTCACAAAGAAAGAAAAACTATCGACAGCCAACGGATACCCAAGCTACTTAATCCTTTCAACAAAATGACAACTTCACAGTTTTTACTTCCGGTCACATACACTCAGCTGTGTATGAAATATATATTCATATATTTATGATGAGAATAATGGAAATAATATTCCGACAAAATAGAGAAATAAAAAAAAGGAACAAACCAAGTTATGTGTTCATAAACTTTTAGTCTTTGTTGCGAGACTTCCTCTGGATGAATAAAATTAAGAAAACAAGACACCAGTACAAATATTTGAAAATATATTTTTGATGTAATGAAATGTATGACCCTGTTCCATTTCAGAAACGGAAAAAGTCGTTAGAAATTAAAAAAAAAAAAAAAAAAAAGAGGTGAGCATAGCGTTGTATAAATTGTTTGTTTATAAAAAAAAATGTTGCCTCTTTCTTGTTTAATCATCTTTCTCTTATGAATGATTATAGGAGAGAGTCTTAGAATTCACATGGAGATTCGTTATTACAAAAATGGTGATTCCGACGTGATTAACTTAATAGCACACTTTTTTTTAGGATTAAAATGATAATTAAGCATATTTCAGCAATATATGTATGTTTCACAGATATCTGTGTCTAGTCATAAAGATTTGATTGTCTTTCAAATATTAAACCTATTAACTGTACGTTGACAATACTGATGTCTCAATTTTCAGTATAATGTGAAAAATTAGAGTGGAAATCAACAATCAGTTTTATCGATTATTCAATCCACATTTATTTGATAAGTAGTCTTCATAACAACTCACATTTATATAATGATGTTCGTCTATTGCTTGCGAAGATTACTGTGGGTCCGTAGAAAGCCTATCAGTCCGATCTGTGCAAGGAAGTATCTCCCACATGTAAGGCACCTGTGAGATGATTTTCTAGCAGAGCTGCTGCCTGATCTGTATTTTATTCTCGTAGTATCCAGATTCAACAATCGTGGCCTCTTTTATGACTTGCCTTACACCAGGAACAATGTTTTGGTTAGGTTTTCCCACAAGTTGGAATACAACCCGAATTATTTGAGTGACACCCTCAAACTGTACTTGAACTGCTTCTGCTGTTTTTCTTTTTCCTTTGGACAGCTCACCGTAAAAGAACTGTTTGAGGGTATTGAATCTGACATACGGCATATATGACCCACTCAACGAACCTGGCACTGCTGCAGTATGGGGTGTGCTAACAGGAGGCTTAATTGGGTATCTTTTCCTACCACTTGATTTTCATCAATCTAAAGAGACAACACATGCGGAAATAGTTCAGCTGCTTGGCGTGTCTGGTATATACGGTCCAAGCGTACATGAGGATGGTAAGAATTACAGTTCTGTATACTTGAAGATTTGTCTGTAGCTGAATTTCTCTATGCTCCCACACAATGGATCGGAATGGTTCAAAGGCAGTACTTACCTTGGCTATCCTAGTCAAATAAATCGTCTATGTATACTTCCCTTGACAGAGTACTGCCCAAGTAAGTGAACTTGTCCACAGCTTTTAGGTTGGTTTCACGAATTGAGCTTTGAGACTCAACATATTCCAAACCCGGGGAGGTGGTGCTCGTCAGCCCCGATAGTCAGTCTACTCTAAGGGAAACAAGTTGAAAGAAAATTTGAAGAGCCCCATAGGTAGTTACATTTATATATAGTAATATATAGTATAGATATATGCTTCAACTATCTTATAAAGTAAAGTAAATATAAATAGTATTTTGCTTGAATATGGCATGATCTAAAAGTTTGATCCTAATTTTCTAAGAAGAAAAAAAATTGGGCATTAATGAGTTAAAAAGATAACGTCATAACAGGATTTTTCTTTGATCTTTATATGCCACCAATTGATTTGGTTGTTTTTGTTATTTTGTCTTACGGCGTATCAACCCTTTTCGGGTTATTTAAAGCCGAATACAATAATTAAAAATATTTTTATACTTCAAGTTCTTTATATCTTCAAATATTTATTCATGGTGTTTGGTTTGGTTGTTTTATAGAGAAAAAGTGTTGTTTTTGTTTTTGACTTAGCAGAACATGGTTGAGTTTTGCAAAGGAAAAGAAAAAAAAACAATAATATCAATGTTTAGTGCATTTTAGGTCACGGAATCAGCATCTTCTGACAGCCTGATCTGGTGGCACCAAGCTCCCTAATGAATAAACAGTCTCATGTCAGTTGAAATTACGGTATTTTGTCGACATTTGCCACTGGGAAAGTTAAGTTATCCCGAGAAAAACCTGAATTTCATATAAATAGGGGTTAAGTGGGTGCAGCTAATGGATATGCAGGGGATTAAAAAAAGCGGCATTAAGTTTAAACGGCTCCTGAATCTTGATTAAACACGACATCTTCAAGTGGAGAAACCATTATATCTAGCTGCCACTTCATGACTTTTTTGTTTAAGCATCTGAAGTTATGGTGACAGTGCCGTGGGCGTCATGTGCCGTTGTCTAGTAACAAGGATAGAATGATTATATAAACACTTGTACGTTAAGTACATTGCAATAAGTAATGTGTGTTCGCAAAGGAATTCGCTTGCTAATGAAAAAGACCGTAAGCCAATTTAAAATAAATTATGCTATTAATTTGCGCCGGTTAAATGTTATTAATCCGTGCCAATTTAAATTTTAAAGTGCTTATTTCAAAATTTGCCCACCTGACGGTATTTTTAAAAAATTTATTACTTTTCTCGATCCTCAAGAGGCATATAGCTGCGGATACGTTAGGGTCTACTATGATTAGGAGCAGGGTTTATAGGGGAAGAGGTGTCGTAAGTGGTGGGTTGTGAAACAAAATTCTTATTTACGTTACATTTAAATTTCTGCCTATTGATACGGTCGTGGAAAAAAAAGCAGGGGTGAAATTTTTTGAACAAATCTATATACCTATAAAGATGAGTTTTTTTTCTCGCTCTAACATTGATATTAAAAGCCTACTTTTCCTATTTAAAAATTATTAAAACGAACTTTTTAATATACTCGGTCATGGATATGCGTGCGACTACATGGTCAACTAATTAGCATATTCATTTGAAAAACGAACGTTAATTAATTACTTATTTTTTATAGTTTATTATTAGATGATTGGTTTCATTTCACTATTACGCAGGGTTCTATTTACGAATTTGATATATAGTGTATTATATTTGGACTTGTAGCACACTTTCGATTTGGTTTTTAGTCGGTATAATAGTTGCTAAGGGGTCAGAATTTAAAAATCATTAACCTTGGCCTGACGTAAGTCGACTATACTCGTTATTTTTCTGCGCATGCGCTAATTAAAAGTTAAACAACATTTTTTTTGCAGTTTTTGAATATGTATGGATTTAGGTCCAGCGCTAACAGATAAGGAGAGCTATATGTTTTGGTTTCGATATCAGCTGATAGCACACAAGTTATCTTCTTTTTTTTAACTTTTGAAATCACTAATCGATAAAGCATTGACTCTATAATAATAAATACGAAATCTGCATGAATTAAAATAGGATATCTAAGTGTATTTTACGACCGAGCAACGTCAGGCGGCCTGCTAGTAACTAAAGAAACTATTTCTAAGTAATTTTCGCCCTCGCTACAAATTTTCTACACGCTTTCATAAAACTAATGTGAAATATAATTCGAAAGAGCAAAGTCAGGTGAATAAGTGTTGGCGCTAATTTTTTTTCTTTTTTGATATAAAATATATAACCACTTGTAATGACGTATATAGAATCGAATCTTTACGGTCAGCTATCTCCGGGCTTTCGAATGACATCAATGGAAAGTCGGTCTGATCCAGGTACCTCGGGAATGACGTCAAAGAAGTCAAAATGGGGGATGTAGAATCCCTGGAGATAAGGTCAGCGGGACTGACCGATATTTCAAGACAATGTGTGGTGGAATATTTTGGCGTCATCTGCACCAATAAAATAGAGACAGCAAACAACGTCAAAGGAAATAGAGAGAAGTCACAAAGCGAGAACAAACTGAAATCGAAAAGTTTGTCATTTAATAAACAAAATATTTTATAACCTAGCTGTGTGTGTCTTTTATTTTGCTGCCAAGTATATATATCGAAACGGTGATAAAAGTTGATTTTTAGAAATTATATAAACTGAAAAGCACATTGGACAACCGGCCGCAGCGAATATATAACATTATTTTCACAAAGTTTTGATCGGTGTAACCTCCGACTATCTTGAACCATCAACCCCCTGAAGAGTATAACTAAATTACACCTAGCACTTTAGCCACTGCGCCACGGACAATTCAAATACAAATTTTAGGAGACTTAAACCTATTTTGTTACTAGATATAAATATCATTATTTATTACTGCATTCTACATGGTGTTATATTCTATATTAGGTCTGCTTTTGTTTCTAAATATAAATATCATTATGCTCGTCGTCCAGCAGATGCGCTGCGTCTTTGAGTCGTCTTACTCTCCACTGTTCCTCGCTGTCTATCATTTTTTACTTCGTCATATAAGTGCAGATGGTTTCCCTTTTCCCCCACATGTTGTCAGTTATACAGATTTTTCACGTATTACAATTTTTCGGTGTTCTAATATTATTAATTTGCGACATGTCTCATCTTTGTATAGCTTAAAGATGAGAACACTAGTTCGAAGAATACGAATAATTAATCCTCATCTAAAAAAATTCAGAACCGTAGCCATTTCGTCCTCTTCCATTTATTTTTATCGCTTATATTGAGCGCTTTTTGACAATCATTAAGCTTTTCACACATAATTAGCATTATCACGTATAGGCCCGACTATAGCAAGACGTCTTTACATTTGTTCTGTAGACAGCCGCAATTATAAACTCACATTCCCAAGATTTGCACTGACATATACCCGACCTCAAGTAATCAACGAAGATAAAAAATTTCAGTGATTCAAAATAAAGCAGTTTCTTTCTTGCTTCCAAATTTATGCGTAATTATTGTATGTTTAAATGTGTATACAGCCTTATATTTCTGAATTTTTTTGATGAGGATTGATATTTGTATCATTTGGATTTTTGGGACTACTGTTCTCATTTTTAGTATCATTTGCTTAACGTTTCGGTCCATGTAACTTCCGACGTACTTCAGGTTGAACTCGGGAATCTTTTGTCGAACTCAGGAATCTGCATTTGAACAGATCCCAGTATTTAATCCACGGGAGTAGCATGTTCTCGTTCGGTTAGCCGTATCGCATTGGATAAAATACGTGGTAAAATTCAGTTGTAAAAGTTGCACTCTTCTGGAGGTTGTAAGTTCAATTTTCTGTTCAGGCGGCCGAAAATACAATTACGAATTACTTAGGAATTCTGCCTAGCAGACGAAGCGAGAGCATGCTACCTCCGTGGATCCAACAAAGGTTTCCGTTTGAAATGCTGTGCAGATTTCCGAGTTCGACAGAAAGATTCCAGAGTTCGACAAGATCCCCCGAAGAAGGTCGGAGGTTACATCGATCGAAACATTGTACGAATGACACTCAAGATGAGAAAATTAGCCCGAAGAATTCAAATAATACGAAGGCTTTGTATTGTTTGTATGTACCTTTTTATATCCTCTTATTTCTTCGGTATTTAAATAAAGATGGTGAGTGGTCTCTATAATGTTATATACACGAAAAATATTTTAAAATATTAATGTATTAAAATGCAATATATTAAAAGGAGATAGTCATGTGCAGGGGTTTTATCCGTGCGTCTTTTATCGCCATCTCTGGCGTCACTGTTTCTCTCCACTGTGTTTCATGAGTGGCCGTCGATCGTCTTATATGTTTAACTTAGATGAATAAATCTCTTTTCATGAAAAAAGGAAACCCAATGAGACATTCGTTGAGTTTTCTTATATGGTTTTATTTGGAGAGAGAGAGAGAGAGAGAGAGAGAGAGAGAGAGAGAGAGAGAGAGAGAGTGTGTGTCATCGTAGATAGTTATTTACTTCTTAACCTTAACTTTCTAACTTAACGAAATGAGTGACGCGCACGGATAATGCCCGAGGTAACATTCCAATAAAATTATTGGCGATATCTTGTTCGCATGGTATCCCAAGAGAAACTGATTTGAAAACCTTATATTTCTCTCAGCCCGAAAACGTGACGTCATTCGTCATCTTCCGGCTGTTTTGCCTACCGTTTGACTTCTGTTCCCTCCCTCCCGCCTCATAGATGGTAGTGTTGTCAGCATAAATGCCTACGAATGATCTTAGGATGTTATTTGGGAGATCAGGAAGAGAGTTGAACCCACGATGGACCCCTGAGCATTAATACTGTGAACTTCTGATTTCTGCCCATCAACCACTACTCTTATGAACCTATTAGTAAGAAATGATTTAATAATTGAGAAGACATTTCCTGCCATCCTCCTGGAGATCTTGTGTAGACCTTTATACCATACCCTATCAAAGGCATTTGATGTGTCAAGTGCAATTGCTCTAAAATGGAAACCTCCGTCGAAAGATTCGTAAATCCTATGAGATATAACTTAGCACATCTGTTGTGAGTCTAGCAGAACGGAAACCATATTGCATGTCACTAAGGAAATGATTTTTGCTGAGGTAGTTGACTGTTTAACACAGATTCCAACAACTTACTCATGACGCACAGAAGACTTATTGATCTGTACTGAGAGAGAGAGAGAGAGAGAGAGAGAGAGAGAGAGAGAGAGAGAGAGAGAGAGAGAGAGATAAGCGATCACGCGAATTCTTAAATACGGGGTATACTAATGAGTTTTTCCAGGGTGTTGTTAAGCAATTCTCCTTAAAACAACGCTTAAACAGCTTTGTAGGCGTGGGAGCTAGTTCCGGTTGAAGGCTTTTGAATCCTATAATTTACTTTCTTCTTTTGTTAGGGAAGGTATTGCATTATTTGTATTATGGTTCTGGTAACATATTTCCAGAGATTACCTTGTCTATTCTTTGGGAGTTGTGGCAGTGGTATGCTATAAAAAAATATACGACCTCTGATCGCACATTGCTTTTTTTTTCTTTTTTTACATGGAGGTCACCACTTATCAAGCCCCAGAAGCCACTCGGGGATAAGGGTTATTGTGTGTACAGTAATCAATGAGATAGTATCGTAGTAATAGTTAGTATTGGAGATTTGATAAAGTGTCATTACTTAAGGGGGCGATTCATCAGGTATTTTATGTTGAGCTTGAAGACATCCAAGTTGAAGGCAGGAGGGTAACAGGCAAGCGGCAGAGAGTTCCACAGACGTGCAGTTCTAAGAAAGAAGCTTTGTTCATGAAATCTACGTTTTGATTTAGGTACAGATAAAAAGTGGGGAAAATTATTGACAGTGGTTTCAGCTAGACGGGTGTTTTTCGCGAAAGATTGGCGGGGGGGGGGCAGAGATTGAATCTCAGACGAGCACTTGCCATGGAAATAACGATAAAACAAAGATAGGCTCGCAACGTCTCTTCTGTGGGAGAGAGTTTGCAGGGAAGAGAAAAGGGCATCCCCCACTAAGCCACGAAGTCTATTTTGTACTCTGTCAAGGCAGGATAGGCTGTTTTTAGCAGCTCCTGCCCAGATGTGGCAGCAGTACTCCATCCTTGGGCGTACTTGGCTTTTATATAGATAGAGAATTGCATTATTAGTGAGATATCTTCTGGAGCGGTAGAAGGATCTCACCATTTTCCCAGCGACCTTGGCCACAGACTTGATGTATGTGTTCCATTTCAGATCAGGAGTAAAGGTCAAGCCCAGAAGCTTATCAAAACATGAGGCCTCCCCTAGATGAGAGCCATCCATCACAATTGATGCCAGATGGGGCTTAGAGCATTTATGATGCAAAGATAGGAGCTTGGTTTTAGATGCATTAAAGATGACCAGCCACCTCTTCTCCCACTGTACCACGCGCTCAAGATCAGAGGAGAGAGAATCAGAGAAATATTGTCATTTACGGCCTTTGATATGTTTCCATAGATGGTCGTGTCATCAGCATAGATGTCAACGAATGATTCAAGTATGTGTTTTGGGAGATCATTGATGTAGATCAGGAAGAGAGTTGGACCCATGATGGACACCTGAGGGACTCCAGCATTAATACTGTGGGCCTCTGATTTCTGCCCATCAACCACTACTATTATGAGCCTATCAGAGAGAAATGATTTTATGATTGAGAAAACATTTCCAGTTATACCGTAGCTGGAAATCTTGTGAAGTAGGCCTTTATGCCATACCTTATCGAAGGCCTTTGATATGTCAAGAGCAATTGCCCTAGAAATGAAGCCTTTGTCGAGAGATTCGCTAATCCTATGAAATATAACCGTTAGCACATCTGCTGTAGATCTAGCAGAACCGAAACCATATTGTGTGTCACTAAGAAGGTTATTTCTGCTGAGGTGGTTGACTACTTCTCTATTTAATATGGATTCCAGCAACTTACTCATGACACACAGGAGACTTCTTGGTCTGTACTGAGAGGGAGATGACTTATCACCTGAATTCTTAAATACAGGACATACTGATGAGGTTTTCCAGGGAGTTGGAAAGCACTTGAGGCAACGCTTAAACAGTTTTGTAAGTATGGGGGCAAGTTCTGATTGAAGCTTCTTTAACACTATAATTGGAATTTGCTGTACTGGAATCAAGGTTCTTGATTAGCTTGGCGACATCACGCACAGATATTTGTATGTTACCTCGTGTGATGTGTGTTATAGGAGGAAATACGGGGAGTTGATGGCCTTCGTTGCATAGGGTAGAATTTGCTGCAAAGTTCTTGGCAAATAGTTTGGCCTTGTCAAGACGAGACGAGATGACCTCTGGTCCATTGATGAGGGTTGGGATAGAACGCACGCTTCTGTTCAGGATCCTATTCGCTATTTGCCAAAACTGGTGGGAACCAAGCCGCTGCTCAACTACTTTGGATTTAGCGGATTGAGCATATAGTTCTGTTGCATTTTTTATTACTCTTTTACAGTGGTTGCTGGCGGTCCTGAAAGCAGCTTTAGTCTCAGTGCATCTATTACGTTGGTAGCTATGGAAAAAGTGATTTCTGTGCGCGATGGCAGCAGCAGATTCTGGGGAGAACCATGGCTGGTTGTAAGGTCTTTGTTGGAATTTTTTGGATGGTATGAATTGGTCTATGCCTACAATTAACCATTCGGTCAGGTCTGATACTATAGAGGACACATCCTTTTTAAACATGGAACTATAAGTACTGTAAGGTAGATCAGATATGAATGGACGGAAGCTATCCCAGTCAGCTATAGAGTATCGGTATACAGTACGGTGGAGAGGTACGTTTGAAGACTTATTGCATTTCATTTTTATCTTAACTGACACAACGGAGTTGTCGGAAGATCCCAGAGGAGATAGAACGGAACATGAACATAGCTCAGGGAAAGTTGATAGAAAAAGGTCTAGAAGGCTTGCGTACTGACCGGTAGTATCAGGCACACGGGTGGGCTCGCGAACAATCAGAGTGAGGTCATAGGCGATGGCAAAATCATGACAGAACCTCTCCTCATCATCTGTCTTATTTGAGTGGGTCAACCATTCCACGTTATGGACATTGTGAACTCCGCTGTTGTGGGGCCGATAGAGGGCAAATATAAATGCGGTGGTGTAAGCAAGTGCAACTCGGAAGCACATATAAGATAAATTAGGGTCTTCTCTGGAGATATCCCTGCCACGCGGGAAGCCATCTTTAATGTAGGCACATATTCCATGCCCATGGCGATCTTGGGGGTCAAATTTAGATGTTAAGTTACAGTATCCTTTAATTATGAACTCACTAGGGAGGTGGTCGGCCCTATTCTGTTGATAATATAAAGATATGAATTGGAAATTAATTTTTATTGCGTAATTACGCAAGTGTAATTTTTTATGAAGGAAAAAAAACGCTACAGACTAAAAATAAATTATTGTAATGAAAAGCACCATTATGTTTGAGAAGAAAACAACAACAACAACAACAACAACAACAACAACAACAACAAAAGTTGGAGTGAGGATGAAAGAATAGCTGTCACTTCAAAAGCATAACTTTACTTTGTCATTTATTACCGACGACTTGCCTCAACCATATCTCTATCGAATGCTTCCTTTTCTTTTTTAACATTGTTTTTTTTTTATAGTCACCGAGAATATAATATTAATACACTTGATTTTTTTTACTTTCTTTTCTTATCAATATTTACTATACGCTGTATACACTCGGCGTTGTCAGGTAGTCTGTTTACTCTCATTTTGTTTTTTGTTTGTTGTAAAGTATGCCAGATTCGAAACATAATTATATATTTTAATAGGATTTTGAAAGTCAAATCTACTTATTACGCCATTAAATTATCAATTGAACTAAATCATTACAAAACTATAACTGATTTTTAAAGGAACGTTGTTTTAATCTCACTTTATAAACAATTATTGAGGATAAATGACTTCCAAAACGTCCACATAAAAGAACTGACATCATAAAAAAAATAAGTAATTAATTAGTGGAAAACTTAAGCTGTAATTAATTCATAATTAATTTTTGGAGAAAAATGGAGTTATTATTGTTTTAATGGTGTGATTACAAAGCATATGACAATTCTTTCATAATAATATACGTTATGTTTATTTACAGCACAAGTATTAAACATGTATTCCAAACAATATTCATCATCAGAACGAAAGGCTAAAACCAAAAATTTGATTAAACACATTCATTTATGGTTGACAATTATGAAAGACTAGCAAGGCAAACGCAACGTACAATAGTTCTTACTCTGCTGTTTAATATACGCAGATTTATTACAAGGAGGGGATGTGACTAAATTCTTCATTTTGTGAGGTAGGAGTCCAGTGGGAGAGGTGGTGTTCTTAATACCCTTTAGCCCGTTTCGGGCTCAATTAAAGGGGAGCGCTCAGCGACAGCCAGAACGAATAGACTACTATAACCCGTTCCTTAAACTTTCTTCAATTTGAATACGTTAAAAAATAATGGATTTTATTGCGTTATTGCATGGATTAAAGAGAAAAAAAAGAAGACGAAACACTATTGAGAAAATTAAAACTTAATAAAAATATACAAAGAGCATAGCTGTGAAACAAATTTGATTCTGTGTATAGGTTTACAAATACATGAACAGATTCAAGATTTTTTTGATTTTTTTTTAGTAATGAATCATCACTTATTAAAAAGCCACCCGAGAATAAAGATTAATGAGATGGGATGGTTGTCTGTTGAGAGATGAAGAAACTTATTAGAGGATTAAGACAGGTTGTTGGAATGAACTAAATTTATTACGTGTTTATTAGATCCGAAGACATATTACAAGATAAGGGGCGACTTAGCCATTGATATCCGACGGGTGAAGATCATTGGCCTTTAGATATATAAAAGAAAGAAATGTAATGTTTCATAAGAATTTACTTGCAATTTTTTGTTTTTTTTTAAATATTATTAATGAGGAATCTTTCTGTGATTATATAAATTGGCATTTTTCAATTTCAGTAAAGCGCAACTGTTTATATTATTTTTTTTAATACGTGCTTCTTCATTATTCTAGCCAAAAATCGAAAACTAATAGTATCTCCTGAATTGTCATGTCACAGTAATAAACATATAAAAGAAATACGAAAAACGATAAAGTAGAAAATTAATTATAAAAAAAAAAGTTCCCGCAGAAATTAGCAATTTTAGCTTACATAATAACTAAAGAGCGTTTATAAGCAGGGGAGATAATTCATTTTTGAAAACTCGAAAACTTAGACAAATTTCGGTGAACAAAATACGCAAAATATGTATACATGTTATGTTCATTCTGAACTATTTTATTTTTATATAAAAAAAATCAAAAGCAAAAAAAAAAAACAAAAAAAAACGCAAACTATGAGTTATACGTTATATTCATTTTGTTATTTGTTACCTGTTTTTATTTTAATAAAGCCTTACAAACTATGAGTTACTTCCCTTGTGATTACGTTCATATAATAGAACAAACATGGCCGAAATTATTATTTTTTCGTTGAATAATGGAAATGCATGTTTTATGTAATATTCCAGAAATATTTAACTAATTGTGACATGACAATTAGGTAGATAAAATTTCTTATTGTTGAAATTGATTTTTAAAAAAATAAAAATCAGTAGTTACCATGTTTTTCTTTTTCTTTTCTTTTTTTTTAATGAAAACTCAATTTTTTCAGATGTCGGGTTTCGCTACAATAACGAATGAGTTCTAAAAATGATAGCTTACTTTATCTCTTCTTCACCTTCTTAAAACAAACTATTTCAATGGTCGATTTTTAAACACGCATTTTTTTTCTTTCTTTTTTTCTATTTTCTGTTTTCTTTTTTTTTTTTTTTTTGCTAATAAGTCGCCATAAAGGCTAAAAGTCACTCGAGAATAAAGTCTAATTAGATGGAATGATTGGCAATTGAAAGATGAAAAACCTCATGTGATGATTGAGGACTAATGGAATGAACCAAGTTTGGTGATTACATGTGGTTTGTGACAAGAATCCGTTCACATTGGCTTTGAAGGAGACCATGTTGTAAGTGTTAATGAGGCGGAATGATTTCCAGTTGAGAGATGAAGAATCTTATAAGAGGATTGAGAATGATTGATGGTTAAAAGTAGATGCCACCCAACTTCCCAAATAACACAGCAAATCAATCTTATGTATATATACAAACATCGATATCTGTGTGTATATGTATTGAATGTGATGGTTGTGTGTTTCTTATAGAAAGAAAAGTTAGAGAATCTACATAAAATCTAAAAGTGTATTCTTCTGTAAAATTTACTGGATAAAACAATGGAAGGGTTCCTGACTCTCTAAGTGTACCTCTTAAGAGTCTATGAAGGTATTTTGATGAAATTGATATCATGTGTATAAAACTCTCCAGCAATTAAAGTGATCTCGAATCTCCATAGTATCCTTTTATGCGTCGAATACCTTCGTGCCTCGACCGTTAAATGACCAATGCGGACAGAACCCTCTTAAAACTTAAAATACGTATATCCAATTTTAATGGGCCCTGAATATGACCTTAAACTATATCCGATGGTGAGGCCCCAGGTTGTGGGCTTTGTGGAGTGTGGAGCCACCCCTTAATTGCCATTGCTCCCAGGTCCACTTTGACCCGGAGTGGTAGTACCTGTTACGGTCCCAACTATGGGTTAAATAGTTAAATAGAAATCGACTTGAAAAAAACAAAACAAATATATTCTATTCAAATCTTTTTCTTCAAAATCACTGGATTCGGCATTAAATAACCTGAAAAGGTTTGATATGCCGTAAAACAAAAACAACCAACCAACCAGCCAACCAATTTTAATGAAATTTAAATCCTATTTATAAGGGACTAATTTAAATAGTTGTATAACATCTCAGTTTCTGACTTTTATTAGGAGGCAAACCGCACGGAAGGGGACAGTAAAAACAAAGTAATATGGTGTTATAAGCAGAGTAAAAACTACATAGTAGTGATCCTCATTCAATCCCGAGCAACGCCGGGTCTTCATGCTAATTATTAAATACCGAGCACAATGCATCCTATTTTACATTGAGCACTCTTAGCTTTTCTATTGCTGCATTATTATTTTATTTAAAATAGTTAACTAATGAAATATCCTTTTGTAAATTAATATGCAAATTGGTTAACCTAACGACTTAAACCGCATAAACATAATTTAGATTGGATGTAATTCAATCTTTTAATGTATGAGAATTTACTAAGAATTCGTATCTGTAATTTGATTTCTTCTTTGTAAACTTTTTCACGCGGACGTGATGTTACTAGTCTCAGTCTTTTCTATAAATACTATTATGTGTTTTTCATAATTGTTTGAACTATTCCATGCTTCCTTTGTTACAGCTCGTTTGACTTGTTGGTCTAGTGGTTTCCAAAAATCGCCGTTTTAATACCCAGATACAGCTTCCTATTCCATTAGCTTCTTTTCAAGAACTGCAAACTTTGGAAACTCTCTTCCAGATCACTGTTTTCTTTTTACCTACAGCTTGGTCTTTTCAAGACTAAAGTCAACAGGCATCTCCTGTATTTGCGATAATCATCTTTCGTTCTTGCTAGCTCCTTACATCAAGTGGCTCTACGCCTCGTCGGGAGCGATTTCCATTAAAAAAGAAAATGAAAGCTAGATTAAATGAAATCTTATTAAATGCTTCCAATTTTTTTTTTTTGTCGGCTATTAACAAAAGATTAAAATGACTAACTTGTCTACGAAGTAATGCATTCTAGTAGATTTCATTTCGTAATTGAATTATATTTTTTAATAGTATTTTCAAATTTTCGTTTTGATCTCTCTATGACACCTACGACATCTCAAGTGTTTTTAATTCTAAATTTGGTAAAATTATATTTGATGGTTTTGGAATCAATCGGTTTTTACTACATCGGATAGTAGTAGTAGTAGTAGTAGTAGTAGTAGTAGTAGTAGTAGTAGTAGTAGTAGTAGTAAAAGTAACAACATTGTTACTACCATCAGTTACGACACACGAGTCGTTTCAAGGATGCTTCATGCCAATTATGTCAAGTATGATTTGAGCCTATAAGTGGCCAACAGGCAAACTGAGCCCACACAAACTGTAATATGGAATGTTGATTTGTTGCAACTTTATGTGTGACTTTCGATATTCACTCGACATTGATCGCGTAGAGATATATTGTTGATCAGAAGTTCTTTTTAGGAAAAAAAAAAAATAATTTCAAATATCGTCATGTCTACCATTTTTTCCTTGGAAGAAAAAATAAATAAAAGTAACACCTGTAATATGAGATTAATAATAATAAAAAAAATATTAACAGGGTGGTGTTACTAAAAATAATTACGCTTATTACAAGCAGTTGAAAAATGATAAACGACTTTAACGAATCGAAATGAATTAAAATTATATAATATAATATAATATATATATGTATGCGTGTGTATGTATGTGTGTGTATGTATATATATGTGTATATATATGTGTGTGTGTATGTGGTGTGTGTATATATATATGTGTGTATATATATATATATATATATATATATATATATATATATATATATATATATATATATAACATGTGGCGCACAGCGTTGAACGGCCGTATGAATATGTTTTAATTTATACATATTTCGTATTTTTTATTATAGTCAATTATTTCATATTATATTGTACCCAATATATATACTCATTATATCCAAAGTAGAAATAAAAATATGATTTGATTGCCATCAGCCAAAACCGAAACCAAAACATAACAAAACAAAGTTTCATGATTGAAACTGTCTACAAGTTAAGCAGATACTGAAGTTTATTTAAAACTCAATATAGTTGGACTGTGGAAAGGAGTGTGAATTTTATTAAAGACAAGCTGGGTTTTACGACAACAACGTTTTTGATAGACAAGATGCAAGCAAGGGCGGTTGGACAGTCCACAAAACTTTCTAATTATACTAGCAAGCCACCCGGCATTGCCCGGTCGTAAAATACGCTTAAATATGATATTTTGATTAATGCAGATTAATGTGTATTTATTATTATATAATATTGGACCCAATATATAGTCATGATTTACAAAGTAAAAAAAAAAATGCTGCTGAGAATCGAAACTAAAACGTTTAGCTTACGAGTTATTTGTCTCTTTGACGTTAATGCTAGACCTATAAAGATATGTTTGCTGCAAAACTAAAAATTAAAACATGAACCAATAGCTATCATGTTACACATGCATTTTTGTAATGCTGTCGTTCGACCTTCCCCTGGCAAATTTCGTTTTTTTAATTTTCACATATTTGCACCGATTTACCTTGGATGAAATCCATATATAAAGTTTTACATGGGTTCGAATACCCTATATATTAAGTTTCATGTATGTAGCCAAAAAACTGACAGAGGACTTTGGTAGGCATTTTTTTTAACAAATATATATGTGCATACATAAATATATATAGAAAAAGGTTTATGTTTACTATAAGCTTTTTACGCAAATATTACGCAAGTATAAATCATGTAGAATATCTGCATGAATCTAATAATACGTAATAATTATCTAACGATGATCATCCCATAAGGAAACCGAAAAAACTAATAGGCAATTAATTAAAATGAATGTTTAAAAGAATATGCGAATAGCTAGATATTTTGCAGATGAATGCAATACCGCGACCCATATATATAACAAAGTTTTATTTTCTTTTTAAATAAATAGAAAAATGTTTTCTAATATGAATATTAATATATAAAAAAATATATAGGCGTATAGATAGATAAACGGCTTATTTTAGATCTTAAAAATATCAATTATTATTTTTTTTTCCATTCCTTTTATTTGGATTATTCAGACTACTGGATAAAGTGCTTCGTAAGATTCAGTTTGAACTGACTCTTTTCTAGAGGTTGAATGTTAAATCCTTAGCGCGGGCGACACTAAAAATAAAATTGCGAGTTACTTAGGACTTCTAACTGGCTGATGGAACGGGAGTGTGCTACCCCCATTGATTAAATAAAGGGTTCCGTCCGAAATTTTCTGCACATTCGCGAGATCAACAAGAAGAAAATCGGTTACATCTACCGAAATGTGAAAATAACATTCAAGATGAAAACAGTAGTCAGATTAATCCAAATAATACGTATTATCAATCCTTATCTAAAAAAAATTATGAAACATTTTTTTTAATGTTTAACCCCCCCTTTTTCTTAATACATTATTCACTGATTTCTGTTTTATGAAACGAAGTAAACCAATTTTTACCAAATATATTTCGTTTTTTTTACATTCTAATATACTTTAGTTATTTTAATAATTGCCCATAGTGACCCCAGATGGAATCCAAGGATTGTTCAATGGTGTCTTTAGATTCTGTGGATAATTTAACCCTTATCAAAACTTATTGAATTCTCAACAACATATCGATTTTTGTAACACGCGAACAAACAAACGTCGACTTTTATATACAGCGATTATTTCCACAACCACTTAACGGTTGAATAATAATTTTGACAGTCCGTGTAACTGGCGGTAATATTATTTATTGGCAGAGGATGTGATGGGAAAAGAGAAAAGAAAAAAGAAAAGTAAATTCCTGGTTGGCTGTTGTGTATATCTTTATTGCAGTCGGTCATATTTATCCACCTGCAATATTACTGCTTTATTTTATAGCCGTTATTGTTGTTGCTAATCAAATAATATAATTAGCTGTGCAGGCGTCGGTCACACTAATCTGTTGGTCGGCTGAGATGTCAAGCTTCACTCCTCTGTCTTTAACAACGGGGTAAGTATTTTTTTGCTACTCTAAGGCTGCATATCTTGTATTATAATTAAGATTGATCTCGTATTTATTTGGGTTATTCAGACTATTGCTCTCATATTGAGTTTTATTTTCACAATATTTGAGTTGATGTGACATTCGACTTTCTTCAGATGTATCTTGTCGAACTCTGAAATCTGCGCGGGATTTCGAGTGGAACCCTTTATTTAATCCACAGAGATAACATGTTCCCGTTTCGTCAGCCATAACTGAGTAGAAGTGCTAATTAGTTCGCAATTATATTTTGAGTGTCACCCGCACCTTCAACCTTCAGAAGAGTATAGCTTACAACTGATTTTTACCATAAATTTAATCCACTACGCCAAATGGTCTTGCGGATAATTCTAGTGTTATTTTTTTCTAATTTTTTTTAAATTTCTGCTTGTAGATGTACTTTCTTACCACTTATCACTATTACTACATATAATTACTAATATATATTAGTAATACATATCATTATTAATATATATATATATATATATATATATATATATATATATATATATATACTATTTATTATCACATTACAGAAACGTTATGTACTAATTATAATTAATGGTTCTCATATTGTGTTATATTCTATACTAGGTCTGCTTAATAGGTGATCGTCGCCCAGCATATTCGCTGCTTCTTTGGACCGTCTTACTTTCCATCGTTCTTCTGTTTCTATAATTTTTACTTCATCCCATAAGGGTAGTTTTTTCCCTCCATATGTGAAAACATTCAAGATGAGGACAGTTGTCCGAATCATCCATATAATATGAATTATTAATCTCCATCTAATAAATTTAGAAACAGTATATTAAGTCTGTTGCTAAGGCTGCTGGGGAAAAAAAGATGGTTGATTCATTCTATTGCTCCGAAAAGTATCTGATTCTTGATGTGATCTTCTACCTGTATAAGAATCAAATCATCCTAAGATCGAATCATGCATCATGGGCTCGGTTCAGTACTGCTACTACATCTGAAGGAGTACTACCCACATCATCCTTTCTGCAGGAGTCTGCAAAGTATGGTCTGCCCGCCAAATTTTCCCCGCAAATGTCTTTAATCCGGCCCGCAGAGCTCTTATGGAGAACGTAAAAAATATTTAGGAAAAAAATTTTTTTTTTATGGAAATGTATGAAAATGATGTGGTGGTTTTTCCTTTTTGTCCAGAAAAAAAATGATTAAAAGCCTGTCATTGACGGACGTACATCAAAACAGCATAACATTAATGTGGGAATGCCTTGAGGGTCGATCTTTGGACCAGTATTATTCCTGATATTCATTAATGATCTCCCTGATAATATTGTGTCTGAGATGGATATATTTGCTGATGATACAACGTTCTATAACATGCATCAGGGAAGAACGGATGTATGCAAATCTAGGACAATCGCAGAATCTTCAGAAAATGACTTCCAGACTATAGTGGAATGGGACTATGAATGAGTGATAACATTTAATGCTAGCAAGACTAAGCTGCTCTCCTTTAACAATTACAAGAAGCTTCTTCTACCATCGATATCTATGATAAATAACACTCTACCTGAGAATTCTTCCTTCAAACTCCTCGACTTAACATTCACAAGCAATATGAACTGGAACAAATGCATTAAAGGTGCATCTACCACTAGTTTTCCCCTCCTGGATAGGGTCCAAAAAAGAGTCTTCAATCTAATAGGTTCCGTTTTGTCAACTAAGCTCCAACCCCTTATCCCATCGCCACAATTATTGCCTCCCTGTGTCCGTTTTACAAGTATTTTAATAGAATGCTCTGATGAACTCGTTGCACTTGTGCTTCACCTCGACGTACATATGCCTGACAAACATGCTTAGCAACAAAATTACACCCCTTCACTGTTGAGGCCCCTTAATGCAAAAAAGGTTTCTACTTTAATAGTTTCTTCACTCAAACAGCTAGACTTTGGAATTCCCTTCCCGCTACCTGCTTCCCTGACTGTACTGATATGCAGAAGTTTAAATGTAACGTAAATCAAAATCTTGTTAATCTTTCCTAGGCATGGTCCAAATAGTAGCCCCTTACGTCCAAGTGGCGTTATGCCTAGTAAGGGGGTGAACGTGAGTAAACAAAAAACAAAAAGAAAAGAAAAAAAGCAATGAGGTTTTTGAGCACCAGTTTCACTAAAAGCAAAACTAATCAGCAATATAGCATTAAACCTATTCCTGTATGTGTGTGCCATGTATTCTTCTTCTTCTTCTTCTTCTTCTTCTTCTTCTTCTTCTTCTTCTTCTTCTTCGTGGCACTTCGCTGCCGGCCCCCGTTTTCACTTGTCTTGAATGCAATGCGCAGAAGACAAGTTTCCCTTTTTAAAGAAAGGTTAGGATTTATTCAATAAGCAACTGTAATAATACATTTGTAACATACTCCCCCCTCCCATATGATTATGTCAGAAAGGCACCAATTTCATGCTTCTGAATTTAACACTAACAAATAATGATAGAGATGAAAGGATTTTCGAATGTTAATTTTTTAACAACAGATTCTGCACTGATTCATTCTTTACAAATAAATGTCCTGTTAACTCTGCTTTATAGTTATTCATCCACTGGTCTTGGTCAATTTATTTTCTTAATTTTGATCTGCGTAGCCCTAAAAATGCAGCGATATGCGGCAACTTTGGAGAACCTGACTTAGAATAATAAACCTCTCATGTATGAGAGACACAAGGGAAACGCTCTCTGAGTTTGTTCAAAGTTTTCTTGAGGACAATGGACTTAAGTGAGAAGAGACTAAATAAATAATAATTATTTCATTTGAGAAATGAGAGATGCAGACGGACAGAGACCTCGGCAACATTCGTTGAGATTATTAGTTTTCTACATCATTTTGCTGCTGTCTCGTTCGTAGGTATTTCCGGACAGAACTGTTTTCTCTCGTTCGAAAACGTGACGTCATTTTTATCGTTCGACTGTTTTATCTATCGTTTGACTTGTTGCTCCCTCCTTCGTCTTCAACTTCACGTCACCCGTCTCTGGTTCAATTGATTTTGCAGATCCGATCATCTTGGCATGCGCTAAACGTGACCAAAATTAACACTAGCTAATTACATTGTCAAAATTCACACTAGCTAATTGCATTGCTACTTAGTTAGGGTCCCGAATATGTAAAGGAGTTTGAGTTAGCGTGGAAAATTGTGTAATTCTACGAATCCGTCAACTTTTTTTTTTAATCATAGGAGTCGAACCTTATATCTTCGGATTTCACAACTTTGATCTGAAAACGTCTCCTTCCCCCTTAATCCCGTCCTTTACCTGATAGCCCGGTCCGCCCTTCTTGTTCTGTCAACAACATTTATTGATCTTGCCTTCGCGCACATGCTTAATGTCAAACCGGAAATAGTTTAGCTTTAGATATTGATTAGGGGTAGCGTCAGTGTGATCGAAAGGGGGATGGTATTCATTGTACATATCCCGGTACCTGAATTTCAATTAAAAGAGGGTGGAAACGAGGGTGGGAACATGAATCACTTTGTGAAAGATTATTATTATTTCCGATGTTTGGAGGCGGATCTGTATTCATGAAGTTGAAAATAATCCAGGTGTATGTTTAGGGAAGGTGAATGAAAAATATGGAGAAAAAGGAGAAAGGCGGTGACGACGAGAAAAACAGGAAACAACCGGGTGAAATTAAGAGCGTACGAGAGGAAGAGAGAAAGAAAGAAAGAAAGAAAGAAGAGGTGTGTGTGTGTGTGTGTGTGTGTGTGTGTGTGTGTGTGTGTGTGTGTACTATACTTTTTTATTACAGTTACCACAAAAAGACAATCCACAATCATGATTTTTTATTAATATATAGGCGAATTTTTATATTTATTTTATTCATAAGCGTCTTACACGTGTTTCATTGTGTATATATCAGACGTGGTCTTCTCACAAATAATCAAAGACACGAAAATATTTTAGACAGTCACTTATAAGCTGATGGTATAACAAGAAAAAAAAGGAGACAAATGATTTAAGAAAGAAAAAAAAACATAGAATTCCGAAAATTCAAATGAAAATTTAGACTATATATGCTCTGAATGCAATAATATATCTTCATTGAGCTTATTATTCATAACAATTTTGACTTTTTATAAGAATTGTCTACCATAAAAAAATATAGGTTTTATATTCACTCAAAATAGTGTAATTTCGAGTTATAAAAAAAAAACAGTGTTCAGTTATTTGTGTAAGAGCGTATATAATTTTTCCCCAATTTTGATTGACACTACGTTTCTGAATTTTTGAAATGAAGATTGGTTAATGGTATTATTTGGATCCTTTAGACTACTATTCTCATCTTGAGTGTTATTTTCACAATGTTTCGGCCAATATACCCTCCATCCTTCTTCAGATGTATCTTGTGTAACTCAGGAATGTTTCTGTCAAACTCAGAAATTTGCACGGAATTTTGAACGGGACCCTTTTAGATACTTCACGCTCTTATTCCGTCAGCCATGACTGGAAAGATCCTAAATAATTCACAATTGTATTTTTCGATCGCCCACACTGAGGATTGAACCTTCAGAAGAATCTCACTTTAAAATGAAGATATATTAGTGTAATTTCTTATGACGTAAAAAAACATCTACCCATAACCTTTTTATTAAGGTGAAGATTTCGTACCGAGGTTGTTTTACTTGCTATCTACTTTCTAATGTAAGTCTTGCAATGCTTTCTTTTATTTCATAAGGATAGGATTGAACTATCACGAAAAAAATAAAACCGCACGTTATTTCTACTGATCTAAAGGAGAAAAACGCTAACCCTGACTTTGCTTCTTCTTCTTCTTCTTCTTCTTCTTCTTCTTCTTCTTCTTCTTCTTTTTCTCTTTTTTTATTTTTGCCTCTTGATTATTAATAGTAGGATTATTAATAGTAACGTTTGTGGTTGTTACATATGGAAGGGCACAGATCCCAGTAGTTACGGGAACAACGTAAATAAGTTTGAAAATAATATTAAAATAGTTAAGGCTAGAATCGAACCGAGTATTCAAAAGTTAAAAGTGAATACATAATGCAATCTCAGGAATTTAGTAAATTTCCATTATAGTAGAAATAACTGAATCATGATAAATCAGAGGTCAGAGTTTGGACAATAGAAAACAAAACAGTTTAGAAATTTTCTTTGTGTGGCCGAAGGCGTGTTGCAAGTCACGTAAATCCACATGAGAACATTCACGTGGCTGGAGCACGTCATTGACGTCACAAATAAAAAAGATATTTACAATATATTCAGAGAGTCAGTTCAGTCAAGAGTTCGGAGTCAGAGAGGAGAATTGAGTTAGCTGAAGCCCTTTTGGAAGTGACCAGAAAGGGGAACGAGAAAATGTAGAAATCTAAAGGCAATTGAATTCCTGATCATCAATCATACAGCTGCCAGAATAAACATCATCATGTACTTGTAAACCATTTATCTTCGTTGTGTTTTTGTGATCATCTTTGTAAACGAACTTTGTATGAAACACTCTTCCACAGTGTAACTGAGCCCCCTCCAAAGTGTGACTGAATCCTCCTTCATAAATAATGAATTCTTATCTCCTATGTATTAAACGAACTGTCTCTCTTTATATCAAGCTCTTATCATAAATATGAACTGTATGTAATCAAATGTCTCATCGTCGTCTTCGTTATATGAATGTCTTATCCACCACTACACAACAGTATTAAAAACATCAAAGACGTTTTTAGCAGAAGAGAACATAGTTAAGCATGAAATTTAAGAGTCGCTGCTCACATATATATAAAATAAAAGGAAATAAAACGCCCCAAATTGTAACAGTTAAAAGAAAGGAAGAAAAAACGCATAAATTTCTATATAAAAAACAAAACAAAACGTGTCATTGAATGAATGTTTCTTTTAGGGAACAATGGAACCATAATACTTGGTTTTTGTGCTTTAAACTTTAAGTGTAGCCATTATATTCAGATAATTTTATAAAATCAGCAGTAGGTTTCCTACAATGCAATGTAGACCACAATGTAGTGTGGACCAAATCACAGAGGGGGCATGTGAACCTTCCTCTCAGTACACTGTGAATGAGGTGAGTCCCTATTTACAGCAGGCAATCAAACGATTTGATTAATAAATGATCGATTTCATCGATTTCAATGACAATAAAAGTATGGTTCTCTCTCTCTCTCTCTCTCTCTCTATCTCTCTTTATCTATCTTTCTTTATATATATATATATATATATATATATATATATATATATATATATATATATATATATATATATATATAAAGATCTGTATGGTTAGGCTTTAGTATGAAGGGTATTTAAGCTTTTTTTCAATTTTATTATTCTACAATTTTATATGCTAACTACCATATCGCAATATAGTTGCTAAGCGTAGTGTTTCGATTATTTAATTATTTATTTAGATGTATTACTTTAGTGAAATAATAATTGAGGCCACGTCCGCATTCGTGTTTCCAGAAAATATGCGTTCATTTCGTTTTCTTTAAAATTTCTTATCTTGTCTTCGCTGCTTTTCTAAAATGAGTCCTTCACAAAGAAGGTGGCGACCATTTTCACTCTTATACTAACATGTATTTCGATCGCCCCAGTAACACCGAAATCCAATTATTATGGCATAATAATGCCATGAATACCGTTTAGGTTTCATTTTTTACGCCACACTTTTTCTCTGATACCACCTGTAACGAATACTCCCTTATTTTTCCACATTTCAGTTTCATAGAATATGAGAATAGAGGTTTTATAATTCTACACATACTCGCGTCATTATTAATACTTGCACACATTGACGTCTATTTTATGTTCGTTTCGCATTTTGAACACAATACCATCTATGTAACAACAACGAACTAACATTGCCAGAACATTCTAAAGAAATTAAACGAATTCAGGTTACTTTCGTAGAACTCTGATTTTATTCGAGAATAACGGGTTGCGATGCAGTTTCTATTTCCAAACGATTAACATCATAAGATTTATGTAACAAGAAAATACTAACATTTTCGGAGCATTTTGGTGACATCTTCTTGCAGTTACATTTGAAAAACTTTTTTAAAAAATACTCGTGTATTCAGAAAATATGAACTTCTTCCACAGCTTTCATTTTTTTTTAATTTATTTAAATTAGATAAGCAACTTTTTCATTTACACTTGATACAAAAACGTTTTTCTTTTATTTAACATTCAAAACGCGTTTTAGTAAAAATTACGATAAATTCATGTTTACGATTGAAACTTGCTGTAGCCAGTCTATAAGTACATGATTTTTTTAAAGTAAAGATAAACCGTTTGAGAGGAATGCCGAAACTCAGTTCACTTATAATTAGGTCTATGACAACCGCATATTCTTTTCATTGTTTTGGCTCTCGGGTATATATCCAACACAGTAAGACACAATTAATCAGCCGAGAACCACATTCTACATAAAACATAAAAGTTATCAATGGATATATACCTGAGAGTCAAAACAAGTAAAAAAAAAATGCTGTTGTCATAGCCTAACTTATAATTTATATAACTAAAATATGAATATACCTCAAAAACTTTTATCACAAATAATTACTAAGCAAGTTAAGAATTTAAAAAGCCAGTAACCTGAACAAGCACGGAGAAAAGATCATTTACGGCAAACGTGAAGAAGTCTGCTCCCTCCCTGTAAATGATTTCCTTTAAAAAAAAAAAAAAAATTCCGGGATTATCATCGATTACAAACTTAACGTTCTGGTTACCAAAAAAATCTGAACAACTTATTGATATATATTGATATATAGTGATATATATATATATATATATATATATATATGTATATATATATGTATATTGATATATATTGATATATAGTGATATTGATATATAGTGATATATATATATATAGTGATATATAGTGATATATATATAGTGATATATATATTGATATATAGTGATATATATAGTAATATATATAGTGATATATATATAGTGATATATATATAGTGATATATATAGTGATATATAGTGATATATATAGTGATATATAGTGATATATATATATAGTGATATATATATAGTGATATATATATCTATATATATTGATATATAGTGATATATATATAGTGATATATAGTGATATGTATATATATTGATATATAGTGATATATATATTGATATATAGTGATATATATATATATTGATATATAGTGATATATATATTGATATACATATTGATATATAGTGATATATATTGATATATATATAGTTATATATATATATATATATATATATATATATATATATATATATATATATATATTGATATTAGTCCTCGCGCGAAAGCGCAGGACACAAAATGTTTTAAATAATAATAATAATAATAGAATAACAATAACAAAGTCTTTCGCAAGCGAGAACTACTATTGAGCGTAACCAGTTATACACTCCTTTTGAAATTTTCATCTCTATTTTTTTTTCGTTATCTATTGAGTATTGTTGATGAAACCTATATGAAATATGGTCCTTATTAAATTGTAAAGATTTTCTATTCTGAAAGAAGTTTAAAAAAAATTAATCTAAAAAAATTATTTTTAAGTTTTTGTTAAAAAAATTCAGATTTTCTTATTATTCAGACATGTATGACAAAGAGAGAGTTGCAAAAATGAGTTGTGGTTTGAGGAGAAATACAATCTGAAATAGAGAGTAGGAGAGTTTTTATAAATACATACAAAATTACATTTATCTTTTTTTAAATCCAAATTAATAAATTAAATAAAATATGATCTTAAAAAGATAGGATACAAGTTAGAAAAGCATTTCATCAAAGGCATGAACATTGTTACACAAAATGATTTACTATAGGCTTTAAAAATAAAGGTACACGATTCAATTTGAAATTTATTTATCTTCAAAGTGCACTTTTATACATTTTACAAAGTAAGTTATTAAATTTGCATACCTTACTTTGTAAAATTTATAAAAGTACATATTTTATATATATATTGTATTTGCATATATATATATATATATATATATATATATATATATATATATATGTATATATATATATATAGTGATATATATTGATATATATAGTGATATATATTGATATATATATATATATTGATATATATATATTGATATGTATTTATTGATATTTATATATATATTGATATATGTATATCGATATGCATATATTGATATATATATATATATATATATTGATATATATATATATTGATATATGATATATATATATTGATATATATATATATATATATATTGATATATGATATATATATTGATATATATAATGATATATATATATATATATTGATATATATATTAATATATATTGATATGTATAGGTATTGATATATATTAATATATATATTGATATATATTGATATTGATATATATTAATATATATATTGATATATATATATATATATATATATATCGATAAGAGAATTAAATTAAAACTGTAACTTGAACTTTAAAATCAATATTTATTATTCGACTGAAATACTCCAAAAAACAATTTACAAAGTTCTTATTCTGCGGAGTTTCAAAGAACGCTATTCTTGTTATTCTTCTGATCAGAGGACATAAAGAAATCAGCAAATTATATTGGTAACAATGCTAAAATTTGCTAGTACCGGCATTAAGTGAAACTGCAATTTATTGTAGTTATAAATTGCTCCCCACCGCAAAAATAAATGAGTGAAAAAAGTTATATATGTAAAAAATAAAAATAAAAACAAACCGCGCATAATATTTAAGCTTGCATAAAAATCCTCCAAATTGATCCACAATCGAAAAAAGTTCTTTAGAGAGAATGGGGTCAAAAATAAGTCCAGCAAGACGATGCCTATAATCCGATTGATGTAGCTCAAGGAGAAGTCTGAACCCAGTCAAATAGGACCGAATATATATATGTGTGTGTATGTGTGTATATATATGTATATATATGTATATATATATATATGTATGTATATATATATATGTATGTGTGTGTGTGTGCATATGTATATGTATATATGTGTGTGTGTATATATATATGTATATGTGTGTATATATGTATATGTGTGTGTATATATATGTATATGTATATATGTGTGTGTGTATATGTATCTGTATATATATGTGTGTGTATGTATATGCATATATATGTGTGTGTGTATATATATGTATATGTATATATATGTGTGTGTGTGTGTATGTATATATATGTATATGTATATATGTGTGTGTATGTATATGTATATATATGTGTGTGTGTATATATGTATATGTATATATATGTGTGTGTATATGTATATGTATATATATGTGTGTGTATATGTATATATATATGTGTGTATATATATATATGTATATATATGTGTGTATATATGTATATATATGTGTATATATGTATATGTATATATATGTATACATATATGTATATTTATATGTATATATATGTATATATATGTATATATATATATGTATATAGCCAGTAGAGTTTAGTTTCCTAGAAGTACATCCAATGAAACAATATGTGTCTACCAAAGAGTGCTCAATGAGTGATATATGTATATATATATGATATGTATATGTACATATATGTATATATATGTATATACATGATATGTATATGTATATATATGTATATATATGTGTTGTAGTGGCACACATTCATTTGCATATGTGGATAGTAATTACACATAAATAGGAAGGCTCAGTTAGTCTGAGTGTGTGTTCGCCAGAAGCCACCGATCTGTTTCTCCAGCAATGCCTCTCTTATTTGACACCATTATGTAAATATCCTGTAAATATACCTTTTCCTTATACACTTCTTATTTGATCTACCTTTGTTTGTTGAGTCGTCATTTGTATTGCTTTATACGTTACTTCTGTTAACCTCCAACTTAACAGTGACGCGAGGATGAACGTCAAATATAACAGTTTGACGAAGAAATGGAAAGAACTCACAAAAAAAAGTACAACCCAACGGTTGACCTTTCTAAGGAATACAAGTTTTGACGAACGAAATAGTCGTAAAAACGGATTTTACGCTAAAGAGAAGTTCGACTCAAGCGGAAAAAATGAATAATTCAGCGAACATTGGAAAACTGTAAAATATTTTCCTCGCGAAGTACAACACTAAAAGAAAGAAACGGTTGTTTCCCAAATTCCAAGAACAAAAACTACATTCAGGTTAAAAAAAAGTAACCTCGATTAATAGTATTTTATTTACTAAAATACTAGTCTGAAAAAAAAAGAGACAAACCAAAACCTTTAATTGCAGTCTCAGAGAATACAAACAAAAACAAACTCGAACGTGGCAAAAAAAAAGCGACGATTTACGCCGTTTTCCGTGGAATCCATCTTAAAAAATAAAAATAAAAATAACGAACTGTAAAAGTGAATTTTTGTAAAACTACAAACAGATTCGTATTACTAAATTAGAAAGAACAGATTCGTATTACTAAATTACAAGGAAGTAACATACGAAGAAAAAAAAAGTTCACCAGTGGATTTCCTAAATTGCTGTAAATACCAACTAAAGACTTTTTGGTAAACCAAATTTTTCTCTTCGGTATTAAAAAAAAATACCACAGTTAAACTAAAATCAAGGAAAGATTTTTTTAAGCTAAAGTTGTCACTGGATAACGGATATAAGACAGTAAAACGTCACGTAAAAAAAAAAATTTAAATGTAGTCCATACATTTTATTTTTTTCAATTGTGACTCGAGTTGAAAAACTTTTTTTCTATGGAAAGAATTGTACTTAAATTCGGCTGTTATTTATTAGGAAATGCCTAAAACGGAAAAGTAAATCGTATTTTGGGATTTCAGCAAACGCTTCAGTTCTTATGTTGTGGTTGGATGAGCTTGACTAGCTAGTGAAGTGAGAAAATATTATTCGAGCAGCGATATTACTAGTGAAAACAGGAATTATGAACAATTTTTTTTGTAACACAAGCCATTTTATATGGTACGGATATTGTGTTGCATGTGAAATTGTACAATTTTTCTCCGTAACTGCATTACTGCTACTGAAGGATACAAAAAAATGGAAGATTTATCTAGAATGTTAATGCAATTTTTGCAGACGCAACAAAAGGGGCAATCCGAGCTAGATGCACGTAGAGAGGAGAAATGGCAAATGGAACAAGAAGAAAGGCAGAAGAAATTACAACTTGAACAAGAAGAAAGGCAGAAGAAATTACAATTTGAACAAGAAGAAAGGCAGAAGAAATTACAATTTGAATATGAAGAAAGGCAAAATGAGCATTTTGCTAAAACACTGGAACTATTAAAGACTAATCGAGAAAATGTCGACAGTACTAATTTCTCGCATACAACTATATTTAATAGCATGGACACATTTAATTATGTGCCGGAGGAAGAAAAGACTTTTGAAGCATACTATACAAGATACGAGGATGTCTTTCAACTGGTCTGCAAAAGTTGGCCAAATAGCCAGAAAGTGAGCCTTTTACTCAGGAAGTTGGGTGTAAGAGAACACAGCAAGTTCGTAGATTATATACTACCTAAAAAAACTACGGAATTAGATTTCATGGAAGCTGTAAAATTACTAAAAGAATTATTTAATCCGAATATATCTCTTTTTCATAAGAGATGGTTGTGTATGAATCTAAGGAAGATGGACAACCAAGATTATTTGACATACGCATCAGTTGTCAATAAAAACTGTGATAATTTTAAGCTAGCGGAACTAACAGTAGAAGATTTCAAATGCCTAATCTTCGCACAAGGGTTAGTCTCCATGAAAAATGCAGAAATACGCAGACGAGTGTTGTTTAAGCTGGAATCTGAGCAAGATTTAACACTTCAGAAATTAGCAGAGGATTGTGAAAGGGCCAATACACTAAAAAAGGATTAAAAAAAGATAGAAGAATCCGGAGTGGCATATTTAAGAAAGGTTAGAAAACCATACACACCAACCAAGAACTATACAAATAAAAGCAGTCAAAACGGAACGAGATAATCCAAATATAATAATTAAAATCATAGTAAAGAATATAACAAGTCGCTTCCTACATATAACTGTAAGAGATGCGCAGAAAGACATTGGGAATCGGATTGCCCTTATAAGAAGAAAAAATGCTACATTTGCAAGAAAGTCGGACACAAAAGCGATTGTTGCAGATATAAAGATTTCACCAGAAAGAGAGTACAGCAAACAAAATCAAATGAAAAATTAGACAAAAAATCGGCGAAAATACATAAAAGTTGAAATATTTAAAACGCCAACAACTGGATTCAGGATCCGATATTTCTATAATAAACTTGAATACATGGAAAAAGTTGGGTAAACCAACCATGATGAAAACAAGTAAATCAGCTCGGACGGTAACTGGTGGTGAGATAAAATTTGTAGGAGAAGTTATCCTTCCGATAAAATTGAAAGGGATTACGAAGAAATTATAAATGTTCGTATTGAAAAATAGCGAAAACCTGTTTGGAATAGATTAAATTGAGAAATTTGGACTCTGGGATAAGCCAATTAATACATTCTGTAAAAAAAATAGAATGTACTACTCCAACAATAGAAAATATAAATGATGTATTTATGACTAAATTAGGTCGTTGCAATAAATTTAAGGCCTCGTTTGAACTTAAAAAAAAAAACACCAGCCCAATTTTTAGAAAAAAGCGAAACGTTCCGTTCGCTGGGTTGGAAAAGATTAATAAAGAATTAAACAGATTGGAACAGACTATCAAAAATAGAACATAGCGACTGGGCAGCCTCCACCGTATATGTAAAGAAAAAGATTGATGAAATCAGAGTGTGCGCAGACTTTTCGACAGGTCTAAACTCCATATTACAAGATTACCATTACCCTTTACCAAGCCCAGAGGAAATATTCACAAAGTTGAATGGTGGTAATATCTTCTCCAAGATAGACTTGAGCGACGCGTATTTACAAATACCGGTCAAGGAGAATTGCTCAAAAATACTATGCATCAACACGCATAAGGGATTGTATAAATACAACCGGTTGTCCTTTCGCATCAAAGTAGCGCCTGCCATTTTTCAACAAGTGATGGACACCATGCTAAGTGGTATTGAGTGCGCATGTGCATACCTGGACGACATTGTTATCAGGAGCAAATCCCTAGAAGAACATAAGGAGCATTTAAAACAAGTATTCACTCGAATACAAGAATTCGGGTTGAAAGTAAAAGAAAATAAATGCGACTTTTGTATGAGCGAAATTAAGTATCTTGGACATATAATAAATAAACATGGGCGACGTCCAGACCCAGAAAGATCTGCGGCAATAAAAAACATGCCAGCACCTAATAACGTAACAACCTTGCAGAGTTTCTTAGGACTCGCAAATTATTACCAATCTTTTATTGAAGGGATGCATGATTTGCGAGCTCCCTTAAATGAGCTGCTAAAAAAGGACACACCTTGGAACTGGACGCAAGAATGTCAAACCGCTTTTGACAAAATAAAGAGCGCACTAACATCTGAATTATTTCTAATTCACCATGACACAAAATTAAATATAGTCGTCGCTAGTGACGCTAGTTCCTACGGCATAGGAGCATGCATTCAACATATCATGCCTAATGGATCTAGAAAGCCGATTGCTTACGCTTAAAGAACACTGCTTCCAGCAGAGAAGGCGAAAAAGAAGCGTTGAGTATAATCTTTGCAGGGACTAAATTCCACCGATATTTATATGGTAGACAATTCATACTTGAAACCGACCATAAACCATTAGTCACAATGTACGGATCAAAAAAAGGGTTGCCTGTATACACCGCAAATAGATTGCTGCGCTGGGGTATGATCCTACTGAATTACGATTTCCAGCTACAACATCTAGCATCGAAAAAAATTTGCCCTGCGGATGGACTTTCAAGACTGATACCACAGAACATAATTTGGAAAAATCAGTGATTGCAGCAATTCGAACAAACGTCGAAGTGAAAAATATGGTAGCAAACATCATTAAAGAACTACCGGTAACATTGTCAGGCATTAAAAGAGAAGCCGATAAAGATGAATATATAATGATATAAAAGAAAAAAATTATAAATGACAAAAAGGTTCAGGATTTTTTTTCCCATATGTAACGATGTTTTACTATATAGCGAGAGAGTAGTAATACCTAAAACGTTGCAGAAGAGGATTTTGAGAGACTTCCACACAGGACATCCGGGGATAAATCGGATGAAGTCTCTAATGAGAAGCTACGTATACTGGCGTAACATGGACGTCAACATAGCTACAACAATAAATAGATGTGAAGGATGCCAGTTAGCGGCAAAATCCCCACCTATGGTACACAAACTTTGCCCGAAAACCGACCACCCATCGTCGAGAATCCACATGGACTTCGCTGGTCCAGTAGGAGAAAATTACTACTTAATTGTAGTAGATAGTTATACAAAATGGCCTGAGGTAATGCGCTGCAGGAATCCAACAACGAACAACTCAATAGGATTCCTACACGAGTTATTTGTACGATTTGGTGTACCAGACACACTGGTCACTGACAATGGAACTCAATTCACATCCACAGACCTTAAGGAATTTTGTGACCTCGCAAAGAGGTTCATGGACACGTTAAAAAGAGCGTTGAAAAAATCCATTGGGATACCAACGCAAAAAGCTTTGCAACAATTTTTGCAAATATATAGGATAACACCGCACCCTAATACCCCGTCAAACATATCACCAGCTGGTTTAATGTTTGCCAGAAAGGTGAAATCAGCGTTTGATAAACTATTGCCAAGACAGGCAATTGTCCGAAACACTACA